>NC_064640.1:711585452-712257952 GCF_023864345.2 Schistocerca serialis cubense
GGTCGTATGGCTCTGGTGCATCGTAGTGTATCTGTAGCAGCAGTCTGGTCAGCGGCTGACACAACGGGTTGTTACAAATCTGTTACTTCAATGACAGTTCCGAGCTAGACGCCCTGTAGCGTGCATTAGACTGACCGCAAATCATCGCCATTTGTGATTACAGAGGTGTCAAGCGAGATCTCAGTGGAGGGCAGGGTGGAGGTCTGTTGTGTTTTTTGATGAAAACTGGTTCCGCTTGGTGCCGTGGAGGCCATGTGTTGGTTAGGAGGCCGGTTGAAGGCTTGCATACGAACCTGTCTGCGTGCTAAACACTCTGGACCTACATCTGTAGTTATGTTCTTGTATGCGATTTCGTATGACAGCAGGCGCACTCTCATGGTTATCCCACGCAACCTGACTGCAAATTTGTACTTCAGGCTGCTGATCTGTGCTGCCATTCATGAACAGCATTCCAGTGGGTGTTTTCAAAAGGATAACGCTCGTTCGCATACCGATATTTTAGCCCAACATGTCGACATGTTGCTTTGACCTGCTCGATCACCAGATGTGTTTCCAATCGAGCATATATGGGACGTCATCGGACGAAAACTCGAGCGTCATCCACGGACAACATACACCGTCCTTTTATTAACCTGCCAAGCGCAACAGGTGTCGTACTCGATCCCACCAACTGACTCCGGCACCTGTACAACATGCATTTACGTTTGCATGTTCGCAGTCAAAATTCTGGCGTTTACACCGGTTATTAATATACCAGAATTTTGTATGTGCTATGGCTTACGTTGACCTGTGATCGTGCAATGTTCATCACTTAAATATACTACCTAGACAAATGAATTCATCATCATCATCATCATTATTATTATGTGGAGTTTCCAATGTAAACCTGATACCTGATCTTTCTTGCTATATACCCCCTACTATTAAATTGGAGACCTTCTGTAAAGGGGAGTCCTATCTATCTTTATGAAGTTATAGTATTGTGGGGCGGCGAGTGAGTTGGAACATTTACTGTTGTATCCTTGTTTGAATGTTGTAACATTTCCCGGCCGATGCACCATATGTGGGGCGGTGCTTGCAAGTTGAATCAGTTTCTGGCTTTTAGAATGTTGTTAATGCTGTCTTTCGCCGTTCTCAACACTGGCTCTCTATTTACTTATTGGCACCCAGAAAGTGATTTAATAAAACACGGAGCCAGTAACTAGAGATCCTAGTGCCCACTTCAATTGAGATACCCTTATAGCTGCAGCTTATAGCTCTGAGGAATTAGGAGATTGTCCGGGATTTCTAATCAAAAACGGTTTTCCAAAATAGTTGAGTATATTCTGAAATTCACTGATAAAAAAAACACAAGTATCCCTACAACCTAACTAACAGAGCAGTTCAGAGTCTAATGCGCTGATGCAACTATAAATGTCCGAATTAAATGTTAAAAAGAATGCTCGCCATAATTTGATGAAAATGCTTCATCAAACGCCACGCTAAATATTTGGTGGAATGTCTGTCCCGCGACGGCACGTGAAAATACGACAATACGCAAACTGAAGCTAGATAATGAAAATCGTCCCAGAATTAACACTTCACTTGGAATGTTTTCATGGTTCAGCGTATCTCTAGTAACTTAATACGGCACCCGAGGCTGTTTGTAGCAGTGACACTGATGCGACGCGGCTCCCGACACAGATGGCGTGTCATTCAGCGTCTGGAGAGAACTGGGACCTTTCTTCCTCGCGCAGCGTCCTTATATACACTCCTGGAAATGGAAAAAAGAACACATTGACACCGGTGTGTCAGACCCACCATACTTGCTCCGTACACTGCGAGAGGGCTGTACAAGCAATGATCACACGCACGGCACAGCGGACACACCAGGAACCGCGGTGTTGGCCGTCGAATGGCGCTAGCTGCGCAGCATTTGTGCACCGCCGCCGTCAGTGTCAGCCAGTTTGCCGTGGCATACGGAGCTCCATCGCAGTCTTTAACACTGGTAGCATGCTGCGACAGCGTGGACGTGAACCGTATGTGCAGTTGACGGACTTTGAGCGAGGGCGTATAGTGGGCATGCGGGAGGCCGGGTGAACGTACCGCCGATTTGCTCAACACGTGGGGCCTGAGGTCTCCACAGTACATCGATGTTGTCGCCAGTGGTCGGCGGAAGGTGCACGTGCCTGTCGACCTGGGACCGGACCGCAGCGACGCACGGATGCACGCCAAGACCGTAGGATCCTACGCAGTGCCATAGGGGACCGCACCGCCACTTCCCAGCAAATTAGGGACACTGTTGCTCCTGGGGTATCGGCGAGGACCATTCGCAACCGTCTCCATGAAGCTGGGCTAAGGTCCCGCACACCGTTAGGCCGTCTTCCGCTCACGCCCCAACATCGTGCAGCCCGCCTCCAGTGGTGTCGCGACAGGCGTGAATGGAGGGACGAATGGAGACGTGTCGTCTTCAGCGATGAGAGTCGCTTCTGCCTTGGTGCCAATGATGGTCGTATGCGTGTTTGGCGCCGTGCAGGTGAGCGCCACAATCAGGACTGCATACGACCGAGGCACACAGGGCCAACACCCGGCATCATGGTGTGGGGAGCGATCTCCTACACTGGCCGTACACCACTGGTGATCGTCGAGGGGACACTGAATAGTGCACGGTACATCCAAACCGTCATCGAACCCATCGTTCTACCATTCCTAGACCGGCAAGGGAACTTGCTGTTCCAACAGGACAATGCACGTCCGCATGTATCCCGTGCCACCCAACGTGCTCTAGAAGGTGTAAGTCAACTACCCTGGCCAGCAAGATCTCCGGATTTGTCCCCCATTGAGCATGTTTGGGACTGGATGAAGCGTCATCTCACGCGGTCTGCACGTCCAGCACGAACGCTGGTCCAACTGAGGCGCCAGGTGGAAATGGCATGGCAAGCCGTTCCACAGGACTACATCCAGCATCTCTACGATCGTCTCCATGGGAGAATAGCAGCCTGCATTGCTGCGAAAGGTGGATGTATACTGTACTAGTGCCGACATTGTGCATGCTCTGTTGCCTGTGTCTATGTGCCTGTGGTTCTGTCAGTGTGATCATGTGATGTATCTGACCCCAGGAATGTGTCAATAAAGTTTCCCCTTCCTGGGACAATGAATTCACGGTGTTCTTATTTCAATTTCCAGGAGTGTATAAAGCCGCGGTGCGGACGGCGAAGGGAACGCCTGATCTTTTCGGCTCTCTCGACTAGCCGCTGGGCTAGTAACGCACCACTTCAAGTTACATAATAATTTATAGCTTCTTTTGCTGATGGCCGAAGAAGCTCTTAATTTAAACGTGCATTCAGCACGCAGGTAAGTATTGATAATAAAATTTTGACGTGGCTAAGTTAAATACTTTGGGCGAGAGAATTAATTAAATTACACTGTACGCAGTAGATGAGCTCTGAACTGGCCCTTTTGAGATCCGCTATCGCTATAATTTTATAGGTATTCAAAAGAAACTTTACACATCTTCATAGTCATAGCGGACCTCCAACCTATTTAAATCTAAACATCCTAGCCTTATTTATTAACCTACTTAATCTATCTTGCTTCCTTCAGTTTTGAGATGAAAACCACAAAATCATGAATTTCCACTAAAATCTTAATATGTGAAATCCAAAGTACTGTTTTTATTAAATCAATATGAAAGATGAATCTAAATATAAATTATGAAGTCTCTAGCTCTTTTCTGTTGCGCCAATGATTTTTTTAGAAAAACGTCCAAATTTCGAAAATGACTTAAGTTATCGAACTGATATTCAACACACATTAATTTAGTATTATTCCTGACATGCTAGAAAAGTTTTAGGTCATTTGCTTGATTTTTAAGGTATTGCGCAACATTTATGACGTCAGAGCTAGTTACAGCAGACTGGCTGGCACACAATGGAAACTGATGTGAATTTACTACAGCGTGAGTAGGCTGCTTCCCTACAGTATCTTGAACGGTATTGTCTCATCAACAAGAGACAAATCCATTCGAAGTTCTAAGACGGTGGAAGGTAACAGATGACTCATTCACTGCTCCTGTATCTTTGCCTCATGTTTGACATACCTCTGGTACCAGAATGACTGGTGATCTTCTCTACATATTTATGTACTGTACTAATGAATGAACTGCAGAAGCAGTTCAGGAAAGACTGTGTGCATAGCGTAATACACGACCTGATATCTGAGTATACAAACCAAACTGGTACTTTGTAATCAAGAAACATGTTTATTACTTACTATTAATAATTTGAGGAAAGGCAGGAATTAGATGAATTCAATAAAGAGAAACAACATAGAGCGTTTAATAATCTGCCTTCTGACGAAAGGAGGAATATTTTGCTGCGACGAAGTATGTACAAATTAATGTAGGCTCATACTGTAGTGCGAAAATGATTTTCCTGTCTAATGTTTACATAAGCAAACGAGGATATGGGGCACGTATGGGGATACGTAATATTGTTCGCTGAAGCAATTTGTAAAAATGCGCTACTACTTGGGTACCGAGAGAACTTATCAATCCGAATAAAAGCTGACAATTGATAGCTGAAATTAAAAATATATTGAATTAAATTCAGAATTCATCGTTACGAGAAATGGAGCGACTGAACCCCAGTGGTGACCTTTTGACACATTTCGGCACGTTTGTGTTGTCATCTTCGGGTACTTTTATTTTGTAATTAGTTGGTTTCAATAACAGACGAACATGCATACGTGAGCAAGTACTATGCAAATAACGGACACAAATAGCATATAAATACCGACCCTGAAAAGCATGTACTGTGTAATCAAACGCACGCAAATAAATAATCGCAAAATTTACTCAACATTTCAAAAAAGAAAAACCGAACAACGCTGACATCTGAGATAATCCACTAAAACAATTCCACAGCAGTTAAAAAATGATCAGCAGGCTGAGTCCAAGTGACATCCGAAGGTGGGTCAACAGTTTAACAATTATCAATCCTGCATTTGTCGTCATAGAAACACCGCAACCGACGGATCGGGTGTAAGATACTATTCTTTCCAGAAGTACGTTCAACTACAGGACGTCTGGATCACATAGTGCGGCAGAAAATACAACTTCAATTTTTCAGTAACCTTATTGCATTCTGTACAGTTCACATCGATTACGCTCGTGACCCGCGAGCAGGCTGTTTAATCTCGCACGGAGAAAACTATTAAGCCGGACCTATTCCATAGTTTAAATATGCCAAGGAAAGTTCTTGATAGTATAGTACTAAACGAAGCGTAGATACAATTTCCTATTTAGCCACTCTGCACGAAAATAGAGTAGGCAAGGAAAGTATACGTAAGTGCATTTGAACGGCTATACGATTTCTTTCTCAGGAAATGAGTCCCCGCATGTACTGAGCTTGCATTCCTAGCGAGTAATTTTGGGAGCCAAGGGAATGTGAGGAAGAATTGTAATTAAGAGAGAATACTGACATTTGTGTGAAGAGTATAGTGATAAACATAAGTGTGATAAACGTAAGTGTCAGAAACAAAGTCAAAACGGTCAATAACTGGAACAGCAGAAATGTCGATGAATCAAGTGCAGGAAAAGATAAGTTTTAGGAAAGCTGCTTTCAAGACGGTGCAACAAAGGAGATGTATGAAAGAACCTAGTTAACAGTTGCGGAATTAAAACCCTCGTAATAAAATCAGGAAGCTAAATTAAATCTTTTCAAATATCACATTGGAGTCAATGGTTTATCATGATATATAAACGTGGTTTAATTCACTTGACAGCTACAACTGTCCGATTTTCATCTAAAGGGGGGAAGGGCTGGACGACTGTATACAAATACCTCTATGGTTTGAGGTACTGACGTACTTGAGCTACTGGATGTTTAGTAATCGTTTTAATTTGGCATACAACACATAATAATGCCATTTTGAGATACTGCTAGGCAATTCGAGTATCGTGCTCTCATTATCTGCCTGTCTGTGTTTAAATTATTTGTCAGACATACGATAAGCAGCGAAGTAGCAGTCGTAAAATGATGTCGTCTGGATATAAGGTCCTCGTTCTCGTGCCCTCTTCTGTTGTTACCCTTACTGACTCCCAATATTGCGTAGCTGTATGTTGACTTTGCTTTATTTTACGCTGTATGCTAAATAAACTTAGTGCAAGACGCTTTGCAAATCTCAGTGATGGGTCACTGTACGAACAGCTTTCCATCAGTCACAGACGGTTTCGGTATGCCGAATTCACTGTTGCAATGCCGCTTTCGCTCTGCACATGCAGGTCACGATTTGAAGCGGCTGCCCGGCGAAAGCTTACGTCTGTTGCATTTTCCTAACCCCACTTATGGAGCAGTGCAGGTGAACGTCTACCGATTTTCCGTGGAAACCAAGTGGAGAACCAATTTTCAGGCAGCTGCTGACATTATAGAATACACGGTTTTAGTTGAATGTGTGTGCTAAAACTTTCCAGATAAAAGCTCTAAATATTCTGTACTACAATGAGCAATGACGAATCACATCACATCGTAACATATTTAGTATCATCGTAATAAAATGCCACTTGCCGACAGCATTACATTAAAAGGCCTTGATCAAGACTTTGTACGACTGTAGTCAGCACAGTTATCTGCAGGCTCAATTAATACTTGCGCAAAACTGACTTTAAACGGGAAATGGAATTGCCGTGCCTTTAATGACTTAGCAAACCGTGAAAAACTTAAATTAGTGTTGAAAGCTGGAGTCTGAAACTGCCACCTTAGCGTAAACAAGTTTTTGCGTTTACACCCGCCACTGTTATTGGAACTCGAGTCCAGTAGTGAAACTCTTTTACGCAGTCGGCTATTTCTGCACGGAAACCAAACTTTTCGAGCTATCTGATTCTGTTTTATGAGCTGTAAAGCCGCCACAGATGATGTCCAGTGGCGCAGTTCCTGCCTTGGCAGGCCCTCAAATCTAAGCCGTGAACGGCTTGGCTTCTATTTACTCTGAGCAGATAAGTTTCCTTTTATTTTGAACACCGGTTCAAGTCGTAGTTCAGAGCCTTTCGTTGCAATGCCATACTTTCAAGTATAGGACTATACTATAAAACATCTCAGGCTTCCGCTATTTTATAATTCGGCATTATGTAAACAATACATACAATGACTAGTTCTGCGACTAAGTACCAGCGAGTCTGTTACTCGTAAGGAGCGAGAGCAGATCAACAAATTTTTACTCAAGTTCAGGTGTAAAAATATTCTCGTCCGTTTCAATAGTCAATTCTGGTTCAGATTTGCCTGCAAATTTGATATGAGAAACATGTTTGCCAGAATAAACTAGTATTTACTTTTATAGAGCCTACTGCTCAAGTGGAAAGTACTTCTATGATTTACCCCTTCCATCTTGTTCGTGAAAGGTGAGCGAGAAGAATGCTTGTCAGTAAACCTTCCCAAGAAGTCTAATCTCTGATCTTCCCAGGGGTGATATTTTCGAATGAAAAAGTTATTTATTGCCCGATTCATCTTAGAACATATGCTGCCAGTATTTTAACCAGAAACCTCTCTGTGATTGACATCATCTCTTGTAGCGACTGCCCTTGAGTCAGTTGAGTATCTCCATTAAACTGTAGCACGTGTTAAACGATCTCGCTAAAACTCAACGCACTCTTTATAAATTTTGTGGTAAGGTCTTATGGGACCAAAAAACCTCCGACGTGAGCAGCCGCACGGAGCGCTAAAGGCGCCTCAGACCTCGCGGCTACCCAGCGCGACGCACTCTTTATACTTGTCTATATGCCCACCTGGCAAGTGTCAAAAATGGTTCAAATGGCTCTAAGCACTATGGGACTTAACATTCGAGGTCATCTGTTCCCTAGAACTTACAAATATTTAAACCTAACTAACCTAAGGACATCACACACATCAATGCCCGAGGCAGGATTCGAACCTGCGACCGCAGCGGTCGCGCGGTTCCAGACTGAAGCGTCTAGAACCGCTCGGACACTTCAGCCGGACGATTAACTGTCCTTCACTGAAACCCAATACACAAGAATCGGTTGAACGAGCGTTTTGTAAGCTACTTCTTGTGTGAACTACGGTTTCTTAGGATTCTTACCATGAAACTCAGCCTAGCACTATTTTCCTAGAGCCAGTTGTGTGAGGTAGTTCCGTTTCATATTACTTCATACTATTCCTGTCGGTTGTTGTGCGGTTGCTACTGTTTCCTGTGAATTCCGCTCATCATGGAATCTAATAGTAATAGGGCTATGAGGAGATGAAGATCTCAATTTAAATTTCTCCATTAAAATAACGAGTATCTCTCTTAACGGGTTGTGAGAAGTTTTTTTCTCTGATCTGTCTCAAGATATTTTCAATTTTATTGTTTTGTTTAGCCTGTGTCATCCCAAGTCCACTGCTTACGGAGTATTTCCTGCGACGTCAGCTGCGTGTGGAAAATGCTGCTTTCATTCTATGAGCGGCTCAGTAACTAACTGGCTAGGTCCTTTAAGTGTCATTCTCTAATTTTGGCTTTGTGTGTTCCTATCGTGCTGCTTCAGTTTCTGCGGAATTAACTTTGAATTATTCTGTCGGTTGTATCTTTACTCACTTCTGGCAATCATTCACATGCACTACCCGATCAAAATTAGCCGGACACTTATTAGCGGACGTTCATATGGGGTATTTCCATCCTTCGCATTCATGTTGCCTTGAACTCTGGTGATGACACTTTCAGTGGGATGTCTCGATACCTGTGGATGAATGGCAGCCCGTTCTTCGTTAAGACACGAAACTATAGGAACCTGCTACATTGTCAGGATGGTACAATCAATCATTGATTCAGAACTATTCCTCTACTGCCCGTTGTACACAATGCCGTGAAATGTGTTCATATCCTTCCGCATTTATCGTTTTCTGAAGTTGAATAAGGGGACAAGAGCTTAACCACGACGAACACCCGCATACCGTACCACCACCTCCTCCGCACGTCACTACTGGCACTGCACGCGATGGCAGGTAACGTGCTCGAGGCATTCACCAAACCTAAACCTTTGCCTAGGACTGCCACAGGGTATAACGTGACTCATCACTCCAAATCACTCGTTTAGAGTCATTCACTGTCCAGTGGCGTCGGTCTTCAGAGCACCTCAAGCGTCGCTTAACACCGACAATGGAGCAATGTGGCTTCTGTGGAGCTGCTCTGCCATTATATCCTGTATTTACGAACTGCCCATGCGTAGTCATTTTGCTATCTGAACTGCTGGTAGCACTTTAGATCTCCACCAGTGATTCCTTCTGCTGATGTCACGTGATTTTTTTTACTTTTTTTTACAGCCACCTTCACTAATGCTCCAACCTGGTCTTCCTTTTGCTGTTGTTACTTAGCATTCCCACTTCAGTCACACCTTCAACTGTAGACTTGGACATCTTTAGAAGGGTTGGAAATTTCCGGATGGATTCATTACTCGTGTAATACTGAATGACTAATCGACATTCTAAGTCGCTGAGCTCTCCTGACGGACCCATTCTGTTGTTGCAGCTTCTGTATTGGCGGATCCGCCACGAGTGATCCCTAGTGGTCAGTTCCGCATTAAATAGGTGTGTCCCGATACTTCTGATCTGATCGTGTACGTGAAACATGCCAACGTTAAACTTGAAATCCCCCTATTACTTGGTAGTAAGTCACTTTAAAGATCGAAAGGAGTTACGGGGTGTTCAAATGAACTTTCGGGTAGATGGCACAAATTATATGCGTGAGAAAATCGGACGTGGCCTTGGTAGCTTGAGCCGAGTGCTCGAATATTACTGCTAAAAGGAAACCATGAAACGATGGCCAACGGTAATTCAGACACTGATGCCCATCACCTGCGGCACCTCACTGCGATCCATACTAAATTCAACAAATTTTCCGTTTTAACTTTTAAACCATCTGTTGCTGTCAGTCGCATAAAGATGATCGAGAGACACACTGAAATCTGACTAGGCCGCTGTTTCCAGTCGTTCTCCTTGTCACGGGTCTATTAGCGTAGCAGATACGAGAGCGAGCTGGAAAGTAATGCCTCCCAATTTTTTATTCTGTTCTCAGTATCATTCATATTACTCGGTTGACTTTCCCGCGTCGTTGGTGGAAGTTGCGACCTTCTACCGCTAGAGGGCTCCGAATTGTATGGTGTAACATGGCGGTGTCCAAGGAAACTATGTCGATGCATGAGTAACATCGAGTTCCGAATTCGAAGAATTCTTAGACAGATGGAGTATCCTCTCCTTCAGCACGACAATGCCAGACCACAAACACGAGCGCTGTGACATCTGCAACAGTCCGAAGTCTTTGTTTCACTGTCTCTTTGGTTCACTGTCATTGATCATCCTCCATTCAGTCCCGATTGCGCCCCCAGCCAATTTAAACTGTTTCCGTAACTTAAACACCTTCGAGGACTTAACCTGTGACTACGTTGAGGAATAAATATGCAGACACGAAGAACAAAGACGTAGGATGTTAATAAAGTTTGCTTTATTAGAAGGCGTTGAGTTTTCACAAAAAAAATTCTGAGGCATTACTTTTCAGCACGCCCTCGTTCAATGTTTTCAAGCAGCAATACACTAAGCCTGAGATGAATCCAGTTTAAGTACCTCTTAACATCATGTCACCTTCATGTGTTTCAGGGCAGCAACATTTTCCGCTTTTTGAAAGGTAGTACACAGCGGACTTTACTAAATGCGAACTGCATGGCCATCAATACAATGGACCACACATTCGCTGTGTCCTGCTATGTACGAGCGGCTGTAAGGCTTAGAGAACAAGGAGGTATTTTCACATATTGCATATGTTACGTCGTCATATACGAGGGTTATTCGGTAATTAAAGGACTTATACAGTCAAGGCAACGCCTAATACAGGGAATTTAAACTTCATTGTTAGTTGACAAACTTGCAAAGATGTTAAATGTTCTATTCATGTAAGTATTGATCGAACAAAAGATTAAAGTCTTAGTAACGATCAGCCAACGGCCTTGCCGCAGTATTAAAATCGGTTCCAGTCAGATCGCCGAATTCGAGCGCTGTCGGGTTTGGCTAGCACTTTGATGGGTGACTGCACTGGTCCGCCAAGAGCTGTTGTCAAGAGGGGTGCATTCAGCCCTTGTGAGGCAGACTGAGGAGCTACTTGATTGAAAAGTAGCGGCTCCGGTGACGGAAACTGACAACGGCCGGGAGAGCGGTGTGCTGACTACATCCCCCTCCACATCCACATCCAGTGACGCCTATCGGTTGAGGATGACACGGCAGTCGGTCGGTACCGCTGGGCCTTCCGAGGCCTCTTGGGACGGAGTTTTTAGCAACTATGACATGTCAGCTCGACGAAAGTCTTTTTTGGAAGACAACGTTCTCTTATGTGATTTGTATTTTCGGGAAATGTTCAACCGCCAGTAATATTCTCTCGGATGAAGAAATATGGCAATAGTTGCACGATCCGTGCGAGTTTTTACGCGTGGGTCGAAAAGTTTAAAAGTTGCCGCAAAATCGTGACCGACGAGCACCGTTGCGGGCTTCCGGTAACAGTAGCGGCCTCGTACTAATGCACTTTTAAAACAAGATAGACTAGTTACACTTGAAAAATTGCTAAAAATAAATGTTGACAAAACTCATTAAATCATTGAAATCAAATTTAACTACAGGAAGACTTGTGGCACGTGGCTTCCCAGAGAGCTTACAGTTATCACAAAAATCGAAGGTTAATTCGCATTTGCACTGAGCTCAAAATCGTTTTGATAGCAAAGGTGATTATGTTTGTACTGCATTTTAACCTGTCTGACAGTTTATTAATTTGGTCCGACGAAAGACGCTCTGCGTTTCACAGAATTCAACTGAAACAAAGAGGTAACCGAAGTACGAAACTGGCTTTAAGCTTAAGGTAAGGAATTCTTCGTTGAGGAGATAAAAATACCCTTAAGAAGATGACAAAAGTGCCCAGAAGTCGGTGAGGATTGCGTGGAAAAATAGACAAAACTTTTATTGATTTAATAAACTGGTTTTGCTACACAGCTATTTTTCTGTTATTACTGACTGACGGTCGGAATATACCCATCTTTTTCTATGCACCTGAGAATTTACATCTGGCATACTTTCGGGGCAGAAGCAAGCAGTTCTCAGAATAGCAATTAGAACTTATTTTTGCATTCTTACCAGTAAAATATCCGTATATGACAGACTACTCACTTGCGCCGCATGACACTTCCGTAACAGAAAAGTGAATTAGCGATAAATATTTTTGTTTTTCCAGTCGAGAAAAAATTAAGACGGACATGGAGCAATTTTGCATGCTTTAATGACATAGTGGTCACTGTCTCAGTTTTCATTAGAAATACGAGGATGTCCATGATACTTGTAAAGTTCAGTCATTATAAGTCTTACTGCGTGATTTCATTAATGCCAGTCTGCGTGTATCCTAGCTTGGGGTACCAGAGTCTCCCCATCGATCAACGTCTGGCCCCAATAGAGGAGTAAGCTTGACCATTAGCGTCAAGTCTGCGATAAATTGTTACCGCCTAAGGCAGCAGCGCTCTTTCTTCCCTGACGTGTTACAGCCGCTCGTCAGCGCCTTGTTAAAGAGTACTCTTTCCATTCGTTGCATTCACCGTTTTTGGAATCTTAATCGCTTTCATCCGAGGAAGCTAGAATTCAAAGAAAGCGCGGAAGAAATTGTCAAGAAACTAGATTGTAGCTACAGTAAAAGCCAACTGGATCCCAGTACTAAAGGTTTCTTTCTAATTTCGTACGACGAAACAACTTCATAAGTCGTTGCTTAGTCAGTTATACGGTAGGTACTGAGGATACTTGGTCACAACGTTGTTTTCAATCTCTATATCCCAGAAAGTTTCTACAATAATGGTATACTTCGCTAATCTCTAAATATACGTGATAGAATGTGGTTTTTATTGTGCCATTTATTAAGTTATCTTCGCGTCCTATCAACAGTTGGAGCGTGGCAATAAATTTAGATGACTTGCCTCCATGTTAGTTGATATGAACCTAGTTAACCTAACTTTAAAGGGGCACTAAACTTAAGAATATAAGTGAATTCCATACTTATAACCCGTGCTTGACATTTTCCACGTATGTTTTCGTGAATTGCGTGTTTGCTAGTCGAATATTTTCGACCACTGCATTGGACTCTTCCGCTAGGTGAACAGGACTGACATTTAGCATTGCTGTTCTTTGTATACCTTCTACGCCATCCATCAGCCAGACTTTAAATGGATCACACAGACATTAGAAGTATTCCAGTATGCACTGTACAAGGGTCTTTTAATGTCTGAACTGTACAGAAACTACACTCCGCAAGTCTTGACACTGACCAAACCGGTCATTTGCTTTGCTCACAACTGAATCTATGTGATCGTTTCACATTCAGCAGTTTTTCTACAGCGTGACATAAGTAGATAAGCGACGAGAGAACAAGCTGAGATAACAATATTATCTCAAGGCAACCAGTAAGAACTTCCCTTGCTAAGTTACACACTTGGGCTACTTACACTAAATGTCACCCACCATTCTCCTACTCCCAGGGACTCACTGGAAATTGGTCGAAAGTGAGGTGTTCTCTAATAGAGGTAGATCTTAGCACTCCATCATGAGCCTAAAATATTTTAATGTTCTAGTGCTGTGAAACATGATGTAACAGATAAGATCTTTTCCTACTTAGAGGAAATGTACCCTATGCCATACTGTTAGAGGATTTTCACAAGTACGGTACTTCAGCGGTGTGAGAACGTGTGTACATCACGATTCCTTCTGTCTTCGAAAGTAACTCGTATAAAAGGGATAATACGGGGTAATATACATTTCGTGTGAGGAATTCGAAGTGTATGGTCAACAACAAAGCTGCATCGGATTGGGTAAAGTGGATGTCTGAAACTGGTAGGTCTATGAAACTTCCTGGCAGATTACAACTGCGTGCCGGAGCGAGACTCTCGCAGGAGGGCTTCTGTAAAGTTTGGAAGGTAGGAGAAGAGATACTGGCGGAAGTAAAGCTGTGAGGACGGGGCGTGAGTCGTGCTTGGGTAGCTCAGTGCTAGAGCACTTGCCCACGAAAGGCAAAGGTCCCGAGTTCGAGTCTCGGTCCGGCACATAGTTTTAAACTGCCAGGAAGTTTCATATCAGCGCACACTCCGCTGCAGAGTGAAAATCTCATTCTGGTAGGTCTATGTCGGGATGGAGTTGTTTAGAAGATGTGGAGATGTCCAAGCTGCAAAAATGGTTCAAATGGCTCTGAGCACTATGGGACTCAACATATGAGGTTATCAGTCCCCTAGAACTTAGAACTACTTAAACCTTATTAACCGAAGGACATCTCACACATCCATGCCCGAGGTAGGATTCGAACGTGCGACCGTAGTGGTCGCGCGGTTCCAGACTGTAGCGCCTAGAACCGCTCGGCCACCCCGGCCGGCTGTCCAAGCTGCAGTCGCTTGTTTCACAGTGCACCACAGCTGGCTGCTGTGGAGGTCATGAGGAGTTGGCAACCAGAATTAACGGATTAGCTCAGCCTGTGACAGGTACAAAAAAATCCGACAACCTGTCCGATCTCGTCCATGGCAGCGAGGGCTGGCGAAGTGACCAGTGTGCTGGTTGAGCGTGACAGAAGCGGACATGTGTGTGCTGCGTGAGAGAAGATTCAAAATGATGGTGGACGTATTGATAACATCCGAATTCCTACCACTCCGATCATCCCTGGATGCACTGGAGGTGTACATCAGGGCAGGAGCGCTGGGTGTGAAGCTCGGGTAAGGAGTGTGCGGAATCTGCAAGTGTTTTCAGTTGTCTCCGACATCTAGCCATGACAGCTTATTGCTACGGACTGGATCGTGGTTTAAGTGTCTCGTTTTTAGCGCTTCTCAATATATCGCAGTGAACTCTGTCCTGCAATGGTATTTGTTGTTGCCTCTACCGTATCATGTGGAAGACCCTTCCTCCTCCTCCATAATGTAGCAGAGAGGACCAATTTAGGAATTCTATAGTGCTTTAGAAACCCAATCACAACGTCAAATTCCCAGGTGATCAATTTATTGTTTCCAATAGTTGTATTGTGTGCACGCATGCGTTCGGTACAGGCAGGCACGGCCTGCGCAGGTGTGGGTCTGTCTCTCGGCCAGTGCAGATGGGGGCCATCCTGTAGACATTGAATGGCACTTGCCTCGTGATTGCTACTTTGTGTGATTGGTAGCGTGGTGGAGGAGAGTGTTTGTGCTCTCAAACATTGTTGCATACAAAACTCAGATATATTTAGCACTATGATCTATTTGTGGTGGAGATTTCTTTACTTGATTTGCATAATGTTTGTGAAATACTCAAACGTTGAAAATATGTTTTATTATGAAGAAGGCTATTTGACTCCTGTAAACTGTTGAATAATTAATTTGATAGGGTAGTGCAAATGGCTTATTTCACTGTACTGTTGACACAAATTTCGTCAGCTCTCCCTTTGTTTCCAGCATTAGCCAATAGCAACACTGTATTCTGAGGAGAGATGTTTCGGATGTTGGTTGACATGAGCAAACAGGGAGTGACCTCTTGAGAAAGACGGAGATAGGAAGCGAGTCTGGAATTTCCCGATCAACAGAATGCCACCTGCTGATGCTTTGTTTGGGGGCCGCGAGATCAACGGAGGCCGATATGCGGTCCGTGGTCAGTGGTATTTAATAACATAGTCTGTAATTAGGACACTGGGTGGGTTTGAACTCCTTGTCGATGCCCTGACGATAGACATATGCACGGGAGACCCCCAAACGGTGGCTATTATACTGCACTTCATATCGTTCATGACCAGTGGACCCCTTTTGTAGGGCTTAACTGTTCAGTGCAATCTGACTGCCGTACATTTCTCGATCTGTACAAAATAGTTTGCTGCTGAGATTCTAGTAATTTGTCGATCAGCAGAAAGTGGCGATGGGTTTCGAAATATGTCATTAACTTTTGAGATATGTAATTGTTCTGATTTTCTCGTCTGTGCTTAGACACCAGTGTACTTCGAAAAATGGAGGAAAATAAAAAAAAATAACAGAGTTAACATCCCTGACTCTGGTGGCAAATATAAACTAAGCTCACTCAGCGTTTCCATACACTATCAGAATAAAAGAAGTGCTGCAATTGTTTAAATATTCTTCAAATAAACAATATTCCACACATTGTCTTGTCTACCAGAAATTGTTTAAACAATATTCCATACACTGCTGTGTATTTCCTGCCAAATTCCTTAAATAAACAAACTACATTCCATACACTATCTTGTATTCTGCAAATAAACAATATTCTCCACCTTGTCTAAATTGTTTAGACAATATTCCATACACTGCTATTGATTTCCTGCCAAATGGGCTATCAAGTGAGTCTTTCCCACCAATTTCCAGGTAGGGGAGGGGGTGGGCTTGGGGGTTTCCCAGATGCGGAGCAGTTAATTAATTGATCAAGTTAAATGACTAGTCAATAAAATCGTAATAAAAAGTGTGCTTCTATTAGCGAGAGTATTTCCCAGAGGGATGGGGGAGCAGTAGGGGGATGATGGGAGTTTCTTGGAAAACCACTTGACCGAACAATAAGTTAAGAACCTGTCAGTCAAAAGAGAACAGTAGGCTGCCCCTGAACGTATGCTTGCCCTTAAATGTAGGCAATTGCAGTAACAAACTGTCCTGATATAAGCATTGTCCCACTGCTAATGACACCTCTTCCAAAATTTTTAGAATACACATATACCGCAAACCACAGTATGGCACCATGTGCCACTCGCAAAAACAGATAAATGGGTAAAAACCACTGTGTTTTTGTCTCTGTATCAGCCCTAATTTCTTGTTTCTTACGCAAAATGTATGTCAGCTGAGAATGTTGGTTCTCAATAGTGTATTTGCAAGAACAGCATTGTCCAATTTTAGTTCACGTAATACTTGCATGTGGATCAAACCCGTGGTATCATGTCTAGCATTATGCTATTGGTTTTGAGGAAGTGTTCAAGTCAGTCAGTAAGGAGGGCGTTACAGCATTTCTACAAGAGAAGGAAAATTTACTGCTATGGAGTTCGGCCGGCAACCTTACAAAACACTGGTTGCCCGGAACTTCATTTTCTTCGTTTTTCTTCTCTGTAGGAGGCAGCGTGTGGATCCCTTTTGTGGTAAAGCGATCGTAGTTTATCACTGCATACGGCAACGAAACGCATTTTGAATGTTTCCATCATGGTGGTTATGTTGTCATCATGACACAGCTTACTGTATATTTGCTATCACTAATATCTCAGAACGTTTCACCATACAAAAATCGACTGTATAAATTCTCCCTACTGTTGACAGTACGTCGCTGCTAATGTTATTCTTGGTATTCCCATCAACGTATAATAAAAACAGTACTGTGCGTGCCGCTTCGCGCTACGGTGTGCCAGGGAGTCACATTCACACAGAGGCCCGATATGCCTGATGCGTGGGTAGTACTATAGTGCAGCATGAGGGGGGAATTAGTTACCACGAGCGATAGACAGGATGGGGACTCTGACGTGTACGAAGATTTCCCTCATTTATTCAGCTGGTTAGTAGTGGTTTTGTTTTGCATGTTGGTATTTCGGCTGCAGTGGGTTTATTTATTACCTGTCATTTTGGCATTTATAGACAGTGAGTGGAGATGTGGACGCTAGAAAGTGGAATGTGAACTGGAGAAATTTCTAACACATTCTTGTGTGAGTTGAGTATAGGGGTGACAGCAGTGGAGGCAGGAGGGAACTTTGCGCCATGTATGAAAATACTGCTATTGGACAGAGCACGCCAAGGAAATGGTTTTCTCGTTTTAAGGAGAATCGTTTTGACGTAGGTGACCCTTCATCTTCAGGAATGCCTTCGATGTTTGATGAAGATGGTTTAAACGCATTAATGCACAACGATCCACGTCTGTGTACTCAAGAACTGGCAAATATCATGAACTGTGATCATTTACTATCGTGCGACATTTGCATGCAATGGGCAAGGCTCACAAATTGAGTGTATCGGTAACGCATGCTCTAAGCGAAAATCACAGGTATCAGCGGGTGGCTACACGTACATCTGTGCTTTGGTTCAAATGGCTCTGAGCCCTATGCGACTTAACTTCTGAGATCATCAGTCACCTAGAACTTAGAACTAATTAAACATGACTAACCTAAGGACACCACACACATCCATGCCCGAGGCAGGATTCGAACCTGCGACACGGCCACTCCGGTCGGCCATCTGTGCTTTCTCGTTATCAACTGGCTCGTGAACAACACCGACCATTCCTATCACGCATCTTTACTGGTGAAGAGAGATGTCTTTAAGCTGACGTAAGAAAAATAAAAGCTGCAACTCCCCATACAAACATCTGCGCGCATCCGCAAAAGAATGTTACGCATCAGATGAAACAGCGACGATGTAATCTACTACTAATTGCTTCCTCGGGGTGTAACCATCACTGCTGGCGTTTATTGTCAACAACTGAGACTTCTCGCAGACGCAATCCAAGTACAACGACCAGGAGAACTTAGCAAAGTTATGCTACTCCACAATAACGCCTGTCTGCATACTGCTAGACTTACAAAACACTGTACAGGAGTTGGAGCTGGGAAGTCACACCCACCTTAGACAACTGATCTAGCGCTTTCAGATTTTCACCTTTTCCGCTTTCCATTGAACAAGCTTCAAGAAACTTGGTTTCCGGATGCAAATAGAGTAGAAATCTTTAGAAGTAACTCTTTATAGAACTTTGTCGTACAAGAATGGCAGGAATACCGTAGGGAAGCTGAGATCGCTCAACACCATCATACGGAAGATGAGTGGTACCTCATGGGGTGCAAGAACTAGACCACAACTATGTTCTTCCTAAGGACTCGTCTTCTCTGCTGGTGAGTACTGTGCTCCAGTGCGGCTTAACAGCTCACAACCGAGAAAAATCGATGTTCAGCTAAATTCAGCAATGAGAAGTAAATGTTGCATTACATCTATTACTCTTTGCCGGTTACCACACCTGAGCCACATTGCGTCACCAGGTTTTCGAAAAACAGAATTGTCTTCAAGAAATTTGAAATGTTTATTAAAATTCCACAGCTCCCAAACCATTACGATGTGCCTCCTCTTAGAATGAGGCAATTAAAATCTAGGCAGTCTCCTATAATATTGGCAGAATCGTTGCAGATGATGACGTTTTAAAAAGAGCAGGAAATTGTTAGAAACGGGGAGTAATATCGCCTGCTGGGAATACTGGATCTCATAATATCTGGCACAAGACCAAGCCGTCATAGAATAACCACCACGCGCTTGGAAAACAATTAAATGAGTTCTTACAGACCATGGTATATGTGCATGAAGCCTCGGCTTCATCTTCTCAGTATACAGTGGCAATGAACATGAGACCATCAAACTAATTTTAACAGGCTGTAGCAGACGAGTTTACCTTGAGAATCTAGATTTCTTTGTAGTGACTGAGGCAGACCTTGAATGGATTGAAGAGCTAAATATTAATTTGTAGGTTCAGTTGTTTAGTTCTATTTTTCTTGTAAAATTGTGCAATTCATGCATGTTAGTTGCAGTTCAGCTTGTATTGCCGTACATTACATAAATAAAGATGCGTGAGTATAATCTATCCTTCAGCCTGCCATGTAGCTAAAAATCACGAGAAGAACATTCAGACCAATTTGGAGTTCAAGAAACTTAAATGCTTTTGCTGATTTCCCCTCCTTGTGAATCCCCGTCCTGATTGAATATTCCCTCTATGTTGTTGCTCCGTCACTCTATTCTGCAGCCGATGAAGTGGGGCAGTGGTAATACATTCGACTCGTATCCGGGACCAGTTCAAATTTCTGTCCAGTCATTCAGATTTAGGCTTTCCCTGATTTCCCTAAATCGCTCTAGGTGAATACCGGGTAGTACCTTCGAAAGCTAATAGCCACTTCCCCGCCCCCCCCCCCCCCCCCGGCTCGTCAACGAGACCTTAACCCCTAAGTTTCCTTCCTTTTTTTCTTTTGTGCCTGTTCCAGTTTCTACTTATCTCTCTGCTGTATGCATTACGGATTAGACATGTACTTTTAAACAGTTCGCCTTTTTCGTCATCATCAGTTTACGTCCAACTCGTTTCTGAGCTAAGACTCTATTGTCAACGATTTCATTGTCATTTCTCGCTGTTAAATTTGATTTAGTAAATCCCGTAACAGGAAATAAACCAATTCAAATCCTATAACATTAAAATGGGCTACTACACAATCAACACAAAAAGTATCATCAGTAAACACTTCCGGGCTAAGTTGCCGTGGTCGATCTGTAGAACTACTTCTCCCTGACGTTTCGTTCTCAACAACGGACAACATCTTCCGAGGTGAGTCAACGACTGGCTGCTAGTAGCTGGGGCCGCCGCTTATATGGATATCGTAGGGGGCGCCACCGCACGTCACGTGGCGTTAATGTGCAGCTATCTCTGGCTATCGTCTGTTCTCTCGATTGCAGGCAATCGATTGTCACGTGATTGATGCAACGTCGACCGCCATATCTTATCCAATTTTAATCCTTCTTCTTTACGGTTAAAATTGTATTTATGTTTGTGGATTTCAATTGCCTCTCTATACATACGTGTATAATAGTGCGACGCCCTCGCTAGCACGCTTGTTTCACCAAATTTTATTTCGCGATCTCCATCCTTAAAAACATGTTCCGCTACTGCCGATTTGTCGATATGTCCCAAGCGACAGTTTCTTTTGTGCTCTGTCAACCGTGTATTGATGCTTCTTTTTGTAGTTACTATGTAAACCCTGCCACAACTACACGGAATTTTATATACCCCTGGGGTGGCTAGGGGGTGACGAGCATCTTTTGTTGATCTTAGTTATTCACTAATTTTCTTAGTAGGTCTAAAAATGGTCTCTACCTGAAACTTGGCTAGTACTTTCCCAATGCGATCCGTGATATTATGGATGAACGGAAGAAATACTTTTCCAGCTGATGGTTGTTGCTGTCTCCTATTTTTAGGCATTTTTCTATTTGGGTGAAGTGCTCGGTTAATCTCGTATTTTGTATAACCATTTTTCGCAAAGGCCATTCGTAAATGATTTAGTTCTTCTTGTAAGTAGCCTGGCTCACAAATATTATTGGCCCTATCCACTAGTGTTTTTATGACCTCCCTCTTTTGCCTAGGGTGGTGGTTTGAGTTCTTATGGAGGTAGCGATCAGTATGTGTACCTTTCCTGTAAACCTTATGGCCTAAGGTCCCATCCGCCCGTTTGATGGATAACTGATACATCCAAGAAGTTAAGTTGTCCATTCTTCTCCTTCTCCATAGTAAATTTAATCTTTGGGTTGATGCTATTTAAGTGTATCAGGAAATCATTCAAGTCTTCTTCCTCATGATTCCATATTACAAAGGTATCATCCACATACCGATACCACTTCGAGGGGCTTTTTTTGGCCGACTGCAGTGCTTGATGTTCAAAATATTCCATGAATAAATTCGCAATTGCGGGACTTAAAGGGCTTCCCATGGCTACCCCATCGATCTGTTCATAAAATTCACCATTGTACTGAAAATAGGTCGAGGATAGACAGTGTTGGAACAAGGCTACTATATCAGTAGGGAACATGTTGACTATATGGGAGAGAGCTTCATGAACTGGAGCCATCGTGAACAAAGGCACTATATCAAAACTGACAAGGATGTCATTAGGACCGACGGTAATTTCCCTCAATTTCTCAATAAAGTGTAGGAGACAGCAACAACCATCAGCTGGAAAAGTATTTCTTCCGTTCATCCATAATATCACGGATCGCATTGGGAAAGTACTAGCCAAGTTTCAGGTAGAGACCATTTTTTAGACCTACTAAGAAATTTAGTGAATAACTAAGATCAACAAAAGATGCTCGTCACCCCCTAGCCACCCCAGGGGTATATAAAATTCCGTGTAGTTGTGGCAGGGTTTACATAGGAACTACAAAAAGAACCATCAATACACGGTTGACGGAGCACAAAAGAAACTGTCGCTTGGGACATATCGACAAATCGGCAGTAGCGGAACATGTTTTTAAGGATGGGGATCGCGAAATAAAATTTGGTGAAACAAGCGTGCTAGCGATGGCGTCGCACTATTATACACGTATGTATAGAGAGGCAATTGAAATCCACAAACATAAATACAATTTTAATCGTAAAGAAGAAGGATTAAAATTGGATAAGATATGGCGGTCGACGTTGCATCAATCACGTGACAATCGATTGCCTGCAATCAAGAGAACAGACGATAGCCAAAGACAGCTGCACATTGACGCCACGTGACGTGCGGTGGCGCCCCCTACGATATCCATATAAGCGGCGGCCCCAGCTACTAGCAGCCAGTCGTTGACTCACCTCGGAAGATGTTCTCCGTAGTTGAGAACGAAACGTCAGGGAGAAGTAGTTCTACAGATCGACCACGGCAACTTAGCCCGGAAGTGTTTACTGATGAAGACGCTGGCCGTGAAAGCCTACATGGAATGACAAAAATTATCGTTCCTTATTATTGCAATAAACTGGACAAACACACGGTATTTACAAGATCAAATGCCCAGACTGTCTCTGCACGTAGAGCATGGAGATCGGTTAGCACGCATTACAATGACAATTAAGTACACTACGAATCTGCAGTGACACCGTATCTGCATTATAGATAAACTCAACCTGACACACATCACGGTCTGCTATCGACAATCCTCATTCAATCAATTACGTATGCTAGAGGAACGTGAAATATACAGAAATACATACCCCAAACCACTGAAACGTTGAATGAACGAAAAGACTATTTCATATATTCAACAACGATTCTCAGAATAAATGCCATAAAGATAGTAAACAGCGTCTACTTCCTTTCTCACAGAAATATATACCCTCTTTGTTACATCTCTTGTACCTTTTCCCCCCTCTTACTTAGTATTTCATTCACGTTTACTTTCATGTACTAAAATAGTACGATAATATTGCTCGAATACGTACTCGACAAAGTGGGACGTTGTGACGAGTATCTGAGTAAACGAGTAACCGAAGACGCCAACTATCATGGCAAATCTCATATTATCATACAGCGTAGTCAGAGGAATGGAAGGTAATATGTTTCTATTCTTGCGTAGTTTCAGATCAGCTCTTCATGGAAACGAAAACACAACTACTTTTACTAGTAAAATATATCCTTGACTCATGTAACGTTACTAATTTTGTGCTTCAAGTACTGATTCAGTCATAGAAAGGTAAATCATACGGACTCTAAGTGAAAATCAATTTTTTCCGCCAATGAAGAACATTCCCATTTGTAACAAAATAAGGGTAACAAAGAACAACAGCCTATTTCTTCTACAACAGTATTTTCGTCTTCAACTGCAAGAAGCTGTTGTCTAAAAAGCTAAAAAGTTTGTCGGTAGTTCACATCTAAATCTGACTTAACAGAGGAAAAAAATGTTACTGTACACAGTGTTACTAGCAAAACCATCCGTTACCTGCAAGCTATAGTCGCAGTCTCCATATAAGATGTATGATAATGTTTAAGTTCTATTGTGACAAAATGCCTTAAAACTTTTCGGACAAGTTTCATTCTGTCCAGTCTGTAAAAATTGAAAACGTATTGAAAACACGTATACATTAAATTTGAAATACATCTGGCTAGTGTGCAGCAATTCAAGATGGTGAGAGTCAGTATGGGCCAGCAACATAAGCTGCCACCGTTGTTTGAAAAAACACACACTGTCTGAGCCAAAGTATCTGGACACAAATTAATGGACATTAACATGGGATGTGTCCACCCTTCGCCTTTATGACGGCTGTAATTCTGCTGGGGAAACTTACAGTGAGGTTTCTGAATGTCTGGAGGAATAGTAACCCATTTTTCCTCAAGAGCCAAAAGCGGAGGAGTTAGTGATGTTGCACGCAGATGTCTGGTGCGAAGTCTACGTTATCACTAATACCTTAGGTTCAGGTCGGGATTCTGGGCTGTCCAGACTATTTGAGGAATGTTATTGTCAAAAAAACATTGCCTCACAAATGCTACTTTACGACACAGTGCATTTCCACGCTGATACAATTAATCAACTTCGAACTCTTCCGCTAATGTAAGCAGTACACAACATCGTAAATCTGTTCACCCTTCCTCGTTTTATTGCACTTCGTGAAGCTACACTACTGGCCATTAAAATTGCTACACCAAGAAGAAATGCAGATGATAAACAGGTATTCATTGAACAAATATATTTTACTAGGACTGAGATGTGATTACATTTTCACGCAATTTGGGTGCACAGATCCTGAGAAATCAGTACCTAGAACAACCACCTCTGGCCGTAATAACGGCCTTGATACGCCTGGGCATTGAGTCAAACAGAGCTTGGATGGCGTGTACAGGTACAGCTGCCCATGCAACTTCTACACGATACCACAGTTCATCAAGAGTAGTGACTGGCGTATTGTGACGAGCCAGTTGCTCGGCCACCATTGACCAGACGTTTTCAATTGGTGAGAGATCTGGAGAATGTGATGGCCAGGGCAGCAGTCGAACATTTTCTGTATCCAGAAAGGCCCGTACAGGACCTGCAACATGTGGTCGTGCATTATCCTGTTGAAATGTAGGGTTCCGCAGGGATCGAAGGAAGGGTAGAGTTACGGGTCGTAACACATCTGAAATGTAACGTCCACTGTTCGAAGTGCCGTCAATGCGAACAAGAGGTGACTGAGACGTGTAACCAATGGCAACCCATACCATCACGCCGGGTCATACTCCAGTATGGTGATGACGAATACACGCTTCCACTGTGCGTTCACCGCGATATCGCCAAACACGGATGCGACCATCATGATGCTGTAAACAGAACCTGGATTCATCCGAAAAAATGACTTTTGCCATTCGTGCACCCAGGTTCGTCGTTGAGTACACCATCGCAGGTGCTCCTGTCTGTGCTGCAGCGTCAAGGGTAACCGCAGCCATGGTCTCCGAGCCGATAGTCCATGCTGCTGCAAACGTCGTCGTGCAGATGGTTATTGTCTTGCAAACGCCCCCATCTGCCCATCTGTTGACTCAGGGATCGAGACGTGGCTGCACGATCCGTTACAGCCATGTGGATAAGATGCCTGTCATCTCGACTGCTATTGATAAGAGGCCGTTGGGATCCAGCACGGCATTCCGTATTACCCTCTTGAACCCACCGATTCCATACTCTGCTAACAGTCATTGGATCTCGACCAACGCGAGCAGCAATGTCGCGATACGATAAACCGCAATCGCGATGGGTTACAATCCGACCTTTATCAAAGTCGGAAACGTGATGGTACGCATTTCTTCTCCTTACACGAGGCATCACAGCAACATTTCACCAGGCAACGCCGGTGAACTGTTGTTTGTGTATGAGAAATCGGTTGGAAACTTTCTTCATGACAGCACGTTGTAGCTGTCGCCACCGGCGCCAACCTTGTGTGAATACTCTTAAAAGCAAATCATTTGCGTATCACAGTATCTTCTTCCTGCCGGTTAAATTTCGCATCTGTAGCACGTCAACTTCGTGGTGTAGCAATTTTAATGGCTAATAGTGTAATTTCCAACACCAAGCACAGCGTATTTTTGTCGTCGTCCTCTCAACCGTTTTTACGTGTTCGTACCATTTCAGACTTATAGTCAGTATTGTGTCAACAATGTGCGATGCCACAGATGTTCGCTATTAATTTTGCAATCTGAGCAGCTGTGCATTAGACGAAGTGAAAATTCTCTCTAAATCTTTCTGTCATTCTTTACAAACTTCGAATGACGATACTTTCCTGTACACGATTACATCGTCACCGAACAATCTGGACGCACTGCTGCCACTATCCGGTAATTTACTTATATTGAGAACATTAGAGGTCCCCTTATGCTTCCTTGTACACCTCACTGACACTTTAGTTTTTAAATTTCTCAGCGAAACCAGTCAATAAAAACGAAACAAAAGAATACTGAGAGCGACTTGTGGCTGACCTGCAAAACTGAATTTCAGCAGTCGCTGTTTCCACTGCAAGTAACGCCTGCTCTCACTAACGATCGTTTTTGTTAAACATCCACCGTTTTGTACTGCGTGCCCGTTTCTACAAGTAAAAACGCTGGTAACATCAGTGCCGTGTAATGGTTAGCAGGCGACGATGTGGTGCAGCAGTGTTCAACGCCTTTCGGAATAATGGTGAGACGTATTGTACCTGGTCACCTTCCACCTACAGTCTTCCATACACATTTGAGTAAGGTATTGAAGCGTTTGCGATAGTTTCTCGAAAAAGATACCTGCTGAGGAAGAAAAACTTGTTACGAAACGAAACTGCCCGTCATTTCCATTTCTTGCACAGTGATGTCTCTTGTGAACAGGACGACAGAAAGCGCAAAAATTAGAGAAGCAGCTCGGGCTCTACATCACAGTGTCTGTATGGACAAAGCTGAACTCATACAGAAGCAAGATATAACTGTTCACACGAAACATCGCGCTTCCGCACTTTTTGTAGCCATTCCGCTTGTGCGAAATTTAAGGCTACACAAGCACGGAGAAGCACGCAGCGTTGTCTGTAGTTACGCGTTATACAAAGGACGGCTTACGTCACAGAAATGTTCAAAAATTCCATAGTTAATCGAGAGCTTCCAGCAACAAAACAATTTCTCCTTTGTGTACGTCCGCGGCGTTACTCCGCAAACGTTTTATACGCGGTTATTTTTACACCGTCGAAAACAGAATATCGAATCCCAATTTGCCGCAGTAGTAGTAGTAGTAGTAGTAGTAGTAGTAGCTGTTTTGAATGAAGCTGTAACGGGTGACAACCTTCTGATAGCCGGCTTACTGCATCAGAAAAATAGCCAATGATTTATGAAAAAGACTTCGTAAAACCGAATGGATCTGCAAATATAGCACCTACATGGAATGCGTAGTAGGTTTGTCAGCTGGAACGAAACTTTAAATGACAGATGGATTCCTCGACATTACTGTTAGGTCCAGCAGTAAAAGCACTAGTCGAGTGCACGCGTTTTATATGGCCGTAGAATTACAGGCGCCTTTTCCGCATTACAATATTCAGAGGTTCACTGTGTTGATACACTTCCATATTGCTCCTGATCGTCCACTCGCCGTCATGGTGGTTCTTTAAATGTACTAATAAATAGGCGTTCTCTGAGCTCCAGCGTGTTGAGCAGGCCTTTCTGATCTAGAGTGAATGTCTCAGCACTCTTGTATATTAAAACGTTTTGTAATTTACTGTTATAGAAGGGGGTGGGGTTGTAGAGAGTAACAGAATATGGCGCACAAAAAACACGCACACACATATGGAGCCCTCTTCTGTATCGATCATACCGATCGGTACAGTAGGTTATCTTCGATAGTGACGTCATTTTCGTTCTTAATCCGAAGTTGCTATTCTCTAAGCTTTTGAGACCTGTTACCGATCCGTCCTGCCGTCGATTTTCCAGCAATTTGTTACATAGTTTAATTCTTAATTTATTTGCGTGTTTTTGGTACTTGCATTGTTTAATTCATAAATTTCGGGCGTATTATAATATTTGAGAGTTGTAGCATCGCGTTTTAATACCTAAATAGTGTAAAATCGCGTAGTCTCCTTCCGCCGCCGAGCAGTGTGTCAGCAGTGCGCAAGTAGCAGCATTACTGCATTTACTAGGCAACCTTTTATTTTAATAACCGTTTAAATTTTGTGTCGATTTGTTTGCGCTCTCTGTAGATTAGTTCAGACGTTCTTTGCACAACAGTTTTTAGCATGGATAGGGACTGCAACTGCTGTGTTCGGATGCATGCTGAGTTGGCGTCCCTTCGCTCCCAGCTTCAGGCAGTGTTGGCTTCGGTCACACAGCTTGAGGCTGTTGCCAATGGGCATCACTGTGGAGTTCCGGATGGGGGTTTGTCGGGGACGGTCAGCTCGTCCCACGCATCCCCCGATCGGACTACGACTGTGGTTGCCCGGGATACTGCCCGCATTGAGGCTGATCCCTCACCTGTGGTAGAGTGGGAGGTCGTCTCAAGGTGTGGCAGGAGGCGAAAGACATTCCGGAGGCTGAACGGAAGGCCTCTCCAGTTTGTCTGACGAACCGGTTTCAGGCTCTGTCTCAGGCTGATACTGATCTTCGGCCTGACATGGCTGCTTGTCCTGTTCCAGAGGTTGCCCCTCAGTCTGCAAGATCCGGGCGGTCGCAGAGGGTGGGCTTACTGGTAGTTGGGAGCTCCAACGTCAGGCGCGTAATGGGGCCCCTTAGGGATATGGCAGCAAGAGAGGGGAAGAAAACCAATGTGCACTCCGTGTGCATACCGGGGGGAGTCATTCCAGATGTGGAAAGGGTCCTTCCGGATGCCATGAAGGGTACAGGGTGCACCAATCTGCAGGTGGTCGTTCATGTCGGCACCAATGATGTGTGTCGCTATGGATCCGAGGAAATCCTCTCTGGCTTCCAGCGGCTATCTGATTTGGTGAAGACTGCCAGTCTCGCTAGCGGGATGAAAGCAGAGCTCACCATCTGCAGCATCGTCGACAGGACTGACTGCGGACCTTTGGTACAGAGCCGAGTGGAGGGTCTGAATCAGAGGCTGAGACGGTTCTGCGACCATGTGGGCTGCAGATTCCTCGACTTGCGCCATAGGGTGGTGGGGTTTCGGGTTCCGCTGGATAGGTCAGGAGTCCACTACACGCAACAAGCGGCTACACGGGTAGCAGGGGTTGTGTGGCGTGGGCTGGGCGGTTTTTTTAGGTTAGATGGCCTTGGGCAAGTACAGAAAGGGCAACAGCCTCAATGGGTGCAAGGCAAAGTCAGGACATGCGGGTACCAAGCAGCAATCGGTATTGTAATTGTCAACTGTCGAAGCTGCGTTGTTAAAGTACCGGAACTTCAAGCGCTGATAGAAAGCACCGAAGCCGAAATCGTTATAGGTACAGAAAGCTGGTTGAAGCCAGAGATAAATTCTGCCGAAATTTTTACAAAGGTACAGACGGTGTTTAGAAAGGATAGATTGCATGCAACCGGTGGTGGAGTGTTCGTCGCTGTTAGTAGTAGTTTATCCTGTAATGAAATAGAAGTGGCTAGTTCCTGTGAATTATTATGGGTGGAGGTTACACTCAACAACCGAGCTAGGTTAATAATTGGCTCCTTTTACCGACCTCCCGACTCAGCAGCATTAGTGGCAGAACAACTGAGAGAAAATTTGGAATACATTTCACATAAATTTTCTCAGCATGTTATAGTCTTAGGTGGAGATTTCAATTTACCAGATATAGACTGGGACACTCAGATGTTTAGGACGGGCGGTAGGGACAGAGCATCGAGTGACATTCTACTGAGTGCACCCGAAAATTACCTCGAGCAATTAAACAGAGAACCGACTCGTGGAGATAACATCTTGGACCTACTGATAACAAACAGACCCGAACTTTTCGACTCTGTATGTACAGAACAGGGAATCAGTGATCATAAGGCCGTTGCAGCATCCCTGAATATGGAAGTTAGTAGGAATATAAAAAAAGGGAGGAAGGTTTATCTGTTTAGCAAGAGTAATAGAAGGCAGATTTCAGACTAGCTAACAGATCAAAACGAAAATTTCTGTTCCGACACTGTTTATGGAAAAAGTTCAAGGCAATCGTAAAATGCGTTTTAGACAGGTACGTGCCGAGTAAAACTGTGAGGGACGGGAAAAACCCACCGTGGTACAACAACAAAGTTAGGAAACTACTGCGAAAGCAAAGAGAGCTTCACTCTAAGTTTAAACGCAGCCAAAACCTCTCAGACAAACAGAAGCTAAACGATGTCAAAGTTAGCGTAAGGAGAACAATGCGTGAAGCGTTCAGTGAATTCGAAAGTAAAATTCTATGTACCGACTTGACAGAAAATCCTAGGAAGTTCTGGTCTTACGTTAAATCAGTAAGTGGCTCGAAACAGCTTATCCAGACACTCCGGGATGATGATGGCATTGAAACAGAGGATGACACGCGTAAAGCTGAAATACTAAACACCTTTTTCCAAAGCTGTTTCACAGAGGAAGACCGCACTGCAGTTCCTTCTCTAAATCCTCGCACAAACGAGAAAATGGCTGACATCGAAATAAGTGTCCAAGGAATAGAAAAGCAACTCGAATCACTCAACAGAGGAAAGACCACTGGACCTGACGGGATACCAATTCGATTCTACACGGAGTACGCGAAAGAACTTGCCCCCCTTCAAACAGCCGTGTACCGCAAGTCTCTAGAGGAACGGAAGGTTCCAAATGAGTGGAAAAGAGCACAGGTAGTCCCAGTCTTCAAGAAGGGTCGTCGAGCAGACGCGGAAAACTATAGACCTATATCTCTAACGTCGATCTGTTTTAGAATTTTAGAACATGTTTTTTGCTCGAGTATAATGTCGTTTTTGGAAACCCAGAATCTACTATGTGGGAATCAACATGGATTCCGGAAACAGCGATCGTGTGAGACTCAACTCGCTTTATTTGTTCATGAGACCCAGAAAATATTAGATACAGGCCCCCAGGTAGATGCTATATTTCTTGACTTCCGGAAGGCGTTCGATACAGTTCCGCACTGTCGCCTGATAAAGTAAGAGCCTACGGAATATCAGACCAGCTGTGTGGCTGGATTGAAGAGTTTTTAACAAACAGAACACAGCATGTTGTTATCAATGGAGAGACATCTACAGACGTTAAAGTAACCTCTGGCGTGCCACAGGGGAGTGTTATGGGACCATTGCTTTTCACAATATGTATAAATGACCTAGTAGACAATGTCGGAAGTTCCATGCGGCTTTTAGCGGATGATGCTGTAGTATACAGAGAAGTTGCAGCATTAGAAAATTGTAGCGAAATGCAGGAAGATCTGCAGCGGATAGGCACTTGGTGCAGGGAGTGGCAACTGACCCTTAACATAGACAAATGTAATGTATTGCGAATACATAGAAAGAAGGATCCTTTATTGTATGATTATATGATAGCGGAACAAACACTGGTAGCAGTTACTTCTGTAAAATATCTGCGAGTATGCGTGCGGAACGATTTGAAGTGGAATGATCATATAAAATTAATTGTTGGTGAGGCGGGTACCAGGTTGAGATTCATTGGGAGAGTCCTTAGAAAATGTAGTCCATCAACAAAGGAGGTGGCTTACAAAACACTCGTTCGACCTATACTTGAGTATTGCTCATCAGTGTGGGATCCGTACCAGATCGGGTTGACGAAGGAGATAGAGAAGATCCAAAGAAGAGCGGCGCGTTTCGTCACAGGGTTATTTGGTAACCGTGATAGCGTTACGGAAATGTTTAATAAACTCAAGTGGCAGACTCTGCAAGAGAGGCGCTCTGCATCGCGGTGTAGCTTGCTCGCCAGATTTCGAGAGGGTGCATTTCTGGATGAGGTATCGAATATATTGCTTCCCCCTACTTATACCTCCCAAGGAGATCACGAATGTAAAATTAGAGAGATTAGAGCGCGCACGGAGGCTCTCAGACAGTCGTTCTTCCCGCGAACCATACGCGACTGGAACAGGAAAGGGAGGTAATGACAGTGGCACGTAAAGTGCCCTCCGCCACACACCGTTGGGTGGCTTGCGGAGTATAAATGTAGATGAAGATGTAGATGTAGAGACTTCGTTATTAGTGGAAGTTATGTATATTTCTGAAATATTCGCTGTTATTTACATGTACGAGCGCACTTGCTCAGCAATGAATATCTTCGACTTCGTGAGTTCCATGTATTTAAGAAACGAAGGATGAAATTGCTGTTCATGAAACAACTCACAGTGACATTTATATTTTTTCTTGTCACAAATAATTCACCATTTTTCCCGAACACGTGGCGATTTCGGAGTGTGTGGTCAGACAGGAATCTAAGAGCACAGCTTCAATTACTGCGAATGAAACTAGCAGCAATCATCTTTATACTCTTGCTTGTCACAAGCATTTATCTTAGGTCGAATCCTTAACAACAGTAGAGAGAGATGAAAGATCCCCGCCATAATATTTTCGAACTATACCATCACGTATGAAACATTTTGATTCATCAGATGTGTATATTACAAACTACAACGAACTTCAGTAGCAGCTGTCACCACACGCTCTCAAAACGGGTTTTTTAAATTTTTTTAAGAACCAAATAATTGATTTGTAATATGTGGAAGTAGGCTACTTCATCATCTGGATCTCTAGGGAGCGAGTTACTACTGCATTCTACGTATCTTCTTATGCTTTTACAATTTTTGGGATTGGTGGAGTTATGTTCCGACTATGCAATAAACAAACTGCCTTCAATTAGTTGCATAGACGGACCATACCTCCATGAATTTTGAGGCAGCTGAGGAACGACGGAAAGCAGGAAAAAAGATCAATATTTCGGATGTTTTATAGATGTACTATGTGGTACTGCACACCATTCGTAACTCATATTCCGAAACTTATGCACGCATTGAAACATGTGATCAGCATAGTTTGAACAGAATTACGTACTCTAAACGAACTTTGCCTGTGTCGGCAGCGAGGTCCTTCAGGTTCATGCCGCCGTGCGCATGCACGGATTTGCGGCAGGTTGCTTTTGGTTGGTTCGTTGGCGCGAGTGGAACTGACAACAGCGTCTCGGTTCGCTAGAACAGTATGGCATCTCTTCCAAAATACTTACAGAATAACGTTGGATGCAATCTTTCGAAAATAACACGGTTCGATACCCTAAGCTACCGATTCGATTGGCAGGGACGCCGAAAGATACAGAAGAGAGGCCCAGGATTCGCACCAGGAGTACAGTCCCCACGGGTCCAAACACTTCAACAAATTGTCTTAGTATCTGCAAGCTCCATTATCATTCATATATTTATCAAAAACATTACAGCATGATCTGTCAGTATGTAAGTGAATTAATGTATTTCTTTCTATCACTCGCCGCTTCTTAGTCAACATGAAAAATGCATGATTGCGCCATGATTCAAAATCCTCAAACTGTAGGTTTCCTCTAAGTGGCTGGGGAAGTCACTTCAAAGGGCAGAGAAACATAACAGCATTCCACCCTCAACCAATAGAAAACTGTGCAGTGAATCACAGCAGACTTCATTTTCGACCATTCGGAATAGCCGTGAGAGAGGGGGGGAGGGGGAGAGAGGGGGGGAGGGGGAGAGAGGGGGGGAGGGGGAGAGAGGGGGGGAGGGGGAGAGAGGGGGGAGGGGGAGAGAGGGGGGAGGGGGAGAGAGGGGGGGAGGGGGAGAGAGGGGGGGAGGGGGAGAGAGGGGGGGAGGGGGAGAGAGGGGGTGAGGGGGGGTGAGTGCCGGCGGGAGGGGTGAGGGGGGGGGGGGGGGGTGAGTGCCGGCGGGAGGGGTGGGGGGGGGGGGAGTGCCGGCGGGAGGGGTGGTGGGGGTGGGGGGGGAGTGCCGGCGGGAGGGGTGGTGGGGGTGGGGGGGGAGTGCCGGCGGGAGGGGTGGTGGGGGTGGGGTGGGGGGGAGTGCCGGCGGGAGGAGTGGGGTGGGGGGGAGTGCCGGCGGGAGGAGTGGGGTGGGGGGGAGTGCCGGCGGGAGGAGTGGGGTGGGGGGGAGTGCCGGCGGGAGGAGTGGGGTGGGGGGGAGTGCCGGCGGGAGGAGTGGGGTGGGGGGGAGTGCCGGCGGGAGGAGTGGGGTGGAGTGCCGGCGGGAGGGGGGTGGAGTGCCGGCGGGAGGGGGGTGGAGTGCCGGCGGGAGGGGGGTGGAGTGCCGGCGGGAGGGGGGTGGAGTGCCGGCGGGAGGGGGGTGGAGTGCCGGCGGGAGGGGGGTGGAGTGCCGGCGGGAGGGGGGTGGAGTGCCGGCGGGAGGGGGGTGGAGTGCCGGCGGGAAGGGGGGGTGGGGGAAGTGCCGGCGGGAGGGGGGGGTGGGGGAAGTGCCGGCGGGAGGGGGGGGTGGGGGAAGTGCCGGCGGGAGGGGGGGTGGGGGAAGTGCCGGCGGGAGGGGGGGGGTGGGGGAAGTGCCGGCGGGAGGGGGGGGTGGGGGAAGTGCCGGCGGGAGGGGGGGGTGGGGGAAGTGCCGGCGGGGGGGGGGGGGGGGGGGGAAGTGCCGGCGGGGGGGGGGGGGAAGTGCCGGCGGGGGGGGGGGGGGAGTGCCGGCGGGAGGGGGGGGGGAAGTGCCGGCGGGAGGGGGGGGGATGCCGGCGGGAGGGGGGGGGGAAGTGCCGGCGGGAGGGGGGAAGTGCCGGCGGGAGGGGGGAAGTGCCGGCGGGAGGGGGGGAAGTGCCGGCGGGAGGGGGGGAAGTGTCAGGGGGAGGGGGGGAAGTGTCAGGGGGAGGGGGGGAAGTGACAGGGGGAGGGGGGGAAGTGACAGGGGGAGGGGGGGAAGTGACAGGGGGAGGGGGGGAAGTGACAGGGGGAGGGGGGGAAGTGACAGGGGGAGGGGGGGAAGTGACAGGGGGAGGGGGGGAAGTGTCAGGGGGAGGGGGGGAAGTGTCAGGGGGAGGGGGGGAAGTGTCAGGGGGAGGGGGGGAAGTGTCAGGGGGAGGGGGAAGTGTCAGGGGGAGGGGAAGTGTCAGGGGGAGGGGAAGTGTCAGGGGGAGGGGAAGTGTCAGGGGGAGGGGGAAGTGTCAGGGGGAGGGGGAAGTGTCAGGGGGAGGGGGAGAGAGGAGGGGGGATGGGGAAGGATTACGGATGGGGGAGAGAGCAGGGGGGATGGTGCACTAAGTAAAAATGCGGAAGCAATCGAAATGCAGTATTGAACAACTACCCATGGTTGAACTACTGACAACACGAGCTGTGTACCTAAATGGTTCAAATGGCTCTAAGCATCATGGGACATAACATCTGAGGTTTTGTGTGATGTCCTCAGGTTAGTTAGGTTTAAGTAGTTCTAAGTAACTGATGACCATAGATGTGAAGTCCCATAGTGCTCAGAGCCATTTGAACCATTTTTAACTTCCATGCCCGAGGCAGAATTCGAACCTGCGACCATAGCACGGCGATTTCGGACTAAAGCGCCTAGAACCGCTTTGTCACAGCGGCCGGCAGCCGTGTGCCTCTTTCCTGGTGGAATGACTAACTGATTAGGCTGTCGGATCCCCTGCATCTAATAGGCGCTGCTCATGCGTGGTTGTTTATATCTCTGAGCGATTTTAGTGACATCTCTGAGCGATTTTAGTGACATCTCTGAACAGTCAAAGGGACTGTGTCTGTGATACAATATCGACAGTCAACGTCCATCTTCAGGAGTTCTGGGAACCGGGGTGCTGCAAAACTTTGGTATGTGTTGTATATTCACAGAGTCAATTATATTGAAGAATGGCAGTGACTATCCAACACACGCATTTTCCAAATTTGGTGGAGGCAGACGTCTATTTGTTTAGTTTTAAATTAGCACTTAAAAGCTTACTCTTCGTAGACGTTGCTCGTGATCACTGTGCGTGGAGCGATTCCACAAGAAGCTTTTGCTGGCAGTTTCGAATAGCTTTACAACCAATAACGGAAGTGTATTGAAGCTACTGCTGAATACTTTGAAGGCCAGTAAAGGTATTCTGTTTGTAACTCTAACTTACTTTATTTTTGAGACCATTCACTATAAGCTCGGGTTGGTGAGGGATTGAGGCAGGGTTATCGGTAGTGCCCTATCGGAAGAAACATCTCGGAATTTGCAGCTAGCGATTCAGGGATGTCGTGGAGAATCTAATCCTGGATGGGCTGATGGGAATTTGAACCGTCGTCCTGAACAGGAATACATTGTCTTACCCCTATACCACCTCTTGGTGCTGCTTGACACAGTCACGTCGATTGAATGTCTAGACGTAACGTTGCAAAGCGACATGAAATTGAACGATCACGTAAGGTTGGTTGGGGAAGGTGAATGGTAGGCTTGGGTTTATTGGGAGAATTTTTCTGAAGAGTAGCTCATATACAAATGGGTCGTACAAGTCTTCTGTACGCAGTCTAATTTTCGAGTATGGCTGGAATGTTTTGGATCTCTGTCAAGTCGGAGTAATAGATGACATCAAAGCAATTCGGAGTCGTGTTGCTATGTTTGTTACTGGTTCTTTCGATCAATATGCGATCACTAAAGAGATGCTCTGTTATTAAGATGCCCTGGTGTGAAGAAGACTCTTTCCGCGGGACACTATTGATGAAGTTTAGAGAACCTGCATTTGCGACTTTGCGACTGACTGCGTAACGATTCTACTGCCACCAACTAACACCTCGCGTAGCAGTGGTTAGCCATTCAGGAGGACGATGGTTCAAACCCGCGTCCGGCCATCCTGATTTAGGTTTTTCGTGATTTCCCTAAATCGCTCCAGGCAAATTGCGGGATGGTTCCTTGGGCACGGCCGACTTCCTTCCCTAATTCGATGAGACCGATGACCTCGCTGTTTGGTCTCTTCCCCCAAACAACCCAACCAACCTCGCGTAAGAGCCGTGAAGACTAGGTGAGAGGAATTACGGCTCATAAGGAAACTCATAGACGGCCGTCGTGCCGCCCCCGCTCCTCCTCCTCCAATTGGCGAGTGGAACAAGAAAAGGAGTGACTTGCTGTTTTTTTTCATCATGCCAGCGACATCAGCAACCGTTACGAAACTGTCTCAAATGAAAAGCAGCCCACAGTTGCACTAAATTATGTTTATTTTAAACCTTGATCATGTTTTCTGCGATAATAATATAGCTTTCTTCAGAAGTCCTAAAAAATAATCAAAATAGGCGTTATTTTCATCACTCTTATGACTTCTGAAGAAGGCTATATTATTATAGCAGAAACCATGGCCAAGGTTTAAAATCAACAATTTGGTGTAATTATGTGCTGCTTTTCATTCGAGCAATGACTTGCAGTGGTACAAGATACCCTCCACCATGCACCAAATGACGGCTTGCGGAGTTGGTAGATGTAGGTACAGTCAACGCGCTAGCGCAATATCTGAGACTTTCTTAAACAACTTTACGTGAGTCCGTCGCAAAGAGAGCAACTCTGGAAGGACATTTTGCACTACGATAATTATTACTCTTTGTTTCTCGTCTGTAGGGCAGAACAATGTCAGGTTTAAGGAAGCCACGGAGTTAAGTTAGTACTGACCTGCCTCTTCATACCTCAGTTCTCTAGTAAGGTTTATGGAATTTGAGTCATACCATCGGCGCACCATTGACTCCAGTGATTAAAGTCCCTTCGTCACAGGGACTGCGACCGCCTACACGCTCATTGCCCGCAGTTTGGCTACATCGCTCACGGATATGAGAAAACACTCTCGAGCGTAAGATATGTCATGTTTCAAATGGTTCGGTGTTCTTGGTTTTCGTTGAACACATTTATACTCCGCAAGCCTCTTCGCCGACTGTGACGGAGAGTACTTTACGTACCACTCTCTAGCAACGTCCGCCACTGGCGTTCGCTGAGACCCTGAGACTTCCGAGCTTACCGAATGACATGTAAAGTAACACACTGATCATCTTTCGATCGTCTACTTCCTCTCCTCCCCCTCACACAGTAAATGGACTAACTTTACGGATTTTAATCCTTAACGAATAATTACTGGTCACCTCGCACGCGCTTCTGTGCTTTGAAATAGTGTACGATTAAACTGTGCAATCAGTTTGGTTGTTTAGGAGGCAGCGTTATATTGCAAGTGCCAACGGCGGAGAGTCATTTGTTACCTAAGACGGTGACTCTAGGGCTTAACACTGCAAGACGAATGCTCGACATCGGTTCATCGGTAAAATTTTGATTAAGTTTAGCTCCTTTATAAAGGACGCTGCTTACAGAACACTAGTGCGATTCATTCTTCAGTATTACTGTGAGTGAGCGCTATCCGCACCAAGTCGGATTACAGGAAGACATCGATGCAGTTCATATGCGTGCTGCTAGACTTGCTACCGGTAGGTTCGATCAGCACGCGAGTATTATTGTACTGCTCCGTGAACTCAAATGGCAATCCCTGAAGCGAACGAGATATTCTTTTCACGAAACACTATTGAGAAATTAAGAAAACCTGCATATTTAAAGACAAGAGAAAATATGAGGCTTGAGGTAGAAGCATTTCTGTGCTGGTTTGCTTACAAGGAGATTTGTTTCTGGAGAGGGTCCGCCTTGAGTAAAAAATGATTTGTATTTTTATTTCCCGGGCATTTTTCGCCGAAGTTTCAGCATCAGTGGGTTTCCTTCTTATTTTTCTTGTTACCACACACTGTGGATTTCCTGGATTTTTATGTTATTTAATGCAGTTGATTTGTTTTACAGTTTGTCTTATTTTCTGGTTTCCCCTTTATCTCCACTGTGAAGGTCTGCAGTAACTTACTTTCACTGACAGTGAAAGTTAGTGCAGAACTTCGTAGTAAAGATACTGGGAAAACCAGAGAAATAAATTTTAAAAAGTAATTAGGCATATATACACAGTCGTTTCTCTCTAGCTCCATTTGCGCATAGAACACGAGAAGGAACGACTATTAATTATACAAGTTTTCTTCGTCTTGCATCTTCAAGCCCATTAGACGTTCGTTGCATGCCATCTTGTTGGTGTTGCAGTTTTAATGACCGTTACTGTATGCAGAGGAACAGTTGCAATTTGAAGGCTGTAGGCCAGTTAATGAGCACCCGTGGAGACGGGTGAGCGCAGCGTTTGAGCGGCGCGCCGTGGTGCGGAAGGGGAGCGAGCGGCTAGCGGGAGTGTACGAAACTCATTGATTGGGCGGCGCGGCGAGGCGCAGCGCGGGCCGTGGCGCAGTGTCGCGTCGCGCTCAATGTGGCCACGCTTATGGGCTGGATGCTGCACAACTTGATACTCACTACACGCAGTGTGCCCTCCATCTCACTACTTACTGTTCAAAGTTTATGGCCACACTTACTGTACCTGCCGTGTGGCAATTCATCCCTTTTTTCTTTCTCTAATTTGGGCACCTTACGAACCTGATGTGTGTGCTGGACTCTTCAAACAAACAGGAAATTTTCCTTTCATAACAGGGAACTTAGGCGGAATATACTGGACTTATGGCTAATTAGCCCTAACATTGAATGGAAGGAAGATTAGGGCTTACCGTCCCATCGACAGCAGTGTCATATGAGCAGATCACAAGCTCGAAGTGATTTAAGGATGAGGGACGAAACTGGGCGTGCCCTTTCAAAGAAACCATCCTGGCAATTGCTTGGAGAGATTTAGGGAAATTACGGAGAACACGAATCGAGATGGCCAGACGCGGATTTAAACCGTCGCCATCCCGAATGCGAGTATAGTGTGCTAACCACTGTGCCACTTCCCTCGATAAGTTTTGAATGGACTTCATCTGTTTAAGCCAGAAAACAATGATGCTGAAATGAAAATTAGGTCTCACGCTTTAGGTTTCGCTTTTATTAAACATGCAAAGCTGTACAAAATGATACAACATGGAATTAGTTGTGTGGAGCTCTTGGTTAGTTTAGCGCGTCGTTATAGCGCGCTTGATGCGAGGACGATCGTGTGAAAGGCACAGAACGAAACATTCATGCCTCCAGTTGAGTGCTTCAATTATTCCTTTATGTGGAAGTGAAGCAAATTCTGTTCTGTGATTGGTACGTGGTAGGGAACAGAGGCAGTATTACACTTTACGACTGAGGAAGACCGAGTGGGGTAATAGATGCACTTGGGTTCAGATGTAATTTCTTAGACACCGATCTGAACACGATGTAAATCATTAGGAACAGGAGTGATTTTCAGTTGAATTTCTACATGGTGCGAATATTGCATATTGACCTTATAGCTGACTTTAGTGTGAAATCAGTTAGAAACGCATAGTTACTAATCATGGTTTCTACATGTAATCAAGGCTGTGCAAAATTTGTCCTCGGTAAGAAATGTAGTGGCAACATATAATAATTGTGCGCGTGGTAATTGCCAATGAGGTGACGAATTTCAGCCTAAATTCTTACAGCTACTCTTATCACCACAGCTGAGTGAACGCACTAAAGAAGGTACGGTCGTGCGCTGCTTCTGCTGTAAGGGACGAATATCTTTAAGAGGTTCGAGGTGATGTGAAAAAAAAAACTGTGATGCGTATCTACGCATCCACCTGCACAGTCTGCGTGGAATGCTAGTTACAAAAGAGTCTAGCAGCACTCCCAAGTTGCGCATTGTATTCTACTCTGAACAACTTTCCCTGACCAATTCAAAAATAGTTCAGATGGCTCTGAGCACTATGGGACTTAACTTCTGAGGTCATCAGTCCCCTAGAACTTAGAAGAACTTGAACCTAACTAACCTAAGGACATCACACACATCCATGCCCGAGCCAGGATTCGAACGTGCGTCCGTTGCAGTCGCGCTGTTCCGGACTGAAGTGCCTAGAACCACTCGGCCACCGCGGCCGGCCCTGATCAATTCATTTGCTCCGTTTTATGAATAGTTTAAATGCCCTTCAGTGTTCCAATTATTTGCTCTCCACCTTAAAACACGAATCAGCTCGCTGCAGTAATTTGTTCCGAACACATTCGAATAGGCTGGGCATATTGCATTCAGTCACTTCAACACCTTAAGCTGAAACATGGGTTTCAGTGCTATCATGTATTGCATAATCTGTCGACTGGACACATTCCCATAGAGTTAAGTCCTTTGGCTTAGGCCACATGAGTACCATCTTAACATTAAGTAGCCGCGCGGTGTGTGTGTGTGTGTGTGTGTGTGTGTGTGTGTGTGTGTGTGTGTGTGTGTGTGTGTGTGTGTGTGTGTGTGTGTGTGTTCCAAGAATAATTTAGGTTAAGTAGTGTGTAAGTTTGGGAGTGATGACATTAGCAGTTAAGTCCCATAAGATTTCACATACATTTGAACATTAAGTAACGTGTCTTCCACTTTCGAGCAAGTTGCTGCAGCAAATTCCGAGTGTAATAAACACAGTATCACAGTGCAAGTAATTGTTTCCTAGCCCTAGATCCATGCATTTCTCGAATCCTGTCTGGGCATCAGTCCCTTGTTTACACAGGAGGGACCTATCATTGAGTATAGCCCATGGTTCTCGATACGATGTCTGTTTCATCATTTACGATTGCCCAGTTACGTGTCCGTCACGGCCGTCTGCGTAAGTAATGAGGAAAAACGAAGCTTTACTTTGTCATTTAAACTTCGGAAGGATATTAGACAAAGCGTTCAATGCTTCTTCGCTATCTGCGTCTCCAGAAGTGCAACACTAGCTCCTTTACAGAAAGTCCCTTGTTTTGGGAGGGGTGGGGGTGGGAAAGGGAATAAATCTGCCATGGTTCTGTTGAAAGGATTAGGCCACAAGGTACCGGGTGTCTATAACTGAAATGCAGCTACTCACGGAGGTACAGAGTGGGCTGTAATTATCGCACGGCAGCGAAACTTAGTACATGTGCTAATGTGTTATTGTGGAACCGATTTACAATGGAATAAACGTTTCTTCCAATTGTGGCCACCGGCTGCAAATCTGGCGCTGTACACTGTATGTATGACATCCAAGCAGTGATATGACAAGCCACAACGTGAGTGAACAATGCGGCCATCGAGAAGAGAGAACGTGAACTGTTAGTGAAACTGCTTAATGTGAACGGAAGCAATTTCAATGATGCATTGAGAGCTTATCGCCGAACGAATGGTAAGAGGAGAATTCCTGTCATCAGATAGCGTTATTAAGATAATGACATTCGAAAACACGGGTGAGCTTGGTGTGGCATCTGGAAGAGGAAGGCGTTCTATCCCGGTCGCTGTTGCTGTAACTGACAATGCAGCACGTGCCCCGCCTAGTGCATCCAGACGGTACAGCAACTGAATCCTCATGATCCACAGCAACGCTCTGAATTTACTATTCTGTCCCTAAAACGGATCGAAGTTGATGACATGTGGCCGGGCTATATTGTATGAAGTGACGAGGTAGATTTAACTCTACAGGGTGCAGTGAATACACAAGATACTGTTAAACCGCCTGTTGTGCACGAAGAGCCATTACATTAGTCCTATGTGGCATTGTGGTGTGGACTGAGAAGCCCCTTTATTCTCGGTTCGTTCTTCTGTGACGAGAATACACCCACAGGGTCTGTCAGGTGTACCGTGACGTCTGGACATTATCGAGACCTCCGTGTACAGCATGTAATACCTGCGTTGGAAAAGGGCAACTGTGTGGAAACTACTCTTTAGATCCAAGATGTGGCAACACCTCATGTCGCTCGCCCAGCGATAGATCCGCTTAATGCAGTCTCCCACGAACGTGTTATCTCCAGAGGTTTTCCAGATGCATGGCCTGCAAGATCACCTGATCTGAATCTACGTAAACTTTTGGCTCCGGTGATCTCAAATAACGCGTTCACCATGGACACGTTCGTCCTCTACGTGATTGCGTCATTTCACGGATGCATCATTTCGTCGACGTCACCGGTGCTCATGCTGAACAAATCGTGTAAGCAGCGGTTAATAATAAAGTAACCGTAGTGCCTTTTTGATTTGTATGACCTTTTATGCCCAAGTCCCGTTCCTAATTCATTGACAATGGGAACATTTATATACGTCTTTCTTGTATTCACAGCGCCAGATTTGCACCTGGCAGCCACAATTGCGTTTTTTTTTCAGCGTAAATCAGTTCCGCATTAACGCGTTAGCATATCTGCCAAATTTCGCTGCCATACTATAATGACAGCCCACACTGGACCTCCGTAAGTAGCTGCATTGTAATTATGACCACTCGGTATTTAGAGACAACGCGGAAACCTACATCAGTCCGGCCAGATGGAATTAAGAGACCCGGGCCTCCAGCATGCAAGATTTGCCTCCTAACCATTGCGCTCAGTGACGCTGTAACACTTTAGGACGCACAAAAATGGCAGATATGTGCAAAAGAGTAGACCAAGGAGATGGAGATTTCAGACCCATTGTGATGTACAATTCTGTGCCCGGCAAATACCAAGTGGAGTGGAATGCGATAGTATAATGGCGGAGAGTTATTCCTTAGCAGTAGCTGACCAGATCACTGGAAAATAGTGCAAGACATAGAGTACGGAAATAGGTAATTTTCCAGAACCATGTTTTTCCTTGCCAACAAATACAGGGTGAGGCATAATCTCGACCGATTTTAAAAAGTGCGCAAATCAAGCTGAGTCGGAGGCAGGTGGGGGGATAGCATCAGTTACGTTTGGCGCGAAATAGCATTTAGTCATAACGGAGCGCTGGACCCCACAGCATCGTGTGTACGCTGTCGAAGCATTTTATCAAAACGGTAGTTCGTGCCAGCTAGCACGTCGTGCATTCCGCAACCACTTCAACATTAATCGGAATCTGCAGCTGCCATCTGCCTGTGCGTTTAGAAATTAGTTTGAAAAATTTGAGGAGACTGCATCAACGACAAAAACTGTGCGCACTCCTGAAAACATCGAACGTGTATAAGTTTCCATCGTCGCTCAGCTCGCCGGCACAGTGCTACACTTGGGATTTCGAACAGAACGGTAAGAAGAATTTTACACCAGAATTTGCACTTTTACCCCTACAAAATTCGAATGGTTCAGGCCCTTACGGAAACAGATTGGGTGAGCCGAAGCCGGTTCTGCTTAGAATTTTTGGACATGATTAATCAAGACGAGAACACTGTAAACCGTTTGTAGACGATTGATGCTCACTTCCATCTCTCCGGTTATGTGAACAAGCAGAACTTTCCGTTTGGGTTGGACGTTAATCATAGAGAACTGCATCAACAACCACTGCACTCCGTAAAAGTTACTGTATGGTGCGCCATGTCTTCATTAGGCATCATAGGGCTATACTTTTTTTAGATGGCCTTGGCAATAGTGTAAAAGTGATTTTGCAGAGATACAAAGACCTGTAGGGAAAATTTTTAACTCCACAACTTGCACACCACGAAGTGAACGATGAGACTTTTTCCAGGACGACGGAGCAACCTCCCGCACTGCTCGACTAAGCACTAATATTGTCAATCATTTGTTTCCAAATCATGTAATCTCCCGAAATGGGGATATTGCATGACCCTGTTGTTCACCGGACCTCACAACATGTGACTTTCTTGTGGTGTTATCAGAAAAGCGAAGATTAACAGGATAACCCACCTCGAACAATTGAAGCCCTGGGAGAGCGGAAAGTTGTTCAAGTCCCATTGGCAATGCTGCGTAAAATGATGAGTCACTACAAGGTCGCCGGCCGGTGTGGCCATGCGGTTCTAGGCGCTTCAGTCTGGAACCGCGTGACCGCTACGGTCGCAGGTTCGAATCCTGCCTCGGGCATGGATGTTTAAGTAGTTCTAAGTTCTAGGGGACTGATGACCACAGATGTTAAGTCCCATAGTGCTCAGAGCCATTTGAACAAACTTCAAGGTCCGGCTGGAGGAATGTGAGAGTCCGAATGGACGCCATCTTACCGAAGTTACCTTCAAAAAAGAACCCATTTTTACTATTGCAGAAAATGCTTTTTCGTGTATTGTAAGATTATGAAATAAAAATAGGTTTTAGGGAAGTATTTTTATTTAACAGCCTTTTAAAAACCGTTCTCTATTATGCCTGATCCTGTACTTCTCATGTTTAACTAAGCGATAAGTCAAGAGAATCCCAAAACAGAGGACCACCTACAGCCCACTAAACAGCACTCCCCGTTTCACGAACGATCGCACGTTGCGTCTACGAGAATCACGTAACACTGCCGGAAGAATAAGAGGAAGTAGATTTTCTATTCTATAATTAACATTTACCTTGTTATTCACCCCGGATTATGTCTAGCCAAATATAAATTGAAGGCTGCAGCGGATGGAATGCTTACCGAAATAACTATAAAAATGCTTTATCGCCGTACTCGTGTACATAAAGATCTGTGCTCGATCTCATATCATATTTCTGGAACACATTGTGCAGCCGCATTCGCCTGAGAGAGCCCACAGCGGAATGTTAGGAACTGCTGGACAGTTAAATTCTAAGGATTTATTAACACAAAGGCCAGTGGGCGCCTGCCTTGCTGGGCGCAGCGGGTTGTTTTGCCGGGCGTGCGTTTTTGGTGAGAGCAGCGATGAACGAACCTCTCACATCAAGTGGTGCTGGGGCAGCGGGCAGCGGGCAGGCAGCGGCGCCTCCTCAGCCGCAGTGCGGGTACCAGCTGACGCCCAGCCCGTCCCCCACACAACACCGTCGGGCCACACACTCCTTGCTGCCGGCGATAAACGTTCCCAACCCGCGCATCATCCTCCTTCGCGTAGTAGAAAATGGTCTGCAAGCGAGTCATTCGCCTACATACGTTCGTCTGCTTCGGACTTTAATGACCATTGTTATAAGACTGCCGAAACAGAGCATTTGCAACGTCTCTGCCCATTTTCGGGATCAATGTTTATTATATTTGCTGGATCGCAGAAAATGTGTGCAACTGAGACAAAATGCCAAGTTTTGTCGCTCAGAAGCAAAAGTGAGAACGAAGCAGTCTTACTGACTGGCTGCCTTTATTTTCTTCTTCTTATAGGATTTGAAGGTCAGTGCTCGGATGTCAATTATATAAAGCAGTACGACGTAATTCTAAAACAACGCTCCGAAAAACATCGTCTTATGGTTACAAGACTTCCGAACGCTACTCAGTAAAAACCATTTTAACGTATTAATGTAGTTGCTCTTAAGTGGGTGGAGTAAAAATTTAATAATTTGAAGTAACACGTTCGCATCGCTCTAGTAGCAATTTTTTATACTTTCCTTGAAATTACATATTCATTACCAAATGGAAATTTTAATTAAATATGACTCAATATAAATAAAAATGTAAATGTTCGTTTTGACGACGTTGTATTCCAATACGTGCGTGGTTTTATACACCTAACTGAAACGTTGTTTGCTAACAGTCAAATTGTATTTATGGCTTATGATTAGAATACTAGTACAGAATCTGAATATGGAATAAGAATAAACAAATCTCAAGGTCAGTCAGAGACAGGGGAGAAGAGGACATAGACGAAATGGACAGAGACGGGGGAGAACGTGATTGGGGCTCATATCCAATTCCTATCAATTTCCATTTAACCACACTGAATCACAGCAACGCGTGGCCGGGAACAGCTATCGATTGAATAAGGTAACATCTTTTATTTTTAATTAATAATGCCACTAAAATGCGAGTGCTAACAAGAAATTTAAAATAAATATCTTTTCATTAGTAATTTATGATTCCATGTTTTTTTACTAACATCTCCATTTGATGTTAAATATCGAATTAATAAAAAATTAAGTTACTACAAACTAGAATCGAACCAACACCTGCACGATTACAATACTTGAATGATACGCACTCTGGTACTGGAGGTTGTGTTAGAGATTTTCGTTTTTTTTCTTTTTTTTACGTGACAGCGCTCAGAACCCAAACAATTTTCAATGGCGGCTTTTCCGAGTTTTTAAGACTTGCTTCGCGCGTCGGGCCTCGACCTCCAAATCCTATAAATATGAAGAAATCTAAGAGGGCCAGTCCATAAGTTTGCCTTGTTGATAAACTTTAGCTTATAGTGCAAATTTACGCACTGCATTTGGTGCACAACAGGACACGAGTATGTTCAACACTGCTGTAACTTGATACCCGCACCCTGACCTCTTGCATCAAGACAGTTCTTGACACATACCATGGTGGAATCCCAGCATGAAACTTCATATTAGTACAGGAATCCTGCCAACAGGCTGACTGATTTCACATTTTCCATGTCGCGCCGAAAATGTGATTTCGAGAACAGTGCCTGCACCATGTGACAACTTAGTGCAAAAGACCATGCGACGTCTTTAATTGTTGAACACCAACAGAAGCCAAACGAGGAAATTAAAAAGAAAATTATGAAAACATGCCATTGAAGCCACAAACAAGCTAGGAATGATGTTTACGTACCGTATTTTTTTTTTTTTTTTTTTTTTTTTTTGACAGGCTTCTTTTCTAGACACGTTCTCATTACACAGGACATATATGTCTAATTTACAGAGAAGATATGATTTCTGAATGAACATGGAAAACTGTATACAGTGGAAAATAACTGATTATATTTTTTCATTACGTCTAGGTGATTACCCTGTAATTCACAATTAAGTGCCTGGTAGAGGGTTCATCGCACCACCTTTAAGCTATCTCTCTACCCTTCTCGAACAGCGCGCGGGAGAAACGAGAACTTAAATCCTGCGTGAGAGCTCCAATTTTCCTTATTTAATTACGATTATCATTTTTACATATTTATGTGGGACAAATACAAAGATTTCCACATTCCTAGGAGAAAGCGGGTGATTAAAATTCCATGAGAATATGCTGCCGCAACGAAACACTCCTTTGTTCTAATGATCGCCACCACAATTTGTCGTTATTAACTTTGAGTAGATAAGTAAATACCTAGAAAGGGCATAATCACTTTGCGTGATATCAGTTTCGTGCCTTATGACTGACTAACAACGCGGTTCATGCCTATGTGTTCAGTATTAAGTGGGAGGCAGGACATTTCAGTTGGTACGCAATGCTTGTCGAAGATCGCGAATCTGCGAGCAGTTCAGATTAGTACTGCGTTTAAGAAAGATTAATTTTGCTCCTGAAATGTTAATAATACCTGCTACTCAGCTGGAAAGTGAGAGAGAATTTTTACTAACAGGAATAACTGGTATCTTCATGAGAGGTTCTTGTAGGCGTACGTATAACAACCGAACAGAATTTCAATTCGCTATTTTATCTGAAGAAATATGCATAAGAAAGTATCGCTAACATCCCTATAAACTACGGGACACATTGTTTCCGTGAGTAAAGCCTTAGAGTGTTACATTGCAGGGCCACTGAAACCACACAGCAAATGCAGCCGACTGGAGACATAACGTGCTGCATCTGTGGTAGGACGACAGTATGAGCTGAAGACGCCAGGTGGACACATCAGGAATTCTATGTTTTGCTTTGATCCGGTAAAATACAGCTGGGCCCTTTAGAAGTCCTGTTACTCTAGTACAAATGGCGACAGTTAGGCGCCATCTGTGGTAACAGAAACGGGTATGCCAATGATTTCACGCCAATAGTGGTGTTCGTCATGACTGCTGCACGCTCTGGAGCAACCTCCTACATCTCTCAGAACGTGCCCCTCTTCCTGAGCTGCGACCGCAGCACACTCCAACGGCAGTTGTCGGCCGCATCTGATGTGCTAATCCCGCAGTTATAATAGTTGCATTACCTCTTTTAGTGATCGTCGAAGAATTGCGGAGGAAATCGCGAAGAAAATTTTTGACTCGTCAGTGACTTCAACAGTGAAATGCTGATACAGGAACACCGTTTATGCTGCACAACAATTTGAAATACATATTGGATGTTATTCGTTAACTCAACAGAATAGCATCACATTTTAGGCTTTAAATTGAATATAGTTGAAGTATAGTGAGTTCCTGATGTCAGTTTCATCATACATGACATGCATATTCTCTACGTTGTTTTCACAAACATCATTCTGAAGCAACGTACTTCATCGCGTAGGTTTCAAGATTGAGATTCGTTTGGTAATTTCATGCGAATGGGAGATTTTTTCGAGGCTACTAATCATCACTGATAAACATATTCACTGACAAGACGCAATCATGAGGTAGTCCGTAAAACCGAGAGACAAGTAAATACAATTTCCACGAAGTTTCATAATGGCGGCAACTTCTAGTGTGTTGTGTTTACCTTCTGTCATATACCGGCAGCCACTGGCCACTGGAGAAACTTTCTAGTCGTTGGTTTAAACAATCATAGTTGCAGCAAATTCACTATCAATAACATCGACCATTTCAGATAAAACTTCTATTAAATTAATAAAAAATGTCCCAGAATCTTTTAGAAAACCTAAGACAGAAAAAGAAATTTGGAAATAATTAACACAATCCCGCTACCTCTCTCTTTACAGTTCGTGGCATTATCAACTATGCTACAGCTTAAACAGGACAGCAGTTCCCAAATTACGATGTGCAGTTTGTAAAAGGGTTAACAACAAATTCAATTATTTAACTGTTACAAACTGCACCGGAAAGTACGCGCTTTTGATAAAACAGCATAGTCCCGAAGCACTGAAATGGTGAATTTCCATAGCACTCAAGTTATATCATGTAAAGCGTCAAGCATAAGAAGCCTGTAACTACCGATATGTAGTTTCCTGTCTTTTTATTATTACAAACCGTACCTAAAACGACGCTTTTTCGAGAGGTCCTCAACACGCTGGTGCTTTGAAACAGCTTATTTCATACCACATACACTATAGTAAAATACCACCAAATGCGGACATCAGCTCCGCAGACTTCATACAATGTGGCGTATCCAAAATTCCGCTTTTGAAGCAAAACCGATGTAGCATATCACTGGCCATGTTCCTCCCCATGAGGAAAGATTAGCAGTGCAGATTCTCCATTTCACCCTTCGCAATGTAGTGGAACGTGGAATTCCATGCAGTGACGTAACCAGCTCCTCATTCTCGAATATTTTTACATCCTGTGAGAAGATGACTTAAGACTGGGTAATGGATACAACGTCATTTCTCCCAGTATTATACATTTTGTACGACGATTGCGCTGTCTCAGACGTAGCACGGTCTACCCGATACTGGGAATAAAGGCACACAGTCTGACCAGCTCCTCGGACATTGGTAAGTGGCGAATCTGTTTCATCCAAACCAAACTAGTTAGGATGGCTTAGGAGAAAATTTCAAGAATTTTGTTCCACATTGTAACACTTACAGACTGGTGTGTCAGTAGCATCTGATCACTGAGCTACGTACTAACAAATAAAACGGCAGTTCATCTCCTAACTAAGCCACTTATGCCTCTCGAGTTCAGCACTGCGACTAGCTATTGTAGTCAGTGTGTGATGAGGTGGTCGATCCTCAAAGATTTTTTTTCTAAAGAAGTATGGCTACATTTATATCAAGTTATATGACCTTTAGATAATCGACGTTAAAGTTCTGAAAATACTCATCTGTTACATAAGGGAGCACTGAATAATATGTAAAAAATGCAGTGTGCAATTAGTAGAACACGAATTACTGGATCGAACATTTTCCACTGAACTGTAACTATTGATATGTATTTGAACAAAATACAGCAACCCTTTTTCGGAGAACCAGCAAGTAACGGCATCTACGATTATTTCATACATGATGTTGCAAGAGCACATATCGCTGGCGCGTCTATGGCAGTATTACGAGATAGCCATTCCATTAAGTAAGTAAAGACGTATTCAGTAACATCCGCTTCATTTCGATTAAACAGCGGTTGTTTACATGCAGTATAAAGGTAGCAGTGCAACTTTAACACAGCCAGTGCGGAGTCACTCTCACATATATGTAAGCTTTAATCAGGTTTTGGCCGACACGGCAGTTGGCGCATTAGTTCGATAGCAGCTGCGAGCCTTCCCCAGAGATACCGGCAGGATTACTGCTATTATAATAGTCAACGCAGAATCAGCTGTCGCTTCGCTCATTATATGCAACATCGATATTCGGGAATATGTGACTACACTAAAGGCTGCTTCAGCCTCTATGAATGACGAGAACACGAGAACTGTTCCACTGACAGAAACGTGAGCGCACGTTCCCACACTATATCGTCACTTTTTATTATGCGTTGTCCCTGTTAATTTGAAAACTAAGTTAATCAGAGTTTGCTGTTTCACACACTTAAGACAGCACTCCCGATTGTACTGTAAAGTAATCGTGTTTTTTAGTTCTTTTTTGCTACAAACGCTTACCACCACCACCACCACCACCACCACCACCACCACCACCACCACCACCACCGTCAATTGTGCGACTTGTTTCATCACTGAACGAGAATTTGCAGGTGTAAGTAAGCCTACTAGTAAAGGAGTAAAGCATTACGCTGGAATTTTCGTAAATCATACTGGAATATTTCACAAAGCCACTTTGCTGTGTCATGTTATTGAGAAGCGCTACTGGCATTAACGAAGTGAGATACGACTATGTCTGCTTTTCAGTGAAGAAGAAGAATAACAACAACAACAACAACAACAAGAAATGGAGGAAATGGAGAAAGAAAGAAGCCTGCTGTAGCTGAAAGTGGGACTGGATTTCTTTCGTCAGTCGGTGCGTCGCTCAAACCGAACAAATGTAATCGCTTTAACCAAGGTTCTACTTTCCTTTTTTCGTTTTCCCAACTTTGTATGTTACATTTTTATCCCATCCGTTGCTGATATTTTTCAAAATGCTTTGCTTGATTTGAATTACTGCCTCCAGCGTCAAATTTTATTGAACGTACGAGTACGTGAGCTCTAGTCTTTTACTATTAGATTACCATCCTTCGCCTGTTAGTAAAGTGCTAAAAATTAAAAAAATCGCTTAATTTCTACCTTCTGGTAGACAATGGTACATTACTGTTACACGAAACCGAACTGCAGTACGCTGAAGCAATAATCAGAAAAATTAGCAAAAAAATGTTCAAATGTGTGTGGAATCATACGGGACTTAACTGCTAAGGTCATCAGTCCCTAAGCTTACACACTACTTAACCTAAATTATCTTAAGGACAAACACACACACACCCATGCCCGAGGGAGGACTCGAACCTCCGCCGGGACCAGCCGCACAGTCCATGACTGCAGCGCTCAGACCACTCGGCTATACCCGCGCGGCAAAAATTAGCACTTATGCCACCTGTGACTGATGGTGAAACAAATAAGCGATTACACATTCAAGCTGAAGTTACTCCCCGTGCAAAAGAAAGTGCTTCTCGGACAATGCAGAATGCGCTGTCTTGAGGCAAATGCAAGTGGGAGCGTTTTTCCTGCGAGATCTGTCTCGCATTAATTTGCATAGTTTAGACGACTCTCATGAGTGAGTGTGCCGTGTAGTGCTTTGTGTATGAGTATGGAAAACACCGAAAAATGATGGTGACACCTGACGCCAGCATATGGTCTCTTATTATAGAGACGGTCATCTCAGCCTACAGCCTCGCTAAGTTGCAGCTGCGAGGTGAACTGGGAAAGAGCCGGCGATAGATGTCTGCGGCAGCAAGTTTGCGGCTTCCCCACGTCCTCTTACTGCTCAAAAGGCTCCACATTCGAGCACCCGATAGCAGCAGTTCGTCGCCTGGTCGCAGAATCTGTACGTAGGTAGTACGTCTGTGGTCAAATCACACAAATCAACGATCGATCGCTCGAAGGCAGCAGCAGTCGATCGTCCAGAATTCACACTTAAGGCCTGTTTGCAACTGCTTTGTCTAGTGATTTAGTACTGTTGTGCAACTGTTTCGTTGCCAATGGTCCCGCGAAGTAGGAACTTCATGTTAGAATTTATAGTTATTCACGGAGCATGAACCACTCCGGAAGGCGAAGCTGAAACCGGAAATGCCACATAATAGGAGGAAATACAAAATCATTGACACCCTTAGATTTAGCAGTGATCAACATATTGAAGCGTCTGAGGGAGAACTAGATATCGATATGACGTTCACGTTGACACTAACTATATACCAGGCTTTGGCATGTGATTTTGGATTAAGTATGAAACAATCAGACGCATCATTTATAGTTTTTTTAGCTTTCAAGGAGAATGAGCTAATACCGAGAATTTAATTTTTAGGGCATACCTATTCTATAGCTGTCCTTAGTCCATTGTCATTTCATAGGTTCTTATACTCCTGCATAGTATTTACAACGACAGTTATGAAAACCAGAATGGCTGTTTTTTGTTTTAGGTCGCAAAAACAACTGCAAGGATAATTTTCCCCTAATCGACAAAGGGAAGGAGCTAAAAAACAAAGACTTCCCTTCGAGAGAGGTCCACAAAATATGCCTAGCGACAGCGGAGGTTCCGAACCAAAGATTAATGAGTCCTTCGCCATATTGCTACGACGCATAAAAAGTAAAACGCGGTCGACAGCCGTGCGTCGTTCGCTAAAATGCCCGATAACTCTGACGGCAAACAAACATTGGAACGTAAGCGGTTAAAGAAAAGGGCATTGGGTCAGGGAATGGCAAACAGTCTAAGGCTGATGCCAATGAGCACAAAGTGATGGGGGATCACCACGTAACAAATAACGATGGCTAAATAATTAGTGGCCAAAGGCAACCTAACTAAAATGATCTGATCGTGACGAAGGTGCCGAGAGGAGATAAGCTAAGCCAAGTCACTGGGAGAGGTTTCATTCCCCAGAGCTTGCTCCCGTGAAGAGAAGACCAGTGGTGATCGCGAAGTGACACCATCTGTCGACAGAGGTCAATACGGAGACCATCCGAAGGAATCGAAGAGCTAGCAGGCCGAGGTACGACTCAACCGACCTAGCGTGAAACGCGCCAGTGGCCAAACGTATTAAACGGTGGAGGATTGCGTTACGACAGTGCTAAGATGCGCGGACGTGCAGATGAATAAACGGAACACCCATAGTCTAGTTTTGGAAGGACAAGTGGTCGGTATAAACGGAGGAGGGTTGTCCGATTCACTACCCAGGAAGTACAGTAGCCCCAGAAATTTCGTATTTGAGCGAACGGAAGAGCAACAGGCAGAAGATGTAAAGGCGGTAGGAGGAACATAAAGCGCCGTCAGGAATTCATACAAACCAAAATGCTGCTATTGGTAAATATTTCTATTGTTAGTGAGACTGCAGCTTCATTGGGAAAATATTTGTATTGTAACTACAAGATTAATAAACGAAAAAATTGAGGATTTTAAGACGTATTTGCACAGGCGACTGTAAAGAAGTACAGAACACACTTAGTATCAATGAAAAGTGCAACGTATTCAGTAACACAACCTATTATTCCAATAGAAGCGACTCCAGACAGGGTGAATAAATTTTAATATTTTTTTCTTATATTAGTCCACTTACTGTGATCAACCACCACTGTTGGTAAACATAAGTCATTTTTCCGTAGCAGAAATTCACTAAACAGTGGTGTTTGAAGTAAATTACTGGTTTAAATTGTTTGGTATATCGCTCGTGTGTACAGAGGCCGAAGTGAGCGACAGACCGAGGGCGTATGTTGTGCGGGGCCCTGAAGAGTCTTTTACAAACGAGTGCTGTTTAACACAATGCTATGGAAACTGACTTTCTATTAATATTGTCGGAAGGCGCTTAGTTTCCACGGGACAGATTCGTAAAAAGCGGCGTAGATCGAAATTGGATAACTTCAAGGGAATAACTGTTTAATTTTATTAGAAATTTGCATCACTTCATGCCAGATTAACGAGGTGCCAAAGCCAGTGTCACCGTATTTCCCTGAAGTTTCCCTTGTCCACTCTTACAACCATGTAAGAATGGCGATGTTTATTTTCCTAACTATATTAGTTTCTGAGCAGTGGAGTGTTAATATCATTTTCTGAGCAGTGGAGTGTTAAAATCATTTTCTTCGCTCATCGTCTTATTTAAGACGTCTAGGTTGCACATGATAAACAACTCAGTTACGAAGGTTTGGCAATGTCACCAAATATCGCAGTTACAAAATTTAAACGCAAACTGTAATGTAAAATGATCTTTGATAACTTGCTCAGAAAAAGTGTTTCTGTCATTTTATCGAAATATGCGATTATTATTTCTTATTCGCCGAAGCAATCGCCCACCAAGTTTCAGCTTGGGATCATTACGCAAATCACAATAATATTTTATTTTCTCTTGCCCCTAGTTTGTAAACAATGGCTTCATTATTTTTAAGAAGCAAGTAAAAGGGACAGTACCTATATTTGAAGCAGTAAATGTGTTACTGCTATTTTCAACTCAGATAGTGGTTAAAAGGAAGCCAAAGTATATTAAAAAAATATCGGTAATTTTTATAACTTGCAAGTAATTTTATTACTTTCTCCAAGTCAGTGTAACCCCCTACAACATACTTCCCTTTAGATATGGCACACTTCTTTCAGCGCCTTTTCCAACTCCTGGAACACTACCGCAACTTTGTCTTGAGATGCCTCTTAGCTCTTTCAACGATGCGTTTTTAATCTCATCTATGTGAGACACAGTTAATTCTGTGCTATTTAAGTAACTTATCACTTAAAGCAGAACAAACAAAGCAAAAACGCTCTCTACATCGCAAGTATAAAGCTTGAGCCCCACAGAACGCGAGACGCCGTATATTATTTGTCGTGTTCACTGGGAGCCTACGATTGGTCGGTTTTATGTTATACCTTACGTCCCATTAAAACACGCTGTTTCTGAACAGTAACACATTGAATGTCTCGATAACGAATCATTGCAATAAAACGACAGCGAACATTATGTTGGTGGTTGAAGAATTTTTGTACTGGTTATTTATCACGTTATAACTCGCGCGTTTTGAGAATAGGCCGTTTTAAGGCAACGACACCTCGACGATCCATGAAAAGCTTGTTCTTGTTAGGATTTGTTATTAGTAAATGTGCCGACGACAATGTGTCTCATGACGTTTGATATCCCGTCTGCGTGCACGTCAATGTTAGCTGCCTTGTCCGTGTGCTGACGGCTTTAGTTTCGACGTATCTGTGAACCAATTTTTCTATCACCTGCTGTGTCACGTTTCAGTAGTTCTTGCATAGTCTTTGACTTCACTAAGCAGCATCTAAGCAACTTGCGTTCGCCGCCGTTTCTGTTCGGAATTCAACTAGTTTGGAACAAATATTGTCGTCATACGTTTCATACTCAAATCATCCCAAAACAAATTCGCAGCGCGAGCGAAGTTATATGCTAATATCAATCACGAATTGTGAAAGTGGGATTCGGCTATCGTTCATAATGATTTCTTTCACTTTTTCTATGATTTCGTCGGCTAATGATATGGTGGGGCGTTCAGGACGCTTGTCTTCTTAAGCATTCTCATAGTTTTCTTCAACATGCTACCATCACTTGTAAACTATTGTTTTACTAATAGCATAGTAACAAAATGAATGTTTAACTTTTCTGTAACTTCGCTGCACGTTATTTAGTTCTTACAGCGAAATTTAACACCAATTATCTGACCTATTTTTATACAAAATAATCGCTGATTCTACCAAATACATACGTAACGTTTCCGAAAGCTGGCAACATATTGAACACTGTACAGGTACGTTTCAGGCATGTTTACCAACACAACGAAAATAATCGCGCGAATCTGATTAACACCACACACGAAATTACAGAATTCCAGTTAGTTCTTCAACAGAATTGCGGTCTCATGGGTTACTTTCAGTACAAATGAGAGGCATGCAATTCTTCACTCTAAGTCAGATCTTCAGTAATACTCATTATTTAACTGAACTGTCTTTGAACTACTTTATAAATCTAGTATCGGTATGATTGTAACAAGCAAAGCTTTTGCTTCTAGGCATGACCTCAACGAACGAAGAGAAATGTTAAGAAACACCGCCACATCAGATAATAGCCAGGGGGCAAGATAATGAAAAGACCAAAATATTACGATAATGAAATAATGTATTAATTAAAAGTGTAATTATCAGGCGTGCAGTTTTCGCTGTAGGTCATTCGTCATCGGATTTTGCCGCTTTCCCTTCCACTGGAAGTATGCTCGAGTCGCCTCGCTCATGAGCTCCAGACTCGAGTGTCGCGGTACCTCCACTCCTGAGTAGCGCCCACGGTCACTAACGAGCGAGATTATTGCGCGTGCTTACCGCCTCCACATCCTAGCCTTTACCATCTCTTCTTTAATAGTAACAAGGGGATCCGACGAGCTTTAAGTCGTCATCCGACGGCCGAATCACAGGTCATCAGTTAGTAACACAGAGAGGTGATTCGAGGGGCAGTGGTGGGCTTAAACAAATGGGACAAGTTCATACTGAAAATCTTGGACACTAACTTGCTCCTGTCTATTCTTGTAATACCAGTGACTAAACACTCCTCCACAGACAGGGTTACACGGAGTTTCTCTCATTAGAGCTCCACGTGACTGGCGAGAGTAAGTTACCTTTACTCATGAGGAAGGTGGATCCAAACTACCATAGTTAAATTACAGCTATACTAATTCTATTGTGTGTGACTGTAAAATTATACACGTAGGAGAGGATGTTGAAAACAGTACTTTGAGGTAAGGAAGTAATAGTCGAAATTAATATTTGGTTTGTTACTGACAAACATCTTACACCACATAGTAACACCCCGATACGGAAGATATTAGTGGGCGAGCAATTTCACGCCGGTAATAGTGTGTTCATTACTGTACATGCGTTGGGAAGCTTTATTTTATTTTCAAGCACTTTGGTGAGTAACACTCAAGTTAATTAACCAATAAAGCATATAATACGAACAGACATATTGAGCTGTGTGTGTTATCTGATGGGTATGCGGTTGTACATAGTTATCACCATACAGAAGTTACACAGAATTATTCGATGCGAAATGTATAGAAAAAAAGCATGAACATTGCACGGAAGATGGCTATTACGAATACGATCTCCTAGTTACTATTTCAGATTTTCTTTAAGCTCAACTCGCAATATTTTGCTAGTCTCTTGTGCTTGTGTAATGACCTATGATAACGTCTGATACATTATCGACGTAATGTTATAAACGCTGCAGTTCGCTTCGCAGGTATTAGCACTTCAATGCAACCAATGGCCGGCATGTCTTACTAGCCTGACAGCGTTGGAGCTGTGTGTTACGTTAAAAATAGACGGTAACATTGTCTTTCCCGCGTGGGCCACGACAGGTAAACAATTGTTAATTTATATTTTGATTTATCAACAGCAGCTTTGTTTGAATACACTTAAAAATTTTGTTTTCGTTCTTCATGTGGATTTAACGAGATATGCACAATCGTTCTCTGTTTACGTGAAGCTTCGCAGTGCTGTTCGTCGCTTTGTTTTAGCCGATGGCCAGCGACCCCGCGAAGATGGGATCCGCTTCTTCAACAGCCTCGTTGCGCTTTATAGCCCTGTCCACCAAGACCAAGAAATGTCAACTGGTGGTAAAAATTCGTGCAGCCGCTAATTTTTGTACAGTGGTATGTGGGTGGGCCATGAACATACAAAAATCCTGACCTTTGGGTGTGAGCGTTATGGCGCAGGAACTTTTTAAGGTAACTTTTCTATGTTTTTCTTGAGTAACACACATCAAAGCTTCTAGTGAAAATGTTTCTCTGTGCAAAATTAAGCTATATTAAATTTCCTACTATAAAGTTTGCTATTAATTTTTTCTCTTAGACAAAGTTTCCGCATTGCAGGGGATGGAAAAAACATCAGATTATAAAGTTATAGGTTAAACAGTACAAATGATGTGTATCTTCTAGTGAAATGGGTGAGAAACAAATATTAAATGTGCATACCCCGTCGAAGTGCACTTGAGCCTTATTAAGGGGGTAAATTGTGTGTCGGTTGCGGAACAGGATGGATGAGCCCATAGGTGGGGGGAGGGGAGGAGGGGGGAGGGGGGAAGGGGGAGGGGGAAGGGGGGAGGGGGAAGGGGGGAGGGGGAATGGGGAAGGGGGAAGGGGGGAGGGGGAAGGGGGAAGGGGGAAGGGGGAAGGGGGGAGGGGGAAGGGGGGAGGGGGAAGGGGGGAGGGGGAAGGGGGGAGGGGGAAGGGGGGAGGGGGAAGGGGGGAGGGGGAAGGGGGGAGGGGGAAGGGGGGAGGGGGAAGGGGGGAGGGGGAAGGGGGGAGGGGGAGGGGGAAGGGGGAGAAGACAGAAACTTGAGAAAGACAGATCGTCTAATTGTGGTTATGAATTTCCCCGCCCCATCGGTGTGCAAACTGCATAAAGCAGGTGATTCTCCACTTCGTCGACCACACTACGTCACAAGAAGCAACCACACGGTGTGTCACGAAGATATACCACTCCTCCACGCCGCACTTTATGCATCACTAGTCATGCAGTGTGCCGACGTGCTCGTGGGCGAGGGGAGATGCTTGTTTTTCCACAATATGTGTTAACTTTACATGGAATGCAGAGATGCGTTGCTAGTAATGCTAACGCAAGAAATGCACATGGACAGAATCTACATGAATATGTGCACGCTGTTGTACACAGCTACAGGGGAAATTAATTCTCGTTCTTCCCGTATGGCAGCTGTTGTGTTCTTCCAGGAAAGAGAACTTACTCCACCATGAGCTCTGCTCGCTTTTCGGTTTACAGTGGAACTATATCACCTCAGTATTTTCAGTCGAATTCTCTTATGTGAGTAGACATAGTAGATTCACTTAGCTCCCGTTTGTATAGCGGTGTCTTAGTTTACTAAACGAGTATTTATTTGCAGTTGTGAAGTGAGATATTACGCAAGAAGACACAAAAGCGTGAGCTGTTAACTGTCTGCCACACTGAAGAGCCTGCCATAAATGTAACATCCCGTCAATATGTATTCGACAATTCAGATTTTACTATCTCCAGTATGAATGTCTGGAGTGCTTTTCACAGCATGTGGTGTATCGAATGTATCATCCCAACCTAATGCCTCCCAATATATGAAGAGATCCAGGGGCTTAAACTGCATCCCTCTGCAACAGAGGTAGGTCACCAATGTGCTATAGAACTTCCGATATTTCAACGTAAGTCAAGCAATGCATTGCAGCAGATTCCTGTTCTACACTCGACCATGATCAGTCCAATTCCAGAAGACATATCCAGCGAAACCTTGCAATATACTCTGTCGATGCGGCTCCACTCAATACAACCTACTCTAAAAGTGCCAGCGGTTGCTTCATGGAAGAGATTTATACAGTCTATAAGTGACACAATTAATGGCGAGTAACTTTCTAGCCACTTATTAATTCAGCACCAAGTGACTAAAACACAATTACACGTGTTTACAATACGCTGTAGACGATAGATGGCAGCAAGGTGCCCCATTTACCAATCCAATCCCTTTTCCGCGAACACTTTACAGATCACTGGCAACATGACTCAGTTACGGGAACTTTACATTAAGGCTCACTGAGGAACAGCAAATAAGTACTTATTTAACAAACAGAAATAAACTTCACTATATAATACCGGGGAAGGACACACTATAAACTGGAAAGAAAGCAGCGTTTGTGGTGCCGAAGTCGCCTTTTGCGGGACAGGATAGCTAAGAATCAATTTCCCCTTTCGCAGTGTACAACAGTGTGCAGATATTTACATACATTCTGTTCATATGCGTTTCTTACGTTAGTATCGAATATCTGTACTCGATGTAGCGTTATCACGCTTTCTGGAGAATAAACACCCTCATAACATGTCTGCGCACTGCGTCGGCAGTAACTGATAAAGCGAGCTGTGGTATAACTTTGCGGAACACGCTAAAGTTGGTTATTGGGATGTATAGGTACTCGTCTGTTCACTCCTCAATTTGCGGACCTAATGAGAAGGGAAGTGTATGACCACCATCTGGCGACCTACCTCCTCCTGTCAAGCATCTATATTTAACTCCTCTCCCTCCCGCCACTCCGTCACATCCCCAGAACACCATTTGTCCCCTATTACTGTTCTACTGCACGTAGACGTGGTATACGCTTTTACTGTATGTTATTAACCCATTTCGTTTGTCCATAACATTAATTTTATACCATTAAAATATTTTTAATGATCTGTGGTTGTTCTGTCCCCTGCAACGTGAAACTATTAGCCCTAGAGGAAAAAACAAGTACGACCTTTTTGTAGAAAATTTCATGTAGTTCAATTTTGAGCTGGAAATATTATTCGCTACAAGCCGTGGTTTTCGATTTATTCAAGAAAACTACACCTCACTCGTCAGGATTTTTTAGGGTGTTGTTCATGGTGCTTTCCCCTACCACAATACAGATATTTCCGACTGATTCTCTCTCTCATTGTTTTTCTCCCCAAATAATAATAATTAGAAGTAAGTAACAAAAACACTGTAAGTGAGCGGTATTTGAACCTCACTGACGATGGACACAGTCAATATTGTATGAAAATGTTCTGTGTGTTAGTAAGTAGAAGAAAGTTTGCATTTAATAACCAGTGATGCGAGAAAATTTATAGAAATAAATATTAAAAAAGATTCTAAGTGATAAGATTTGCATTACTAGATATCGTGTTATTTTAATTCCACAGAATCGAACAATATTGAACGCATATATTTTTCAGAAATTCAGCCTAACATCAAGTACATCGTCATAGAATGGTTGTCATTGTGACACACTAACTGAAGAATCACATTAACTAACAATAATTCACCTTCAAACATTCTCATGTTTTCTACATTGAATCATTATAAGAACCTTCCTACAACCATAAAATACTTCAGAACTAAAGTAAATACAATATTACTAACATTAATGAACATTGCTACAAACAAGCGCTACAGATATATTCAGATTTGTGCCGTTTCCTCGCAATCTTACAAAGTCCAACGCAGTTATACGATATTAACCAGTATGTCAAAACAATTAGAAAGACTGCAGTCGCCCTGCTTTACAGGAGAGAAAGAGGCTTCCAATACTATTTGTTAATTCTGTGGGCACTACGTGAAGGCCTGTGATCTTAGCATGTTGAAGACTAGCTACTACGTTCACTTCCTGTATCACGCCCTCAGGACATGCAGTTGTCCCCGTAGGAAACAGGCGCTTAACGCTGAGAACAGAAAAAAAAAAAGTATCGACCCGCGAATTATAACGTCAGTAACGCCGAGAATCTCTGTTCTCTCCACATAGATTTAGTTTTCAAACGTTGCATACCTTATCTCCGCTAATATTCTAGGCCACTTTCACTATGTTAACTGCATTTTTATAACTATATTTGGAATTTTAAACTGAAGGAATAAGTCAGAATGGATTGTGGCCATCGAAGGTAGGATATCGTACTTGTGGCCGTTAATTGCCTCATCGATGACAACTAAGTGGACATTTGACACAAACTAGCCAGTGGATACCTGAAGACGGTTTCTAACGACACCTGTGCCAGAAGTAATATGTTTGAAACCATTAACAGTTGCTCTATGCTTGTAAGACACCGCTGTAATTTTCCTTTGCGTACAGTACACGTTAGAAGGAAACTGCATCCCTTAATAACAATACTACTCAGAAATTTATTCCAGCATTGCATACTTTCTTTTACATTTTACATTTATTTAGGCATTCAGTGCAACAAACTTAAAAGAAACTTATTAGTGCCATATCTGCAACCGAATACGGAACATTACACAAACCATCACTGATGAATGGCTTAAAAAAAGACTTCACATTTAGGGCTTTCGTTTACGTTATAATTCCTTTGATTTTCGTTCTCGTAATTTCTCTCTACCAAAATCACACTTTTGGTGTCAATGAACCGACAGGTATCTTACCATCTGTGTCATGCCGCCCACATACTCCATTGCTGAATATCAACTTTTTTCAGAGAGACTAAAAAGTACAAATACAGAAATAAAATGTAATACCACTGTTGACTATGAAAGCATCCCACACATGCTCGATGTGATTTAATTCAGGAGAGCGGACATTCCATTCGCCTAATATCCTCTCGTTCCAAGATCTCCTCTGCTTGCATTGTTCGATGCGGTCGCGCATTGTTATACGTAAAATGAAGTCCCGACCGAATGAAGTAGGGAATGTGGATTGGCAATGAGGCGTGCAGATAGTTCTTGCGGTTTCGATAACACTGTGTCCCGGATGAAGCAGTGGTTAACGCACCTGCTTAGTAAGCAGGAGATCCTAGGTTCGGATCCCGATCCGGTACACATTTTCGCTCGTCGTCGCTGATTCCGCGTAATGTCCCGATGCAGTTGACATCAGTAATCCCTTCTCTTTCCTTTCTTCCTCCTCTACCCTCAATTTACATAAATTGTATCACAGCTGCGGATTCCGCGTGGTGTCTGTTCTTTCGGGCATGTCCGAAAGAACAGACACCACGCATTCATAAAAGCAAAAAAGTTTGTTGGTCGCGGTCCATATCCTTTATACTGTCCTCATCTCTCCTGTCATCAATGCTGCCTCTGAGCCCTGGCGTCTTTGTGCCTCTAGAGCTGCTTATTCTGGCTGACTCGGCCTCACGCGAGGGTGAATGGTGCATCGTTGTCGGGCTTGATCTCTAGAGTCTAGACGGTGTTTTAGTGTCTACTGACCGCAGGACGGCCCCCATGCAACATACTCCTGAACAACAGGTGTCATGTGATGTCCATTGCCGAAATTACGACTGAACTACCACGAGCCAGCCCACCTGCTGAGATTTTAAGACTTGCTGCAAGATCCGAATATGCACAGAGGGAGCATTTACTCGTTATTGGGAGCTCGAATAGTTCACAGGTGATGGATACCTTCCGGTAAACGGCAGCTGGTTGAGGAAGTAGGCCAACGTGCACTCAGTATGTTTTGTCATGGGAACTCATCTGAGAAGTGGGGGCGGCTCTGCCCGTTGCAGAATGTAATGAATGTATGTGGCTGGAAACTGTACCTTACTCTTCGACAAAGATGATGCCTTTCGGTAAGGTTTACAGTTTACTCTCGGTTCCGGTAATGAGCCGAAGTAACGACTCGCAAAGTCGAAGTCCATCTCGCGATTTGTAGCAACATACCTATGACCGACAAAAGCTCTCTGCTTTGAGGGTGAGTAAAAATTGGAAGGCTGGGAGCACCTTTTCTGTTGATTCTGTGACCACCTAAGACGCATTCTTAACCTGTGCTAGTTGGTGGGTAACATTAGGGTCCTTTAATAGGTTAAGCGTGCACTACACTCTGGAAGCATCTCCTCAGGTAGCGCAGTAAGTGTGGCGTGCAGATGAGGGATTTTTTAAGGTCTACCAGAATATCAGTTTGGTATAGTAGAACAAGAAGACCGTGCGTGCATCATCTGTACTTGGTATGAAAGGGAACAAGTGCCACTATTGGCCTGAAAAAAACATTGAAGTAATATTTTGAGGGTATGAGGGCAAGTCAATAAAAATGTGCACTTTTGTTTTAATTGTCTTAGGCTGACAATATGATGGCATCGTTCTCTTCGCTTGAGATAGGTTTCAGCATTGTAACAGCAGTTCGCTTTGAGCGCTTGCAAAGGAAATATGGCTGCGCCCTTCTCCGTTTGTACCAATGAAGAATGGCGTTCTGTGATCCCTTCGTGGGCTACGGGTGCTCCAGGAGCTAAAATGTGTAGAAGACTTTTAGCACAATACATAGTCCATGTTTTACCATGGCCAAGTGTTTACCAGTGGAATTGATATCTTAAAAGCGGCCGGATGAGCCCAAAGGCCGAGGGAAGAGTAGGGCGTCCTGTCACACGCACTACTGATTCCAACATTTAATAAATCCGACATTTAATAAATCCCACATTTAATAAATCCCACATTTAATAAATCCCACATTTAATAAATCCCACATTTAATAAATCCCACATTTAATAAATCCCACATTTAATAAATCCCACATTTAATAAATCCCACATTTAATAAATCCCACATTTAATAAATCCCACATTTAATAAATCCCACATTTAATAAATCCCACATTTAATAAATCCCACATTTAATAAATCCCACATTTAATAAATCACACATTTAATAAATCACACATTTAATAAATCCCACATTTAATAAATCCCACATTTAATAAATCCCACATTTAATAAATCCCACATTTAATAAATCCCACATTTAATAAATCCCACATTTAATAAATCCCACATTTAATAAATCCCACATTTAATAAATCCCACATTTAATAAATCCCACATTTAATAAATCCCACATTTAATAAATCCCACATTTAATAAATCCCACATTTAATAAATCTGTGACCTGATTTTGACTGACCGGTTTTTTAATGATGTCGCAAATCAAATGTACGTTACCCATGTTTCTGCATATAAAATCATCCGTATCAGATTTAAGTTTAATTACGTCTGTGCCGCTAGAGGCCGAAAACAGTTCAATGAAGAGCACGAGCGCAATCATGCTAGAATCTGTCAGCAGCCACTGAACTTTTAGGGGAAATGTTTTTGAAACCTATCATCACTGAAGATAAAATATAGGATCACCGCTTAAAACCAGAAAACGAAAGCCACATCATGGAATGGAATCACTCCAGGCGTCCAGCTAAAAAGAAATTCAAGCGTCAACCGTCTGCAGGACAAGTGATAGTTGTTTGGGACGCATAAGGGCGAATCTCTAACATTACTTAGAAAAGTGGTTCGACAGTATACAGTCAGTGTTACCTTGATGTGCCCTGCAATGAGTTGAAGCTTCGTTTACTTGCGAACGAATGTGTGTCCACAGATCTCAGCCCATACCGTTCAAACTCTTCCGTTCAGAATATGCATTTCGTGGTGTGTGAGCGGCCTGCACACGGTCATAACCTCGCCCCGTTGGATTCTCCTTTGTTTGGTCAACTTATATATCGCTTAAGATGCCGTCAATTCCATTCACCTCCGACGAAAAACTGAAGGAAGCGGTACGGAAGTGGCTTGCTGCTCAAAGGTAAAACGTTCGTGAAATCTTCTCGGGTGATCAGCCGAGTAAAGGCGTCGTCTTCTCGCAACGTTTCGAAGGGTTTCGTACCCATCATCTTCGCTTGAAGATGATGGGTACGAAACCCTTCGAAACGTTGCGAGAAGACGACGCCTTTACTCGGCTGATCACCCGAGAAGATTTCACGAATGGAATACGCCGAGAAAGTCTCAAATCACAGGTAAAACGTTTTCTCTGAGGGTAATTGGAAGATTGTGCAACTATGAACTATATGCGTTTAAGTCAGGGCCCCTATCGTGAAAAATGATGTCCTTGTAAATTTTGTGTTGTTATAACATCTTACAAAAATGGCGTGCAGACACATTTTGACTGACGCAAGCGCTTAAATGCAGTAGCATTCAAGGGTATAGTCCCAGAATTACAATTACTCCTTAACGATAACACCAATTGGGCCATAAAATTGGTTGAAACCAGCTGCGACTGGCAGTTTAATATCAGATTCAGAATGGATGTATACCGAAAGGATAAGCTTGTCATCGTTGATGACTGCGCATTTATTACCGTATGGAACTCGCCTATGTCTTATGACAAATACAGAGTCCAAATGAGATTTCATCTGTATGAAGATAGCCTGAAAAAATTGTTGTCCAAGTTCTTCGGTCGTGCCATAGTCATTACGTCAGATATCAGTGAGCCGTTTACATACAGGAAGATGCATGCATTTAGTACGGGAGGGAAGGACTTACTATTTCGTGACGTTGCATCGAACTATTATTCTAAAATTAGTTAGGGAGACTCTTCACCCGCGACGGAAACTAAATGGACCTGTTGGCACCTACCAGACCCGTACTTCAGATTCAGTGAACAAAGAGAGATGAATAATGAACAGTAAAGCCTTGAGAGCATCAGTTACCACTGGTTTGGAACGAAAACTTTAGTAAGGTTTCTAAGATGCTTCTGCGTAAAAACTCTGAAACGAAAATAATTAGGAAGTATCTGTGCAAACGTTCAACTCTGGGGATATAGAAGGTGCAGGAGGATTTATGACGGAAATTCAAACGAACCCGAATGCTTCTTGACAAGCTGAACGAAGTCTCAACTAACATTAGGATAACTACATAACTACGTGAGAACCACTCAATTCGAAAACAAAGTGCTACGTTGGGAATTGAAATGAAGCTACATAGAATATACGAGGAAATGGCTCCTAATTTACGGTCGGGTGAACATAGATCACTGGCGAGTACGAAATGACTGAATAAATGCCCAAGTTTATCTTATATTGAGAAGGGTCTGAAGAGCAACTCGCAGCACATACACCCCTCTCACTGAAGTCACTTGCATAAATATGGAAAATATTTGTGCGCACGTATGATGAAGTCCCTGAAAACTTAGGAACTCTACTGTAGAAATTAACTTAGTTTCTTCAGGTATCAATCGTAGAAAATACAGATTTCTGAAGATGGCAGTAGATAACCAAGCTCAAGAAACTGTGTGGTGTTTCTTGATTTCCATAAGCGCTTCGATATTATTCCCCACCATCGTCTAGTAAACTAAATACATGCTTAAGGATCATACGAGCAGGTGTCCAATTAGCTCGAATTTCCTAGCGAAAGAGAGTCCGCATATCTTTCTTGATAGATGAGCTTTATCAGAATCGAAGGTAACGTTTTTGAGCGGTTTAATAGTGACGTGACCACAGTAACTTAGCCGTTGGGAAAGCGTAGGAAAAGGACATGTATAATGGTCAGAGCGGGTGTAGCGGCCATTTGAATATGGGAGACCGTACCTTGCCGCAGTCCTACGGCAAATGCATGAAGATTTCACTGGAAACCCCCATCAACCACGTAGTCATTTGAAGTTCGGATATCGCAGTCTCTCTCAGTCGTGTTTTGATGGTTATACGACCTGATCTAACTTAAATTCTTAATTGGAAGTATTACAAATAAGGGAGAAACCTGCGATCAGGCCTTGAAGACCACGTGATAGTCGACCGACCGCCGTGTCATCCTATGAAATACACCTTTGGACGCGGTATACTACATTGCATAAACGGTTCGGTCTCTCTGATATAGTTAAGTTGAAAAAGTTGCTACTTAGTGACAGATTCGTGTCTAGGAGTGCTTCATGGGTGGCTGTCACCAAATAGTAACGATTTTTGTGGGACGGTGTCTAGGGGAGCACAATGGCCAGCCAGTGCTCATTACGCCCGTCACTGCGGTCAATATACCCGCACTAAGCAAAAACTTCATTTCCTTTTTATTGTTATTCACGTGAAAACTATTGAATGTAACTACAATAAATTATGAAACATGATAACTAATAACTGTAATAACTACGTAATGTTAATAAATAATAAAATTCATTAAATAATATTTATTGAACACTTACGATCATACCATCAAAGCTATATTTCGTGGTATGTACTCTCATCCCTTGTCTCTGCATTCAGACAAGGGGAGAATTTTTCACCACTATTATTCAATCGTGTGTTCGAAAAAGGAAACAAGGAAAGGAGTTGGTAACTACACAAAAACTGAGTAGATCAAAATAGCAATAAACTATTTGGCCTTTGCAGACGATCTTGGCATACTAAATGGAACATTATGGAGCGCAAAAAGAGGCTATAATTTCTGAAGGAGATAGCTGAACAGCTGAGTCTACAAATAATATCGTCTGAAAACACTAAACATATGACTAATGAAAGCATCTGACCAGGATTTCTAAAAGCCAAGAATGGCAACATCAACAAAATAGACAGCTTTACATGTCTGGATGAAAACAGCTATATAAAAAACTAAAAAGAAGCAATTAAAATCAAAACTGGAAAAAATGAAAATCTGTAGAGTAAAATTGTTTTTCTAAAGACGTTAATTAAGGCATTATAATACAATTACAAAACAAAAAACCTCTATGGGCTGGAAACACTAGTTTTATCATGATACAAAATAGAAGATTTGGGAAAGACAGACAGAAGAATCTTTGGAAAAATATTAGGTTCAATCAAGAAAAAATATGGCAATTGTGTTTTAAGACTGAATACATTAATATATTCACACAGGCAAAAAATAAGAGATGAATTCAGAATAAGACATGTTACACTATATGGACAGCTAGAGAGAATGAAAGACGACATATTAACGAAGAAAATCCACACATTCTTCCAAAACCAGAAAATAGACAAAGAAAATGCGCGGGAAGCAAGACAAAACAGTAGTTACAACAAATGGTGATTGAACACGAGACCTTTTTTTCAACACAGAGAAATTCAAACCAGGACTCAAGAAATTCAAAGCTTTCAGGAAGATAAAATAACGAGAAAAAACTTGAGTCAAATGTTAAGTTGACAGAAAAATACCTCATCCTGAGAAAATGGAAGATCTTCCGAAAAGGACAAAGAAATATACAAGTTATCTTCACATGTTCCCTAGTTGGTATGACACTACGTAAAACGATAAATTATTTTTTCCACACAGCGATGGAGTACACACGTAAGCACAAATAAGACGGTCAATCGTGGGACATACGGAGAGCAATTCTGGCTCCAAAGAACAGCAAGGCTTTCGGAACTATGCAACCACCCACTGAGTTCCAAAGAAAACATTGAAAAGTAAGGATTTAAAGGGGACTCTGCATGTTACTGACAACAAGGAAACATTTGGAGGGTTTCAGTCCGTTTTTAACTCAAATAAGAAAAAAATGAATTATTGGAGACAAGACTTTCCGTCGTGACAGTTATTAATCTGATATGTGCAGCACTTGAACTGGTAAAGAACAATAAATAATCTTCCTCATAATTTTAATAACGGACCAACATTGCTAGAAAGGGATGGACTTTTTGTTTCCGGAGATGATGTCCAGTATTGAGGCTGAAGCAAGTCAAATGCCAAGAATATGCGATCAGTAATTTATTAAAACATGAGCTTGGTAATTAATTAACTTTGGAACAATGAGTGCGCACACCGGTGACATGTATTTAATGCTGCACTAACACTTTTAATATTAGCAGAATTATAGTTTCACGTCAGGGTACAATAGTCTTGAACTCTATATGAAGTTCAGAATAACGTTCTATTCGCACGCAGCCGGCTCTTTGCTATGATGATACAGTCAGCCTAAGCGATGTTCACGAGCAGTTGCCGATTACACAGACACCAGGGGATTACACGGACGTTGGGCGGAGCGGCACTGCGCTTTGTCCCAGCTTTCCGGCTGCAGCAACGTGCGTTTCTACGCAGACGTCTCCGATTCATTGCTGTGTTTGGTTTGGTAGCGACTCTTTTCTTGTCGTCCTGTCGTGAGATACCAGCTTTTTCAAACCTCATTCTGCGAACGACACGATAGGATATTTTTCGAATTATTGATTATTAGGTTATCAGATTGTCTGTCTGTACCACCCGTGATTTTACGCTTCTTAGACCATTCAACTTACGTGAAGAAAACTTCAAAACTTAGTGTGGCCGTTATGATCTCCTTTCCCCTATGTCAGCGTTAGATTTGTGAGAAAAATTACATTTAAGTGCAAATCACTTACGAAAGAGGTCGCTTATAATATTGTCCGTCGACGAATACTTTAGTAATTTTCGTCAATCTAGGACCCTTAAGAAGTTTGATTTACGGACAAGACAGAAGGACACAGACGTTACAGGATACGACGTGTATCGCTGAGATATTAACAAAATTTCGAGAGACCATGTTCTGAAATAAATATACGAACTTCCTACTTCTTCTACCATTAGTATTCAGTCATGACCAGGACTCCAAAATGACAGATACTCTGGCTCATACACAAGGGGACCCACAGATTTTCTTCCCGCATACCAACGCTGAGAGCAATTTGATGAAGGGATATAGTAGATCCTGGTACAGTATCACTACACCGCGGTGTCAAATGCCATGGGATACGTCTTAATATGGTGTCGGACCTTCTTTTGTCTGGCGTAGTGCAGTAACTCGACGTGGCATGGACTCAAAAAGTCGTTGAAAGTCCCTTGCAGAAATATTCAGCATTGCTGCCTCTATAGCCGTCCATAATTACGAAGGTGTTGCCGCTGCAGGATATTTATTTATTTATTTGTTGTTGCATGAATTGACCTTTCGATTATGTCCCATAAATGATCGATCTAGGTGGCCAAATCCTGCGTTCGAATTGTCTCTAACAGTTGTGGCCCGGTGACACGGCGCATTGTCATCCATATTAATAATATATATAGAGCACCACCTGCATTCAAAAAGAAACGAGCCAGGGGCTGTAAAATGAAAACCGCTGAAAGGATCGTAATGTAGTTGCCTACCGAAGACGGTGCATTCCCTATGACAGCGCTCAGCTATCGAACTCGCCGCTAAAAGAACACAGATGCACACCCACGTCACGGTGGAGAGAGAGAGAGAGAGAGAGAGAGAGAGAGAGAGAGAGAGAGAGAACTGTCGACGGTCCGCTACACTCAGTCGTACTGGCAACTGTTAAATAGCGGGCTTCAAATGAAGATTGAAAACGTTTAGTGCGTTTTCTGAGTGCGGAAGAAGTACGGGGAACGGTAATTCAAAGAAAAATGGCGGAAGTGTACGGAGAGCGCAACATGTCCGTTGCGAGAGTGAAGTTTGGCGCAGGCGGTTCAGGTAAGAACGGGATGTAAGTTGGCTGATGATGCGCGGTCTCTAACACCACATCGCATTAGCGATGTGTGATGCCCTCATTATTAGACACCGCGAGTTACAGTAGCAGCAACTGACGCACAGATCGAAGTGAGTGTCGAACATGTCCATGGCGTCATTAAGGATGGATTTAAATTTCGCGAACTGTGCGCCCATTGAGTTCCTCAGTCTCCAGCCAGCGCAGAAATCATGTCAAATGGGTCTCTCTCAAACATCTTTAGCGTTATGCTAAGGATAAGAGTGAGTACCTGTAACGGGTGGTCGCTGGAAACGAGACATGGTGGTATCACTTCGAACGCGACGCAGGACTACGAAGTCTCTAGTCTAAGTGCGATGTGTCGCTGCCATCAAATCTAACTTGTTTAGGTGCAAATATTATTTCATTACATGGACTACTGGTGCAATTCTAGAAGGTACGTTACGTCTTAGACATCTCCCTTTAATAGCAGCAACGTGTCCTCTAGGGATCTTCTGTCACAGATTGCTTTCTTCAGGCGAGGTTCTTGGCTGTTTAATACTCTTTACCAACTGATGGACGTAGATGGACATTTAGGTCCTCTTATGAAAATTTTAACTTAGTACTAGCCGGAGTAGTTCTATGAATTCATCAGTCTTAGGATTAGTGATATGGCTTGCCGTTTACCGACGATAGAGGAAATATTGGTGGTACTAAGGGATAGAAGCCAAATTTATTGCTTAAAATATATGTAGTATAGTATTTTTAATGTTTTACCAGCATTTTATTACGTCTGCGCAACAGTTTGTACATTGCGTCATTTATTGGGTTAACTACTCTCCTAATTGGATTCCTTTCCTTGTAGAAGTTGCATTAGGCTTGAACACTGTGCCTTGAGTTTATACAAATTGCAATTTCAGTCTTTCTTGAAACAGAAAATGTTTCAACTCTTCCTAAATGTCACTTCGGAATTTGTCTTGCACTAAATAGTTCGTTTGTGCTATCATTGCTTTTTTTCAAAACTAAATTATTACATTTGTTCATACAAGCGCACGTTAGCAAGCTAGGCTGCAAACGTACGTTTCCACAAATATGAGTCTTAAGTAATTACTGGGTGGTATTTCGAGTGTGGCGTGGGTCTGCTATCCCACGGCAAACAGCACATTGCGTCCCGCAGCCTGGTTACGTTGTGGGAAAGAGCAGCTGGAATGTAATAGGCAGTACAGACGTTGTCCTTAGGTGCCAGAATCTGATGAAACTCTGGCGAAGTATTTACAGACTATATAGAGTTGAACAGCTCTTCACAATGAATGTAGATATGTCTGTCTTATTAGTAACAAGCAAATTTGCAAATCAGAAACCGATCACTAACGAGAACCCATATATCGTTAAACTGTACAAACAACCTACTTCACGATCTCTTAACCGACGAAGCATTTTCGAGCTGCTGCTTCGACAGGACAGGGGGTGGAAACGCCGTACGTGAGAGTAAAGTGTGATCTTGGAGAAGCGGGTATTTTATTTTCTGTAGGCCTCTGCAAAGAAAGTAAGGCGACTCTCAGATACTGCTAGTAGCTGTCAGCACAGAGCATGTCAAACAGCGGCCTTTTAATCTCCACCTTACAACAGCCTTAAATTCTCGATACATCGCCCCCCCCCCCCCCCCCGCCCAAATCCTCTCCTTACACCAAGACGTGGAATACCTTTCTGAAGTTTTGTTGTGCTCTGTCAAATAATTTATCGACATTTACCAAGGGGACAGCGCCTACTCGTCATCACAGATTTCGTCCAAATTTATAGTACATGCAGAGTTTGCCCAGAAATAAAAGTGAGAGGAGTGGGATCTCCAGATGGCCACACGTTCATAAAAAATTAACTTTTGGCGCGGGTCGGGCGAGGTATGGGCCGTTTGTGTTGTTGTAGTCACTGAACAGCGGTTGGCGCAGCAGAAAGGGTATAGAACTGTAATCCGAGGAGAGTGGGGTCGAGTTCTTACGCGGAAACATTTATTTTCAATTTTTATGTTAGTTACCCTGCAAATAAACCGAAATGATGTTCAGTACATTGCATTGATTAATTTTTTCCATGGAAGACACGAAAAGAAAATGCAAAGGAAAATTTGAGATTGGAAATGAATTGCCACGTGTACAGGCGTACAGGAGAACTTTATACATAAAATTTCATACTTTTATTATTTTATAATTGATTTACACGTGCTGGGGTCATACGCATCGCAATAACAGGGAGAACAATAATTTTCTCAGCAACTTGCAGAAGTTATACGGTTGTTCTGAAGTTTATAAAGAAAAACAACTTTGGTTACATTCATAAAAGATTCGCTCTCACAACACACTTTGGCTGGAAACCACGCGTAACGCATCATTTCGCCAAAGATTGGCGAGGATAAATGGTTATCTACAATAGAGTGTATTTTGATGCAGTCTTTCCGGGATGCTATTTCTTTCTCTCTTTCGATGAGATAAGAGCAATTTTTGAGCTTTGTTATCAAATGCTTTACCTGCCGATAAAAATACACATCGCAACGTTGCACTAGCGGAGTGCACTGCGGTGCGGAAATCACTAATATTACACGATAGCAGTTCTGCATCTTAAAAAATCTCGTCGTATAATTATGGACTTGTCTGTCTTCCCCAAAAGTCAATTAACAGAAGAAATTACTGCTCCTGGGCTAGGGCTTCGTCATTCGTTCAAAAAATTTTAATAAATGGCTGTTTTACAGTAATGACAACATTCGGCGTATTCATCCATCGTTTTTGATTTATTGGTCCAAAAGAGCCAATAATATATCATAGGCAAACGTAAACTATTGGCAATTTTCCAGAACAGGTTATAGCACACTGCGCTGTAACCAGCGCATTACTTCCTTTGTATTTCACTTCATTTCCGGCTTAAGTAACGTAAAAACTGAAGATGAATAAAACAAACAGTTTTTGTACAGCGATTCGACCCCCACCACCTTCTGATTACCGGCCGGTACGCCTTCCGTTGTGCCAACCGCTACCTGGAAACTATGGTAACGAATGGCTCATGCCGCACTAGACACGCGCTAAAAATTAATTTTTTCTAAACACTTGACCATATGGAGCTCCCATTTCTGTTTGTTTCATTTCTCGCCAAGCCCCGCCCGTCCCAGAAATTTGGACGAAATCCGTGACGACGAGTAGGCGCGGTCCCCCTCCACGTCTAAGCAACAAGTTATTGATGTTGCCTTCATCTTCCAGTGATGTGACCATCTATAGCAGTCTATCGTTTTTCCGTGGGTGACTTTCCTACCGTGCAGAAAAATGTTTCACATTAATCGCTACTAGTCAGTAGGAAAACCAGTTTGCTGGAGAAATTGATTTGGACTCCACGAATCAGCCTTTGTGAAGGGCACCAGCTGAACACACAGCAGTAACAGTAGATGAAAACTTGGACAAAGTATGCACATCACAAAGAAGCTGGAGAAGGGGACTACTTCGTGCAAAGACAGAGTGTTTATGAATCCTACGGACGAACTGACGACCGAAAAGTCACACGCAATAGATACTGTTATTTTGAACCCATTGTTTGTGAGTTAATTTTTTAGAACTTCCGTAAAGGTCTGCAAATGATTAATAAAGTATAATTTGTGAACATTTGTTAAAAACAAGCACAAATAAATTGTCAAGAGGTGTTCAAAAAATGTGCTTTGAGGTACATTACATGAAGAGCGAAAATAATACTGGCACATTCAACGTATATTAATCTATGGATTGTGTAACCTATTTTTATCGGATGAAAATTCACTGCCCGAATGTTTGTGTGTGATCACATCAACAAAAAGAATGCCATCAACACGTTATGCCAACAGAGCCTTGTTACCAGTGGTTATCAGCAAGTCTCTCGGACTTGCGTACCGTATAGTCAGTCTCTAACTATGAATGCTGTCGTATTCAATGCACTTGAGGCACAAAATACGCTGAACAACTGAGAGAGACCATTAGAATATTAGCTGGAAGCAACGATCAAGCAATTAATTTGTTTAAAGAGTTGATAATTCAAACTGTAGAATGTGAGTATTTACTAATACATCATGCACATTACACAAAATATTAATAATTACTACAGCGAGAACTCCATATTTGATCATGGAATACCAGCAAGACTGAGCTTACATGTTCCCAGAAAAATTAAACAAATCTCAAAATAATACTTTGTTATGCGGAATCAAACTACACAATGAAACGCCCAAAGAAATGATAAATATCTGAAATTTACATGTTAAAAAAAAGAAAGCATATCATTTAAATAATTCGAAGTATTAACGAATTTAAGTAAATTGCACAATGTACAGTTCGATACAGAAATGACAGGCCGATTAGAAATGGAACATTTTCACTGCACAATCGGTCTTCAGAGTGTAACGAATGTTAAAGAAAAATTGTATGGCCAAGGTGTGTGATGGAAAAGGTAACTTTAGTTAACTACACTGATCTAACGATCCCTATTATGGACGGCGCTTTCTCAGTTTTTCAGACGCATATGATAACGTCCATTGAACGTAAGAGTGGTAGAGGAAAACTGAGTTTGCAGTGTCGCCTTTATAGCGGGTCCCAGGAGCGAGGAAGCATTCGAAGTCTGCGTTTCATTGGAGTTTGATAAGTTTTACAGCAGGGATGTTCCCATCTCTAAATCGAAAGCGAAAGAAGATTTGTGCAATAACACGGTTGACTGTCACATCTATGTACTGCCGTTAGACAGAAAAGCGGAAACTCCTCGTAGGGACCACTGTCATCTTGCAGGAAAGTTCCGTGGCGCAGCTCACAATACATACAATTTTAAGTACTAGTTACCAAGGCACATATACGGTTTCTTCCGTAATATAAGCGGTATGACTTTCTTGTTGAGCACATGGCTGGTTTCGGCAAGAAGAAAGATCAAGTCTGTGTCCTACCTGAGAGCGTTGAGGGATGTATTTCATTTTCCAAACGAATGACACCGAGAATTACGCTCCGCTTCCTTGACATGCTACGTTTTATGCAGGAGCCACTCCAGAAGCTAGTAGAAACTCTACCTGGGGGGAAATGCATATCACTCAAGCATTTCCCAACGAGGAAAAGTTTTAACTTGTGACTAGGAAGAGGGTTTTCTCATACGAGTATGTTGGTAGTATGGCGAAGATCAACGAAAGTAGGCTACCCCATATAACTTCAATCTCCAGAAACGTTACAGGCGATGCCGTAATAAATGAAGAGTATGAACATATCGTGAATGTCTAGCGGGAATTCAGTATTTCCACTTTAGGAGAGTACACACGGCTTTATATGGACACAGATGTGCGCTTGCTTGTGGACGTTTTCGAGAAATTCCCGCGTCTATGCATGGCCACATATTCTCTGGATCCCGCCTTTTATTACACGGCACCTGGGTTGTCTTCGGACGCAATGCTCAAGAAAAAGAATTGCAGCATCGAATTATTGATTGATGCTGACATGCTTCTTTTCTTTGAGCGAGAGATCCGTAGGAGACTTTGCCAGTGTGTGCATAGGCACGCAGAAGCAAATAACCCAGGGATGGGTTACAGGTTCAACGCACCCCTAAATTCGAGTTACATAATGCACTTGGATGTAAGGAACTTATACACCCACGCCAAGCAACAGTCACTGCCGATTGGTGAGCTTCGATGGGTCCCAGAAAACGAATGCAAGCAATTAGGTGGGAAAATGGAGTGGAGGGAGGGGGGGGGGGGTATAGCAGTTGATTCTGGTGTAGGAGTATGTGGTGAAGGCAGAACTTACATATCCTGTAAGTTTTCATGATGCACCTGCCGATTTGCCGCTGTGTCCAGAGCAACTATTTCGGCGAGGAGGCTCCATCCAAAAACTGATGACAACGCTGGGGGATAAGCGGAGATACATTATTTATTATCAGTGTCAGTATCTCCAGCAGTGACTCAGCATGGAGATCGTTAGTATCAACTGGGCTCTCCCCTTCAAGCAGTCCCCCTCGTTGAAGAGTATAATGATTTGAATATGAGACGAAGAGTTTCCATGATGTGACTTCGAGAAAGATTATAATCAATGAATAAGTCAGTTTTCTGCAAAACAATGGAAAATTTGAGGCAACGACGTGATATGCACTGCTTCACCGAATTTTAAGCTGTTCACCATATTCGATAGGAACTTTGTTGCTGTGGAGATGGCGAAAAACTGCAGTATAGTTTACACAACATATTTATGAGGGGATGTCCCTACTAGACCTATCCAAATTCCAAATGTACAACTTATAATTATAAGTTTGCGAGAACTCATTTTGCAGATCCTAAATTACTTTATATAGATACAGATAGCTTAATCTATTGGGTGAAGAAATGCGATTCATATGAAGTAATGGGGTACCATGGTAATGAATTCGTCACGTCCTCATACACGGCTTATAATCGTTGTGGTATTGTTCCACAAACAAGAAAGCTACTGATCTGATTAAAGATAAGGCGAATGGATTGCCAGTTGTTGAATTTGCACGTCTGCTATCAAAAATTCATACGTATTGCACATTGGAAGATGTCAGCCACCCAGAGGCGGGCTACGAGTGTGCGTCGTATGACATCGAGAGCACTCTCTATCGAGGACTATTTGCGGTGCCTGTACAGCGGCGTTCAGAGCCAACTGTACAGTAGTGCTGCATCGCGGCCACTGCAAATGGTACGGCGAAGTAGTATCTGATTGAAAGGACACGAGGTGTAGACTGTGCTGCAATCACCTCTTGACGACTTAAGGGTCATTTGTCATGACGGGATTGAAGCTCTTCTATACTCGCACTACTCACTTGTAGCTAGAGTAGGGGTGCGCGACTGAGTGAATGAGTAATCGTGCGCAGAGTAGTAGCACGACTTTTATCGTAGTGTATTTGTGTGTGCTATGCGCGCGCGAGCCTACGCACACGCACAGAAAAAGGTAAAAACAAGAAGGGTGTGAGTGTAAAACCTTTGCTAACGGGGCTGTTGAGAATCATTTCTAAGTGTATACATTCCATCAGAATAATTGTAGAAGTTATGCTAGTGGGACTGTGGAACTTAGTTGTAGTAGTTGTAGTAGTAGCAGCAGTAGTAGTAGTAGTAGTAGTAGTAGTAGTAGTAGTAAAAAAACCAACTCCAGATTAGTTTTTAGTGTAAATTTTTAAATCTGGAAAATTTTTGAACATTCTAATCCGCTGCTAATTGAAAAAAATTGTTAAAAATATTCTCAGACAGTGTTACTATTGTAGTGTGTAAGCTAAAAGCTCCTCTGCACTGATATCAGAGTCAAACTGTACCTCAAGAACTGAATGAACGAAAACATTGGTTACCACATGTTTGTTATTTACAATAATTCTACCTACCTATTGCGTTATATACACACGTACATCATACATACATACATACATACATACATACAGGATGTGCATGATACAAATGACAGTTTTTCTGAAGATGAGTGCTACTAAGGAATTGAAGTTAAAGACAGAGAATAACAAAACATTCAGAATGGTTGCATGGGCTACATCTACCGCACAGCGCAAATGGCTTATTGGAGCAGGAGGCAAGTGACCGCGTCCGCTTCCAAAAACACAGCAGTAGTGTCTGAAATCATATCTCCTATCCTTGAAGAAAACCATAGACGTACTATCTTTGGCAACATTTTATACTGTCGAAGTGGGAACAGGGGGAAGAGAAATCACACACATATTACGAGGTAAATATTCATTTACTTCTCATTCGACTTAGAAGTAATTTTACACATTCATAAGCATTCACAGCAACACTATTTTCAAATATCTTCCGGAGTCGATACAGAAGGACATCCAGAGCATTCCATGTCTTGAATAGCAGCAAACTAGACGATTCAACGCATCCATGGTATCATCTTCTCCCCCTTCACGTAGATGATGCTATCCGTGTGGTCGAATAACCAAAGTGATGTCACCGTATCTTTATAGGGTACGCTGGAAGCATCCCAATCAATTCGAAGGCAGAAATGTGTTAACCAATCTGTATTCTTCCGTGTTTCAGCTCACATAAAATCCTTGAAAGACCACTGTGAAACAATGTTTTCTGAGATTGTCTCTATCATTCCGGTATCTTATGTGTACACTATGACTGCAGCACTTTAAAATATGAACTGTCTCTCGTAGAAGAGCATAGGAAATGGTGAGGGGTCATTAGTTTATGACACGTTTATGTCGAACTAGATCATATGCTGCCTTGTGTTCCATGAAATTTGCTGAAGATTCAAATGCAATACTTACATCTATAGCTACAGACTTCATTATCTCATTCTGTTTTGAGCAGTCTGTTACGATAATTGGAGATAGCTCCTTGAATTTCCGTGAACTGAGTAGACACCCTCCTTCCTCAGCACTTTCATAGTAAGAAACACGAAATCTCACATACATGTCCTATGCAAGACTCTGTATACTTTCATCCCATTGCACATGTACGTTGTCAATAGGTACAATTCTGAATTCAAGGAGGCACTGCCGTTGATTAACTTTCAGCTGACGAACACAGTGCAATCATTTGCTACGTTCCCTCTTATCAGTCTGAAACCCAACTATGATGAAATAAAATGTCGTGTGGCTAGGGCCTCCCGTCGAGTGACAGGTCGCCTGGCGCAAATCTTTTGAGTTGACGCCACTGTGTCGCTGAAATGCAATGATGACGAAGACAACACAATACACAGTCCCTGAGAGGAGCAAATCTTAGAACCAGCCGGGAATCGAACCCAGGCCCCTTTGCACAGCATTCGGCCGCAAGTATGATGAATCTAGGTGTCTCTAGCTGGGAGAAGGTTTTAATAGCCCATGTTTGTTTGTTTGCTTGCTTGCACTCGGTAGCAATGGGTACTCCAAAACCTCTCAAGAGTGGAATGTTAATGATATAACCTACATTGAAGCGCCGAAGGAATTGGTATAGGAATACATATTCAAATACAGAGAACAGGCAGGTTGTCAGGATTTAAGTGAGTCTGAACGTTGTGTTATAGTCAGCGCACGAGTATCTACGAGCCAGCGATGAAGTGGGGTTTTTCCCGTATGGCCATTTCACGAGCGGTTCTAAGCGCTAGAGTCTGGAACCGCGCGACCGCTACGGTCGCAGGTTCGAATCCTGCCTCGGGCATGGATGTGTGTGATGTCCTTAGGTTAGTTAGGTTTAAGTAGTACTCAGTTCTAGGGCATGATGACCTCAGATGTTACGTCTTATAGTGCTCAGAGCCATTTGAACCATTTCACGAGTATACAGTGAATATCAGAAATCCGGTGAAACATTAAATCTCAGACATCGCTGCGGTTGGAAAAAAATACTGCAAGAACGGGACAAACGACGACTGAAGAGGATCGTTCAACTTGACAGAAGTGCAACCTCCTGAATCCATGGGACCTGCATATCAGCATGGAACTGTTCAAGCTGGTGGAGGCTCTAATGGTGTGGAACGCGTGTAGTTTGAGTGACATGGGTTCCCTGAAACGTCTAGGTACGACTCTGACAGGTGACACAGACGTAAGCATCCTGTCTGATCACCTGTATCTACTGATGTCCATTGTGCATTCCGACGGACTTGGGCAACTTCAGCAGGACAATGCGACACCCCACACTCCCGCAATTGCTACAGAGTGGCACCAAGAACACACTGCTGAGTAAATACTTCCGTATTAGTAGTTCCTTGCTACAAGGTTACTTCAGATATTCACTTATACTATAATAGCAGTTGGTCATCAAGAATTTAAATATTGCTTCTTTGAATCTAGACAATGTTTTAATTTCTTTCAGCTGAGTTGGAAGTTTGTTGTACAAAATAGTACCCTTAATGTTGGTTTGTCTTTGTGTTAAAGCCTGGTTTACTCTTTCATGGAGGTCATTGCACATTCTTGTGTTGTAGGAATGAAGATATAAGTTGGTTTTATAATTATCAATGTGCATTTTCATATTAACAACACACACACACACACACACACACACACACACACACACACACACACACACACACACACACAGAGAGAGAGAGAGAGAGAGAGAGAGAGAGAGAGAGAGAGAGAGAGAGAGAGAGAGAGAGAGAGAGAATAACTACATGGGGAAGTGGTGTTTAAAGTGACTGTCTGCTGCTACATGACTATAGGCGCAGCATTCAAAATAGTACACACATTAAAGAAGGTTTTATATCACCCCAGTTCCCAGAACTCCTCGAGATAGACATTGAGTGTGGACATTGTATCACAGACACAGTCCCTTTAACCATTCGGAGATGTCACTTGACCCTCCAAAAGATGTAAACAACCATGCATGAGCAACGCCCATTAGACGGAGTGGGTCCGACAACCGGTCAGTTCCAGTCATTCCACCAGGAAGGAGGTACAGTCTTAGACATAAAACCTGGCCGCCAGCCGGCCGCCACAGAGACTAAGTCCAAGTTGTTCACTTAAGGTGGCCAATAAAACTGACCGCCCCTGACAACTCTAAGTCCGGCTATCTGCACAATCTGGCAACACTGTAAGATGCGGAAGCGTTAGGAGGAAGTGTTGTCTACTTCCGAGTTACCGGACTGGGTGAGCCCGTGGTCTAGTGGTAATCGTCGTGCATTCTAAACTTGAGGTCGCATGTTCGCGTCCAGTGTATTTTTTTTTAATCACATGTCGGTCTAAAGTTATGAGTCTGATTGAACATGGAAGATAATTCGCTTAACATTCTACCCACCAGCAATAACAAGTATTCCAGAAACAATTCTGCAGGACAGCTCGTGGCTGCGTCGCGATTACGCTCGAGCGTTTCCTCGCGCTGCAGCGGCTACCGGCCACCGGCCAGATGCCACCCGCCGCCTGAAATCCGGCGCCGCCCAGGTGAACGCGGCGCGACGCTGTCAGTGTATGTATCAACTGTCATTTTCGAATTTGATGTTCTAATTATCATCTTGCAGTTAAGCATTGGAGTTTTGCATACTTGAAAATCATGAACTACAGTTCAGCATTGTAAAATTGAGTCGCAAGTGGAAAAAGGTGTATCATCTGCAACACAACGTTTACTTTTGGTATAACAGAGGGGTGAACGCAGAGGAGGCAGATAGAAATATTTGAACTGTGTTTGGAGCGAGTGTTTTTTGCGAAAAATACGCCAAAGACCGTTCTGGCATGAATGATTTTCCACATTAAGTCAGCCTCGACTACTGATATGTGTGATAGATTACCATTTTACCATCATGCGTCATTTACATTCAACAGGCAAAGTTCAGAAGTCTGGTGTAGGAGTACTGCATGCTCTAATTTGAAACAACAAAAATCAACGGAGTGACTATTATTGGACGTCATCAGGTCGCTCATTGAGCATTCCTATGCAGTACTGTTGCTGGTGACGTGTTATAATGCCTTTATCGTTAACTTCCTAAGAAGAAATGAAAGGCTGAGCTCCACCAAAAGACGTAAACTCGAGCAAAGAGTAGTGTGAACACAATATTTTCTATCTGATATCTCCAAAAGTGTGTTTTGGGCTAAGAATTCTGCTCCAAGGGGTGTGTGCAACACAGCTGGAATTTGTTGCCAACAACATCCAGGAGATTGATAGGAAAGTCGTCTCACAGGCACTTGAATTGATAGGGAAGTGCTCTCTCAAGCACTTGTCCCTCTCGTCATATATTCGTACAATTTTACCTTTCCCGCTCCTAATCGATCAACCGTCGAGGCAATTCATTTCTAGACGAAAATACTCTTAGAACTACTCTGGTTTAATGGCATAGCTAGAACGAGTGGAATTCTACTGGCGTAGAATTTGTAAACAAATTTAGCATTGTCAGATTGTATTAGATATCGTGAAAGAAAATTCTGCTGCTGATTTATTTCTCTTTGATGATTACTGTTGCGTTTAGTAAACTAATGGAAAATGTAATTAAGATATTCACTGTACTAATACAAATTAAATTCAGCTTACTACAGAAACATCACGACGGCAGTCTATCTTAATAAAGCATTAAGTTCAAAAGTGTTTCAAATTGGTCTGACCATTATGGGACTTACCTTCTGAGGTCATCAGTCCGGTAGAACGTAGAACTAGTTAAACCTAACCAACCTAAGGACATCACACACATCCATGCCCGAAGCAGGATTCGAACCTGCGACTGTAGTGGTCGCGCGTCCCAGACTGTAGCGAAGCATAAAGTGTCTGTAAGACGATTGAGGCTATTTTAAGAAGAATTAGTATGATATTACAGACTTTTGACCGCAAAACGATCTGTATTTACTTCACTTTCTGTATCATTCGCAAGTATTATGAAAATGTGACAATTCATAGATAAAATTGTGTGTTCTCTACAACAAAAAGTATGTCGGCAGAAAACAAAAGTGGCATTATGAAATTGGCAGTACGTATAGTTTTCCTCTGACACCAAGGATTACTGAAAGTAGTAAGACGAATTTTGCTGGAGCGTTGTTATACGATTCCCTTATTGAATTTGTATCTGCCTGCTTGTAGCTCTGCTGCAAAAAATTAAAAATCTGGCCTTAACCGAGTCTGGAAAGGCGAACGAAAGCAGCTTGCACCTGACAGCCAAGCATGTTAGCTGGGAACTGGTTTTTCCTAAAGTGGGAAGATATCCTTTTGTGGTTGAATTGTTGGCAGATGTCAGTCAGACGCGTGCCGTTGGTCTAAGCCTTTCGGTGTGTTGAATTTGTACCAATGATTTTTCTATACGTTTTTGCAGTCCCAAATAGAGAGTTGAAGTCTCCCATTAGTATTATCACGTCATCTTGGTGAATTTTGCTCATAGTATCTTCGAGTGTGTTGCCGAATTTTTCGACATTTCCGGTGTTTTTCTTATTTTCGATGTTGGTGGGGGCATGTGCATTGATGTGTGTATATTTTTTACTGGGGCTCTGAATGAGCCTAGTCATAAATCGATAGTTGATGGGTGTGATTTCTTTGACAGAGATGATAGATCTGTGTTCGAGAAATGCCATGCCGAAGATTGATACGCCTTTCGCTACATTTTACTGTATTTTGCTCTTGAAGATACAATGGTTTCCGTAATGCAAGGTTTCATTGTCAGTTAGTCGTGGTTCTTGAAGTGCAAGGATGAGAATTTTTTGCCGCTTGATTTCTTTTGTGAGATTATTTATTTTTCGTATTTGGATCAATGTATCTACGTTTCGTTTTCAAATTCATTTTTTCTGCTTGTAGGGAAATTTACCAGATATCTTCGATATTCTCTGCCGTGCTGACCTGGACTCCCCAGAATCCGAAAATCCAACTGCCGCCTGTCGACAACCACGTTGTGTACCACCAAGGGTAAAATTGACTGTGCTTGCACAGTTCATGTTTGTTTGTGTTTCATTGGTTTGGCCTGGGCGATTCCAGGACCGGACAGGACCAGAGGGTGTTGAAGCTTTGGAAGCAAATATTTTCAGCCGAGATGATTGAGCTAACAGACGGTGACCAGACTAGCGGTGATTTTCACTCAGACATGTCTGGATTTTGGGTTCAACGGATTGAGTAGCCGTTCAGGACTGTGCTAGTATTTGGTTAACCCCAAGTATTTGATTTCAAAATGGTTCAAATGGCTCTGAGCCCTATGGGACTTAACTTCTGAGGTCATCAGTCCCCTAGTACTTTAAACTACTTAAGCGTAACTAAACTAAGGACATCACACACATCCATTCTCGAGGCAGGATTCGAACCTGCGACCGTATTGGTCGCGCGGTTCCAGACTAGCGCCTAGAACCGCTCGGCCACCACGGCCGGCAGTATTAGATTTCTTCAGTACCAACCATATGGGGTAGGGTTTCCCATATCCGCCACACGGGATTATTATTATTGTGGTTGTTGTTTTTGTCATTATGTCATCAGAAAATCCGATATGGTGTATCATCCCATCACTGAAATTGATGTGTATTGTTCGATTCAGTATTTCCATCACATACATATGGGCTATAATTACGTTACATTGCTGCTAGTAGAAATATTTCTCACTTTTTCTTAGACAGTTGCTACCTGTTACTCCATCATAGGAATTTGTGTGTCCGACTACGCCTCTCATCATATGATGGATTTTGTAAACCCCATTCTTAATCAGACTGTTGAATCTAGATCACTTATCTATGACAGGGCCTGAATTCTTAAACACTGTGGAAAATAATAATCCAATATGCTTATTACAAACACGTTATTTAAATATAAATGTATGAACTAACGAGATAACAGTTCATTTACAGGAGCAGAGCCCATCCATCATAGCAGAGCAGTGCGCGATAGGTTTCAGGGCCAAGAGAGAATAAAGCTGTTGCCGTTTGTTCCACGATCACCGAACATCAACAAGATAGAGAATATGTGGGCATTGCCATGTGGACCTACAAATGCAAGTATGTGTGTGTGTGTGTGTGTGTGTGTGTGTGTGTGTGTGTGTGTGTGTGTGTGTGTGTGCGCGCGCGCGCGTGTGTGTATTCGTGTTCACGCACAATCTGAATCAATACTATTAACATTGGAGAGACAACCAACAATAAACATAAACATAAACGCGCGCGCGCGTGTGTGTATTCGTGTTCACGCACAATCTGAATCAATACTATTAACATTGGAGAGACAACCAACAATAAACATTGCATCAAATGTGGCTGTAAAGTATTTTAATGCGATGGGAAGTTACAAACTGAATTTTTACCCAACCCACGTCCTGTATGTAACGTCAAGTTAAATGTGTTAATTCCATAGTATCGTTAGCAGAGACAGTGCGCTCTTGTTGTCGAGGCTCGCGAGAAGTGCAGAGATTAGCAGTGCCCAGTGCCGCCGCGATTTGTTTATGTTGGCTGAGCGTGGACACTGCAGCAAACGTTTCGCCATAAATAGAAAGAAATCACCTTGGCTCTGGCTGCAGTGAGCGGATATCACTGCCCGCGTGTTCTTATAATAACCAACGTGAGACTCCATTCACAGGTGCCATGGAGCAATTGCAACGGGAATCATGTCATTAGTCATCAGAATATTAACCAGTGATGAAATGTCCACTCTATTTGAATCCCAAGAAAATTGGAACCTTCTCACAAAGGAATGTGAGGTGAGATCAAAATTTATCCAACATACAAAAATTAACTGCAGGGTATTCATGTATGCAGTAGTAGCACACAAGGAAATATTATGTCTTGGAAGCGTATATTTCATTTCCTCTTCTCATATTAACGCCCTTGTTTTAGAATGAAGTGAGAAAATTAACACGAAAAACTTAAGTTCCTGAGAAGCATATAAGTCATTTCCTGTTCTCATATCATAGCTTTTGTTTTAGTATGAGGTAAAAAAATAAACAGTTTAGGGTTCTGAAACATAATATGACACCAGATTCTTATAGTAGGTGCTATCGGAAACGCATGAAGCAGGGAGCTGTCCATTCTTTTGTCCAACAGTCTGTTTCCTTTCATGCATTACTCCCGCTAGGAGATTCTTATTTAAGGACTTGTGGGCATCAAGTTCTTCAGCAGAATAAGCCTTGTGTTGTTGTGCTAATTACGGTATGGAAAAAAATTCAACAATGACTAGTTCCCCTAGAGCAGCGAGGATATTTGCACATGTCTGTATTCAGCAATGACTGCCAGCTGCCACAACACTTCACAGAATCCTTGCGGCAGGCAACAACTGTGCGTGCACTTCAGACTTCATTCAGTAAGACGCCAGGTGATGGATGGAAACGCCAAATTAACGTCGTTTTCCGAGTCGTATTCAATCCAGAATGAGGTGTTATTAAGGTAGTTGAGCGTTCTAGCAATTACACTTTTACAATTCCGATATGAGGATTTCGATAGCCAAAAGAACCCGTTAGTGTGAAAATATCGGGAACTGCATTAACATCAAACTGCAAGAACTTGAGACCTATTACTGTTATTTAGGATTCTCTCCGTCGTAGGCGTAATGCAAATCGAACTTCAGAGGTGCTTTCCGTTATTTTTGACAAGCATCAACAACTTGTAATAACTGCGAGTTACAATTGCGTGATGATATGGCTCAGGTTGTCAGTAGTTGCGGTGGTTCAAAAAATGGTTCAAATGGCTCTGAGCACTATGGGACTTAACTTCTGAGGTCATCAGTCCTCTAGAACATAGAACTACTCAAACCTAGCCGCGCCGGATTAGCCGAGCGGTCTGAGGCGCAGTCGTGGACTGTGCGGCTGGTCCCGGCGGAGGTTCGAGTCCTCCCTCGGGCATGGGTGTGTATTTGTCCTTACGCTTATTTAGGTTAAGTAGCGTGTAAGCTTAGGGACTGATGACCATAGCAGTTAAGTCCCATAAGATGTTACACACATTTTTTTGGAACTTAAACCTTACGACATCAGACACATCCATGCCAGAGACAGGATTCGAACTTGCGACCGTAGCGGTCGCGAAGTTCCAGACCGTAGATCCTAGAACCGCTCGGCCACTCCGGCCGGCATACTTGTATACCGACCATTCGTTATTTGACTAAATATGAACTACAATCTGATTCGCATATATATGACATGGGCTAGTATTGGCACAAAGCAATGACTAAGGGTTGAATGCCGTTGAAGTCCTGTTACATTGATGGCAAGACAAATGTTCGCAAATCACCTCTATTGCCTCAAAAAACAATTGCATCTTAAATATCGAAGGACCCACGTCCACACTGTCACAGCGCGTTGAAACACAGCAACGAAGGCAGATGAAAATTTGTGACCGACTGGGCTTCGAACCGGAACCTCCTGCTTACTGGACACACGTGCTGATCACTGCACTATTATTTTTTTAAGTTGAGAAGACTTTCAGCGCCAGGTAGGTGGAGGCAAAGAGGGGAGGGGTCGAAGATCCGAGGCCTAGCCACAATGCCTCCCCAATACCTATCACCATGTATTACTTTAAATTGTAGAACAAAATTGATGTAGTTATTAAGGTAAAATAAATTACAGATTGCAGCCTCCAATGGCGTGCGTTCCTTGTAGGACATAACTTATAACAGTGAAAAGCGTGACGGAAAAATACATAGCAAACATTCGTTCAGAAATACATTCACAGTATAAGTTATTATGCACTGGATGCGTATGAGGTCTGTAACAAAGCCATTTATTTTTCAACAAATGAAAGAAATTTCGGAGCCGGAGGGGTTTTGCCAAATTAGAAACAGTTCTGATTTTAGAATCAACGTAAAAGAATATTCCAGGGATAAAAAAGTGAAAGAATAGTATTCTGCTTAAGAATATTTCAGGAATAAAAAAGTTAAAGAATAGTATTCTGTTTCTAATCAAAAAAACTGTCCACCTTTTTGTAGCCCACATATAGATAAAAAAATTTGAAACCATTCCTTATATTTGTTGTTCTTCTTCAGCTTAATATGTTCTTCTGTAATATAAAACATGTACTCTTCTATTTTCTAAGTTTTGTTTGTTACGACGTAAAACAGGAACTGTCCCAGAAGCCACGAATAACTGCTATTCTTAGCGGACGGGTAACATTTCCAGTCGGGTTGTAAAGCTTCGGTTATCGGTATATGACTTTCTGCGGTTCTGTTGATAGTGCTAATTTCTTCCTAGTCCAGTTCCAAATTCTGATTCTATTTTCACATAAGAAGATGTGCGCTACAGTTTCTACAAGCAGACATTTGTCGCAGTATGGAGATGGTCTCAATTTGATTTTCCATAATCGTTCCGCTGTGGGTATGGTTTCGTTTACAACGTCGCACCATACGGCACTGACTAGTTGGTAGAATTTTATTGTTGATATTTTTCCAGATGTTCCTCCAGTTCTTTTGTAGGTTAATTTACCGGATTTGGTTTGTGAAAATGATGTCTGGTAATATAATCATAGACGGTTCTAGTGTTGGTTTGTGCTGGTGGAAGTCTTATACAGCTCCAATCGCCATAATACTTTCGGACGTAATCTAGGCTGGCATGCTACATTAGCAGGAGCGTTCCTATCCCCAGGATCTAACGAGAGGAACAGAAGTTTCGTAATGCCTGTCTTAGTGGCATGTATTAGTTTAAAAGTACGTCTTTAATTCCAAGTCCTTCGTTTTGCCTCTGCAAAGTCGCCGTGTGGAGGGTACTTTGAAGATATTTTGTTTCCACACATACGAAGAGGCTACAGCTAATATTTTATGTGCAGTGACCTGTGGTATCGGTAAGCCTGCTACGACTTGATATATTTTGCTAAGTATGTATGTATTTATAAACTGAACTTTCTGCGGTCGGTCTAACGATCGCATGCCATGCTCCTTCAACAAGGTTCCGATGACATTAAGTTTCCGCTCCAAATTGTTCGTGGCCATGCGCTTGGGATTCGCCCTTAACCAGAATCCGAGTTGGAGTCTCTCATCAGTTACATCTAACCAGTGCGCACCTATTGCACTGTTGTAAGAACCGAGATGCAGTATTTTGGATTTAAAATTTTGTAAATTTGTAGTAAGAACTTATGAGGCCAAGCTGCTTAGATCATTGGTCCCTAAGCTTAGACATTACTTAAACTGACTTACGCTGTCGACAACACACACACACACCCATGCCGGAGGGAGGACTCGAACCTCCGACGGTGGGCACTGTCGGGACACAGCAGCCAACCTCTCTGCAGCACCTATCTACACACGCTCCTCGTCAGACGCGAATTCCCATCTTTGCCGCATACGCAGTACCCTTCCCCCCCCCCCCCCAATCCCCCCCTCCAGGGCCATTATTCCACTCGCTCGCGGCCACACTGTATTCCCGCGAGGGTTCGGACGATGTCGTGCGTCTAGCACTGAAAACTTTCGATGACCCGTTGAAACCCAAATAATTATACCGGATGTTTCAGGAGGAATAGTAAATATTGTAGGAGGTGGTATTATAGACAAATTGCAGAAAAAAATGCCATATAACACCCTCTATATGGATATATGTGTGGTGTCTGTTCTTTCGGAAATGTCCGAAAGAAAAGACACTACGAATCCGGGTTCGAACTTGGTCAGGCACAAATTTTCATCTGATCAGTGATAGTGCCGGACTGAAGCTGCATCAACCTGCTCATTTCACTAGATATAGTTGTAATTTTCTGAACAATTCCTGTCTCGTAAGTGACAGCGACATTGCCTCTCATTGTTTACTTTGTCGGAAACCTGCTTCTTTCTGCCCTAGCCTGGTGCATGTGTTGTTCAACACACAGTAGTTGTCACCCTCACTGGAATTAATGACTTTGTGTGCGTGTGTGCGTGTGTGCGTGTGTGCGTGCGTGTGCGTGCGCGTGCGCACACACACACACACACACACACACACACACACACACACACACACACACACACACACAAAGTCATTAATTCCAGTGAGGGTGACAACTACTGTGTGTTGAACAACACATGCACCAGGCTAGGGCAGAAAGAAGCAGGTTTCCGACAAAGTAAACATTGAGAGGCAATGTCGCTGTCACTTACGAGACAGGAATTGTTCAGAAAATTACAACTATATCTAGTGAAATGAGCAGGTTGATGCAGCTTCAGTCCGGCACTATCACTGATCAGATGAAAATTTGTGCCTGACCAAGTTCGAACCCGGATTCGTAGTGTCTTTTCTTTCGGACATTTCCGAAAGAACAGACACCACACATATATCCATATAGAGGGTGTTATATGGCATTTTTTTCTGCAATTTGTCTATAATACCACCTCCTACAATATTTACTATTCCTCCTGAAACATCTGGTATAATTATTTGGGTTTCAACGGGTCATCGAAAGTTTTCAGTGCTAGACGCACGACATCGTCCGAACCCTCGCGGGAATACAGTGTGGCCGCGAGCGAGTGGAATAATGGCCCTGGAGGGGGGGATTGGGGGGGGGGGGAAGGGTACTGCGTATGCGGCAAAGATGGGAATTCGCGTCTGACGAGGAGCGTGTGTAGATAGGTGCTGCAGAGAGGTTGGCTGCTGTGTCCCGACAGTGCCCACCGTCGGAGGTTCGAGTCCTCCCTCCGGCATGGGTGTGTGTGTGTGTTGTCGACAGCGTAAGTCAGTTTAAGTAATGTCTAAGCTTAGGGACCGATGATCTAAGCAGCTTGGCCTCATAAGTTCTTACTACAAATTTACAAAATTTTAAATCCAAAATACTGCATCTCGGTTCTTACAACAGTGCAATAGGTGCGCACTGGTTAGATGTAACTGATGAGAGACTCCAACTCGGATTCTGGTTAAGGGCGAATCCCAAGCGCATGGCCACGAACAATTTGGAGCGGAAACTTAATGTCATCGGAACCTTGTTGAAGGAGCATGGCATGCGATCGTTAGACCGACCGCAGAAAGTTCAGTTTATAAATACATACATACTTAGCAAAATATATCAAGTCGTAGCAGGCTTACCGATACCACAGGTCACTGCACATAAAATATTAGCTGTAGCCTCTTCGTATGTGTGGAAACAAAATATCTTCAAAGTACCCTCCACACGGCGACTTTGCAGAGGCAAAACGAAGGACTTGGAATTAAAGACGTACTTTTAAACTAATACATGCCACTAAGACAGGCATTACGAAACTTCTGTTCCTCTCGTTAGATCCTGGGGATAGGAACGCTCCTGCTAATGTAGCATGCCAGCCTAGATTACGTCCGAAAGTATTATGGCGATTGGAGCTGTATAAGACTTCCACCAGCACAAACCAACACTAGAACCGTCTATGATTATATTACCAGACATCATTTTCACAAACCAAATCCGGTAAATTAACCTACAAAAGAACTGGAGGAACATCTGGAAAAATATCAACAATAAAATTCTACCAACTAGTCAGTGCCGTATGGTGCGACGTTGTAAACGAAACCATACCCACAGCGGAACGATTATGGAAAATCAAATTGAGACCATCTCCATACTGCGACAAATGTCTGCTTGTAGAAACTGTAGCGCACATCTTCTTATGTGAAAATAGAATCAGAATTTGGAACTGGACTAGGAAGAAATTAGCACTATCAACAGAACCGCAGAAAGTCATATACCGATAACCGAAGCTTTACAACCCGACTGGAAATGTTACCCGTCCGCTAAGAATAGCAGTTATTCGTGGCTTCTGGGACAGTTCCTGTTTTACGTCGTAACAAACAAAACTTAGAAAATAGAAGAGTACATGTTTTATATTACAGAAGAACATATTAAGCTGAAGAAGAACAACAAATATAAGGAATGGTTTCAAATTTTTTTATCTATATGTGGGCTACAAAAAGGTGGACAGTTTTTTTGATTAGAAACAGAATACTATTCTTTAACTTTTTTATTCCTGAAATATTCTTAAGCAGAATACTATTCTTTCACTTTTTTATCCCTGGAATATTCTTTTACGTTGATTCTAAAATCAGAACTGTTTCTAATTTGGCAAAACCCCTCCGGCTCCGAAATTTCTTTCATTTGTTGAAAAATAAATGGCTTTGTTACAGACCTCATACGCATCCAGTGCATAATAACTTATACTGTGAATGTATTTCTGAACGAATGTTTGCTATGTATTTTTCCGTCACGCTTTTCACTGTTATAAGTTATGTCCTACAAGGAACGCACGCCATTGGAGGCTGCAATCTGTAATTTATTTTACCTTAATAACTACATCAATTTTGTTCTACAATTTAAAGTAATACATGGTGATAGGTATTGGGGAGGCATTGTGGCTAGGCCTCGGATCTTCGACCCCTCCCCTCTTTGCCTCCACCTACCTGGCGCTGAAAGTCTTCTCAACTTAAAAAAATAATAGTGCAGTGATCAGCACGTGTGTCCAGTAAGCAGGAGGTTCCGGTTCGAAGCCCAGTCGGTCACAAATTTTCATCTGCCTTCGTTGCTGTGTTTCAACGCGCTGTGACAGTGTGGACGTGGGTCCTTCGATATTTAAGATGCAATTGTTTTTTGAGGCAATAGAGGTGATTTGCGAACATTTGTCTTGCCATCAATGTAACAGGACTTCAACGGCATTCAACCCTTAGTCATTGCTTTGTGCCAATACTAGCCCATGTCATATATATGCGAATCAGATTGTAGTTCATATTTAGTCAAATAACGAATGGTCGGTATACAAGTATGCCGGCCGGAGTGGCCGAGCGGTTCTAGGATCTACGGTCTGGAACTTCGCGACCGCTACGGTCGCAAGTTCGAATCCTGTCTCTGGCATGGATGTGTCTGATGTCGTAAGGTTTAAGTTCCAAAAAAATGTGTGTAACATCTTATGGGACTTAACTGCTATGGTCATCAGTCCCTAAGCTTACACGCTACTTAACCTAAATAAGCGTAAGGACAAATACACACCCATGCCCGAGGGAGGACTCGAACCTCCGCCGGGACCAGCCGCACAGTCCACGACTGCGCCTCAGACCGCTCGGCTAATCCGGCGCGGCTAGGTTTGAGTAGTTCTATGTTCTAGAGGACTGATGACCTCAGAAGTTAAGTCCCATAGTGCTCAGAGCCATTTGAACCATTTTTTGAACCACCGCAACTACTGACAACCTGAGCCATATCATCACGCAATTGTAACTCGCAGTTATTACAAGTTGTTGATGCTTGTCAAAAATAACGGAAAGCACCTCTGAAGTTCGATTTGCATTACGCCTACGACGGAGAGAATCCTAAATAACAGTAATAGGTCTCAAGTTCTTGCAGTTTGATGTTAATGCAGTTCCCGATATTTTCACACTAACGGGTTCTTTTGGCTATCGAAATCCTCATATCGGAATTGTAAAAGTGTAATTGCTAGAACGCTCAACTACCTTAATAACACCTCATTCTGGATTGAATACGACTCGGAAAACGACGTTAATTTGGCGTTTCCATCCATCACCTGGCGTCTTACTGAATGAAGTCTGAAGTGCACGCACAGTTGTTGCCTGCCGCAAGGATTCTGTGAAGTGTTGTGGCAGCTGGCAGTCATTGCTGAATACAGACATGTGCAAATATCCTCGCTGCTCTAGGGGAACTAGTCATTGTTGAATTTTTTTCCATACCGTAATTAGCACAACAACACAAGGCTTATTCTGCTGAAGAACTTGATGCCCACAAGTCCTTAAATAAGAATCTCCTAGCGGGAGTAATGCATGAAAGGAAACAGACTGTTGGACAAAAGAATGGACAGCTCCCTGCTTCATGCGTTTCCGATAGCACCTACTATAAGAATCTGGTGTCATATTATGTTTCAGAACCCTAAACTGTTTATTTTTTTACCTCATACTAAAACAAAAGCTATGATATGAGAACAGGAAATGACTTATATGCTTCTCAGGAACTTAAGTTTTTCGTGTTAATTTTCTCACTTCATTCTAAAACAAGGGCGTTAATATGAGAAGAGGAAATGAAATATACGCTTCCAAGACATAATATTTCCTTGTGTGCTACTACTGCATACATGAATACCCTGCAGTTAATTTTTGTATGTTGGATAAATTTTGATCTCACCTCACATTCCTTTGTGAGAAGGTTCCAATTTTCTTGGGATTCAAATAGAGTGGACATTTCATCACTGGTTAATATTCTGATGACTAATGACATGATTCCCGTTGCAATTGCTCCATGGCACCTGTGAATGGAGTCTCACGTTGGTTATTATAAGAACACGCGGGCAGTGATATCCGCTCACTGCAGCCAGAGCCAAGGTGATTTCTTTCTATTTATGGCGAAACGTTTGCTGCAGTGTCCACGCTCAGCCAACATAAACAAATCGCGGCGGCACTGGGCACTGCTAATCTCTGCACTTCTCGCGAGCCTCGACAACAAGAGCGCACTGTCTCTGCTAACGATACTATGGAATTAACACATTTAACTTGACGTTACATACAGGACGTGGGTTGGGTAAAAATTCAGTTTGTAACTTCCCATCGCATTAAAATACTTTACAGCCACATTTGATGCAATGTTTATTGTTGGTTGTCTCTCCAATGTTAATAGTATTGATTCAGATTGTGCGTGAACACGAATACACACACGCGCGCGCGCGTTTATGTTTATGTTTATTGTTGGTTGTCTCTCCAATGTTAATAGTATTGATTCAGATTGTGCGTGAACACGAATACACACACGCGCGCGCGCGCGCACACACACACACACACACACACACACACACACACACACACACACACACACACATACTTGCATTTGTAGGTCCACATGGCAATGCCCACATATTCTCTATCTTGTTGATGTTCGGTGATCGTGGAACAAACGGCAACAGCTTTATTCTCTCTTGGCCCTGAAACCTATCGCGCACTGCTCTGCTATGATGGATGGGCTCTGCTCCTGTAAATGAACTGTTATCTCGTTAGTTCATACATTTATATTTAAATAACGTGTTTGTAATAAGCATATTGGATTATTATTTTCCACAGTGTTTAAGAATTCAGGCCCTGTCATAGATAAGTGATCTAGATTCAACAGTCTGATTAAGAATGGGGTTTACAAAATCCATCATATGATGAGAGGCGTAGTCGGACACACAAATTCCTATGATGGAGTAACAGGTAGCAACTGTCTAAGAAAAAGTGAGAAATATTTCTACTAGCAGCAATGTAACGTAATTATAGCCCATATGTATGTGATGGAAATACTGAATCGAACAATACACATCAATTTCAGTGATGGGATGATACACCATATCGGATTTTCTGATGACATAATGACAAAAACAACAACCACAATAATAATAATCCCGTGTGGCGGATATGGGAAACCCTACCCCATATGGTTGGTACTGAAGAAATCTAATACTGCCGGCCGTGGTGGCCGAGCGGTTCTAGGCGCTAGTCTGGAACCGCGCGACCAATACGGTCGCAGGTTCGAATCCTGCCTCGAGAATGGATGTGTGTGATGTCCTTAGTTTAGTTACGCTTAAGTAGTTTAAAGTACTAGGGGACTGATGACCTCAGAAGTTAAGTCCCATAGGGCTCAGAGCCATTTGAACCATTTTGAAATCAAATACTTGGGGTTAACCAAATACTAGCACAGTCCTGAACGGCTACTCAATCCGTTGAACCCAAAATCCAGACATGTCTGAGTGAAAATCACCGCTAGTCTGGTCACCGTCTGTTAGCTCAATCATCTCGGCTGAAAATATTTGCTTCCAAAGCTTCAACACCCTCTGGTCCTGTCCGGTCCTGGAATCGCCCAGGCCAAACCAATGAAACACAAACAAACATGAACTGTGCAAGCACAGTCAATTTTACCCTTGGTGGTACACAACGTGGTTGTCGACAGGCGGCAGTTGGATTTTCGGATTCTGGGGAGTCCAGGTCAGCACGGCAGAGAATATCGAAGATATCTGGTAAATTTCCCTACAAGCAGAAAAAATGAATTTGAAAACGAAACGTAGATACATTGATCCAAATACGAAAAATAAATAATCTCACAAAAGAAATCAAGCGGCAAAAAATTCTCATCCTTGCACTTCAAGAACCACGACTAACTGACAATGAAACCTTGCATTACGGAAACCATTGTATCTTCAAGAGCAAAATACAGTAAAATGTAGCGAAAGGCGTATCAATCTTCGGCATGGCATTTCTCGAACACAGATCTATCATCTCTGTCAAAGAAATCACACCCATCAACTATCGATTTATGACTAGGCTCATTCAGAGCCCCAGTAAAAAATATACACACATCAATGCACATGCCCCCACCAACATCGAAAATAAGAAAAACACCGGAAATGTCGAAAAATTCGGCAACACACTCGAAGATACTATGAGCAAAATTCACCAAGATGACGTGATAATACTAATGGGAGACTTCAACTCTCTATTTGGGACTGCAAAAACGTATAGAAAAATCATTGGTACAAATTCAACACACCGAAAGGCTTAGACCAACGGCACGCGTCTGACTGACATCTGCCAACAATTCAACCACAAAAGGATATCTTCCCACTTTAGGAAAAACCAGTTCCCAGCTAACATGCTTGGCTGTCAGGTGCAAGCTGCTTTCGTTCGCCTTTCCAGACTCGGTTAAGGCCAGATTTTTAATTTTTTGCAGCAGAGCTACAAGCAGGCAGATACAAATTCAATAAGGGAATCGTATAACAACGCTCCAGCAAAATTCGTCTTACTACTTTCAGTAATCCTTGGTGTCAGAGGAAAACTATACGTACTGCCAATTTCATAATGCCACTTTTGTTTTCTGCCGACATACTTTTTGTTGTAGTGAACACATAATTTTATCTATGAATTGTCACATTTTCATAATACTTGCGAATGATACAGAAAGTGAAGTAAATACAGATCGTTTTGCGGTCAAAAGTCTGTAATATCATACTAATTCTTCTTAAAATAGCCTCAATCGTCTTACAGACACTTTATGCTTCGCTACAGTCTGGGACGCGCGACCACTAGTCGCAGGTTCGAATCCTGCTTCGGGCATGGATGTGTGTGATGTCCTTAGGTTGGTTAGGTTTAACTAGTTCTACGTTCTACCGGACTGATGACCTCAGAAGGTAAGTCCCATAATGGTCAGACCAATTTGAAACACTTTTGAACTTAATGCTTTATTAAGATAGACTGCCGTCGTGATGTTTCTGTAGTAAGCTGAATTTAATTTGTATTAGTACAGTGAATATTTTAATTACATTTTCCATTAGTTTACTAAACGCAACAGTAATCATCAAAGAGAAATAAATCAGCAGCAGAATTTTCTTTCACGATATCTAATACAATCTGACAATGCTAAATTTGTTTACAAATTCTACGCCAGTAGAATTCCACTCGTTCTAGCTATGCCATTAAACCAGAGTAGTTCTAAGAGTATTTTCGTCTAGAAATGAATTGCCTCGACGGTTGATCGATTAGGAGCGGGAAAGGTAAAATTGTACGAATATATGACGAGAGGGACAAGTGCTTGAGAGAGCACTTCCCTATCAATTCAAGTGCCTGTGAGACGACTTTCCTATCAATCTCCTGGATGTTGTTGGCAACAAATTCCAGCTGTGTTGCACACACCCCTTGGAGCAGAATTCTTAGCCCAAAACACACTTTTGGAGATATCAGATAGAAAATATTGTGTTCACACTACTCTTTGCTCGAGTTTACGTCTTTTGGTGGAGCTCAGCCTTTCATTTCTTCTTAGGAAGTTAACGATAAAGGCATTATAACACGTCACCAGCAACAGTACTGCATAGGAATGCTCAATGAGCGACCTGATGACGTCCAATAATAGTCACTCCGTTGATTTTTGTTGTTTCAAATTAGAGCATGCAGTACTCCTACACCAGACTTCTGAACTTTGCCTGTTGAATGTAAATGACGCATGATGGTAAAATGGTAATCTATCACACATATCAGTAGTCGAGGCTGACTTAATGTGGAAAATCATTCATGCCAGAACGGTCTTTGGCGTATTTTTCGCAAAAAACACTCGCTCCAAACACAGTTCAAATATTTCTATCTGCCTCCTCTGCGTTCACCCCTCTGTTATACCAAAAGTAAACGTTGTGTTGCAGATGATACACCTTTTTCCACTTGCGACTCAATTTTACAATGCTGAACTGTAGTTCATGATTTTCAAGTATGCAAAACTCCAATGCTTAACTGCAAGATGATAATTAGAACATCAAATTCGAAAATGACAGTTGATACATACACTGACAGCGTCGCGCCGCGTTCACCTGGGCGGCGCCGGATTTCAGGCGGCGGGTGGCATCTGGCCGGTGGCCGGTAGCCGCTGCAGCGCGAGGAAACGCTCGAGCGTAATCGCGACGCAGCCACGAGCTGTCCTGCGGAATTGTTTCTGGAATACTTGTTATTGCTGGTGGGTAGAATGTTAAGCGAATTATCTTCCATGTTCAATCAGACTCATAACTTTAGACCGACATGTGATTAAAAAAAAATACACTGGACGCGAACATGCGACCTCAAGTTTAGAATGCACGACGATTACCACTAGACCACGGGCTCACCCAGTCCGGTAACTCGGAAGTAGACAACACTTCCTCCTAACGCTTCCGCATCTTACAGTGTTGCCAGATTGTGCAGATAGCCGGACTTAGAGTTGTCAGGGGCGGTCAGTTTTATTGGCCACCTTAAGTGAACGACTTGGACTTAGTCTCTGTGGCGGCCGGCCGGCGGCCAGGTTTTATGTCTAAGACTGTACATGGCTCGTGTTGTCCGTAGTTCAAACATGCCTAGACTGTCAATGCCGCTGTTCGATCGTGTCCGCATTGCTCTTTTGTGCCGGGAAGGGCTCTCAACAAGGAAAGTGTCCAGGCGTCTCTGAGTGAACCAAAGCGATGTTGTTCGGACATGGAAGAAATACAGAGAGCCAGGAACTGTCGATGACATGCCTAGCTCAGGCTGCCCAAGGGCTACTACTATAGTAGAAGACCGCTACCTACCGATAATGGCTTGGAGGAACTCTGACAGCAATGCCACCATTTTGAATAATGCTTTTCGTGCAGCCACAGGACATCGTGTTACGACTCAAACTGTGCGCAGTAGGTTGCATGATGTACAACTTCAACTTCACTCCTGACATCCATAGGAGGTCCATCTTTGCAACCACAACACCACGCCGAGCGGTACAGATGGGCCCAACAACATGCCGAATGGGCCTCTCAGGATTGGCATCATGTTCTCTTCACCGAAGAGACGCGTACGCCTTCAACCAGACAAACGTCAGAGACGTGTTTGGAGGCAACCCGCTCAGGCTGAACGCCTTAGACACACTTTCCAACGAGTGTAGCAAGATAGAGATTTCTTGCTGTTTTGGGGTGGCATTATGTGGGGCCGTCGTACGCCGCTGGTGGTCATAGAAGGCGCCGTAACGGCTGTACAATACGTGAATGCCATCCTCTGACCGATAGTGCAACCGTATCGGCAGCATTTGGTGACGCATTCGTCTTCATGGTCGACAGTTCGAGCCCCCATCATGCACGTCTTGTGAATGACTTCTTTCAGGGTAACGAAATCCCTCGACTGGAGTGGCCAGCATGTTCAAGAAATGAACCCTATCAAACATGCCTGGGATAATTTGAAAAGGGCTGTTTATGGACGACGTGACCCACCAACCACTCTGAGGGATCTGCACCAAATCGCTATTGAGGGGTGATACCATCTGGGACAACAGTGCCTGGATGAATTTATGGATAGTATGCTACGACGAATACAGGCATGCATCAGTGCAAGAGAACGTGCTACTGGGTATTATAGGTACTGGTGTGTACAGCAATCTGAACCACCGCCTCTGGAGATCTTGCTATATGGTGGTACGAGCAATAAAAAGGGCGGAAATGTTTTTATGTTGATCTCTATTCCAGTTTTCTGCACAGGTTCTGTAACTCTCGGAACTGGGGTGATGCAAAACTGTTTTGTGTGTGTAGTAGATATGAATCAAAAACGTACATCATCTCAGGAAGCTCAGCACTGACTGAGCGAATTTCTCGCCATTTTTTCTCTGGACCGGCATCCTAGATTACGTCCTGGGAGGGTTGAGGAAGAGAGGAGAGGCGGGAGGGCCAACAGCACCCTCTGGTAGTAGGGTTGTGAACTACATCAGTTGGCCTCCAGACCGCAAGGTGAACAGACTGAATGGAGCTACTGCTTAGTGCTTCATCAATGGCAACTCACATTGTTTAAACAAACAATATACTGCACTGCATAAAAGATACAGCCCAGCACAGACAGTCCTTTTCCTGCCAATCTCCAGATGGGGGAGGGGAAGAGGATGGGGATGGGGTGGGGAAAGGGAGGGGGGAGATGGGAGAGGAGTTAGGCGACCAGAGGTAGCCCAGTTTCCCTATTTTCCCGCCAAAATTTGAATTTCCTGCTACTAAATGTGTGCGCTGTTGCCACATCTATGGCTGCCGTCTTGAATAAATTTGGCAACATTGCAGAGTGGGTCAATACAAACTTTGTCTCACTACTGCAGTGGTCAACCTGGTTGAAATCATCCATCCTAGGGTCATAGTGATGACCTCGCAACTCGCCATGGTGATTAGCCGCCTAAGGAAGGCATTTGGGTTGTCCTGGTCCAGCAGCAACATTTTCGCTGCTGCCACAGTGCAGCGAGATTTTTGAAGGAGTGTGTGGAGTCGCTGAACGAAGCAGATTGATCAATTTTCACTTTCTCGACAATTGCCTGGATTCCGAGACTTCTGTCGTCGAACACCATTGTTCCCATTCTGGCAAAACCCCCTTCTTCACAGAGACATAGTCTGCCATTTCGTTCTTCGTCATTCAGACTTGTTTCATCACACTGGAAACAGCTGCGTCATCTAACCAGTCCTATGATAGCGCAACTGTTGACGTGCACTTCGTCTAACTCACCATGGATTGTTGCAGCGTTGTTCCGTTTCAAATGCTAAAAATAGATTACTGGACAATACTCCACTTCAACAATGGGCTACGACACTGTTTTGTCTCCTCTATCTGCGTGATACAGAACTGTGGCGAGGGGATTTCATTGTGTAGCGAAACTACAGACACGTAGCTCTGTACTGAATTACAATTTTGTTCACAAATGTTCTTGTAATTCCACGCTGTCCTATAAATATACTTCAGGCACTCCCTATCAGAGGGAGAGTGTATGTCCTTCAGTTCACCCTCACAGCCATATACTTTACCTAAGATAGTAAATAGCCCATTTACTTTCATCTACTGTTTCAGAGCTTCCTTTAAAACGTTAACCCAGCTTGATATTTGGAGTTATTTTCACACGTGTTAAAATTTGAAATGAAAGACGGGAAAATTAGAGGCCGAGTTCGTTTTCAGCTTTCTCAATCAGCATCCACGTAAATTAAGGTGAACCATTCTATTAGACCTAATTGGTCTGCCTAACCAACATTTTTCCGAAAATTGTTCCAACACACACTTTTCGTTGCAGAAACTTCCACAAAAAAACTTGCTATGTATAACTGGTTTTCCTTAGGACTCTTATCGTATGAGAGGACTGTGTGTGCCGAAAATTTACAGCTCACCTGCTGCACTGCAACGGGCATTGAGACGCTGACGACGGGGGAGCGGCGGAGCTCGCGGCGGTTGAGACTGACCTGAGGCTGTCACATCAAAGATTTATTCGTGGGCTCCCCTCGCGTGGCAGCTGAGCCCCAGGGAACGCACGGCGACCGTGGCGCGCCGAACGAACACCAATTACTGCTGCCTCCACCGGCCAGTCCCAAACACCAGGTTGCAAATGTTTACGAGTTTCCTAACCTTTAGGCCCTTTCACACTGAAAGCCATGAGCTGAAGCAAATCGATTTACGTTGAACCCAAAGCCACCATAACTTGGGACGTGGCACTCGACATACAACGCGGGGGAGTTGTCTCCGATGTGCTGATAAACGCCCAGGAACGATCTGGCTTATTCATACCTCGACGTGATCATGTCAGACCGCAGAATACTCCAGTAGCAACTGGTGGATAGAGGTGAAGTGCCAGACCTACGCGTAAGTTCTGTAAATAGACAAGCGTGATCTATTAGAATACACGGCTGCAACCTTTATTCACGACAGACTGTTTCGCCATTTATCGCCATTGTCAAGTACCTCTGGTGCGACGTCCTATTACACCGTTAGTGGTTCAAAATGGCTCTGAGCGCTATGGGTCTTAACATCTGAGGTCATCAGTCCCCTAGACTTGAAACTACTTAAACCTAACTAACCTAACTAACCTAATGACATCACACACATCCATGCCCGAGGCAGGATTCGAACCTGCGACCGGAGCAGCAGCGCGGTTCCGGACTGAAGCGCCTAGAACCTCTCGGCCAAAGTGGCCGGCCTTACATCGTTAGTAAACTATCTTAACTGTTGAAAGGTCTCTGTTGGATTCCTTTCATGTTAATTTCTGAAATATGTTGCCATTGACGGCATAAATTCCTCTTCTAAATTTACTGTGGCGTTTCTGACTATCTGGGAGGAGACTGAGTAGTGGAACGTGTTACTTTTACACATAAACAAGAACGATCTGTCACACTACTACACTTTAAAACACAGTTTATATGTAATTCATGTCACACAGTCTCATACGGAACCTACATCAGCTTTCTTTTATATACTGTATATGATAAGATACTGCATCCCCCTTCCCTTCTGTGTGAGAGGATGAATGAGCAAATGTATTTCTAGTTGCATGCTTGAGGGTAGCAGACAAGCCTGTCTGCTAGAGAACAGTAGGACCAACGTCGGAACAGGTAGCTACGCTTTCTAAAAGCAAAGACGTTTCTATCCTTAGTATGGTCCTGTCTGTCCCTTCTCATGTTGGTATAGGAAGCTGCCTCGCTGGTCACTTCCGTTTGTATCTGTTAAGCACGCTCGGTAGGGGACCAGGTCAGCCTGTCTGCGGCAAGCGTCTGAAGTGGTAAGATCTCCGGCTAAGCGCGTGTCTGCTAAGTCCGTAGGACAATGGATTTCTTAAGTTCAGCGTAACTGAAAATTTAATCACCTTTATTTCAGGTTTAGCTCTAAAATATCTAATGTTATCTTAAATTGCAGCGCAGTGTAATTCTCGTGTGAAGTTCAGAATATCTTCCGGTAGTTGCTTTGTCACTACTTTACTCACAAAGTGGAACCACATGTTGATCAGTAACTCTAAGTTCATCAATCTTAAATGCGAATGTGCGTGAGATTATAACGTCTCGTCTTGACAATATTGTTCAATATATCAACTTTTCTTTATGTTCAACCCACGTGGGATGTACTTTGAGACCAGTACCACGTGATTATACAATTTTTTGACCCATCAGGGTAATAGTAAGACGATAGTAACCAGTTCGAGATTTTTCTTTTGTAAATTGCGTTTCGATGTAAGTTATTTTAACTATCAAAATTATTGTGGAGTTACACTCTTTGTGTAAGCCAAGTTGACCACGTGAAGCATGTGGTGTAATCATCAAAATAGCCCTCAGCTATTCTTTTCGGGAAGATTTCACAAAGAGTTAATATGAATTTAGTATACTAGTGTGTGGTAATTACACGACGGACAGGATTGTGCTACGAACGTAACTTCTTTGGGTGAAAATTGAATCGGTTGGTTGTGGTTAATTTCCTCTTGGGTATGTTTCAACGTTCTTTGTGTGTTGTTTTATGAATGCAGTGTTGTATGCAGTCTCCCAATCTTGGCTCCATATTTGATGTGTTCCGTAAGATTACAAACTCACATTTTCACAATCCTAAATAAGGCACCAGTTTAGTTATGAATCAAATTTAATAGGCTGAAATTTCAATGATCAATGTTAAAATAAATTTCAAAATATAAACTGATTTATTTCTTTTCATTTTAATTCTCTTATATATATATATATATATATATATATAATCACCGGTTATCGTATGCCTATTAAAAGATTATAATTCATGTTAGTCTGGTTGGGAATTTGGTAAGCTAAACTGTATACCTGGTGAAACAGTTGCTCAGTAATGCAAGATTAACTTCCCCAGACAGCTCACAGCTTTTAACCCGCTTTTATTGTCTATCAGTTCCGCTTACACCACAAATTAAAGCGATAACGTTATACTGTCACTGTTTTGATAAGACAGTAAATTACGCAAGTATGTTAAAAATACTACTTTAATAGTCGTTTGACAGTAGTTAGACCTTTCAAAACTTACGGCGTTCTACGTTTACGAAGATTCATGTGGACGTCACATTGGTCTAGACGCACATGAAAATGAAGATTAACGTCGAAATTGTCGTGAATAGACGTTAATTATTTTAAGCAGCTATTCTGATGCATATTTCTAAAAAACGTGTCATTACCTGATATACTATGCTGCTGGCCCTGAAGAGGAAAAGCATGAACTACTTTTCACTTCGTGAAATATGCGGCAGATACGCTTTGCGACCAAGTTTGCAGCCGTAGTTTGTGCTTACGACGTACATAAACTGGTCTTTAAATTCGTTTATCAGTAAACACAATTCTTCCCGTGTCCAAGAAACGATAACGCTCTATCTTTTAGGGTGGCTTTTTAGGATTCTTCATAATATTTCTTCAGCTTGACACTTAAGTTCAGTGAGTTATCTATGGGGCGTACGCATTCTAGTGTAACGGCAGGCAGCCATTTAGCTGTTAAGTGCTGTTTACGTACATTGGAGTGCTTTTCGTAAATTCTTGATGGTTTCGGTTGAAGTTTTTTGTTGAACAAGGGTCTTAGTTCGAAGCTTAGCCAGGTAACAGAAAACACAAGAGCTTTGTGCAGAGATTTTGATGAAGACGATCAGGTAGATGTAGTGGGAACAGCAGGAAATAGCCTGGATAGTAACTTACAATATATGACACCGTAGACTTTCCCGCCGTAGTAAATCTTGATAGTATCTTTGAATTTGCTATCGGATACTAAAATCAACTCTATTAAATATTTTGGCGATCCAACTGTTCGCCATCTTCAAGAGAATGCTGCTCCTGGGTCACGCTGAAGACAGTTGGATCTCCCGAATATTGAATGGAGTTGATTTTAATGTGATTTCCCTAAATCGCTCCAGGCAAATGCCGGGATGGTTCCTCTGAAAGGGCACGGCCGACTTCCTTCCCTGTCCTTCCCTAATACGGTGAGACCGATGACCTAGCTGTCTGGTCTTCTTCCCCAAAACAACCCAACAGTTGATTGTAGTATCCGACAGCAGACCCCAAGAGAGTTTCAAGAGCCTAGACTGTAGCATTAAAGGTCGTCTGGAGGAAACAGGAGGAGCAACAACACACACACACACACACACACACACACACACACACACACACACGTGGTGTTTCTGGACGTTTTACATTGACCTGCCCAACCCTCAGTTAGCTCGGCTGTTAGCCGTGTTAATGAAGAGGTGAGTACGTTGTTTTCGGCTAGAAGTTTAATATCTGTGCTGCAATTCGGAGATGGAGATACGAATCATGGCCTGCACATGAATGGGAGGGGCCCACAAACACTCAAGACAAAATTCTTGTTATTACAGGAGTCAAAGGGACACAGCTGTTAGGATACAGTTAGTTTATAGACAGATAGTGTTGCAAGGAACTGGGAAAGTGCCATAATATACATAAAATTTTCCCGAAAAGTCAAATTAGTTTAGTCAGGACATTAGGAGAGCTGAAAAACAAGATACATAAGCTTCATGTATGTTTAGAAGATGTGAAACATTCTGAAGTGAAAGACGTTTTGTGCCTCTCTGAAAATCACGTACCCACAGGGGAGGAGAAGTTAAATATCAGAGATTATAGACTCGGATCTTTTTGTGTAGTGTGAACACGGCAAAAGGAGGAGTTGCAACGTATATCAAAGTTGAACTCACAGTAATAAATACTGACGAAAGCAGTTTTTGTGTAAATCAGTTCTTAGAAGCATATGCTCTGTGTTGTTAGTGTAGAATACTCTTGTAACTGCAATAGTCTACACATCATCTCTACGAAACTTTCAGCTATTTATGCAACATCGAGATGCATTGTTGAGCCACCTGTAAGACAAGAGGAGAGTTAGTAGTCTGTCAAGATTTCACTGTGTATTGCTTAAAAGACACAGACAGGGAAAATGGGATCATAATTTACCTGTTTCAACTTAATTTCGGCAGTTTATGTTAGAACTCGTATGCAGAAAGATAGCACGACCCTGTTTGATAACATACTTATGGGCAGTGCTCAGGCTGCTACAATTAATGTGCACCCTACTGTTAATGCACTATCTGCTCATGATGCGTTATTAATGGTAGTAAATAGCACACAATAGCTCTCAGGCATAATCATCCAGAACAGAGAGGCTTATTAATGATAACAGGACAATATTTTAAGACGACGTTAAAAAGAGATGGCATGAGATGATGTGTACACAGAATCCTCCTCCACCTCTCCTGAGAATCATCAGGGGTATTTTCTCCGGTATATGGGTAGATATTAAAATTTTTTTTACAGTGTGTAGCTGGAGTCAGCCCAGACAAAAACTGCTCTTCTACTTTGATGTGTCACCCAGTGTCGACGGAAAGCGTCGATTTGTTTCCTGTCAGGAGCAAAATGATTTTTTTAACCGGAATTTCACGTGCCCATTCGATAGAGATTTCCCAAGTTAGTCTGGTACGATATCCATTGTATCGATGTGTGTTAACAGGCACAGTAAAACACGAAGAATAACTAGAATTCCAGCAGCGACCGAGCAGCCCTGCTGCATGAGGGTAGCAGTTAGCGCGGGCCAGGGCGGTGCTATCGCTGCTGGAATTTTGGTTATTCTTCGTGTTTTACTGTCCCCGTTCGTACACACCGATAAAACTAATGTCGCACTAGACTGACTTGGAACAGCTCTATCAATGAGCACGTAAAATTCCGATTTAAAAAGTAATTTTACTCCTAACAAGAAACAAACCGACGCTTTCCGTCGACACGGTGTCACATGAAAGGCGCAATGACCAGTATTTGTTTGGGCTGGCTCCAGCTACACACTGCAGAAAGTAAATTGCGCAAATATCTGTCGAAACACTAGAGAAAATTCACCTGACAAGCCATACGAGAGGTATCCTGTTTATTTGCTAATATAGAAGTCAGTTTCTTCCATAGTGAATGTGTATCAATATCTGAAAGTAACTTTCCTAAAAAGTTACTATGAAAATGCCTTTAAAAAACGAATAAATAGAGGAATTAAAATTTCATGGACGAGGCAGAGGAAAATTTACATTAAAAACCGGAAAAAAAATCGAGATTTGAAGTTACTTGCTTATTAGAAAAATGCTGCGATATTTTAAAGAAAGTCATTAAAATACACAGAAAAATACGTCCTGACATAAATAAATTATGCAGATAATACGTTTAAGACTATATGGGATGCTGTCAAATGGGAGACAGGACTGGCAAGCAATGTACAGAATACCGTAAACTAAATGATGATGATGATGATGATGATGATGATGATGGATACATGTTCTGCAAGTTACGAGTTGGTTCAGATGAATCAAGAGAATATATTAAAAACGTCGTTCCACAAAACTGTAAGCAAGTAGAAGCATCACCAACATCCTTCACTGAAATTAATAAAATTATATAAATCCCAAAAGACAAAACTCATTGTGTTTACGTACTTTCAGACAGTGTTCTGGAAAGGTGCTCTAACGTATTAAGTAATGTCCTTAGTGATATATGTAATGCACCACTAAGACAGGGAATTTTTCCGCACACATTAAAATATGCAATTGTTAAACGTTTTCCTAAGTAAGGTGACAAGGGAGACTTAAGCAATTATCGCCAGATTACGGACGCCTTTTCCGAAAATATTCGATCGTATTTGTTCGAAGGACGACATTTTTAAAACAGAATTGGTTTTAATTTTTTTGTTCACAAACGATGTACATAGTAGCTTACGGTATAGACAGTATTATTAAAGTTCGTTTAGCAATATTAGAATTATATTTAAGTGCTGAAGTTATTCGTGAACAACATCTTTATACAAGAAGTATTGTTAACAATACTTAGCTTTCCTCAAATGCAGGGACCGAGGACACACATTCCCCTTACTATTTTGGGCTCAAATTCCACACAGTTCGTTTCTTTATGCAGCAAAGTCAGTCTGGTGGTGTGGTGGCGGAGGGGGGGCGGGAAGCCGCCACGGATTCGGAGGTACCACAAATAATAATTCGAAGTCGAAAAGTAAAGGCCACCCCACTACATGTAACGATGGTAGCATTCTTTCATTTCATTTCCGTTTCATTCAAACTCACGCAAATGCGCGTTCAGAATGTCTGACATGCTTCATGCAGGTCTGCAGGGTCGTAAAGACACCGTAACGTGCATTTCGCTCGCTCAAACGACAGAAACTAGTCCAGTAGCACTTCAACACTTGAATTCTCGCCATTGTGGAGGACGACTTAAGGCACTCTTTCACAAGAGAGGTGAAGGCGTGAATTGCATGCATGTCGCCAGTAGCGCGCATCACAGATTATCGCCCTTTGTACGCAGTTTAGATTAGATTAGATTAATACTAGTTCCATGGATCATGAATACGATATTTCGTAATGATGTGGAACGAGTCGAATTTTCCAATACATGACATAATTAGGTTAATTTAACAACATACTTAAGTTAATATAACAACTTTTCTTTTTTTTTTAATATTTCTGTTTTTTTCTTTTTTTCTTAATTTATATCTAAAAATTCCTCTATGGAGTAGAAGGAGTTGTCATTCAGAAATTCGTTTAACTTCTTCTTAAATACTTGTTGGTTATCTGTCAGACTTTTGATACTATTTGGTAAGTGACCAAAGACTTTAGTGCCAGTATAATTCACCCCTTTCTGTGCCAAAGTTAGATTTAATCTTGAATAGTGAAGATCGTCCTTTCTCCTAGTATTGTAGTTATGCACACTGCTATTACTTTTGAATTGGGTTTGGTTGTTAATAACAAATTTCATAAGAGAGTATATATACTGAGAAGCTACTGTGAATATCCCTAGATCCTTAAATAAATGTCTGCAGGATGATCTTGGGTGGACTCTAGCTATTATTCTGATTACACGCTTTTGTGCAATAAATACTTTATTCCTCAGTGATGAATTACCCCAAAATATGATGCCATATGAAAGCAATGAGTGAAAATAAGCATAGTAAGCTAATTTACTAAGATGTTTATCACCAAAATTTGCAATGACCCTTATTGCATAAGTAGCTGAACTCAAACGTTTCAGCAGATCATCAATGTGTTTCTTCCAATTTAATCTCTCATCAATGGACATACCTAAAAATTTGGAATATTCTACCTTAGCTATATGCTTCTGATTAAGGTCTATATTTATTAATGGCGTCATACCATTCACTGTACGGAACTGTATGTACTGTGTCTTATCAAAATTCAGTGAGAGTCCGTTTACAAGGAACCACTTAGTAATTTTCTGAAAGACAGTATTGACAATTTCATCAGTTAATTCTTGTTTCTCAGGTGTGATTACTATACTTGTATCATCAGCGAAGAGAACTAACTTTGCCTCTTCATGAATATAGAATGGCAAGTCATTAATATATAATAAGAACAACAAAGGACCCAAGACTGACCCTTGTGGAACCCCATTCTTGATAGTTCCCAGTTTGAGGAATGTGCTGATCTTTGCATGTTACGAGAACTACTTATTTCAACTTTCTGCACTCTTCCAGTTAGGTACGAATTAAACCATTTGTGCACTGTCCCACTCATGCCACAATACTTGAGCTTGTCTAGCAGAATTTCATGATTTACACAATCAAAAGCCTTTGAGAGATCACAAAAAATCCCAATGGGTGTTGTTCGGTTATTCAGATCATTCAAAATTTGACTGGTGAAAGCATATATGGCATTTTCTGTTGAAAAACCTTTCTGGAAACCAAACTGACATTTTGTTAGTACTTCATTTTTACAGATATGTGAAGCTACTCTTGAATACATTACTTTCTCAAAAATTTTGGATAAAGCTGTTAGAAGGGAGATTGGACGGTAATTGTTGACATCAGATCTATCCCCCTTTTTATGCAAAGGTATAACAATAGCATATTTAAGTCTATCAGGGAAAATGCCCTGTTCCAGAGAGCTATTACACAGGTGGGTGAGAATCTTACTTATCTGTTGAGAACAAGCTTTTAGTATTTTGCTGGAAATGCCATCAATTCCATGTGAGTTTTTGCTTTTAAGCAAGTTTATTATTTTCCTAATTTCAGAGGGAGAAGTGGGTGAGATTTCAATTGTATCAAATTGCATAGGTATGGCCTCTTCGATTAACAGCCTAGCATCTTCTAATGAACACCTGGATCCTACTATATCCACAACATTTAGAGAATGATTATTAAAAATATTTTCAACTTCTGACTTTTTGTTCGTAAAGTTTTCATTCAATTTGATGGTAATACTGTCTTCCTGTGCTCTTGGTTGACCTGTTTCTCTTTTAATAATATTCCAAATTGTTTTAATTTTATTATCAGAGTGGCTGATTTCAGACATGATACACATACTCCTGGATTTTTTAATAACTTTTCTTAATATAACACAGTAGTTTTTATAATTTTTGATAGTTTCTGGGTCACTACTCTTTCTTGCTGTCAGATACATTTCCCTTTTCCGGTTACAAGATATTTTTATACCCTTAGTAAGCCATGGTTTGTTACAAGGTTTCTTATGAGTATATTTAACTATTTTCTTGGGGAAGCAGTTTTCAAATGCATTTACAAAAATGTCATGAAATAAATTATATTTTAAATTGGCATCAGGTTCACGGTACACCTCATCCCAGTCTAACTGCTGTAGGCTTTCCCTGAAATTTGCAATTGTTAAATTGTTGACTGAACGTACTACTTTGGAGGACTGTTTAGTATTGCTGAATGGAGCTATGTCATATATTGTAACTAGCTGTGCACCATGATCAGAAAGACCATTCTCAACAGGTTGAGCATTTATCTGGTTAAACTTATCTTGGTCTATAAAGAAGTTATCTATCAGTGAACTGCTATCCTTTACCACCCGAGTAGGAAAATCAATAACGGGTGTCAAATTGAAGGAACCGAGTATTACTTCAAGGTCATTTTTCCTATTACCCTCTTTCAGAGAATCTACATTGAAGTCCCCACAAATAATAATTTGCTTCCCCCTGTCTGACAGATAGCACAACAAGGAGTCCAAATTTTTCAGAAATAGATGAAAATTTCCTGATGGGGACCTATATACAGTTACAATTATAAATGTGCCTTTATTTAATTTAAGCTCACAGGCACATGCTTCTATATGTTTCTCTACACAAAACTTTTTTGTTTCTATACTTTTTGCACAATGATAACTTTTGACATATATGGCAACTCCTCCTTTCTCCATATTTTCTCTCATTACATGTGCAGAGAGCTTATAACCACTTACATTTACCTTATCCATATCAGTAACAGTGTGATGCTCAGACAGGCATAGTATATCTAGTTTCCGTACACGTTGTCAAGGGAGGCGTTCTGCTGCTTCCACCCACTGTCCACTATTCGCCAGTAGTATACAGTACAGTAACAACCTTTGTCAGCGTCGCACTATGCAAGCAACTTATTAATCGACGTATTGTATTTTATTGTGTAAGTGTAGAGGTCATTCCTCTGTGCGTGGAAGCGAGATCTCGTCGCTGAGAAGGCAGAGAAAATTTAGTTTCCTATGAGGGCGGTGACGCCACCGGTGCATATGTTTACAATCTCTGGTAGCATTACGAAATTACAACGTACGCCCGCAACGGCCAATGCAGGTGAAAACAAGTTAACTGTTCGATGTTTTTACCGGACACCCGATTCTCCTGGGACAGTTCTAGTGCCATTCATAGAAAGTCTACAGTCAATAGCGCGTAAATACCCAGATGATGCGATACTAGCTGGAGGCGACTTTAACCTGCCCACTATAGACTGGGATGTCCATGGATGCATTGCGGCGGGGTACAGACAGATAGTCATGCGAAATACTTTTGAACACGTTTTCTGAGAATTGTCTTCAGCAACTCGCTCGACAGCCCACACGCAATGGAAATTTCTTGGATCTTATAGCTACAAATAGGCCGGACCTTATCGACGATGTCAGTATTGAAACGTGGCTTAGCGATCATTATGCCGTAATAGCAACTATGATTACGAAGGCTAGGAGAGTGTTTCTGCTTGATATAGTAGATAAGCAATTATTAGTATCTCACTCACACAGTGAATTTGCATCACTTAATTCCGGTAAGATGGGTGTAGAGGAATTACGGGTAAAGTTTAAGCAGATTGTAAATCGTGGTCTGGAGAGCTTTGTTCCTAGTAAGTGGATAAAGGATAGAAAAGGCCCACCATGGCTTAGTGAAGAAATTCGGTGGATAGTGAGGAAGCAGAGGCTGTTGCACTCTCGGTTCAAAAGGGAACGCATAAATGACGACAAGCTAAGATTAGTAGCGATTCGTGCGTCTGTGAAAAGACCTATGCGCGAAGTATAGAACAAATACCACCGTCACACCGTAGCGAAAGATATGGCAGGGAACCTGGGAAAATACTGGTCGTATGTAAAATCATTAAGCGGATCTAAGGCTTCCATTCAGTCCCTTGTTTATCAGTCCGGTGTGGCAGATAGCAAAATGAAAGCACAAGTTTTAAATTTCACGTTTAAGAAATCGTTCACACACGAGAATCGTACCTACATAGCGTCATTTGACCATCGGGTAGACTCTCTTATGGAGAAAGTAGTAATAAGCATACCTGGCGTAGAGAAACAACTGGAGGATTTGAAAGCAAATAAATCACAAGGGTCCGGATGGAATCCCAGTTCGATTTTACAAGGGGTACTCTACGGCACTGGCCTCGTATCTAGCTTGCATTTATAATGAATCTCTCGCCCAGCACTTAGTACCAAGCGATGGACCCGCAAAATTACTGACCAATGTCCCAAACTTCTGTTTGCTGCAGAATCCTTGAACGTAATCTCAGTTCGAATATAAAAAATTTTCTTGACACTGAGAAGCTTATGTCCAGGAATCAGCATGGTTTTAGAAAGTATTTGTTGTAACCTCTTGTGACCGCGACGGGAACGGTCGCGGGGTGGCCGAGAAAGCGCGGTGTGACCAAACGGAGAGCAGCCCGCGAACAAACAAACGAACACAAAGGACGGACACGAAACAACGACGGACGATGGAGAGAGTCCTTACGACGACAACACGCAAGAAGCAATGGAGTGACAGAGACAACCAAACGAATCGAAGAGGTCCACTATTAATGAGAACGATAAACACGCTGTCTATTGTCGAGGCGATGTGTCAAGACTCACTCAACGATTAGACTCGCTGGCTGAGCGAGAGGCCGGCTCTTAAATACTCTATGGGGGGCGCCGCTATTGGCCGCTACAACCACTTGTTCCACTGTGGCGCCCTCACACTGAATGCGGACCAGGACGCGCGCGCCGCCACAGCTTACGGCGCGATGGTGCCGAGACCTGTAGGGGTCTTCGACGTCCATGACGTCTGGCGGGGATTCAAACCCCGCGGCGCGCGGTATCAGAGTATTGGTCGTGCGGAACTCAGCCTGCCCTTTTCTCACATGATATACTGAGAACTACGGATGAAGGGCAACAAGCAGATTCCATATTTCTAGATTACAGGGAAGCATTTGACACGGTGCCCTATTTTTTTTTTGTTTCGTTTTTGAGGCCGCAAAACTTCTATGGTCATTAGCGCCCGGTCCGTGACTTAGGAAACAGTAAAAAGCCGAAATTGAAAACCAGCAACAATGGGAACGAAAGTCATAAAATAGGAGAAACTAAAAGCAGAAGGAAGGCTTAAAAATCCACTACAAAAAGGGGTTGGTTGTCCCCGAAAAAAGCTTCAAATGACTGACGTCATTTCACTGGCACTAATAAACTTGAGAACGCGGTCGGCTGAGCGCGTGTCATCTGCTAAAATCGACGATATATCAGGCGATAGCTATAGACGGGAGCGTAACGGATTAAAATAGGGGCACTCAATTAAAAGGTGTCTCACCGTCCACAGCTGAGAGCAGTGGGGACAAAGTGGGGGAGGATCGCCGCTTAAAAGATGTCGATGGCTAAAAAGACAGTGCCCTATCCGGAGTCTAGTTAAAATTACCTCCTCCCGACGACGCGTTCGGGAGGAAGAGGTCCAAGCACAAGGAAGAGCTTTCATGTCCCGCAATTTATTATGGGTAAGTGTCGACCAATGCGTGTGCCATAAATGAACAACACCTCGACATAGAACGCTCCGTAGATCGGCGAAGGGAATCGATTGAATAGCTGGCCGAGGAAGACAGACTGCAGCCTTGGCTGCAATATCGGCCACCTCATTTCCACAGATACCAACGTGTCCCGGGAGCCAGAGGAACGCCACCGAGACGTCCCCCAGGTGGAGCAAGCGCAGACAGTCCTGAATCCGGTGGACCAGAGGGTGCACAGGATAAAGAGCTTGGAGACTGAGGAGAGAGCTGAGAGAATCTGAGCAGACAACGTACTGTATCCGCTGATGGCGGCGGATGTAGTGGACAACCTGGAGAACAGCGTAAAGCTCCGCAGTATAAACCGAACACTGGTCGGGAAGCCGAAAGTGATTTGGGGTGTCGCCAACAATATAGGCACTCCCTACACCTAACGATGTTTTCGAGCCGTCGGTGTAAATAAATGTGGCGTCCGTCATTTGTGCACATAGACCAGCAAATGCCCGACGATAAACAAGTGAAGGGGTACCATCCTTGGGAAATTGACAAAGGTCACGGAGCAGGCAGATCCGTGGACGGAGCCAAGGCGGTGCTGTACCCCAAGTTGTCAAGAAGGTTTTAGGAAAGCGGAAGGAAAGTGAATGGAGCAGTTGACGGAAGCGGACTCCCGGTGGTAGTAGGGAGGAGGGGCGGCCTGCATACCCTACATCAAAGGAGGCGTCGAAAAAAATGTCATGGGCTGGATTAGCAGGCATGGAAGACAGATGGCTAGCATAACGACTCAGAAGGACTGCTCGCCGATTGGACAGCGGAGGTTCAGCAGTCTCATCATAAAGGCTTTCCACAGGGCTGGTGTAAAAAGCTCCAGACACTAAACGTAATCCACGGTGGTGGATAGAGTCGAGACGACGAAGAATAGACGGCCGAGCAGAGGAGTAGACTATGCTTCCATAGTCCAATTTCGAGCGCACTAAGGCGCGATTTTTTTTTTTTTTTTTTTTTTTGTGGTTTTCGGGCGCACAACTTCAATGGTCATTAGCGCCCTGACTACTCTAAGAAGGCACCGCGAGGCACAAGTTGACAACAACAACTAAAAGGGAAAACACAATAAAAGACAGACTGACAGGCATAGGATTAAAAAACATCATCAAATGTCCTTAGCGAGGTGTGTCAAATTGATAAAACAAAGAACACGAGCAGCTGCTCGTGGGTCATCCGCTAAAATGGCATCGAAAGTAGTAGGCAGGTTAAGATCGAGGCGCAGTGTGTTAAGATCAGGACAGGACATTAAAATGTGTCTAACCGTCAGCAAGTGCCCACATGGGCAGAACGGCGCCGGCGCAGCCGTCAGCAGATGGCGATGGCTGAACCGGCAGTGTCCAATTCTTAACCTTGCTAAAACGACCTCCTCCCGCCGAGAAGGGCGTGAGGAGGACGTCCAAGCCACGGGAAGAGGTTTTAAGGCCCGAAGCTTGTTGTCGGTAAGTGCAGCCCAATCGGCATGCCACAGCGACACAACGCGCCGACAAATGACCCTGCTAAAATCGGACGAAGGGACACAACAAGAAGCTGTCCGAGGCTGGAGGACCGCAGCCTTGGCCGCGGCATCTGCAGCTTCGTTCCCAGGGATACCGACATGGCCAGGAACCCACATAAAGCTAACCGGCGTACCGACGTCCACCAGCTGCTGAAGAGAGCTTTGGATCCGGTGTACGAAAGGGTGAACCGGGTACGGATCACTGAGGCTCTGGATGGCGCTCAGGGAATCTGAGCAGATGACATAAGCAGAATGTCGGTGGCGGCAGATGTAAAGAACAGCCTGGTAGAGGGCAAAGAGCTCAGCTGTGAAGACCGAACAATGGCCATGGAGCCGGTATTGGAAACTTTGTGCCCCGACAATAAAGGAACACCCGACCCCGTCATTGGTCTTAGAGCCATCTGTATAAATGAAAGTCATGTTGTTGAACTTCGAACGAAGTTCTAAAAAACGGGAGTGGTAGACCGAACTGGGGGTGACCTCTTTTGGGAGCGAGCTGAGGTCGAGGTGAACGCGGACCTGAGCCTGGAGCCAAGGTGGCGTGCGGCTCTCGCCCACTCGAAAGGTTGCAGGGAGTGAAAAATGAAGCTGTTGAAGGAGGCGACGAAAGCGAACTCCAGGGGGTAGCAAGGCAGAGACATACAACCCGTATTGAAGGTCAAGAGAGTCGTCAAAAAAGGAACGATAAGACGGATGGTCGGGCATTGACAGTAGCCGACAGGCATACCGACAAAGCAGTATATCGCGCCGGTAGGTGAGTGGCAATTCGCCAGCGTCAGCATGAAGACTCTCTACGGGACTGGTATAAAATGCTCCGATCGCAAGTCGTAAACCCCGATGTTGTATGGAGTTGAGGCGGCGTAAGATGGATGGCCGTGCAGAGGAGTATACGAAGCTCCCATAATCCAGCTTGGAGCGGACGATCGACCGATATAGACGAAGTAGGACGGTTCGATCCGCTCCCCACGACAGACCACTGAGAACACGGAGGACATTTAAAGAACGGGTACAACGGGCGGCCAAATATGACACATGTGGAGACCAGCTAAGTTTCCTGTCAAAGGTAAGGCCTAAAAATTTGATTGTCTCCACGAGTGGGAGAGCAACGGGACCGAGTCGTAAGGACGGTGGGAGAAACTCTTTGTAGCGCCAGAAGTTAATACAGACCGTCTTCTCGGCAGAAAAACGGAAGCCATTGGCGACACTCCAGGAGTAAAGACGGTCAAGAGAACGCTGAAGACAGCGCTCCAGGACACGTGCACACTGCGCGCTGCAATAGATGGTAAAATCGTCCACGAAAAGGGAGCCTGATACATCAGCTGGGAGGCAATCCATTATTGGATTGATCGCGATGGCGAAGAGAGCGACGCTCAAAACTGAGCCCTGTGGCACCCCATTCTCCTGGCGAAAGGTGTCGGACAGGACAGAACCCACACGTACCCGAAACTGTCGATCCATTAAAAAGGAATGAATAAAAAGAGGGAGGCGACCGCGAAAGCCCCATGTATGCATGGTGCGGAGAATGCCCGCCCTCCAACAGGTGTCGTAAGCCTTCTCCAAATCAAAGAACACAGCCGCGGTCGGGCGCTTCCGCAAGAAGTTATTCATAATGAAGGTCGACAAGGTAACCAGATGGTCAACAGCAGAGCGGCGCCTTCGAAATCCACATTGTACATTGGTAAGTAGGCGTCTAGACTCGAGCAGCCAAACCAATCGAGAGTTAACCATTCGCTCCATCACTTTACAGACACAGCTGGTAAGCGAGATAGGTCGATAACTGGAAGGCAAGTGCTTGTCCTTCCCCGGCTTAGGAATCGGGACAACAATAGACTCGCGCCAGCATGCGGGAACATGTCCCTCAATCCAGATGCGATTGTATGTACGAAGAAGAAAACCTTTACCCGCAGGAGAAAGGTTCTTCAGCATCTGAATATGAATAGAATCAGGCCCTGGAGCGGAGGACCGTGATCGGCCAAGTGCGGTTTCGAGTTCCCGCATGGTGAATGGGGCATTATAACTTTCACAATTCGAGGAGCGGAAGTCAGGTGGCCTAGCCTCCTCTGCCTGTTTGCGGGGGAGGAAGGCAGGGTGGTAATGAGCGGAGCTCGAAACCTCGGCGAAAAAGTGGCCGAAGGCATTGGAGACAGCCTCAGGGGCCACAAGGACTTCATTCGCGACCTTCAAGCCAGAAACTGGGGAGTGGACCTTAGTGCCAGATAGCCGGCGCAGGCTACCCCAGACAACAGAAGAAGGGGTAGAACTGTTGAAGGTGCTTGTGAAAGCAGCCCAGCTGGCTTTCTTGCTTTCTTTAATAATACGACGACACTGAGCACGTAATCGTTTATAATTAATACAATTCGCCACTGTAGGGTGGCGCTTAAAGGTGCGTAAAGCACGTCGACGAGCACGTAAAGCATCTCTACATGCTGCGGTCCACCAGGGGACCGGTACGCGACGTGGAGAAGAAGTAGGGTGAGGGATGGAATATTCAGCAGCAGCGAGAATGACTTCCGTGAGGTGTGCGACCTGACGATCGCAGCTTGTGAAGGTTTGATCCTGAAAGGTAGCCCTGGAAGAGAAGAGCTCCCAGTCTGCCTTGGAGATGGTCCAACGAGAGGAGCACGGAGAGGGAGTATGCTGCAGGAGATGGATAACACACGGGAAATGGTCGCTCGAATATGTATCAGAAAGTGCATACCACTCAAACCGGCGTGCAAGTTGGGGAGTACATATAGAGAGGTCTAAATGGGAATAGGTGTGAGATGTGTCCGAAAGAAAAGTAGGGGCGCCAGTATTGAGGCAGACAAGATCGAGCTGGTTGAAAAGGTCTGCTAACAAGGAGCCCCTCGGGCAGGATGCTGGAGAGCCCCAAAGGGGATGGTGGGCATTGAAGTCTCCAGTTAACAAAAATGGTGCAGGTAGCTGAGCAATAAGTTGCATCACGTCTGCCCTGGTAACGGCAGATGACGATGGAGTGTAAACGGTACAAAAGGAAAACGTAAAAGTGGGGAGAGTAATGCGGATGGCAACTGCCTGCAGGCCGGTGTGCAACGTGATGGGATCGTAGTAAATATCATCCCGGACCAGCAACATAACCCCTCCATGAGCTGGGATACCTACCACAGGGGGTAGGTCAAAACGCACAGAGGTGTAGTGTGCCAAGGCAATTTGATCGCATGGGCGTAGCTTCGTTTCCTGGAGGGCTACGACAAGCGGACGGTGCAAGCGGAGCAGCAACTTCAAGTCCTCTCGGTTGGAGCGAATGCTGCGAATATTCCAGTGAATAAGTGCCATCGTAAGAAAAGAAAGATGAGAGAAGTGGTTACCTCGAAGGCCGCTTAGGGCCTGGCTTCGAGCGAGCACTGCCGCCGCTATCAGTAGGCGGACAGTCATCGTCCATTGGGTCTATAGGGTCATCGGCCATCTCGGGAGGATGGCCGGGAGGGGGAGCTTCCTCCGCCAGTGAACGGCCAGATGTACGGCGACCAGCGGTGCGGCCAGGCGAAACGGATGACGGCCTGGGGCGGCAGCCGCTGGGTGGCGCAAGAGAAGAAATGCGCCGTGGCGGGGAAGGAGAACTGTGCTTCCTATGCGCCTTTTTGGAAGGACGTGTAGTGGAAGTACCGGTCGAAGGCTGTGAGGTCGAGGTACGGAGGAAGTCTGCACGGGATGGTTCCTTCTTGAAGGCCCGTGCATCTGACTTCGGTGTCTTCGTTTTAGCAGAAGCTGAAGAAGGTGCTCGTGTCTGTGGGGTGATGGGAGGAAGAGGAGACGTCGACCGCGCGATCTTAGCACTGGCCGAACGGACGACCGTGGTGCTGAAGGTCAGATCGCATGTCTGGGTTGCTACCTCCCGGGTAGTCCGAGGAGAGGCGAGGACAGTACTGTATTTCCCCGCTGGGAGCAGCGAGGGCTTCCTACTAGCCAATAGCTTGCGAGCAGCCGAGGTGGACACTTTCTCTTTGACCCGAATTTCCTGGATACAGCGTTCTTCCTTATAGACAGGACAGTCGCGGGAGGATGCTGCATGGTCACCCTGACAGTTCACACAACGAGGAGACGGAGGTGGACAGTCACCCTCATGGGCATCCCTGCCACAGGTGACACATTTAGCCGCATTGGAACAAGACTGTCGAGTGTGATTGAAACGCTGACACTGGTAGCAGCGCGTAGGTGTCGGGATATAGGGGCGAACAGAAATAACCTCGTAGCCCGCCTTGATGCGCGATGGCAGCTTAACATTATCGAAGGTCAAGAAAATTGTCCGGGTCGGTACAAGGTCATTGTTGACCTTTTTCATGACCCTATGGACAGCCGTCACGCCCTGCTCAGCGAGGAATGATTGAAGCTCCTCGTCAGTCAATCCGTCGAGGGAGTCAGTATAGACCACACCACGAGACGAATTCAAAGTTCGGTGGGCCTCCACCCGGACAGGGAACGTGTACAGGAGGGTGGCCCGAAGCAGTTTTTGTGCCTGAAAGGCATTCTCAGTTTCCAGTAATAAGGTGCCGTTACGCAACCTGGTACAGGATTTGACAGATCCGGCTATGGCATCTACGCCCTTCTGAATAACGAAAGGGTTGACAGAGGAAAAATCCTTTCCGTCCTCATTTCGAGAAACTACGAGGAACTGTGGGGCAGGCGGTAGTACTTTTGTCACTGTTGGCTGGTCACGTTTCCGTTTTTGGGTCGAAGTCGAAAGAGATGGAGTAGAATCCATTGCGGAGGAATCCCCCATGATTGCCAGCGTCTCCGATGGCGCGCTCCTTCCTTGTGGGGACCCTCTCAGAGGGCACTCCCGCCTTAGGTGAATGTTTACACCTCAGGTCACACCTCCCGAGAAACAGACGGAGGGACCAATCGGCATGGTCAGAAGGTATCAGCTCAGGCAATCACCCCTCCCCGGGCCTGGCCTTTACCAGGGGGTACGCGCGTGCCTTACATGTCTACCCAGGGCGGGGACTTACGCGTTACCCCGTCACCGGCTACGCGTGCGAACGCGTGGGTCGGCCTTCAGACACGCACAGGGAGGAAGGAAGAAGAGGAAAAGGAGGAGAAAGAGGGAGAGAGAGGACAGACTGTCTCAAACGCCGAGGCGGAGACCAGAGAAGGCAAGGGGAAGAAGGCAATAAGAAGGCAAGGAGAAGAAGGCAAGGAGAAGAAGGCAATGAGAAGGCAAGGAGAAAAAGGCAATGAGAAGGCAAGGAGAAAAAGGCAATGAGAAGGCAAGGAGAAAAAGGCAAGGAGAAGGCAAGGGAAAGAGTAAGGAAGACAGTGAGGTGGAGAAGAGCAAAGAAAGGAACCAACAAAAGGAAGGAAGAAACGAGAAGTGAAAAAACCAAAAGGACCACGATGATAGGTCGTGGAACCGTCCGTCTCCGGACGCAGGCGCGAACTACCCCCGTGAGGGGGATGGACTCCTTTTAGTCGCCTCTTACGACAGGCAGGAATACCGCGGGCCTATTCTAATCCCCGGACCCGCAGGGGGGACTAAGGCGCGATGAAGGCGGAGAAGGACCTCTCGGTCCGCTCCCCAGGAGGTACCATTCAGGACACGGAGGGTGTTGACGGATCGCAGACAGCGAGCCGAAAGATAGGAAACGTGGGAGGACCAGCACAGCTTTCTGTCAAACATAAGACCCAAGAATTTAGCGACGTCTGAAAACGGAAGGTTGACAGGACCTAGATGTAAGGAGGGCGGAAGAAACTCCTTACGTCGCCAAAAATTAACACAAACGGTCTTACTGGGAGAAAAACGGAAGCCAGTTTCGATGCTCCAAGAGTGGAGTCGATCGAGACATCCTTGAAGACGTCGTTCAAGAAGGCTGGTCCGTTGAGAGCGGGAGTAGATCGCAGAATCGTCCACAAAGAGGGAGCCCGAGATATCAGGAAGGAGACAATCCATAATTGGATGGATGGCAATGGCAAACAGTACAACACTCAGCACTGAGCCCTGTGGTACCCCGTTTTCTTCGGAGGAAGTACGGGAGAGAGTAGTGTTCACCCGCACCCTAAATGTGCGCTCTGCCATAAATTCGCGAAGAAAAAGGGGCAGCCGACCTCGAAAGTCCCAAGAGAACAGTGTGCGGAGGATGCCTGTCCTCCAACAGGTATCGCATGCTCTCTCCAGATCAAAAAATATTACTACTGTTTGGCGTTTCCGCAGAAAATTGTTCATGATATAAGTGGAGAGAGCAACAAGATGGTCAACTGCAGAACGATGCTTTCGGAATCCGCATTGGGTAGGTGTTGAAAGACTGCGGGATTCCAGCCACCACGCTAAACGGTAATTCACCGTACGCTCCAAAACCTTACAGACACTACTCGTGAGAGAAATGGGGCGATACCTAGAGGGGAGATGTTTGTCCTTTCCAGGTTTCGGAACAGGAACGACGATATCTTCCCGCCATCGTCTGGGAAAAGTACTGTCGGTCCAAATTCGATTATAAAGGCGAAGGAGGTAACGCAGACTATGGGTTGATAAATGCAGCAACATTTGGACGTGGATACCATCCGGTCCTGGGGCGGAGGAGCAAGAAGAAGAGAGTGCATGTTGAAGTTCCCGCAAGGAGAAAACAGTATTGTAGCTTTCGCGATTTTGAGAGGAGAAAGCAAGAGGTCGCTCTTCCGCTGCACGTTTCTTCGGGAGAAACGCTGGCGGGTAATTTGAAGAGCTCGAAATCTCAGCAAAGTGCTGACCCAACGAGTTAGAAATTGCGACGGGGTCCACTAATGTGTCATGCGCAACAGTGAGCCCAGAGACCGGGGAGAAACAAGGCGCGCCTGAGAACCGTCGAAGCCGACTCCAAACTTCCGAGGAGGGAGTGAAGGTGTTAAATGAGCTAATAAAGAATTTCCAGCTTGCCTTCTTGCTATCGCGGATGACACGACGGCATCGCGCTCGGAACTGCTTATAGCGGATACAGTTGGCCAAAGTAGGATGGTGGCGGAAAACGCGGAGAGCACGTCGCCGCTCACGTATTGCATCACGGCATGCCTCGTTCCACCAAGAAACTGGGGGGCGCCGGGGCAATTCGGAGGTGCGTGGTATTGAATGTTCCGCAGCTGTAAGAATAACGTCGGTAATATGTGTGACCTCATCGTCGACGCTGGGAAAGTGACGATCATCGAAAGTCGCTAGAGACGAAGAAAGTGTCCAATCAGCTTGGGCAAACTTCCAGCGTCGCGGGCGCATATATGGCAGTTGAGGCTGCAGTCTAAGGACACATGGAAAGTGGTCACTCGAGTGTGTATCAACAAGGGCGAACCATTCGAAGCGCCGAGCTAGCGGAACAGTACCGACCGCAATGTCCAAATGAGATAAATTTGTCGTGGAGGCAGACAAAATGTAGGCACCCCAGTGTTGAGGCAAACTAGATCCGCTTGGTGGAAGACGTCTAGCAATAGTGAGCCACGTGGACAAGGATGTGGAGATCCCCAAAGCGGGTGGTGGGCATTGAAGTCCCCAACCAGCAAATATGGGGGTGGAAGCTGACCAAGAAGATGAAGGAGATCAGCTCGTGCCATTGGTGTGGATGATGGAATGTATACAGTACAAAGAGAGAACGTGTATCCGGAAAGGGAAAGACGGACGGCGACAGGTTGGAAGGAAGTGTTTGAGTGGATTGGGTGATAATGGAGAGTATCATGGAGAAGAATCATGAGTCCTCAATGTGCTGGAGTGCCTTCAACAGAGGGGAGATCATATCGGACGGACTGAAAATGAGGGAGAACGAAGCGGTCATGGGGACGCAGCTTTGTTTCCTGAAGACAGAAGATGACCGGCGAGTAGGATCGTAAGACGATCGACAATTCATCCCGATTGGCTCGAATGCCGCGGATATTCCAGTGGATAATGGACATAGGGTGAACAGAAAATGGAGGAATGTGACCAAGGTCGCTGTCAACTCAACGACTGCTCTGAGCTTGCGACCGACAGCATGGAATGGCATTCAGCCGAAGGCAGAAGATCCTGATCCATAGGTTGATCAGGAGCAGCTCCTGCCACCAGCGATCGGCCGGTTGATCGGCCGCCAGCAGTGCGCCTCGGCGACACAGAAGACAGCCGAGGGCGATTTCCGCCAGGTGGTGCTGTAGATGGGACACGCCTTGGCGGAGAAGGAGAGGAACTGGGTTTCTTTGTAGCCTTCTTGGAAGTATAATGTTTAGATGAAGGAGGAACCGATGGTTGTGAAGTTGGGGTACGTAAAAACTCTTCACGAGTATGCTCTTTTTTCGAAGTCTTGGTGTCTGACTTAGGCTCGAGATTTAGCAGAATCCGACGAAGGGTGATCCAGAGAGTGGGCAGGCGTAAGTGGTGAGGTTGAACGGGCGATCTTTGCGCTGGCCGATCTGACGACCGTGGCACAAAAGGTGAGGTCGCAAGTCTGCGTGGCCGCCTCCTTTGTTGGCCGAGGAGAAGCAAGGACAGTCCTGTATTTTCCGTTCTGAGGCACGGTGGGCTGTCGACTGGCGAATAATTTTCGAGCAGCAAAGGTCGACACCTTTTCCTTTACTCTAATTTCTTGGATGAGCTTTTCGTCCTTAAAAACGGGACAATCTCGAGAGGAAGCAGCGTGGTCACCCATACAGTTGATGCAGCGAGGGGATGGAGGTGGACAAGCACCCTCATGGGCATCCTTGCCACACTTAACACATTTGGCCGGATTGGAACAGGACTGGCTGGTGTGATTGAACCGCTGACACCGATAGCAACGCGTAGGGTTTGGGACGTAAGGGCGAACGGAAATTATCTCATAGCCTGCTTTGATTTTCGATGGGAGTTGAACTTTGTCAAATGTCAAGAAGACAGTGCGGGTTGGAATGATGTTCATGTCAACCCTTTTCATAACTCTATGAACAGCCGTTACGCCCTGGTCAGACAGGTAGTGCTGAATTTCTTCGTCAGACAATCCATCGAGGGAGCGTGTATAAACGACTCCGCGCGAGGAATTTAAAGTACGGTGCGGTTCCACCCGGTCAGGGAAGGTGTGTAGTAGTGAGGTACACAGCAATTTTTGTGCCTGGAGGGCACTGACTGTTTCTAACAACAGGGTGCCATTCCGTAATCTGGAACAAGACTTTACAGGACCTGCAATTGCGTCGACACCTTTCTGAATAATGAAAGGGTTGATCGTGGAGAAGTCGTGACCTTCGTCAGACCGAGAAACAACAAGGAACTGTGGCAACGATGGAAGAACTGACTGTGGCTGAGACTCAGTGAACTTGCGTTTGTTAGCAGACATAGTGGAAGGTGAGGAAACAATTGCGGAAGAATCCCCCACGATTACCGGCGTCTCCGATGGCGCGCTCCTCCCTTGTGGGGGCCCTCTCTGAGGGCACTCCCGCCTTAGGTGGTTATTCACACCTCAGGTCACACCTCCCGACAAACGGACGGAGGGACCAATCGGCACTTTCGGAAGGTATCAGCTCGGGTAATCACCCCTCCCTGGGCCTGGCCGTTACCAGGGGGTACTTACGAGTCCTACCTGTCTACCCGGGGCGGGGAATTACGCGTTACCCCGTCACCGGCTACGCACGGAAGTGCGTGGGTCGGCCTTCAGACACGCACAGGGAGGAAGAAAGAGAAAGGGAAAGGAAAGAAAGAGGTCTCAAACGCCGCAGCGGAGAAAAGGGTAAAGAGAAGAGGTAAGGAAAAGAGAAGGACAGAGGAAGGATGAAGACATACAAGCAAGGAAGGCGAAGAATGTGGTACATTTACAAGCGTCCGTCTCCGGACGTAGGCACAAACCATACTCCCAGAGTGGGAGAAAGGGAAGGAAAGAGCCAGAGGTGGGGGGGGGGGGGCGAAGATGGGGGATGGGGAAGGATGCGGAAAGGGAAGGTATGCAGCCCGGAAAGGAAAGAGGGCCACATTAGCTCGGGGTCCCGTGCTCGCTACGCACGTATCCACAAAAGATTTGTGGATCCCCTGGGGGGGGCGGTTCCCTATTGCAGGCTGTTACCGAAGGTACAACCGTATGGAGTAAGTTCACAGTTATGCGAGTGGTCCGAAAACCTCTTGAATTACAGAACACAGTATGTTGTCCTCGACGGCGAGTGTTCAGAGACAAGGGTATCATCAGGAGTGCCCCAGGAAAGTGTGATAGGACCGTTGTTGAACTCTATACCCAAATGATTTGGTAGACAAGGTGGGCAGCAATCTGCGGTTTTTTGCTGATGATGCTGTGGTGTGCGGTAAGTTGTCGAAGTTGAGTGACTGTAGGAGGATACGAGACTATTTAGACAAAATTTCCAGTTGGTGTGATGAATGGCAACTAGCCCTAAATGTGGAAAAATTTATGTTAACGCTTATGAGTAGGACGATCAAATCAGTGATGTTCGGATACAGTTTTACTAGCGCCCTGCTTGACACAGTCGAGTGGTTTAAATATCTGAGCGTAACGTTGCAAAGCGATATGAGGTGGAACGAGTATGTGGAACTGTGGTAGGGGAGGCGAATGGTCGAGTTCTGTGTATTGGGATGATTAATGGTTTTATTGGGCGCTCAACTGCGCGGAGTTTATTGGGAGATTTTTAGGAGAGAGTCTCATCTGTAAAGAATATCGCATATAGGACTCTGGTGCGACCTATTCTTGTGTACTGCTGAAGTGTTTGGGATCCGTACCAGGTCGGATTGAAGGAATGCATCGAAGCAATTCAGAGGCGGTCTGCCACATTTGTTAACGGTAGGTTCGAAAAACACGTGTTACGTAGATGCTTGGGGAACTCAAGTGGGGAATTTTTGGAGGTAAGGCGTCGTTCCTTTCGAGAAATACTATTGAGAAAATTTATAGAAGGGGTATTTGAAGCTAACTGCCGAATGATTTTACTGCCGCCAACATACATTGCGCGTAATGACCACAAATATAATATACGAGAAAATAGGGTTCATAAAGAGGCAGACAGACAGATTTTTCCTTTGCTCCGCTTGCGAGTGGAACAGGAGAGGAAATGACTAGTAGTGGTACAGAGTATCCTCAGTCACATACCGTACGCTGGCTTGCGGAGTATCTATGCAGATTGAGATGTAGAATTTTAAGCAGTCTATTGGCCAGAAATGGCCACAACAGCAGTCACCACCGTCAGTTGTTTCAGTTTCGTCATTTTGAGAAACCGAAGAAGCCGTATGTTTTACTAGCTCAAAATATTCAAAAGCCATGGTCGCACGAATATTCCTTTATTTAAAACAACCGATTTCGACAGACTTTGCTGTGATCTTCAGACCTTAAAAATCTTTTTGTTATAAAACGTTCAAAATGCCTCTGAGCACTATGGGACTTAACAGCTGAGGTCATCAGTCCCCTAGAACTTAGAACTACTTAAACCTAACTAACCTAAGGACATCACACAGAGCGATGCCCGAGGCAGGATGCGAACCTGCGACCGTAGCAGTCGCGCGGTTCCGGACTGAAGCGCCTAGAACCGCTCCGCCACGCGGCCAGCTATAAAACGTGTTCATTTTAAGATGGACCTCACACCAAGGTGTCATGTGGATAAAAAACATGTTATAAAAGACACAAAGGAATTATGAACGCTGGCTGCGAGCAGGCATTGATTGAAATCAACGAGGAATGTTGAAAATTTGTGCCGGGAATGCCTGCTAGCAGCTTATGTCTGTAAATCCTTTGTGTCTTAATTAATAATAGCTGCTGGATCAGAAATAATTGTGTTGCTTCCGACAGGTCTGAAAGATCAGACACCACATATACACATTATAAAAAGTTTGTCATAACTAAAATATTTATGTTTTTAAATATTTTAGTGATGGCAAACCTTTTGTAATGTGTTTTTGTATCCATATGGCAACTTCGTGTAACAAGAAGGTTTTTATGACCCGAAGATGACAGCAAAGTCAGTTGAAAATGGTTGTTTTAAATAAAGAAATATTTATGCAATCTTAGGTTTCGAGTGTTTTTAGAGTCAGTTGCGTATAACGAAAACGATAAAATAAAGAGTCAAAAACTCGAGATTTTACCCAGAGTTTAAGTGGCTAGTAAACCGAGGATGTTTTATACGTTTTTGCGGGTATTGCCTTGTAGCTACTGTCTTTCAGGATTAATGGTACAGAAAGATAAACCTATGCTCTATGCGCTACAGGGGAGGGGTAGAGTAGGGAAACGCGGTTAGAAATAGCTCTGTAGGAGTGGTGGACGATCGTAGTAGGATTTGCCACCGTGTCGGATTAAGAGCGTTCGCCGACTGTAATTTCGAGGCGAAGAAAGTTGCGACTGTAGCGGCAGGCGGGCGTCAGTTTATTAGCGGAGCCCGCGGGCCGCGCTTCGCGGCTAATCCGCATAATGAGGGCGCCGTCTCCACCTGCACCAGGCCTACTCCCTAAAAGCGCAAATCTACATTTTAACCAGCAGGCGCCGAATCACCCCCTTCCCTAGTCTGTCTAGCCGGTTTCGCATTAACTCATTTCACTTCCATTGCCTGGTAACGTCTGCCTGGATTTCACCGTCTCTTTTCTCATCAATAGAAGAATATTACTATATGACACTCTGCGAATTACAGATTGAGATACAGGGAAGTTGCACAAAATATCAACACCTACATGACATCGTACTGTACTACATAAGACATTAACAACGACTCGAAACCGCCAAGGAATAAATTCATATTAACGTTGAAGGGCGATCCGTATGCTTTTATCAACATTTTGGGTAATAACTTTTTCCGCGACAGGCTGGAGATAGGACACAGAGGCTGTTAATCGAATGGAGTATCTACCTACCTTCCTGCCTAATGTATGTATTGGGATGGTACATGTTATTCATTTACGATAAAACATGTTTCACCTTTTCATCGCGGTCAGATTGAAGATGTTAATGTAAAAATGCTATTTAAGTAGTTAGGATCTAGACAGCTTCCCATTGTACGCACATTGTGTTTACATATGTGCAGCAACGATGAAAGAAACGGAGCACAGGACTTCGGCAAGGCGCAACGGCAATGGAGCGTCTCCACCTGCTATGGGTCGTTTATGCTTTGACATTGCGGGTTTGCGGTGTTTACGAAGGCAAATTGTGTGTGTGTGTGTGTGTGTGTGTGTGTGTGTGTGTGTGTGTGTGTCAGAGCGAGAGAGAGAGAGAGAGAGAGAGAGAGAGAGAGAGAGAGAGAGAGACGGTGGGGGGGAGGGGGGGGGGGGTGAGTGGAGAGAGAGGGCAAACGGAGATGTGTACGTTATGTGTCGAGCGTGTACGCGAGCGAAGCCGTGGGGAAAAAGACTACTCATTCAATAATATTCAATTCTAACTGCCAGATGATGGGAGTGTCCCTTCATTCGCTTCTTTGTCTGAAAATACGTTTCCACCGGTGCCCTCTAGGTGCATGTGGTCGTCGCACGGAAAGGCGAGAGTGCACGTGCAACGGTGTGAGGTCACGCATGCCTTTGATTTGTATTCACAGGCCTGCGAGCAGGCGCAGGTGTTTGCCCATCCGCAGTTCTGTTCGTTTGGTGATTTGTTCTGCTACGCCTCACTTTTAGAAAGTTCAATTTTTCGCACGTATTGATTGAGTACACTAAAGGGAGAAACATTTAATTTATTAAGTATTATCGTTCATTTCCTGGTTTGTGGTTGGTCAGTTCCGCGGATTACAGAGTGCAACGAAGTAGCTGTTGTTTCCAGGCTGTTTTTATTTGTGAAGAATTTTAGACAAACGTAAACCCGAAACAAAATAGAAGCGCTTTGTTCGTACTGCTGACGAACACATTTTGGGGAAGAAGAGTGAATCTGAGGCCCTTGCTGTGCCGAGGCCGTATTGATCCCTTTATGAGGCACTTTGATTCACAAATATTTTCCACATATTTTTACCATTGCTTTCTTGTCCGTGAGGCAAACACAGGTACATGGCGAACAGGATCAACGCGCACAGGTGAGAACGCACCTTAACAAATTTGACACTTTTTCCCCTTTTTTTTGGAACATATTATCTTCGAGGTCCAAGTTCTCTCCGGTAATCCACATCTACGCCACTAAACGAGCATGCTGAAGTACATTAAAATATATTTATGTGGCTAATTACTGCTTCTGTCATTGTGGCCATAGTGCCCTGGAATGAATGTGGCGCGAACGACCAACTGAAAATGCGTAACTTAGTTTGAATGACATCAGACACTAGAGAGCGTGTCAACTGCTGCTGCTTCGTAACAAGAGTATGGTTGAACAGACATATCGGTACACTGCCATCGAGGATCTGTATTAACTGTGAACTATACTTTTTAATTGGACGAGAAGCCAGGCCAGTTCTTTAAAATATCTCTTCATCATTCTTACCACGTCCGCCAGGGAGGTTTCCATAAAACTTGGCAGAACAAGTCCCTATATCAAGTTTGTAGGGTTCAGATACCGGTAGACAAAGGTAGACAAAGATAGGCATAGGTAGACAAAAGTAGGCAAAAGGAAAGTGTCTGCGAGGAAACCTTGGGTAACAGAAGAACTCTGCAACTGATCGACAAAGGATGTAAATACAAAAATGATCAGGGAGAGACAGGAATACAGTAATATAAGTACATTAGCAATGGAATAAACAGGAAATACAGGGTAGAAGAGGCTTAATGGCTGCAGGAAAATGTGAAAATTATAATCGGAAGAGCTAACTCAGCATATAGGTAAGTCAAACAACCTATGGTGAAATTAAAAGCAAGTGCTTTGATATTAAGATTGCAATTGTAATTCCACTGTTAAATGAGGGGAAAAGAGGACATGCGGAAACAATACACTGAAGGAGTATGAGAGGCAGGAACCGTCTGATGAAGCAATAGAACAAATGGGAGTCGACGTGGAAGATACCGGTGATCAAATATCAGTCCAAATTTAGAAGGACTTTGGAAGATTTGAAATGACATTAAGCAAGTGGGATGGATAACGCCCCATCGCTTTTTTTTTTAGGTCTATGTAGAATATATGAGACTGGCGACGTAGCATCAGACTATCAAAAAAATACTGTTCACTCAATTCCGAACGTAATAAGCGCCCGGAAAGCCCAGCACGACCACATTAACAGCTCATGCATCCAAGCTGGTGGCAAGAATAATATACCTAACAGAAGAACTGAAAAGAGAACTGAGGTCTGTTACATGACCATCAATTTGGCCTTAGGAAAGGTAAAGTCACCAGAGAGACGATTATGACGCTGCGCTTGATAATGGAATCAAGACGTAAGTAAAATCAAGACACCTTCATAGAATTTGTCAATCTGGAAAAAGTGTTCAACGATGTCAAATGGTGCAAGATGTTCGAAACTAAAAAAAAAAACAGGGGTAAGCTACAGGGAAAGAGGTATGTACAAGAAATAAGAACGAACAATAGCATTGGTTGATCAAGAACGAAGTGCTCGGATTAAAATTGCTCTGTTCCATCTACAAATCTAAGAAACTCTGAGAGAAATAATAGGTTCTGGAGTGGGACCGAAATCGAGGATGAGAGAATATCAATGATACCAATAGGAATTATACCTAGTTGTTGACAGTGCTTGTTGAATCTTATAAGTGCATCTGTTTTTAGCACTTATGAAACTCTTTCAGTTAACTAGGTTTCAGTTAACTAAGTTACATTACCTTTAATAGCAACATTTATAAGCAACTAGTTGGTCTAGCTATAGGAGCATGTGTATCATGTACCAAAGCTCACATAAATCACTTGAAACGAAAGTTACTTAGCAGACAAGAACCCTGCCTAAAGAAAATTGAATTTGATAGGAATATGTAGATGACATGCTACTGTTAGTCAAAAGGGACACGAAAGACGTAACAGACATTCTAAATCGCTTCAGAGAATTATATTTACAGTGAAACATGAGCAACACAAAAGCATCAATTACCTGGACCTAAACAGTATAAGAAACAATACAGGCACAATCAAAATTTTTACGAAAAATACTATGACTGAAACCACAATCCCTGTAACCTCATGTCACCTGGTCATCCATTAGTAGGCAGCTCACAGATTAGTGCTACATACGGCAAATAAAATACCTTTAAAGCAAAAAAACATGCAACAAGAAACAAATTTAGTTTAAAAGATTGCAGTTGTTAATGATCTTACTGCTTCCATAGTTGACACAGTCCTAGAAAAAGTGAAGTAAGACACAAACAAAAAGTACACCACAGAAGAGAAGAAAAAATATTAAATATGTATCTAACATCATATACATTGGCAATTAAAGAGTAAAATTTGAGTTTTCAACATCAAATAAACTTGAACGAAAACTAATACATAATATTAAGTGTACTCACGACCCATTCTTAGTCTCTGGAATATACATATTAACATACCAGCAATGCTCAATGTACTACCTAGGACAAACGGACCGAAATTTGAACGCCAGGTACACGGAGCACATTACAGCCTGCACACACAGACATCCAGTATCAGCAATAGCTACACACATACGTAATGCAAGACACCCATTTGGGAAAGTAGAGCAAAATGCCAAAGTATTCGGCCGATTAAATAAAGGGCATAAAATGGATTTGTTAGAAGAACGGGAGATATATTCACATTACAGGACATAGATGAAAAAATGTTAAACGAAAAACTTTGAAGTGAATCAGTGTATTTCTTCAGATGCTTTGGCAATGTGCTTAAATAAAAATAGTAACACGTGGAAATAAGCACCACTGTAAAACCGCTAAGCAAATTATAATCCAGATTGTTAAGATAAATACCTTCTGTACAAAAGCATATCAATCTGTGGAAGACCTGCAACATTATCTGTCAACTTTATCTAAGAACATCTTAGTAACTTTGTTTATGTAAGTTATTCTCGATATATACTGTGCTCTGAAAGTTGTGTGTATGTTTAACATGTGAGAAACTACCTACACAAATGGATCATAAGAAAAAGCATAAGTTCTTCCAAATTTCGCCACTAACTACATATGAAAACCGACAAGTGTTCGTTTCTTTATATATTTTTTGAAATACAGTCAATAAAACAAAGCACAACCTCACACATCGAAAACATTGGATGAAACTGGCATTGCACAGAGAAAAAACATTTGAAAATGGGAATCATTCCTCGAAACGCGTTGTGGAAAAGATCAATTCAAAATCCTGACCGATAGCAGGAAAGTTATTTATAAACAAACCCATTCACAGTCGCAGGCTTTAAAAAAAAACATTCATAATGGACAAAATCATATTAGGAACTACACTAGTGTTCCTAGATTTTTTAAGTTCCATGACAACCATACAACAAAATCCTGTAATGCACAGCAGGTATGTGGCAATTCACAGTCGCAATCTTGTCACCAGAAGAATGAATGCAACAACGAGTCTGTTGGATGCTTAAACTGTAATGAACCCAAGAAAAAATACAAGAATGACAGCAAGGAAGGTGCGTCATACCCTAATATATCTGCAACGGCAGTTTGCTAGGATAGACTCTGCAGATTCCGGGTGTTTAGCAAAGGATTGCTGATTTCTAAATTAAATCTAGCAAACTAAAATCGATGGACGAGTACAACAGACGGTGAGTTTATTATGATAGCTGTGAGAATTTTACACATAAGTTATATAGAAGTCACGAAATAGAGAAGCTGCTAATAGATGGCGCTGTACATCATGGAGCTCGTTCAGTGTCAGCGTGCATAATTAAACTCTTCCAATGCAGGAAGCCTTTGTCATATGATTGCAATGTTTTCGAAATGTCCAACACTCCCAGTACGGAGGTGACGGAAATGAACAACGGAATTTGCATCACATTCTGTAGAAGCAATTGAAATGGATTCAGATGCCACATTGCCGATTGAAGCTCATGAAGCATTGTGGCCGGCAGTTGTGGCAGAGCGGTTCTAGGCGCTTTAGTCTGGAACCGCGCTGCTGCTACGGTCGCAGGTTCGAATCCTGCCTCGGGCATGGACGTGGGTGATGTCCCTAGGTTACTTAGGTTTAAGTAGTTCTAAGTCTAGGGGACCGATGACCTCAGAGTCTGAATGTGCCCCACAAAAAGTAGTGACAAGGAGTCAGATAGTGTTAATATGAACGTCACTCCACATCTGGGTCAGTAAATTTAGAATAATCCAATGCAATGACTATTCCCGAAGTATTCATCAAGAAAGCGAATCACCTGTGTGATACGATGTGATTTGGCCCTATCTTGCATGAACCAATCGGTGCCTGGTTGATCCTCCGAAACTGTTCCAGAATTGCTATGTAGCCTTCACTAGTTACCATTTCTTGCATGAAAAAAGCGGCAATAATGTGTCTGCTGCATACCGAAGCCAAAATAGAGTAGTAACATTCGGAGAATACACTTGCTTTGCTTCTCACAAATGACGATTTTTCGGAACTCTAAAATCCCGATTTTTGCTTATTCCAGAATCCATTCTGGTGAAGTGTGCTTCAGCTGTGAACCATACGCAGCCAACATCAAATCCTTGATTATCGATCATTGTGAGAACCTGGTTCTCCAAATCAGCCCTCCGTCGCACAGCTCGTGCTATATGGCCTGTTGGCTTTGGATTTTTAATGGAAACATATGTGGACTGTCTCTGTATTTTCTGCGTGCTGGAACGCTCAAACCTGGCTCTACTGCAGTTCTTCTAATGGATTTCTTTGGATTTTGTTGAATAATTCCAGAAATCGTGACCATATTTTCAGGAGTAACTAGTGTCTGTCTGGAGTCAAAAATCCCTTCTAGATCATCAGCGATGCTGCCTGTCCGTTGGAATTTGGTCAAGAGCTTGTCAATGGTTTTCGCATCGGGTCCTTTTGTAACATTAAACAGTATTTGGAAACTTCGCCTTGTTGACGTAGGACCGTGCTCTAACTTGAGTACTAGAAAAACACGTTGTTCAATGGAATGATTTCGACCTCTTCCTTCGGTAAGCTAACCTCCTTTCACGTTGCAGCGGTAGAATTCGTCGTTCTGAGCTGCGGCGCACTATTTATAAGCACTACGTAATGCAATTACAACGTCATCCATTGCAGCGTTTCGAGCTATTTCAGAACTTCTAAATATATATATATATATATATATATATATATATATATATATATATATATTGTACAGCTTCTACAATAAACATAGCGTTTGCTGCACTCTTATCTTACTTTTCGAGATATTTAACTCTGCCAACAGGGACTACTTCGCTGGACACCCTGTAAGCAGAACTGTATCAACATGGTACACAGTGCTAGCTCTTCAAGCATAATCAAGGCGATGTGAAAATCTCCATCTACAGTACTTCGGAATTACAATGATCAATAACATGACGACAGTCCCTAGCAATGTATCGACAAATGAAATGGATACTGTGAAAGATAGCTTCTTTCCGAATTAGATTTTCCTTCAGATCAATAACCACTTCTTATGTGTATCAGTTGATCGAAGACTCAGTTACGCAAGATCGTTTGTCCATGCCCCAGAAGTCAGGGCACATATATTTCTAAGTGCGATACTGCAAACCTAGGTGTCCGGTAGAGATGATCTGTAAGATGAAATATAGAACAGTGACCAAAGAACAGATTCCAGAAGGTCGGATTGTTTGTTAGAGTTCAAGAGACGAAAGTGCAAGGTCATCAGTCCCTTCATTCTGTATGTATCGGACCACGAGTAACCTTCAGAAACAGGATACAAAAGGTAAGTCCCGACATGCTCTAATAGAAGGAAGACACAGTAAGACGGAGATAAGAATCATGGAGAAGTACGAGGGGAGTGAGAAGTGGTAAGGTTGGCGAGCCGCTGTGTCCAGAATGCAGTTGGAGGTTCCTGGAGCACGGTACGCTGTGGGAGACGCACACTCTTCATCCCACCACCACAACCTCACCATCCGTTATCCCAAGGAAACGAGCAACACAAGCAACTAATAAAAGTTTATGAAAGATAAAACATTAAAAAAGAAAAAAGGGGAGGGCAGGGGCCAGAACAGACCGCAGAGCAAGGGTCGACATGGGACCCCTGGGCCAGAGCAGGCGTGGGATGCCCCTCCAACACCTTAAGGCGCAGACTAACAGGGATCAGGCCATACAAAATACCACGCAGGAATCTGATATCAACAGCAATCCGAGAGTGTGCCTTGCATAGTCCCCCCACAATAACTAAGACAAAAATTAACGTAGGAACCATCGGTAACATATCCTCTGCAATAATAATTTAGGACAGTACCAAAAATGAGTTACATATTAAACCGGTGAAGTTTGAATACGCACGAATAACCTACGAGACAGTGCACAAGCCACAAGCCCTATAATTTCGAAGCAGATTCAACAAACATCTACAGTGTATGGATATAATAAAATGAAGGATGAAGCGAAATCACCAAATATACGGAAGAGCGTGGCCTCACTCACGGACAGACACTAAACAACATTTATAAATAGTGAATCTGACTCATTTATCAACATATCGATTTAAATGCGAAATTCAATAAATTAGAGAATGAGATAATTACACACATCGCCCTTTGATTCCTAACAATATGGCGCTGAAAGAAGGCAGTGGACTGACTAATACTGAAGCCAAATAATCACTCTAGATCTTTAAGGGATTTTATGACCTACTATGTCGAACCCACAGAAAAGGATCGGAACCTCGGAATCCACTCAACTTGTATAGGGTCTTTGGAAGAGCCCATGGACGAATTGGATTCGAGTCCCGACTCCCTAACCCCCACCGCTACGTTCTAGTACACTTCCGATATTGACTTCAAACGTTTTGTAGGTAAGTCTAGAGAGAAGTCCCGTTGTAATGGCCGAACTCAGAAAACGACTGAAAAAATGGGAGCTGATTTGTTGTGTGTCGTGGAGATATACCTGGCAAATGGCAAACTTCAGTTACGTGACTGGATCAGCAAATGTAAAACCAGTTGGTGTAGTTATAAACAGAAGTAGAACGATGAAGAAGAAAAAAAAAAAAAAAAAAAAAAAAAAAAAAAAAAAAAAAAAAACATTGGAAAGCGTAGCGAACATTCGGGTTCTTTTGCACTTCGATACCAATATAGCTAATGGAGTCTCGCAAATATATACGCCTAATGCCGACCACGAAGAACCCTATACTGGTAAACAAGCAGGGAAGCGGACAGCCACGCGCACGGCAAAAACTTGTTAACAGTGGACATAAAAGCGGAAAGTGCGCACTCGTTGAGCGCGCATGCACGACTACAAACGAAATACACGACTCTAATGCATCCCCAAAACTGCCCTCGCATCATGCCGTAGTCACCTGAATGCTCTGGTAGACTGACAGACTGTGACCAGGTGAGGCGAGGCGAGGCGAGCTAGAAGACTCCCTGCCTGTCAGACGTTCTCCAGTGCGGCCACAAAGCAGCACGACTGCCACAATACAAGAATCTTAAGTTCGAACATCGAGAATTGCTTTAACAGCACGAACAGGCTTAGAGGGAAACCAGCTGAAGACCGATGTGTGGGATAAAGCATACAAAATACTGACAAAGCAGACCTAAACTCCAGTCGTTCTACCAACGACAACAGCGGAAACTTATCAGTGACCCGTGGATGAAGACAGCCGCATACCTACTTGGAAAATTACTCCCGGACGATGATCACGACATAACTCCATAGGTAACTTGAATATGCGCTACAAAATGAATGCACAGATTCTTTTACAGCCAAACCGTTCGCTGAAGGAGCAGCTTCAGCCACAATGGAACTGAGAAACAGAAAGCTTCATGGGTAGACAACATTCATGGCTAACTATTCAAAATTACAAATTATTCCATTCCTGTAGATATTACTAAACGATTCTTCAGCACTGCGTAGGGCGCCTACTACCTGTAAATTAAAACAAGCTATAATAAATCCAGAAGTTGAGGAACTGAATAATCCTGAAAGCTATAGACCAATCTGTCTGATCAAACACTTTCAAATGTTGCAGTCCCACAGGACGCTTCACGGACTTTATCAATGCCAGTTTGGCTTTAGGAAATGGAAACGTATTTATGATGTATTTAACAATGCGATCGAAACAAAACTCAAAATAATAATAATAATAATAATAATAATACGCAGTTGCAAAGGCAATGCTAATGGACATCATGGGAGGATTTATCCATTATAGTGGCCAGTGTTTTTATCCATATGCGTGAAATACAGATACAACAGTGTCTTTACTATAGCTTCATCTATTACTGTAGGGGTAACGCTGTGGAATGGTTAGCGTGAACAAAAACGTAATCAAAAGTAATGAAGGGTGTCCAGAGGGTTCGATTTCTGGGGTAGTATTTTGCGATACGGCTGTCGAGCTTCCCGCGTTAATCGGAAGAAGATGACCAAGTCGATGGCGTGGTGTCGGGGAACCCACTGAGCTGAAGGAAATTACGGCTGAGGCCCCTCCGAACGAAGCAATGGTGCGTGGACGAAAACTTACCCGTAGCGCCACAAGAAACTGCATACATACTCATAAAACGCCAACTTTTATTATGCAGTAATACTGTAAGTAGCTCGAAAGTCTAGCTAAATGTTGTAAATAAAACATTTTTTATTTCCTCTATGGCTCCCCTTCCACGACTGATCGGACTGAGGGGAAAAAAAATAGCTTTCATAACTTATGTCGTATGAATATATGCTGTTCCTGAAAGGCAACAAATTGAGGATCATTTTTCAATAGCATCGGTACTGGTACAGTTTGTCATAATTAAATATAAGGTAATGATGTATCGGCGAATAAAGCCCTGAGGAGATATAAAGCAAAGGATATGGTCTCAATTTTCATGTGTTCAATGTGGAGTAGTGGATAGAGGCGTAGAGTTATGAATTGTTAAGCAGATGGTTCGCGTCCAGATGCCTGAAATATTTTTTATGTACCTCTTTTACAAGATTCTGGGTCTTTCTTTTCAATTTAATGGAAGTATGTTCTGTAGTATTCAATCTTATGTACACCCTAAAGCAGTCTCTCCCAGGAGAGTTGTCACTGCCAATATTTTACAAGTTAACCATGAAACACGCAAATGCGAGTAGATATTCAAAACACGTTGATCATCTGGTAGAACAAACCGACACTCAATCGTAACGAAGAGTGACTTTGGAAAACATTAAGATAGATAACTTACTGTCAGCCATCCACGAAGTATAGAAGAAATGTTACATCTACATCTACATCTACATCTACATCTATACTCCGCGAGCCACCTTACGGTGTGTGGCGGAGGGTACTTATTGTACCACTATCTGATCCCCCCTTCCCTGTTCCATTCACGAATTGTGCGTGGAAAGAACGACTGCTTGTAAGTCTCCGTATTTGCTCTAATTTCTCGGATCTTTTCGTTGTGATCATTACGCGAGATATATGTGGGCGGTAGTAATATGTTGCCCATCTCTTCCCGGAATGTGCTCTCTCGTAATTTCGATAATAAACCTCTCCGTATTGCGTAACGCCTTTCTTGAAGTGTCCGCCACTGGAGCTTGTTCAGCATCTCCGTAACGCTCTCGCGCTGACTAAATGTCCCCACGACGAATCGCGCTGCTTTTCGCTGGATCATGTCTATCTCTTCTATTAATCCAACCTGGTAAGGGTCCCATACTGATGAGCAATACTCAAGAATCGGACGAACAAGCGTTTTGTAAGCTACTTCTTTCGTCGATGAGTCACATTTTCTTAGAATTCTTCCTATGAATCTCAACCTGGCGCCTGCTTTTCCCACTATTTGTTTTATGTGATCATTCCACTTCAGATCGCTCCGGATAGTAACTCCTAAGTATTTTACGGTCGTTACCGCTTCCAATGATTTACCACCTATGGCATAATCGTACTGGAATGGATTTCTGCCCCTATGTATGCGCATTATATTACATTTATCTACGTTTAGGGAAAGCTGCCAGCTGTCGCACCATGCATTAATCCTCTGCAGGTCCTCCTGGAGTACGTACGAGTCTTCTGATGTTGCTACTTTCTTGTAGACAACCGTGTCATCTGCAAATAGCCTCACGGAGCTACCGATGTTGTCAACTAAGTCATTTATGTATATTGTAAACAATAAAGGTCCTATCACGCTTCCCTGCGGTACTCCCGAAATTACCTCTACCTCTGCAGATTTTGAACCGTTAAGAATGACATGTTGTGTTCTTTCTTCTAGGAAATCCTGAATCCAATCACAAACCTGGTCCGATATTCCGTAAGCTCGTATTTTTTTCACTAAACGTAAGTGCGGAACCGTATCAAATGCCTTCCTGAAGTCCAGGAATACGGCATCAATCTGCTCGCCAGTGTCTACGGCACTGTGAATTTCTTGGGCAAATAGGGCGAGCTGAGTTTCACATGATCTCTGTTTGCGGAATCCATGTTGGTTATGATGAAGGAGATTTGTATTATCTAAGAACGTCATAATACGAGAACACAAAACATGTTCCATTATTCTACAACAGATTGACGTAAGCGAAATAGGCCTATAATTATTCGCATCTGATTTATGACCCTTCTTGAAAATGGGAACGACCTGCGCTTTCTTCCAGTCGCTAGGTACTTTACGTTCTTCCAGCGATCTACGATAAATTGCTGATAGAAAGGGGGCAAGTTCTTTAGCATAATCACTGTAGAATCTTAAGGGTATCTCGTCTGGTCCGAATGCTTTTCCGCTACTAAGTGCTAGCAGTTGTTTTTCAATTCCGATATCGTTTATTTCAATATTGTCCATTTTGGCGTCCGTGCGACGGCTGAAGTCAGGGACCGTGTTACGATTTTCCGCAGTGAAACAGTTTCGGAACACTGAATTCAGTATTTCTGCCTTTCTTCGGTCGTCCTCTGTTTCGGTGTCATCGTGGTCAACGAGTGACTGAATAGGGGATTTAAATCCGCTTACCGATTTTACATATGACCAAAACTTTTTAGGGTTCTTGTTTAGATTGTTTGCCAATGTTTTATGTTCGAATTCGTTGAATGCTTCTCTCATTGCTCTCTTTACGCTCTTTTTCGCTTCGTTCAGCTTTTCCTTATCAGCTATGATTCGACTACTCTTAAACCTATGATGAAGCTTTCTTTGTTTCCGTAGTACCTTTCGTACATGATTGTTATACCACGGTGGATCTTTCCCCTCGCTTTGGACCTTAGTCGGTACGAACTTATCTAAGGCGTACTGGACGATGTTTCTGAATTTTTTCCATTTTTGTTCCACATCCTCTTCCTCAGAAATGAACGTTTGATGGTGGTCACTCAGATATTCTGCGATTTGTGCCCTATCACTCTTGTTAAGCAAATATATTTTCCTTCCTTTCTTGGCATTTCTTATTACACTTGTAGTCATTGATGCAACCACTGACTTATGATCACTGATACCCTCTTCTACATTCACGGAGTCGAAAAGTTCCGGTCTATTTGTTGCTATGAGGTCTAAAACGTTAGCTTCACGAGTTGGTTCTCTAACTATCTGCTCGAAGTAATTCTCGGACAAGGCAGTCAGGATAATGTCACAAGAGTCTCTGTCCCTGGCTCCAGTTCTGATTGTGTGACTATCCCATTCTATACCTGGTAGATTGAAGTCTCCCCCTATTACAATAGTATGATCACGAAACTTCTTCACGACGTTCTGCAGGTTCTCTCTGAGGCGCTCAACTACTACGGTTGCTGATGCAGGTGGTCTATAGAAGCATCCGACTATCATATCTGACCCACCTTTGATACTTAACTTAACCCAGATTATTTCACATTCGCATTCGCTAATAACTTCACTGGATATTATTGAATTCTTTACTGCTATAAATACTCCTCCACCATTGGCGTTTATCCTATCCTTGCGGTATATATTCCATTCTGTGTCTAGGATTTCGTTACTGTTCACTTCCGGTTTTAACCAACTTTCCGTTTCTAATACTATATGCGCACTATTTCCTTCAATAAGAGATACTAATTCAGGAACCTTGCCCTGGATACTCCTGCAGTTTACCAATATTACGTTAACTTTTCCTGTTTTTGGTCTCTGAGGACGGACATTCTTTATCAACGATGATAATGCCCTCTCTGGTAAGCCGTCAGGTATTTTATCGTTTCGCCCAAGGGGGGGTCCCTCTAACCTAAAAAACCCCCGTGTGCACGCCACACGTACTCTGCTACCCTAGTAGCTGCTTCCGGTGTGTAGTGCACGCCTGACCTGTCTAGGGGGGCCCTACAGTTCTCCACCCAATAACGGAGGTCGATGAATTTGCAACCATTATAGTCGCAGAGTCGTCTGAGCCTCTGGTTTAGACCCTCCACACGGCTCCAAACCAGAGGACCGCGATCGACTCTGGGCACTATGCTGCAGATATTAAGCTCAGCTTGCACTCCGCGTGCGATGCTGGTTGTCTTCACCAAATCAGCCAGCCGCCGGAAGGAACCAAGGATGGCCTCAGAACCCAAGCGGCAGGCGTCATTCGTTCCGACATGTGCTACTATCTGCAGCCGGTCACACCCAGTGCGTTCAATAGCTGCCGGAAGGGCCTCCTCCATATTACGGACGAGACCCCCCGGCAAGCACACCGAGTGCACACTGGCATTCTTCCCCGACCTACCCGCTATTTTCCTGAGGGGCTCCATAACCCGCCTAACGTTGGAGCTCCCTATAACTAATAGGCCCGCCCTCTGTGACTGTCGGGACCTTGCCGGAGAATCGGCCACTGGCCCAACAGGCGAGGCACCCTGTGGTGGCTCGGAAACGATGTCATCACCACTAGGAAGCACCCCGTACCTGTTGGAAAGGGGTAAGGCAGCTGCCACGCGGCCAGATCCCACCTTCGCCTTTCGGCCAGGCACGCGCGAGCCCACCACTGTCCGCCATTCACCCTGGAGTGATGGCTGACCGGTAAGATGCTCACTGCCGGAAGACGCAGCGACATCAGGGGTTCCATGTGATTCCAAGGCCACCGAAGTAGGCATAGGTCTCACCACAGTTGCCCCAACGCCACTACGAGCCGACGCCTGCGCCTCGAGCTCGATGAGCCTAACAGACAAAGCCTCCACCTGCCCCCGAAGAGTGGCCAATTCTCCTTGCGTCCGCTCACAACAACCACAGTCCCTACACATGACTATGTTTACCCTACTCTATACGGTGACAAATTCCCAAGATAATCTTCTGATGAGCTACTCTGATAATCAAGAAACACTCACTGAAATACGAGACGCGAAAACTACGCTAGGTTTTCCCAGAAAAACTATTTAAAAGCTAAGCGCAGCAAATAAGTACAAAAACGCTTTGTACAAACAGTACTCGCTGCTGCTGGTGCTGTCGCTCTGGCTGTCACAAGACAACTGCTGATTCAGGTGACTAGTGGCTAACGGCCGCGAAACAAACAAAAGACGGTTTTAGGGCGCTTTCTGTTCTAAACGATCAAGAAAACACTAAGAAATCTAACACGAAAACTACGTAAAGTTTTATCAAGAACTGTTAGTTACTATGCAGAGCAGATAAACACAAATAGAATCCCTTCCTTAGTGGAAGGTCGTAAACAAAATGCAAAATAAACGCTTTATACAAACAGTACTCGCTGCTGCTGGTGCTCTCGCTCTGGCTGTCACAAGACAACTGCTGATTCAAGTGACTAGTGGCTAACGGCCGCGAAACAAACAAAAGACGGTTTTAGGGCGCTTTCTGTTCTAAACGATCAAGAAAACACTAAGAAATCTAACACGAAAACTACGTAAAGTTTTATCAAGAACTGTTAGTTACTATGCAGAGCAGATAAACACAAATAGAATCCCTTCCTTAGTGGAAGGTCGTAAACAAAATGCAAAATAAACGCTTTATACAAACAGTACTCGCTGCTGCTGGTGCTGTCGCTCTGGCTGTCACAAGACAACGTGGTTATTTTATGCGACTTCTTTTCCGAACAAGAACGCCTTCAAATGAAGTACGTATGCAGACGTAATGTATTCTGGTACAGATACAGCAATGTTACTGTTTTTTTCTCGCTGTTTGTTACTTCCTAGTGGGAAGGAAGAGGGCAAGGGGAGAAGCTGCTGGAAACTGAATCCACTTTGGAGCAGCATTGTCTGGAAACTAAACTTCAAATGGCTCTGAGCACTATGGGACTTAACATCTATGGTCATCAGTCCCCTAGTACTTAGAACTACTAAAACCTAACTAACCTAAGGACATCACACACATCCATGCCCGAGGCAGGATTCGAACCTGCGACCGTAGTGGTCGCGTGGTTCCAGACTGTAGCGCCTAGAACCGCTCGGCCACCCCGGCCGGCTGGAAACTGCAGATGTAGAAATATTGCACTATGGCCGTATAGAGCAGAAACTATCACTGCTTGAAATACTTCGGATGAAGATGTAGAAGAACCATCCTGAAAGACTTCTGAATGAGCAAGCTGACTCCACTTCTTGATAATGCCAAACCTTACTCATCACCCAACACAATTCTGTTCAACCGATTCGCCAGTTACTTACATGTTCTATAACTGTGTAGTTTTATTTACGGAATTTAGCAACACAAATTAATTTGGTTGATGAACGTAAGTTCTTTTCTATTTTTGTTTGTACCGGTATGTGTTCCATCTATACCGAAAAAGTATTGAAACAAGGGATAAAAAATTTCAGGCTTAAATATTCTGTTTACGAGCAAAACAGTTCTTATTTTCTGCCGAATACCAAACTGACAAGAAGATTGAACACTTTAATCATTTATTCCTCGTGCGCCACACACGAAAGACCACTTGTTTAGTCAACTACATTTACCCCATTAATGAGTTTTTGTACCTGAAGAAACTCAGCGAGCTCAAGGCCTCCTGCAGCGACATAACCTCAGTACGGACTGAAGTACGGTTCTAGAATTTCACTGCCTTCGAATAGTGGACCGTATTACGGTTACAGTAGCCAATTATCTGCGCTCGATTTTTTTTCCGCAATGGGCGCTGCTTCATTACTTTGCAGTGAAAGAAGGCACTATCTCACACATCGCACTGAGACGGACCAGAAATGCAGTTGACTTGTCTTGATACGCAAATTAATTTTTAAGAATACATGAAGAACAGACCTTCAGCTCCTGTACAAGTTATCAAACTTCTCTTCATAAATTCCAGTGAGGGTTGTAGACGCTGGGAACGGAATGGTTGTAATGGGAGCCCCTGACGGCAGGCAAACCCTTCCGTGCTAATCGAAGAAATCAGTAAAACAGTCGCGTTCCGCTCTAATATATGCTACGTGAAAGGGGGGGGGGGGGACAGTAATTTATTGCGACTGATATTTATCACATTTTAGGCAACTAGTCAATGCACAATCAACTTTCACGGGTAAGCGCAGCAAATATTGTGGAACAGAACTGCAGAGAAGCTGTGTTAGAAGGTACACAGAGTGTATAATGAGAGAATTCCATCCAATAAAAATGTAACCACCAGTTTACGTATCGTGAAAACGCCTGCCTGGTGCGAAACCTAATAACCAACTCTCAACGTAGGAAACAAAGTTGTCCATGTCACGATAAATGTGATAGCTTTGAAGATGGATTAATTAAACAACCAGTCCGTTTCACATGAAGGCAGCTTGGGGGCGAACTAGCAATTAAACTGAGCACTGCGAGAACAGCAGTGGATGCAGATTCCTAGCTTTGTACCACATGTACACATCCTCATCCGATCGCCTTACAGTTCAGTGCAGCAGTGAAACAACCCGCACTGGTTCCAAGGGCCAGGAACAGTCCGAGTTCCTGGGTACGGATTCAAACCTAATGAGAGATAAAGGAGAATCTACATGTCAATCCACGCCTCTAGTGAGGGAGGTATGGCCGCGCAGACATCATAATACTACATAATAAATTTTACCGAGTTATAAACCGTATACACTGAAGTACTGAAGATTTATTTATTAATATTATGCAAGTCTGACATCTACTGGACCACGCTATTTACAACGAACGGTATTTTCTGAATTTTATTTTACTTTTCCTTTGGCTCCACGTTACTTCTATTCTCTCAGAATGGGCTCTTTTCGGATCGTCAGACCAAGTTGTGGTGTTCTTTGGTTTTTTGCGAAAATGTCTAGACGTCGATTTTCTGCTTGGTGTATTAACTTGTGCTATTCCCGCTCCTTCGCTGCTTCTTTTACTGCACTGCTCCATTTTGTTCCTATTTTACCTTTGCTGCTACCTTCTCAGAATTCAGGAATGTGGTTGGTTCCATTCTTTCAATATACCCACATAATTTTAACCTGTGTTTTCATACCCGAATGTATGTTTGTGTCCTTTTTAGTTTATTTATTTGCTCTTAATGTGAGCGTTACTTCTTTAGTATAATTTGGACTTAATTTTCCTGGTCCTTTTCGTTCTCTCTGAACGATTTCTTCATTGTCTCTTTTTGACTGAAGAATGTCTTTTAGCCTCATAAAGACACACTAGTTCGAGGAATGCGTTGTATCTCAGTTTTGTGTACTTTTAGATACATTTTTCGTTGACGCATCCGACTGAAGCCTCTTTCCATTTTGTGGCAACGAATTTCGCACACCAATTTTTTCCCTGTCGGTCTCTTGAATGGCTTATCCTTAGCCTCTGCACCTACAAGGGACGGCGATATGCGTTGGCTGGTCGGCGGCAGCCGTGTTCCGGTCACTTTCGGTAGCCATGTTAAAACCCCCGTTAAACGCTGTGGGCTACAAAAAAGATGGGTATTTACCCTACAGTGGAAACCGTAGCCTGTGCAAGGAAGGTACTGGAGAATTATAAATACTGCTGACTTCATCCGAGTCGAGCACGAATTCCACGCGGGAAAGAAAACACAGCTAATGACAAAAAGCAGCACGTACTCCCTGTTACTGATGACTTATTACGCTAAGAATAAGAACCTGGAGGAATACAAAAATTTCAGAGTAGGGCCCAAACCGCGTGCGATGAAGACGATATACGATTAACGAAACGGTACTTCGAGACTCGTGGAATATTCGTTATTATAATCAGTAACGATTACATACGATAAGCAAAAATCGTAACTTCTAGTGATTCAGTGAATACATATTTAGATGGGACATTTAAATTTTTTATATTGCGTATGTAATTCTAGATTAGCCTTTGTTAGCAGATTAATTAGTTGCTTAAGAATAGAGCAATCGCGAGACTCTCGCGCTTTCACCAAGCAGACGGAGAAGGGGAACACACTGCTTTTACATACGGATATGTAGCTGCAGCACAGAAAGTTTCTTTCAGGACATGGATTATTATTCGGACAATAATGTATCCGACACACGCTACGGAACGTAGTATTTAATGTGTATTGACATACACCCGGCACTACACGCAAGGTACTTCGAAAACAAGCGGTGGGTAGCTCGCAGATACACGCGAAATGTGTGCATTCTGTAACAACAATGTCGCGCTTTCTCAATCAGACATTCAGGGAAATTAATGAGACGACAGCTTTAAGAGGTCACTTGTTTGTGAATTACTGTCACCTGATTCTACAATGACATGGCACTCATTCTACAATTACGCTGTGGGGAGGGGGCGGGTGGACTGTGGTGAGTGGGGTTTTGTATTGTAAGCATACACCTTTTATTTCTACGCTCTCTGGTATCGTCCAGTTCTACTTGTGGTAACAGCGACAGCTGTTGAGGGTAGTGGTTGTGGCCGTCAGCTCCAAGACAGCTTTTATGTATCTCTCCACGATAGCCTGTCTAGTCCAAGTCTCTTCGTATCTGCCGAACTGCTGCACACCGCATCCTTTTTAACATGCTTTTGCATTCGAGCCAGTTTTACTTCCGACACTTCCACCCATTACCAGCCAAATTATTTCGTCAACCTATTCCGTTTTCAAGTTGTGTGATACAGTTCTTTTCAGCAGACTTCTGTAGCGCCACATTTCAAAAGTTTCTATTCTCTTCTTTTCAGAACTGTTTATCGTCCATATTTCACTACCATTTAAGGCTACGCTCAAGTACTTTCAGAGACGAAGGCCATACATTGGCTCTGAGCACTATGGGACTTAACTTCTAAGGTAATCAGTCCCCTAGAACTTAGAACTACTTAAACCTAACTAACCTAAGGACATCACACACATACATGCCCGAGGCAGGATTCCAACCTGCGACCGTAGCGGTCGCGCGGTTCCAGACTGTAGCGCCTAGAACCGCTCGGCCACACATGCCGGCGAAGGCCATACATTAAATTATGGTTTCATGCTAAAAAAATCATTTTTTCAAGAATGCTTTTCAGGCTATTCCTGTTTGCATTCGATATCCTCAATACTGCTGTCGTCTTCACTTTTTTCTACCCAACTACAAAAAAATATTTATTGTTTTTTGTGTCATTATCTGCTTCAACTCCCTCCGTGTTGGCAGATGTAACTGAATTGCATTCCGTTACATTTGTTTTAATTTTGTTTATATTCGCCTTACAACTTCTTTTCAGATCACTATCCATTGCATTCAATTGCTCTTTGAAGTCATTTGCTGTCTAACAGAATTACAGTGCCACTGATAAATCTCTGAGTTTTCACTTCTTCTTCCTGAATTGTAAATCCTTATCGGAAGTTTTCTTTTGTTTCCTCTGCTGCTTGCTCAATGTCAGAATTGAACAACATCGGGAATATGCTACAAGCCTGCCCCAGTCCCTTCTTGACCATAGCCTGCCTTTCGTGACTTTCGACACTCTTAATTGCGGTCTGATTTCTGTAACAAATGTATGAAACATTTTGCCCCCTGCATTTTACCCCTGCTACCTTTAAAATTACGAAGTGTGTATTCCAGGCAACACTACCAAAAGCTTTCTATAAATCTACAAACGCTATAAATGTAGGTTTGCCGTTTTTTAACCTATCGTATGATTATTAGTATCAGTATCGCCTCACTTGATCCTACTTTTCTCCGAATATTCCCCATGGTCTACTACCAGTTTTTCCATTCTTCTGTAAATAAATTATGTCTATTTTGCGACAAGGACTCATTAAACTGAGTTTGGTAATCGATAGCCTAGTTTAATCTTTCCCATAACTTCCAATACTCTGTCACAGCTGACAGTGATAAATGCTTTCCTATGGTCTATGGAAGATATGGACACTAATATAAACTTCTTAATCAAGAGTACCTAGCGGAAATAGGTAAATTTCCGCCGAAAGGTATGTAGTTCAATTTGAATTGAGGCCTGCGTTTGTGCCTCAGACCAGTGGACTTCTTTTTCTCAGTCCCCCCAAACAAACCGAGGGGCGGCCCCGTGGAATGGCCACACATTTGTGTGAGGAGCGCGACCGTACAAAACAACTGCCGTGGGTCGGATGGCCTGTGGCTCCCCACAGGGAGTGCTTGGCAACGCTTTTAGTCGTAGCTACCTGCCCGCTGCCCGTCCCCCCCCCCCCCCCCCCCTTTCACGCTACCAACAGTTTTTTTTTCTTTTTTCCTCATCTTCCTGGGGCTGGCCGGTGAGCGCGTACTGTTAGCTTAAGCTGCTCCCTGCCACAGAAACAGACTGACAGGAATATTCGAAACCGCAGTTCTCATCCCCGCTAACACGCGCTCTCTCTCTCTCTCTCTCTCTCTCTCTCTCTCTCTCTCTCTCTCTCTCTCTCGTCCCCCCCATTTGTGTTTTTAATAGGTCAGGTGGTCTCCACTGAGAAAATAAAACGACTGGTGCATTTACCAAAATGATTATATGCCCCGAGCCATTTACTATTTATATAGTGACTGAAGGAGTACAACTAGCCCGTCCGCTGTTTTATTTAATAAATGGCACCCAAGGAATTCTCCTGCACCGTGCAGGCTCTGAAGCATCGTATCGACAGTTTACAGGACTGACTGATCAAGGTTATCAATGAGATTTAGGAGTACAGGAACGGTCATACCAATCCAGCAAGGGCACTAAACCAAATTCGACTCTATAATTCCACCTGCTATGCGAGATGCTCGACGCACGAGAACCGCCCTCAGCCTTGAGGAGGAGTGTAATAATTGAAATGTCAAAGAACGCAGGTGCCATCAGAGGAATATTACCAAAAGATCAGTTTAATTGTTATGGTTGTAAAATAATGATATGAATTAATTGCATAAGAGCGCAAAGAATAATAGAAGCGAACCCCGGGTACCAGAGAAATTTTAATTCGCAAGGTAAAATTGACCCCTCGTCTTCTGTTTATAGATTAAAGAAAGGCGAAGCTACATTTATACCATTTGTCGATTTAGAGAAATATCTGAACACTGTTGACTAAACACTGACATTTTGAAGGTAGTGGGGATTGAAAATACATGGAGCGAAATGTTATTTATAATTTTTAACAGAAACCGCTCAGCAGTTATACTTTTCTAAGGATGTGGATGGGATGTAGTAGTTGAGAAGGGAGTAAGACATGTTTACAATTAATCCTCGACGTTAATCTGTACATTGAGCAAGCTGTGAAAGTATCGAAGGAAAAATTTTAAAAAGGAATTTAAGTTCAGGAAGAAGAAAGAGTAACTGAGATTTGCTGAATATTTTGTCAGAGACAGACGTATTTAGGAGAACAGGTGACTAGAATGGTTAATGTATTGGAAAGAGATTGTATGAGGAGTATCAACAAACGTAAATCAAGGGAACTGGAGTATTGTCTGCTCAATCAGGTGATAAATCACGAAATGGACACGATGTAGTAGTTGAGTTGCTATATGGGCAGCAACGTAACTGATGACGACCGAAGTAACTAATCTACAAAATGCAGACCTGTAACAGCACGGAAATGGTTTTCTGAAAGGGATTTCTTAACATTGAAAATAAATGTTCGGAAGTCTTCCCTCGATTTATTTGCCTAAAGCGCAGACTTCGTAACTGAAACGTGTACAATGAACAATCCAGGCGTGGAGAGAAGGTTTCGGAAAGTGGTGATACAAAAGTATGAAGATTAGATAGATAGCTCGGGTAGCTCTGAAAGTACTCAATAGAATCGGGGGGGGGGGGGGGGGTGGGGAATTTTTTCGGCCATGGTGGTCAAAAAGGGGAATCGGTTGATAGAACACACAGTGCGCCATGAAGATATCGTCAGCTTGACGATTGCGCGGAATGTTTTCTTGCTTTTGGACGGGGGAGGGGGAGAGGGGTAAAAATCGTAGAGGGGGGGAACAAATAACGTGGAATGTACTGTGTATCAATATTACATGCACTTTAAAGCAAGAGTTTTGCACTGAATTATTAGAAGACTAATAAGTTCTGACATTTCGAAACGCAGTATACTATAAGGCTCACATGAGTGAGACAAATACAAGGAATGGGAAATGTGAAGAATTCTTTTACGCTGTGTGATGTATGTCTGTATATTCAGATCACGGGTCAGTTGTTTCAGTTCCGAAGTTAATTTGCATCACGCGTATGGTAAAGTTTACGAACTACATCAGAGGTTCTCTTTACTCCACTGAGCATTATCTCAAATCAGTAGAGGACTCTCAAACAAAGCGCTTAATAAGGAGTCCATGGTGTCTATCCGACGCGAATGTATGGGTTGGATGCTCCAGAGAAATGGCGGATGTGAGACTGTGTGATACCGGCTGGTACTATGTCGATATCTGTCGCGAATTGCAGTGCTTTGTATTCCCAGCCTAAATGGCACTTTCTAAAATATCACGAAACATTTTCGAACGGGTTCGGAGGAAACATGCCCAGACCTGTTATACTGAGCAACGTTAGTAAGTATCCAGTAATACCCAACACCTGACGATGTCATGCACGCATGCGTCGTCAACGCACTTCGGAAGTTCCAGTCGCGTCAGAGGCTATGTAAAAAAACTATCAAAGAAGCGCTCGACGACCGAACACACAAATACAAAGAATTAAGTTTATTTCGAATCTGAGCATAGCTTGGGACGGAAGGAAAAATTCCGTGGTTGGTGTCTGAGAGAAATTCTCGAGAACTCTTTGCAAGTACCTGCATGCTAATAATGAGGAGGTGCGCAATAGTAACGGAGCTTCCAAGGCAGTCGCGAGCAGCAGGGTTCGAAACTTTCGTACAATATCTGGATTTAGATTTCCCTCTGAAGTTTAAGTAGATTAAGACAAATCCTGGGATTGTGAATATGAAAGCACAGAGTCGATTTCCTAACCGATCGTATTCCTGCACCACATCTAATGACAAATTCAGTGTTAAGTTAAAAATCGTAATCTAGGTTTACTCTTTGTTTCTTTTTTAAATCCATAATAAGAAAGTCTTATCATTGTTATTATACTTTATTCTCTGTGGTAATTTTGCCACCTCAACGACCGCAATCATCGTAGGCTAACGTCAGGCGCGAAACGAGCGACCTTCATAATGGATCCAAGAGGGAGTGAATTACACATAGGGACGAAGACACCGCAGCAGGTCTTTCCAGCTGTTCTGTGTAACGGTATGTTCTTTGTGCCACTCTGAATTCTCCTAGTGGTGAGATGTAGGAATGTACGAGGCCTGTTCAGAAAGTAAGCTCCGATTGATTGACAAATTGAAACCACAGTGAACATCAGAAATGTTTTACTTGTAACAATTAGCTACACCTTTCAGCTACTTCTCTACGTAGTCGCCGTTCTGACTTAGACTTTTGTCATAGCGTTGTACCAACTTTTCAATAGCCTCATCATAGAAGGCAGCCGCCAGTGCTTTCCGCCAATTCTCCACGCTGGCCTACACATCGTTGTCTGTGTCAAAATGTTGTCTTCAAAGACAGCGGTTCATGTGACCAGAGATGAAACTCAGGGGGAGACAATTGCGGACTGTATTGTGGGTAATCTAACATTTCCATTTGAAAACGATGCAGGAGCATCTTCATTGCCCCTGCAGAATGCGGCTGAGAATTGTCGTGAAGACGAAACAGCACGACAATTATGTAATGTTAGCTGCATAGCTTCAGGCGAAATTTCTCACCAGGCCCTCGTACTTGGCGGCAGACACTATTTTCTAGACATCTTTACGCACTCACTGCGAGCTCAGAAATGAGAAGAGCGACGTGATGCTAACTGGGGTTATACTAGAGACACTACCCAACATATGTGTGCAAAGCTTTATCGGATTTTCATAGTCGTTTCCATTTGGCGACCGATCGGAGCTTACTTTCTGAACGCCCCTCGTATATGTGCGCGCGCCCGTGTGTGCGCGCCCGTGTGTGTGTGGGGACGCGCGCGCGCGCTTTTTCGAGTGGCTTACTACGCTGTTTGCAGCAACTTAATGATTTATGGTTGTGGTATTCCTTTCCTGGAATGACAGCCACTCTGAAACGCTGAAAAGGAAGTTGATTTCTAAGTGCACCGCAATCACCGAACTTCGATGGATCCCAGATAGAACAAATCAAAAAAATTCAGAAAGGAGCATGTTTTCTGATTAATGACTTAATTTACTCTCTTCCCCCCCCCCCCCCGGGGAAACCAACAGCCCTTACACCCCACCACGATCTGGAAATTTGCGGGAAAATAAAGTTTGTGCTGGAGAGAAAGTATCTCATGACAGGAAATTCAGTTCCATGGCTAATAATATACTGTTTATTTATATAATTCGATTTGCAGGGGTTGGCTCTCTCTTGCTCATCATTCTCTGCTGTACTGGAAGAGGCAGGTAGTGCAAAATAATCGGGAAGTAATTAAATACATCGCTTTTTTTATTGCGCATAGAATGCAGTCACGAAATTTACGTCAACGTAACTCACTGCACATAATTATAGTGTTACAAATGTTTCGCACTGGCCACAGGGCGCTGCGCAACCACTTCGCCAGGCTCCACCATGCGCCGGTGTCAAGACTGTTCGCACTACGCCCGCTCGGGCCCCGCCACCACTGTCAGCTGCTGCAACGCCAGCAGGCTGAGGACCGGAAGTCGCGCTAATCCCTGAACGAAATACCAGGTGGTGGTAGTTCATTCATACTGATACCTGAGAAATTGTTGAATACATACTCATGCCCCTCTCTCGCCCGCTCTCTCTCGCCCGCTCTCTCTCGCCCGCTCTCTCTCGCCCGCTCTCTCTCGCCCGCTCTCTCTCGCCCGCTCTCTCTCGCCCGCTCTCTCTCGCCCGCTCTCTCTCGCCCGCTCTCTCTCGCCCGCTCTCTCTCGCCCGCTCTCTCTCGCCCGCTCTCTCTCGCCCGCTCTCTCTCGCCCGCTCTCTCTCGCCCGCTCTCTCTCGCCCGCTCTCTCTCGCCCGCTCTCTCTCGCCCGCTCTCTCTCGCCCGCTCTCTCTCGCCCGCTCTCTCTCGCCCGCTCTCTCTCGCCCGCTCTCTCTCGCCCGCTCTCTCTCGCCCGCTCTCTCTCGCCCGCTCTCTCTCGCCCGCTCTCTCTCGCCCGCTCTCTCTCGCCCAAATCGCCGTTCCATCCACCTTCCGTGCTCCCTCACCACTGATTTAGTCCTCGCTTTGGTAGTCGGTACATCGATTTGTTCTCACACTTCCACTGTTATGGAAACATGCAGCGAATGGAACGACGACATTTGAGAAAAAGTAGGTAGTGTATGTTAAGTGCCACACTAATCCCAACCTTTAGCTTTAACAAAGTAGTGGATACCTGGTAAATCCCCAGCTGCGTAGGTCATGAAAATGTTCCTTTATTACCAGATTTATTGACTGACTAATTAATTATATAGATGCCCTGTGTGTGCGGCCAGTTTTTCCTTGCTTCCTATTGGTGGATACTAGGACTGGTATATACGGCGGGATTCAATCCTGCAACTGCCCGGTTTCATAACGCTACTATTCCCTCTTCCGGACTTTTTCCTCTTGCCTCCTGTTGGTGGGTACTGGCAAAGTTAGCTGGAAGTTTGAAATTTCAGCTCAACCGCACACTCTGTCCTTAAACTTGCAGGAGAGGTTTGAAAGATGCGTGCTCGTAATACCACTATCACAAACAATGAATTTATCAGTCGGGAATCTGACATTTCGATTGGGTTTTAAAAACACTGTGGAATTCCTAAGTTTCTTCTCTCAGCTACACCAGGACGAAGGACGAGGAAGAAAGTGGCTGCTGCATGATACAATAGTAACTACAACAAATACCGCTAGAAGACATAGTGAACAGCAATGTATTGAGAAGCACTAAACCACAGTCCTGGTAGCAGTCACGGCTAGATGCCCGAGATCACAGAAAATACTTGTTGATATAGTCCACACACCGCCCAGATATCCGCACGCAGCGTCCCCTCGTACACCGCCAGCACCAACGCTGAGAGGTAGGAGAAAACTTTCGTTTTGAGCGCAGACGCAGACTTGGACGAGCATGTATGTCAGAGTGCACCAACACGGCGATGAATGATTGTAGTAGTAGGATTTCGGATGTTATGAATCAGTCCAGCACCAAGATTTGGCAGTGGTCGATACGAAATATCTCAATTTCCCACCGAGAATACATGCAACACACGCTATCACGGAAGCAGACGAACATACTGAGTATTAGTTCAGTACTCATCTATCCAGAGTGTGTCACCAGGACCATCCCTGACACTCGTCCCCGCTGCTGTGGACCAGAACCGACAAGCCGGCTGGCCGGAATTTCTCTTTATACCTAACCGCTTTTCACAGGCTAAGCTGATCTGTGACTTCAGGACACCGGCTACCTCCGCCAAGCACCTGAAAAGCTGCGATTGCAGCCCTAATCTGGTGACATCCAACAATGAGCGAAATATCGGAAATAAATCTTCCTGGCGACTGCGCCTCTGGGACGAATCTCACGTTGAAATATCAACATCTGTATCTTCCTTGTGACTGGACATAATTTTCTACATAAAACCATTCATCCCTCTTACAGCTATCAGTGCACTGAAATCGCATTTTTCTGTGTCAAATCCAATCCTCCCTTACGACCAGACATAGTCATTTTCTTTGCACATGTCGGAACACTGATGACAGTAACTTTACGTCAACAGTTGTACTTTACAAGAGTGCTAATCACAGTTGAATCTGTCACTAAAGAGGGCTGCCCAGAAAGTAATTCAAAGCATTTTCTCTTAGTCGAAAACAATGCTACGAATGGGAATCTTTAGGTATGTATTATTTGAAGTCTCCTGCGTGCGTGTGCCACGTTTCCGTCACTTCCGGCAGATAGAGTAGCTGCAGGACAGTTTCAAAATGGCGTCTGTAGGTGATGTACTTACAAGCAACGTGCCTTCATTGAATTTCTCACTGCAGAGAAAGAAACTGTGGGGAATATTTACAAACGCTTGTACACAGTCTGTGGAGCACCTGCAGTCGAAAGAAGTACAGTTAGTCACTGGGCACGAAGGGTGAGGTCATCAGAAGACGGTTCGACGGAGCTCCACGATTTGCAGCGGTCGGCGAGTCTATCCACGGCTGTCACACCGGACAGCCCTGACCTAGCCCCCTCCAACTTCCACTTGCTTGGGCCATTAAAGGATGCCATTCGTGGAAGATATTTTGAGCACGATGAAGAGGTGATTCACAGAGTGAAGCACTGGTTCCGCCACAAAGACAAGGATTGGTATAGACAGGGCATACAAGCCTTGTTTCTCTATCCAAACCGTCGGCCAGTTCATCCCCTGGATACCCACATGACTAGGGACGCAGAGGACGATAACGAACGAAGCAGTACGATCAAGAGAAGAGACAAGAGCGTAATGAACATATTACTGGGTGGACAAGAATAACATCTATCAGTGGCCTGGAGATTTTTCGTCGTTCATTACAAATGAAAACGATGTAGCAAGGTCAACATATTAAAACGTAGCTCTCTGTTAACCGTTATCAGCTCCACTTTAAGTACACTACACGTTCCCAGGAGAAAATCTTGTTCCTGCTCAGCGGGAGATGTAAGAGCATACCCTATCCAATCCTTGGTTTTAGAGCCATCAATGTGAATGACGGCAGCACCCTGATACTCTCGGTGGACTAAGAGAAACATGCCCCAAAAGGACATGGGTTGGCTGGTTGGTTGTGTGAGGTTTAAGGGACCAAACAGCAAGGTCATCAGTCCCTTGTTTCAAATGTGGTCCATTCCGCTAATGTGACATCTCAGGAAAGTCAGAACAATAAAAGGGAAAAGGATAAAAACGTAAAAGGGCAGTCATGTTGTCAATGGTAAAAACAAAATGAGAGAAGTCAGCAAGAGAACGAACCCAACGCTATGCTGAAGCAGTATAGGTAAGACCACCAGTGAAACGGTGCAACCGCTAGAATGTAGAAGTACGTATGGGAAAAGGAGACTAACCAATCCTTAATAAAAAGGGGGTAAAAACACAGTAAAAGGGGAAGAAAAGAGGATGTCGGTCAGAGAGGCGAATCGGGAATCTCCGAACACTGCTTACAGTGGGAGACACCCAAACACTCACCGCCCTGCCCCAACACCAGAGAGAGATTAAAAACCTTAAAACTGAGAATAAAAACCACTTTCCTGGAGGAAACCGAGAACCAGAGAAACTATCTGGGAATCGTCAGCCAACATCAAAGGTAAAGTGTGGGGGAGTCTGTACTTAGCACGCAGAGCCAAAAGAAGGGGGCATTCAACCAAAATGTGGGCTACTGACTGGAAGGCTCCACAACGACATAGTGGGGGTGGCTCATCACGCAAAAGAAAACCATGGGTCAGCCTGGTATGGCCAATGTGGAGACGACACAGTGTGGTGAAGTCCTTTCGGGAGAGGCGAAAGGAAGAACGCCACGAGCCTGGTGTCACCTTAATCGCACGAAGTTTATTGGACAGGGGAGTAGCCTCCCAAGAATTGGCCGATGACTGTGCGAAGTGGGATTTGATGTGAAGCCGTAAATCCGCTGCAGGAGAGGTTACAGAAAACGGGGGCTGACTGCTCCCCCAGCCAAACGATCAGCGAGCTCATTACCCGGGATACCCACATGGCCAGGGACCCAAAGGAAGTCAATGGAACAAGCAGCACGGTGAGTATCAGCGAGATGGTCATGGATGGCAGAGACCAAGGGATGGCGCGAAAAACACCGGTCAATAGCAAGAAGGCCACTCATCGAGTCTGTACATAACAAAACGCGGTTGTGTTGGGGCTGTTTAATAAAGGTAAGGGCCTGGGAAATTGCCATCAATTCCGCAGTAAACACCCCACATGTAGGTGGCAGCAGATGACTTTCCGTTCCAACGGAGGATGTGAAGGCATACCCAACATGATCAGCAGATTTAGAGCCATCAGTGTAAAAAACAACAGCATCCCGCAACTCCCATAAAATTTGGCGGAAAAAGGAACGGAACACCACCGGGGGGTTGGAATCTTTCGGACCTCGGCGGAGATCCATCCGAATTCGAGGCCGAGGAACTAACCAAGGAGGAGTGGAGGGGAGGGAGCGAGGAAGACAGGACAAAGAAGGAAGCTGAAAATCACGGCAAAGAGACGCATGGCGCAGCCCAACCGGTAAACCCGCCCGAGGGCGGGAGTCGGGTGGGCGACGTCCATGGTCTGGGAAGAGGATAGAATAGCAAGGATGAGTGGGAGAGGAACGGATAGTGAGTGCATAAGACACCAGAAGCTGGGGCCGCCGAACAGAAAGGGGGGGGGGGGGGGGATCCCAGCTTCAACCAGGAGACTATCAACAAGGCTAGTAGGGAAGGCACCGGTGGCCAAACGGATACCACGATGGTGGACTGGATCCAGCACGTGCAGTGTGGAAGGAGCAGCTGAACCATAAACTTGACAATCATAGTCCAAGCGAGACAGAACTAGAGCACGATAAAGACGGAGGAGGAGGAGGGAACGGTCCGCACCCCAAGAGGAGTGGGCAAGGAAGTGAAGGACATTGAGTTGACGGAAACATCCTACCTTCAGGAGTCTGATATGGGGCAACAAAGTGAGCTTGTTGTCGAAAAGAAGACCCAGGAAACGAAACTGCGGGACCACAGGCAATCGTTGTGCAGCGAGATAGAGCTCTGGATCAGGGTGGATCGTAGTACGGCGACAGAAGTGGACCACTCGCGATTTTAAAGGAGAGAATTGAAACCCGTGTGAGAGGGTCGATGCAGAGGCACGCCGTATAGCTACCTGGAGCTGCCGCTCTGCAGATGCCATCGAGGAGGAACTAAGCCAAATGCAGAAATCATCCACATACAGGGCAGGGGCGACCAAGGGACCGACAGAGGCCACAAGTCCATCGATAGCAATGAGGAAAAGGACACTCAAGACAGAACCCTGTGGGATGCCGTTTCCTGAGTCCGTGGAGAACTAAAAGCAGTACCAACTCGAACTCTGAATGACCGATGGATCAGGAACTGGCGGATAAAAATCGGGAGTGGGCCCCGAAGACCCCACTGATGACGGGTAAGTAAGATGTGATGGCGCCAGGCCGTGTCATAGGCCTTGCGAAGGTCAAAAAACACTGCAACCAAATGGCGGCGCTGGGAAAAAGCCTGCCGAACTGCGGATTCCAGGCGAAGTAAATGATCGATTGAAGACCGTCCCTCTCGAAAGCCACACTGGTAAGGCGACAATAGATCCCGAGATTCGAGGACCCAATTGAGCCGACGGGCTACCATCTGTTCAAGTAACTTACAAACAACATTGGTCAAACTAATTGGCCGATAGCTGTCAACAGATAGGGGGGTTCTTACCAGGCTTAAGGACAGGAACCACAATGCTATCCCTCCACTGAGAAGGGAAGTCACCCTGGAGCCAGATACGGTTAAACACCCGAAGAAGATGTTGCCGTTGTGGAGTAATGAGATGTTGAAGCAGCTGGTTATGAATGGAATCTGGGCCAGGGGCCGTATCATGAGAAGAAGATAGAGCAGAAAGAAATTCCCATTCAGTAAAAGGTTCGTTGTAAGATTCTGACTCACAAGGATTGAAACGTAAGGCGGAAGCTTCAGCCAGCTGCTTTTGATGAAGGAAAGCAGCTGGATAGGAGGCTGACGCTGACGCCACTGCAAAATGGGTCGCAAGATGTTCTGCAAGAACTAATGGGTCCGTACAAATGCCATCTGGGAGGTGAAGGCCTGGGAGGGTGGACTGCCGATGGCAACCTTGGAGAGAACGAAGTGTAGCCCATACCCGTGACAGAGGGACAGTAGAAGCAAGGGAAGAAACGAATCGTTCCCAACATATCCGCTTACCCTGTTTGATTAAATAACGGGCTTTAGCACGGAGGCGTTTAAAGGTAGTAAGGCTGGCTACGGATGGGTGCCTCTTAAAGTGTTGCAAAGCTCGACGGCGATCACGGATGGCAATGGCAATGGCCGTACTCCACCACGGGACTTGCCGGCGACGAAATGGTCCAGATGAGCGCGGGACGGCAAGGCTAGCAGCGCGAACAATCGCGTCAGACACGTCACGTAGGACGTCATCAATACAACCTGACAAAGAGGGAGAAAACTCGACCTGTGCAGTGTATAGAGGCCAATCGGCGCGGTGGAAAGACCAACGAGGTAACCTGTCCATCGGGGAGCGGAAAGGGAGCGTGATAATCAACGGGAAATGGTCACTATCACAAAGGTCGTCGTGTGGCGACCAGTGTAAGGAAGGGAGGAGAGAGGGAGAAGAAAGAGAAAGATTAATGGCAGAAAAGGTACCATGACCAGCACTGAAATGAGTAGGGGAGCCATCATTAAGAAGGCACAGGTCGTGGTCTGCAATAAATTGGTCTATAAGAAGACCTCGTCTAGATGGAAAGGCACTGCCCCACAAAGGATGATGAGCATTAAAATCCCCAGGGAGGAGGAAGTTGCTGAAGAAGGGTGGTTAAGGCAGCAGGTGTAAGAGTCCCGTCAGGAGGGAGATAAAGATTGCAAACTGTGACTGCAGAGTCTAAGTGGACCCTAACAGCAACCGCTTCCGATGTAGTTTGGAGAGGAATCCACGTGCTAGCAATGTCTGTACGGACCAACGTACAAACGCCACCAGAAGCCCGCAAGGGTCCGACACGATTTCGACAGAAAACACGGAACCCACGGAGGGTCGGTGAGTGAGCATCAGTAAAATGAGATTCCTGGAGAACCACACAAGCTGCAGAGTAGGACGAAAGAAGGGATTTCAATTCTGGAAGGTGACGATAGTATCCATTACAGTTCCATTGGAGAACCACAGAACGATGGTTTAAATGAGGGCTGAACACGCTAAATCCAGTCATACCGCTGGGTCCCCACCCGTCACCGACAAGGAGGGGGCGACATCCATGAACGACTGGTCAGAATCCGGTTGTGAAGTCGGGGAAGGGACCTCCGGTGACACCAGAGGCTCTTTGTACCGGGACTTATGTTTATTCTTCTTCTTTTCAGGCTGAGATCGAGGAGGGCTGTGTGGCATAAAGGAGCCAGCTGCAGCAAGATCAGGAACAGAAAGAGACAGGGCGACCTGGGGGCCGACAGACCGCGGCTCTCGCGGTCGTCGCGCGGCAGCAGACCTTTGACTTGGAAGGTGCCGGGAAGGTGCATCCCAGGAGAGGCGGAGCCGCAGGGGAGGGGGGGAGGAGAGGGGTCCGGGATGGGGGTAAGGAAGGGGGAGGAAGGGGTGAAGATGTAACCAAGGCGTAACTAGATGTCATGGACACAGGGTGCAGTCGTGCATATTTCTTACGGGCCTCTGTGTAGGTTAAACGATCGAGGGACTTATACTCCTGTATCTTTTTTTCTTTCTTATATACTGGGCAATCTGGTGAACGTGGAGAATGACTACCATGACAATTTACACATACAGGAGGGGGAACACAGGGACTCCCCTCATGGAGTGGACGTCCACAATCACCACAGAGAGGGGCCTGGGAACAGCGAGAAGACATGTGGCCAAAACGCAAGCACTTAAAACACCCCATAGGAAGTGGGATGTACGGCTTCACATCACAGCGATAGACCATAATCTTAACTTTCTCAGGGAGGGTATCCCCTTCAAAGGCCAGGATAAAGGCACCAGTATCAATACGATTATCTTTAGGACCCTTCTGAACACGCCGAACAAAGTGAACACCCCGCCATCCGAGATTGTCCCGAAGTTCCTCATCAGTTTGAAGGATGAGGTCCCTGTGAAAAATCACACCTTGTACCATATTTAGAGACTGGTGAGGGGTAATGGACACAGAAATTGTGCCAAGATGGGTACAGGCACGAAGGGCCGCAGATTGGGGTCCCCGTGCTCGCCACGCACGTATCCACAAAAGAGTTGTGGACCCCCTGGGGGGAAAAGGACATGGGGACGACAAACTTTACGTCCTTGAAAGATATCGGTTCCAATTCGTCGTCTGGGTAGTAACCGATGGACGATGTACAGGTAAACACGAGGAGCACTTTCTAAGAGGTTTATGAGGAGGTCGCAGGAGAGGGCCTTGAGGCGAATTGGTATACTCACTCGAGGGTGGGTGTCAAGAGATTGATGTCATACGTATGAGCAAACTATCTGTTAGGTTGGATGATTAGGAAATTGGCGGATGGTGATTGTATAAGTGATCGTCTACACTCAAGAGGGAAGGTCCTCACTCCGACAAGAAAACCGTCCACGGGATTAGTTCGCAAAGTGCTGGTTGTCAGTGTCACTCTACTATCGTCGAATGAATCCAATAATTTTGAAGCCGGAAGTGCTGCTGAGCCATAAATTTGGCAACCACAGTCCAATCGGGCGACGCCAGGGCCCTATGAACAGTGGGTATAGTAGCACGATCTCTACCCGAAGAGGTGTGGGCAAGACAGCGAAGGCCGTTTAACTTTCGCATGCATATGGTCTTTAGATACAAAATTGTCTGTGGTACGTGTGAAGTTCTGTATGTACGCCGAACTGGGAAAGATTTTCATGAACGGTACAATTAACACGTCAATGAATATCACAGTAACGACTGCTCGAAATCAGCAATAACTACTTAGGCTTAGGGCACTGTAAACCCGTCACAAGAAATCTGAAGTTATATGGAGTGGACAAAGGTTATCAACTGAACTCTTACGACTAACTAGATATTTTCATATACGGCCAGGAGTTGATAAGTAATTTGCTGAAGTAGAGATGGTTTGCAATAACTTACTTTTTCCTGCAACCTTTCCATGTATATTGGCTCTTTCAGTAATATCATCAACATCTGTATAATCCTGAGCTCTTCCTTAACGAAATTAAATGCTTCTGAACACATGTTATGTTTTATGTGATTACTGTAACGCAATCAATTATTTTCAGTTAATATTTGTCTTATTAATTAACTGAAGTATGATTTGTATGTAAACTTTAGTTTTTTATTCAATATTATGATCTTCGAAATCCAGTCTACCTATGTGGAAATGTACGTAATGCTAGTATTTTTGTGGTCTGTATATTCTGCAAAGACACTACAGAAGTAGAGGTTTATTTACAGCAATGTATTTTATGTAGGATTCTATCCCACTTTAGATTTCTTACAATAACTGGCCAATAACCTCACTGGTGCTCGGAACAGGAAGAACATCGTATCTCTGGCGTATGTAGTCATAAAAAACTGTGTTTAGGTCTAGATGCGCTTTTGATGGCAGCATTCTCCTGAAACGCGTCGTCCCATTGTACATTTTGCTATGAAACTTAACTGAAGCTGCAAATTGTGTTTTTGTAAAATAGATGTAGACGCAACGTAACCACAATTCCGTTTCGAAAAAAATAAACTCTGACAAAAGAATAAGGACTACGCGCTGTCACATATGTTAATTATGTTACTCACGAGGGGTTTGGAGGTTTATAAGGAAGGAAGATATGGTTTAATCTCTGAAAGCTCATTAGAGACGGAGCCAAAGAAGCAAATACCCGAATAGGACGAGGAAGGAATCACCCCGGAATTTGATTTAACCTATTTACCTAACCACGGAAAACCTAAATCTTAATGCTATTTCATTCCTTCATCACTGACGCTTCTCGCTTGGTCGACATTTGTACTCTGACCTTTTCGAAGACAGTCATCACATTATTGGTATACAGGGTGTAAACGATAACTGATTATCACGCACTGAAATCAAGTAGAGGACGTGGAGACCAATTTTTTTCCAGGACGTTTGTGATATGTGAAGTCCGTACGTTGTTTAGAACTGGCCTACAAGAACCACTTACGCTACAGCGCCTGCTAGTCGTGCGAGATTTTCATATTCCCCACCTCTACGTGTGAACCATGAATCCTGCAGAAAAATTAACGGAGCCGTCTCTGTAAGAAATCTGATGGACACTTAGTTAATTTTGTACTGGGACCTATTTTCGATAGAGGTCGTAGTTTTTGAGTTAAAACCTACAAAAATCACGGAAAGAGCCCCATCCGTACGTTCACCACTACCCTCCAGCTCCTACTGATCAGAATTTTTGATATGTTGTTCATGGCACTCCATCCCAGCATTTCACAAACATTTTGTTCTTCATGGAATGGGCCATTATTACACCACCAGCTTAGTCGTACATTTACAAATCGTAAAACTGAGGTTTGTGTAAATTTTACCTAATTTTTTTGAATTTTAACACCATAAAATTAACAACTCGTGCTGTGTGTGTGTGTGTGTGTGTGTGTGTGTGTGTCGCCATCTGGCAATAAAGCTTCTAGGTTCGTAAGGGTTAACTTTGCATCGAATTTTCAATGTAGTTTCAACATAGCGTTTACAAGAATTATCTTTTTCTTTCGCTACCCTCACGGGTGCCTTTAAATTACTAATATTAGCGAAATAGCCGACTAAGCTGGTGGGCTAATTGCCCAGCCAACCAAAATCTTTTTTGCTCTAATATGGGAAGCCATTCGTGCAGTCGCATATATTTTTACAGTTGTGGTACGGAGTGTCATGTACAAAGTACTAAAACTCCTGGCCAGTGTGAGGTGCGTGTAGGGATGGGAGTGCGTCTGAAGGTTACTTTTGTACGTTGTTCTTTAATAATTCTAGAACCGTGGCCTCTAGTGGAAACGTATTGCAGTTCAAAATTGAGCTGCTTTAAATTTCCTACAGAAAATGTAGTACTCATTTTTCCACTAAGGCTAATAAATTGCTGGTAGAGAGCGAGGTAATACGAAAAATCTCTCTCAACGCGCGTGAACTGTAGCTGAAGCGGTTTCTGTAGGCAAATTTCTGATAGTTTTGTGACTTTATAGACCACAAAGATCCTGTATCAGATTTTTCGTGTCCTCTCCCTCTACATCACTGTGATACACTGTAAATAATCATCGTATGTGTGACACCTATTTTATGGCGTTTCTACTGTCTCCTAAAACACGAAGGATAGTAGCTTACTATTATGTGGACAAAAGTTAACACTTACTTTAAAGTGCAGTGAAGGAATGTTCATACAATAACTCTGAACTGATGGAGAAACGTTAAGGTGAAAGTTGTTTTATCTTAAGCCCGTACGATGGAACTAGACAAAAACCGCCTGCCTCCACAAAGACAAAGAGCGGTATTTGCATGCGACTGAAACAGTGATTAATTAAAGGGTAGGAGAACAAACCAGGATCAAACAATTTTCTCTTACTTCCTGGACCCCTCAGATTCATCTTTTATTAAAGCAAAAGGGTCTTCAAGAGGCTCTCCTTCGGACGTCAATTTCCTGCGGAATAACTTTGAGTGGCCTTAATTATGCCGTATCTTCTCGTTTGATGCAGAGCGAGGGGGCAAAACTGACAGGAATCCGCCTTCACAGAGAAGCTTCATTCCACGACCCACACAAAAATATGCGACACATCTAAAGGAGAGGCATAACCGAAAAATTCTCAGTGCAACAGATTTCTCATTGCAGCTGTTGAAGTATTTAGTTAATGGTAATCCACTGATCAAATGTATATAGCTGCATTTGACTGAAGTACATAAAAGAGATGTTTCAGTAAGCTCATCAATTAGAGCAAAATCTTCTCCAGGAAATCTGGACATTCGCGGCTTCTGTTCGCAAGACATACATACTATCACTGAATTTTACACATATCGCTCCGTGTGGAATTTAATCTGTGGCTTGTTGCTGGGATTACGGGTGCAAGTAACGAAACTCTTAGTTTCTTGATTGAAGGACCTTAGACCACTCAAGGAGCGTTGACCCCTATTGTGTAGCTGATGTATGTGAAAACTGCCACCACGCAGTTATGATCAGCTAGCTGATATTCATAGGACGTTTGTATTGTGTACAACGTGCAGCTTGTGGCTGGGATTGTGTCAGTGATGAAAATAAATGTTTGTACACGTCCTATCTAAATTATGCATATAAATTCGTGATAGTCAGTGAAACGTGCTGCCTATGACTGAATATTCAAAACTCGCACTTTCGTTCTCATTATTCCAAACATAATTGTTGTACATTACAGATCTAAGCACTAGAAGCTCCCTGATTTACTGTTATATGTATTCACGCATGAAAGGCGAAAGTCTGCTAGGAAAAACCAGAAGAAAATGCGACGTTACCTAATGGATATATGGCTGAGTAGTAGCTCCTCTGACCAGCATTGCAGCCGAGCAATCATCTGCGACTTTACCTCACGTCGCTCACACGTTAGATAATTTCGCTCTGCACGGTTATGTTAAAAAAAAACAAAAAAAAAAGATGTAGGATCGAGCCATAAAGGTCTGCTTTCACGCCCAACCTGCTAACTCGCTGCAAACAATAACCTTTAGCTGTGATCCTGCCATCAAATTGTCTATTCGTTGGCTGGAATTGCGAATTAACGAAGTAAACAGAAAACCTAAATAAAAAAATAAATGAATAATTAATCAGAAGGTTTCTATTCTAACGTTAGTAACTGATGTAGACGATGCCAGATAATTCTGTTGAATTATTTTTATTCAATGAAGGCAATCTCAAATATACGGACCAGTGACAAGAATAGTTCAGTATTACAGATAAATTTGAAAGGAGCTGACGGCGATAAGCCTGCCAGGAACGCGTTATTCTGTTCAGGCTTTACCAGGCAGCAGCTCGTTTATCTTTGAACTCCGATAATCCATCTCGGCACAACAAAAGATGGCGGCGGCGGCGGCGGCGGCGGCGGCGGCGGCGGCAGCAGCGGCAGCGGCGGCAGCGTCATTTTTTCACCCACTGCTGAATAAATGATTACAAAATTATTAACATATGACGATCTTCAGCTTCATGCATCCAAATATTACTGTGTTTTCAGATGTTGGTCCTCTATTATGTAGGCAGCTTTTACCCAGATTAAAACTTTGAGAAAGTATTTAGTCATTCTCACGCACTCTATTGCCCAGACAGCTTTATCGTATAATTATCGAAACATACAAAAAATTCCCATACGAAAAAGCTCAGCTTTGAACGGCCTGTCAGTGATACTAAATGTGTAATTCAATACTTTTTCTCCTGTTTCCGGATATGTGACATTCACCAATCAGTTAGTCTTAAAATATTTTCCCTTGACGCATTTCAGTATTTCCAAGGAAAAACGTATTGGTACGGTATGTAATATGTCAGGCTATCACCCACCTCATCGATTATCTGAAAATCTTGTCTGCTGATGTCAAATTGTGGTCCTCATGCTGATTTCGATTTGTACACTTCACGAACCTATTCCAAATATTAAATGGAAGCTGCGTTTTGTCTAGTCCATAAACTTGTTAATCAATAAAAGTAACTTAAAGTTCCGATAACCAACTGGATAGAATTTGTCGACATTTACGCTAGATGGAAAACAGTTTCTCCTATTTGCAATGAAGGACAAATAACCAATATGCGAACTGTATAGCACAGTTAAGCAAAATTTTCTACCCAGCATCACAAACGTTCTACGATTTGAAATCTCTTATTAGTCGAAACCGCGAGTTATTCTTATGATTTAGTTTCCGACCGGCCATTGGTGGGAAAAGGAAGTGCTAAATTCGTCTCACATTTGACTGCTAAAAACTGATTGCCGTTAATTAACGAAAACAAATCGTGAACACTTGCGTGTGTGAATGCACTATAGTGATCTACACAAGACTCTGCAGAGGTGAACTTCCATTAACAATCATTTATCAGAAATGTATGGCAAAGGTTCTCTATTTCCAATGCATGCATGCGTTTTCATGTATGTCCGAAAGAAAAGTGCATCGTAACTCGGAATAACACATGCACTGCAATATCTATTTCCAGTTGGTTCATCGACACATATTGTACGCTGATATGACCGTCGTGAGACACTATCGAAAATCGATTCAGTTGGACCAGAAGACCAAGTCCATTTCAAGTAAACACACCCCACATCATTATGGAGCTACCACCAGCTTCCACAGTGCCTTGTTGACAACTAAGTTCCATCACTTCGGGGGAGAGGGGGGGGGGGGGGGGGTTGTCTGCGCCATACTAGAACCGTACCATCAGCTCTTACCAAATGAAATCGGGACTCACCCGAGCAGGACAGTTTTCCAATCGTCTATCCTCCAACCTATGATGTCACGAGCCCAGGGGAGGCGCTGTAGGCGATGTCGTGCTATTAGCAAAACGCACTCGCGTCAGTTCTCTGCTCGCACAGCTACACTTCGCCGCAGTGTCTTAACAGATGCGTTCGTCGTACATCCAGAACTGATTTGTACGGTTATTTCAAGCAGTGTTGCTTGTCTGTTAGCACTGACAATTCTAAGCAAACGTAGCTGTTCTCGGTCGTTTCGCGCAATCCGTTTGTCACTGCGTTTTCCGTGGTGAGAGGTAATGTCTGAAATTCGGTATTCTCGGCACACTATTGACTGCCATTATTGAAATTGAAATATTGAATTCCCTAAAGTTTTCTAAAAAAGCATTGTCCCACAAAGACACCATACAGAAACGTTGGTCCAAAACTAAAAACTAAATGGCCTTCGCCATATTGCTTTCGCGGATAAAAAGAAACGCGGTCGACAGCCCGCGCATTATTTGCTAAAACGGCAGATAAATCATACGGCAAACCCAAGCGGGAACGAAACGGTTAAAAAATGGGCATTCCATATTCCATCAGGAAGTGGCGGACAGATAAGACTTGGGATATGTTTACAAAGTGGTAGGATAGCACCACTTAGCAAATGACGATGGCTAAAAAGGCAGTGCCCAGTACGCAGCCTAGTTAAAAATGACTTCCTCCCGGCGGAAGGGCCGAGAGGAGGTCGGCCAAGCCGCTGGGAGAGGTTTAACAAGCCGGAGCTTATTCCCGTGAAGGGAGGATCATTGGCACCACCTCCTGACGGCAACACACAGATTATTGGGGGGATTATAGGCACTCGCGGGCTGAGGTACGAGTACTGCAACCTTGGCAGCAGCGTTAGCAGCCTCGTTTCCCGGTAGACCGACATGACCAGAAACCCACGTAAACACCACCGTGGCTCCACCAAGAGCGAGCAAGTGACAGTTTTCCTAGACTCGCTGCACTAAGGCATGGGCAATGTACAGCGCACAGAGACTTTGAAGGGCGCCCAGTGAGTCTGAGCAGAGGGCATAACTGAAAAGGTTGTGTCGCCGGATGTACTCTGTGGCCTGATAAAAGGCCAAGAGCTCGGTTGTAAATACTGAGAAGTGTGCCGGAAGCCGATATCGAAAGACACGGGTGCCAATGACTAAGGCACACCCGACGCCACGGTCAGTCCGAGAGCCATCAGTGTAGACAAAGGTACTATCGCGAAGTTCCATGCGAAGGTCGTGAAACTGAAGGCGATACACCAAGGCTGGAGTCGTGTCTTTAGTAAGCGAATGAAGGCCAAGGTTAACATGGGCCGCTTCACGAAGCCAAGGTGGTGAAGGGTTCACACCCACCGGGGAAGCTGCACGTAGTGTGAAGGTAAGCCGCCGTAGCAAGTGCCGAAAGAGGACTCCAGGAGGTAACAGGGAAGAGGGACGAGCCCCATACTGACGATCAAAGGTGGCGGCATAGCATGAGTAGCCAAGCATGGCAGACAAACGGCATGCATATCTGCTGAGGATAAAGTCACGGCGGTAGGGCAGTGGCAGTTGAGCAGCTTCAGCATACAGACACTCAATCGGGCTTTTCTGTCTGTGTGATGGCTTATCTCAGGTGCTATTGTGCCGATTTTGGTAAGGTTTTAATTAATAGATAGACTGATACACGAGACTGATTTGTGTATGTAATTTATTATCGGTAAGCGACGTATGTTGTCTGGCTGTACATACTCAGTGCTGCCACAGCGAACACGAGGTCGGTCATAAGCTAGTCAAAAATGAAAAGCACAAAATCTAATGTTATACAGTGTTAACCTATTTCGTTAAACACGAAATTAATTCCGTTTGACATCCAAAATTCTGCGCTTTTCATTCACAATTATGATGCCATAAGTTTTCTGCAGCGTTGATGTCTAAAACAGAGGTTTCCAGAACTTACAGCGATCATTCGCCTTTTGTGTTGTGCATCAGTTTTTATTTTCTTTTACCGGGTTCGAATCGCCTATCCATTCGTCATCAGATGGTACATGTTTACTCTATGTTTGCAGCATTGTGTGGGTCCTGTAGCTGTTGCAAAAATGTAAAAATTTCAGATGTAAGCACCGAACGCTGTGCGAGTTATTGATGCTGAACTTGATGTAAAACGTATAGAACTAAACATCTTAAAAACAACAGCCCACACAACGTTTATATCCCACCCACAGTTGACAAATTAGATGCAAAAATAAACTCTTACCAAACAGCATCAGCAACACAGTTCTCAATAGCAGAAGAAACTGAACGTATCTCCACGGCTCTCCACAGTAATATCTCATATCAACTTGATAAACTGTTCAAACCACAAAATGCCAAAATAATTTTCCACGCAAACAACGAAATAGAAAACAAAATAATTTGTAATGTTATAACAGCCAATGAACCGTTTCACGAATCTAGTGTATGTAAATTAACATGTGACAACTGCTCCTGCTGCTACTACATAGGGCAAAGGAAGAACGAACTTTGCCTTTCGTAACGAAGAGCTCAGAGACGAATTTAATTGAAAAAATTCAGATAAATTAAGTTTTGCAGCTCTTCCAGCAAAAGATAGTCATTCAGTTAGGGAAATGGAAACAAACCTACTTATTATACACACTATAGAAAAAAAGAATGAAGATGAATCTCCTGGAACAATTAGAGACTTTCACCGATAACAATAAATCACCCCACACCATCTTAAACGAAGGCACGCACACGCACGCGCAATGAAGAGCTCTAATGTTTGTTTAATGAGAAATGATAGATGTCCAACGTAATTTCAGTACTAAAACTTGGTTTATTTACGTTTTGTAAATAACGTGGAACTTTTTACTTGTGGGTAAATTTGTGAAGTGCTGTAAAATTCACGTCACTGGTAAACATACGTTGTGTTTTCCAAAACAATTTGTGCACCAAGAACAAACCAACACATACTATTAACTGTAAGTAATGCAACTAAATCGATCTCGCAATGTGAATAATTCTCGCCACATTCAGTGCTTGCATTTTCCTTTTTCTCCATTTTGCCACAACCACACGACCTCCACAATGCTGCAAACATGCAATAAATATGTACTATCTGATAATAAATAGGTAGGTGATTCGAAATCGGTAATGGAAATACAAGAATAAAACAAAAGGCGACTGGTTGCAGCAATTTCTAAAAACCACTCTATGTTGTTCTACGAAGAATCTACAGAAGAGTTAGTTCACGATCATTAGATATACTGGCCGTAAATGTGAGAATGGAAATAAGATATCAGGAGAGCAAACCTGTTTTTTCTTCGTTGCCGTTTTTTCCAGAATGGAACTAAAGGACTCAATCCGCCCGGATAGTCGCGCGCGATAGCTCTCCTCCCCGTGTCGTCTGGGAGGCGCGCCGGCTCCAGATCGAATCCGCCCAGCGGATTAACCACGAGGGCCCGTTTACAGGCCATCCTGGATATTTTGTTTTTGTGGTTTCCCTTGATCGACTATTACCCACGTCCTACCACAGATCCACGATTCGCACGCACACACATCGTACATCGTAAATGTTCGCACTTGTCCTGGGAGGGGGGGCTGTTAGAGACACGAAGGATACTATCATTGCCAAATCCCGAGTCACATGCCAACGCCTTGAAGATATGGGCTAAGGCCAGGAAAGAAGAAAAAGAAGAACGCAATCAGTATGATGACTGTACTATAGTATTATGGCGGTGAAATTCTGCGAGCGGACACTTTTGTTAAATTTAATGTGAGTCAACCATAATTTTTCTGTAACTAGCCCAATGATAATGTAATTACCACTCAAAAATAAATGCGGCAAACCAGTGGCAACTTTACCTTAAGTATCTAGTTAGAAATCACGCTTTTAATTCTCTGCAACATATAAATGCTCATTTGTTTTCATTGTGTACCAATGAAATCAAGGAGAAATTTCGATAGGAAAACAAAGCTCAATGAGAAACAAAAACTTTGAAGTTTGCTGATAACATCGTAATTCTGTCAGACAGCGAAGGACTTTGGAGAGCAGTTTAATAAAATGGGTAGTGTCTTCAAAACGCGTTATAAAACGAAAGTCAACCAAAGTGTAACAATCACAATGGAATGCAGCTAAATTTAATCAGGTGGTAGCGAGGAAATCAGATTAGGAAATGAGGTAAATAGAAGATGAGTTTTGCCATTTGGCAAAAATGATAAAATCTGGATGATGTAAAATGTAGATGAAAACAGAAAAAAATTCTGAAAAGGAAGTATTTGTTAACATCTAATATGAATTAAATGTTGAAAATATTTTCTGAAGGTATCTGCTTTGTGGTGCGATGCACCCCCTCCTCCCCCTCCCCACCGCCCTAACCTCCTATGCAAAATGGTTCAAATGGCTCTGAGCACTATGGGACTTAACATCTATGGTCATCAGTCCCCTAGAACTTAGAACTACTTAAACCCAACTAACCTAAGGATATCACACACATCCATGCCCGAGGCAGGATTCGAACCTGCGACCGTAGCAGTCGCTCGGCTCCGGACTGAGCGCCTAGAACCGCTAGACCACCGCGGCCGGCCCTCCTATGCAAGGTAAACGTGGGTGATAAGCAGTTTAGACTAAGACACAATGTAAGTTCTTGAAATGTCGTGCTACAAAAGAATGCTGAGTAATGAATGATAAAGTACAGAATCGAACTGGGGAAAAAACATGGCCCAAACAGACTAAAAGAAGGGATTGGTTGATAGGACACTTCCTAAAGCATCAGTATATTGTCAGTTTCCCAACTGAAATGGGGAAGGAGAAGGGAGAAGGCCAAGTGGTAAGAACTATACAGGCAGAACAACTCATATACAACAAGCAGGTTCACTTCGATGTAGATTACAGTAATTATTCGTCGATGAAGAGGCTTGCAGTGGTTATTACGTAAAGCTTGATCAGTCTGCGGACTCAAGACCATATCACAACGTTCTTTCTTCCAAGTCTCGGGATATATTTTAAAGCGATCGCTTCTTTACGCGACTCTGGCTTCTTGCAGTGCTCAATAAATCAATAATCCGAACCTGCAAAGCGTAAGTACTTCCCCTGCGAATACTGACGCTGACTGCCAAGGCCATATGAGGCGCGGCATCTGGCGACTAGCGAGTGCAAGCACGCAGCACGTCTAAAAATATAAAACTCGTCGCACTGAAAAGCCACCGAAGGAAGGAAGGTTCAAAAATGGCTCTGAGCACTATGGGACTTAACATCTATGGGCATCAGTCCCCTAGAACTTAGAACTACTTAAACCTAACTAACCTAGGGACAGCACACAACACCCAACCATCACGAGGCAGAGAAAATCCCTGACCCCGCCGGGAATCGAACCCGGGAACCCGAGAGTGTAAGGAAGGAAGGAAGGAAGGTAGGTAAGAGTTTAACGTCCCGTCGAGAACGAGGTCATTTGGGACGGAGCACAAGCTTTGATTACATCGGGCTGGGAAAGGCAATAGCTGTGCCCTTTTCAAAGGAATCATCCCGGCAGTTACCTCGAGATACTTACGGAAAACAAGGAAAACCTAAATCTGTATGGCTGAAATCGGGTTTGAACCGTTGTCTTCCCGAATGTCAGGCCATCCATGTTACATTCTCAAAGTCAACCGCGCTTTATGATTTGTTTATTAACGAGAAACGGAAATCATTACCCCCACAATTTCAGAGACGAAACTAAAAATTATCTTCATGCCGGTTGAACGTAACAGTCTAGGGTCGCCGTCTAAAAAATGCAGCTTAGCGAGACGCATACCGTCAGGTTTCGGAAATCCGCCATAATGTCTTGTCAACACACTATTCCTGGGCGGCTTCTTCGTATCATCATGATACAGACATTCTATTTCTTTCTTGCTGAAAGACTCTACTACCATTCAAAGAGAGTGTGCTACAGCAGTTGTGCAACGTGATGCAGCTAAACAGACTCTAGAGGCTGAATGCCTGCATCAGAGCACAAAAGCGACGAGCCAAGCACCCTTTACAAGGGAAGCTCACACAACGGCTCATTGAGTTTGCTCATCTTCAGCACTGTTTTGGCGTGTACGTGGATTTAACAAATGCTGCTGTTGTATGATGCGCTGCTTACATTTATTTATCGATACACTGATGCCTTTATCTCAACGAGCAAGTACAGTATTCATAGCAGGTCCAGCTCGATATGTCTTCACTGTAATACGCGCATGAAAGTATCACTAAATTTATCAATTTGTAACGATTCCAGATTATGTCATATATCGCCACGAATGTACGATGAAGACACCCATGGTTTTTGTTGTCAACAGTATTGTTAAGATTGCTGCTTCCGAAGGAACGTGGTTTCTGGATAGCTATTGAAGTGTGTGGTGGAAGATTTTTAAAAAGGATAAAAGAAAATTGCGCATTACGACTGAGCTAACGGTGTTGTTCAATGGCTGGTGTTATCTTATGACTTTTAACAAGCTTATAAACCTGGCTAACACTGAGGAACAATAAAACGAGATGTAAAAAATATTCCTCTACCACTGACTAAGATCTTTACAGATGACCTTCGTAAACTGTAGGCGCCGCCATGAAACCAAGCGTCTCAGTTCCCGACACCGCACACCGCTTCACTGCACGCCCTGCAACGTTGCCGTGTTAACTTACTGGCTGCTCAGTGGTCACTATTTGCTACTGGCGTGACCGGTAAATCTTCGCTTTGTTCGGTGTGATGTCCTCACTCCGCAATCCAGTGTGGATGTCCCTGATGAGCAACGGCCTGTGCACAGCTCAGACGATAGTCGCCGTTGTGTACACCGAGACCGAATAGATGTAAGTGAACACGAAATGGAGCAAATATGTATTATCCAATGTCTTCAAGTTTTAGGAAAACTTTTACATAGTAAAGAAGATAGGCGGGAAAATGGTTTCGTCCTTTAACCAAAACTGAACGCAGTAGCACACGGATTCTCAGAACGAACGGAGGAACATATTAACAGCATCCCAAATTCTCCAGGTGAACATCAACGAAATCAAAGCAAGGGTAACGGAATGTAGTCAAATTACGTCACGCTATTCTCGTGGAACTACATTGGAAAATTCGACAACAGAGTTAGTAGATGCGTTTCGCTATTTGGGCATCAAAACAATTGACCATGGCCGAAGTAGATAGCATATAAAAATTTAGACTGGTAATGGCAAAAAAAAAGGAAAAAAAAGAAAAGAAAAAAAAGCGTTTCTGAAGCAGAGGAATTCGTTAGCACCCAATATCCATGTAAGTGTTGCCGCGGCCTGTATTTGTCGTGCCAATTTTGCTTAGTCTGGAGGAAAAGTTTTACTTTACACGTTACAACACAGCTCTGTACAACGTAACGCTTTTTCCTAAAATAAAAACGTGATATTTGTGACAGAAATCCTCGCTAGCGTCTGACGATGGACTTAGGCTCGAAACTAGGTACGGTAAAATCAATCAATCATTCATTCATTCATTCATTAAGTCAGTAAGTAGCTGGTTGCACTTTTGTTCACAGTGGTATTTCTGGGAACACCCGCGGTGTTGAGAAACTCATGTCTAAAATAACGCATCGCTTTCCCTCTCTTTCAGTGAACTGATATGAGACCTTGCTCTCTTTCACCTGTAATGAATCAGTGGCAAATTCTGGTTTACGACGTGTTCGTATACCTCAACACAAAACTTGAGAAAGGGCAGTGAGCCGGCGCGGTTAACAATAAATGTTCCGCATTTACGACAGTTTGCTTAATACTACGACCATCCACGCCACGCTTTTATGCCATTTCGCGGCAGCCATTTACGTCAACACCTCACTGTTTCATCATCTCAGACTATGAGCTACGCCGAACATGTTAAATTACAAGAACTCGGAATAAAATTCTGTACGTTTGCAGAAAAATATAGACACTTGTCTCCTGCACAGTTTTACTTTCTAACAGACAGGCCAACGGAACACTTACAGGGGAGTGAACAAAAACGAGGAAACACCAAAAACACGACACACAAGTTGCATAGTACGGTGCAGGAAAACGGCTCGCATTCAGGACAGCTTCCACTCGTCTCGGAATGGATAAATACAGGTACTGTTTGATTTTATAGGGAATCTTGTACAATTATTCCTGGAAAATAGTGGCGAGTTGACGTAAATATGATCGATGTGGATGGAGATCACGCATCATTCACTCCAAAGTAGACCACAACATCTGAATGATATTGAGATCTGGTGCCTATGGTGGCCATGAGAAGCGATAAAAATTCGTCGTGCTCACAAAAATCAGCCCTGGACGATGCGAGCCGTGTGAACAAGTTCTCGCTCGTCTTTGAACTCAGTACCACCATTGGGAACAAATATTATACCATGGGACGGACTTGATGATCAGTACGGTCACATAATCTTCGGCGGTAATGCAATCTAGTGGATAAACCATGAGGCCCATGGAATACCCCGTTATGGTAGACCAAATCATCACCGAACCCCCGCCATGTTTCACTCTTGGGACTTAAACTCGGCCAGAGGCTGGAACCCAAGTGAAACAAGGCTAATTGACCAAATGATTTTCTTATAATGCTCCATAGTCCAGGTTTTATGGTTACAGCATCCCATTTTACTGTCACGAGCATTTGCTTCACTGATCGATGGTTGTGGAATTTCAGCTCGCCTTGTAATTCGGAGCTCCCTCCGAATTATTTGTACTGACAGGGTTCGCGAATGCGACATTCAGTTCTGCCGTGACTTTTGCAGCTGTAGTTCTCTTATTTTTCGTCACCCTCCTCTTCAACGACCATGTCATAGGCGCTCAAAAAACACATTCGTCCGCGTGGTGACAGATTGTGTGTTTCTGCTCTTCCTCTATGTGGTATAGATCTTGGATACGGTGCCTCCTGAAACGTCGAACATTTCAGGTCTGTTGCTCACGAAATAACCCACCGTACGAGCGCCAACAATTTGCCCGTGTTCGAATTCACTTAGCTCCGACATAATGCAGTCACGACTACAAAGAATACTGTTCTGACCGCGAATGAGACTTTCAACGTATTGAGGGCATTTCACATGTGACGTTTGTGGCTAAACACAACAGCAGAACCAGCGGGCTTGGTTGTTATCTGCAATTATGTTCACGCATGCATTTCTCGCGGTGTTTCCATACTTCTGTCCAAACCCTGTATGTTAGTTGTTTTTCACAACACTATTATTTTGAAAATAAAAACAGCAACGTTAACATAACAAACGGTATTACTGATCTCTCTCAGATCCTTACCGCGAATTTTCTAGATGACGTGTGCACATGTACGCCCAAAGAGGGATTTTCTAAAATACTTTTGCATGGTGATCGGGCAACACTTCGTGAGAATTTTCCCAGTAAGCATCAGTCGGTTTGGCATCTGCCTTTCTTATGATTAGTTATACGTGGTCGTCCCACTTCCAGTTGCTCCGTGCGCATACTTTCAGAAAGTTAGTGGAAGTGCTTTAAGGGCAATCGTGTAATAAGAGAATAATAGATGTTTTCGACAATTAAGCGCAGTATGTTACATCTGTTTGTGTTGTGTGAACTGTCCAGCATCGATCCTCTCCAGCAGTTGGTGGTTTATTTAGTTACAAATTTGCAGTATTGTGACTTCTCTACACAGCAACAGAATCGTTCAAGAAACGCCTCGTGGAGGTTTCGACGATATCCGAAAATAAACTGCTGTCGTTTCCAGCAGACACAGTTGTGATCCATGACAGAGTGCGAGTGAAATAACGCGACAGGTGAAAATGAACTTCAAAGCGCGTGGAAAATTACGATTCTGGTCGCCAAATGGAGGGGGGGGGGGGGGGGGGGGGAGAGGGAGGAGGAGGAGGGAACGTGGAGAGACAATTTCTGTCGCCGAGTAATTAGACTGATAGAACGTTCCGTATGTCGTTAACAGAATTGGTTACTGTGTCGGAAAACAGACGAATGTACGTATGCCACTTTGAAGTGCTGTGCAGCATTTTGTGAAAATTTCTTGGCCTGGGATGTTTAAGTCACTTTTTGAAGTCCCCTTGTGAACACTAACTGCCGTATAACATTAACATTCCCTTGTGGTACACGTGATATTTTATGTACGTATGAAGATCTCTCTCCGTTAAGAATAAAATGGTGCATTCTATTTGTGAAGAACTCCTCAGTCCAGTCACAAATCTCGTCCGATATTCTGTACGCTCGTATTTTGTTCACTAGATGACAGTGAACTGTTTAGACAGTTTAGCAAATTAAGGTTCCTTCGCTTTCAGTGCGTATGTAGAACGCATATAGAATTTTATGCGTTTGCCACCCACTTCTGTGTGCGCCAAAACGAGCACTCGACGGTCTGTGGTGGCGTGTCGCTGGCAGCACCCTGCGCGCAGTCCTTACCCGGCTCTGATTTATGATCCCTCTGGAGTCTCCTGACTACGGACTGGGGGCCAACTACCCACATACCATGTCCCAACACCCGCTGAAGATCTGCAAGCTAGTCCTGACATTAATCCTACTATACGTGATCTATACCCAGAGTTCTTCAAAATGAGTGATGGCTTTTTATTTCAGTTTGCGTGTTGCGAAGGTGCGAGTATGGTTTCACAGTCCACAGCATTTGGTCTTATCTCACCACACAAAAGGGAAAAATTAAGAAAATAGGACATCTGAATCAAAATGTTGCACGGACCACGCTCCATCTCTCTGAGCTGCTGATAGCTGTCACAGGACTCCCGTGATCGCAAAATTATTTTTTAGCGCACAATGGATATTCGCTCAAGAAGCTGCTACAGTGAGACTCCTTTGTTCTGACTGGGTGGACCCGTAGGCCATCAGGATAATCGAAAATCCGTACAGCATGGAAAGTCAGGAAAAAAAACCAACGATGTCATGGGCTACATTTTATAAACGTGTTAATTTTTATATGAAGACACAGACTGTACATTATTTTCACATAAATTTTGTGCGACTATTGCGTTTTATACACTAAAATAGTTTCTTTTGCCACAAAATCGTATGTTGTTTATGTGCTGCGTAATCGTGCAGGTGCTTCAGCAGCTATACACTGAAGAGCCAAAGAAATTGGTACACCTGCCTAGTATCATGTAGTGCCCCGCGAGGACACTAAAGTGCCGCAACGTGACGTGCCATGGACTCGCCTCATGTCTGAAGTAGTGCGAAGGCAACTGACACCATGACCCCTGCAGAGCTCACCGTAAATCCGTGAGAGTAAAAGGGGATGGAGATCTCTTCCGAACAGCACGTTGCAAGGCATCATAGCAATTCAGGATTTGTGGTGTGTCACATTGTCCTGCTGGAATTGCTCAAGTCCGGTCGGAATGCACAATGGACATGAATGGATGCAGGTGATCAGACAGGATGCTTACGTATGTGTCACTTGTCGGTCGTATCTAGGCATATCACGGGTCCCATGTCACTCCAACTGCACACGCCCCACACCATTACAGAGCCTCCACCAGCTTGAACGGTCCCCTGCTGACATACAGGGTCCATGAATTCTTGAAGTTGTCTCCATACCCGAACACGTCCATCCGCTCGATACAATTTGAAACGTGACTCGTCCGACCATGCAACGTGCTTCCAGTCGTTAACAGTCAAATATCGGAGTTTACGGGCCCAGGCGAGGCGTAAAGCTTAGTGTCGGGCAGTCATCAAAGGTAGACGAATGGACCTTCGGCTCTGGAAGCCCATATCGATGTTTCGTTGAATGGTTCGCACGCTGACACTTGATGGCCCAGAAGTGAAATCCCCAGCAATTTGTGGAAGGGTTGTACTTGTCACGAACGATTCTTTTCAGTCTTCGTTTGTCTCGTTTTCGCAGGATTTTTTTTTCCGGCCGCAGCGATGCCAGAGATTTCATGTTTCACCGGATTTATGATGTTCACGGTACACTGGTGAAATGATTGTACGGGAAAATCCCAACTTCATCGCTACAGCGGAGATGCTGTGTTCCATCGCTTGGGCGCAGACCGTAATATTAGGCTCAAACTCACTTGGGTCGGTTATTGCTGCTACAATGGCAGGATATCAATATTTAAGAACTGCGACTTACACTTGTTATCTTATATAGGCGTTGCCGACCGCAGCACCGAAATCTGCCTGTTTACATACGTATCTCTGAATTTGAATACGCATGCCTATACCAGTTTCTTTAGCGCTTCAGCGTATTTTAGCCGCAGTTGTTTGCGACTAGAGTTCCAAATAATTCTTTTTTTTTTAGCTTTGTTGTTGTCGACGTGTCAGGACCTTAGGTTCAAATGGCTCTGAGCACTATGGGACTTAACATCTGAGGTCATCAGTCGCCTAGAACTTAGAACTACTTAAACCTAACTAAAGTAAGGACATCACACACATCCATGCCCGAGGCAGGATTCGAAACTGCGACCGTAGCGGTCGCGCGGTTCCAGACTGTAGCGCCTAGAACCGCTCGGCCACTCCGGCCGGCTCAGTACCTCAGGATTAACGAAATACGCTCTCAGATAATCCATCATTAACGTCACCGTGTGCAGATGAACCAACGGTGATCATTTCGACTTCAGGAATCATACCGTAACCAGCGTCATTGTTATTTCGCAGCTAGTCATTTTCGACATTAACTCCTCTCTCTGGGCACCCTGGAATCGTTGTAAACGCTTTAGCACCAAATTCAGCAGCAATTTTTTCAACAGTTCTCCTTTATTCGTCCTATGTTGCGCATTAAATTTTTGTCCATGGACACAACCACCGTCCCTCTCTTTGGTGAAATTTTACATTCTAAATAAAGTGGGGCGATACAGTATTGTTCAATTCAATGCCAACTTCTGAACTGACTGACAATTTACCACGATCTGTGTATGACGGATGGCTGAAACTGAATTTAAAAATTCTTGTTGTTGATTGTTGCCGATATTATGTCGGGAGTATCAAATACTGTAGAGTTACTGTATTTAATAAATTTAATAACTGACCCGGTTGAAACGGAGACACGGGTAAGGGAGATCCGCATGAATGAGATTCCACTGTACTTATACGAGATACGTGGAAGAGAGCTTATTTTATCCAATATATATCTGACCGCACAATTCTGGGTATTGTTTGAGCATACCATATTTTAAGTGTTTCACTATGTATTTATTCAAACGCAAAACGTATTTCGTGCATTACAACATACTCAAATGTATGCGTAAGCTACTTTTAATTTTAAAGTTACTCTTTTGGTCAGTCTTTTTTCATCCTGTCTTACTACTGTTATGTAAATGATTTTTAGTATTTCAGTGTTGTTTATCAAATCGAAGTTGAATTTACGAGAAATGAAGCATGACCAAAGAAAGATGTAACGTCCTCTCGATCGAAAGATCTGTTGTGAAGGACATCAGCCGTTCCCTTTGAAAGGAAACCATAGTGGCATTTGCCCTAAGCGATCTTCTGAAATCACAGAAAACCTCTATTTGAGCAGCCATCCTTCCTGATATGAGTCCAATGTCTTACCGCAGCAACGCCTCGCTCGCTAAAATAGGAGAAGAAGCGCAACAAATAACGCATATGTACTGCATAGCGTTCAACATTTGTGTTGTGTGAGTATATATTTAAGATGGTGGAAATTGACAGATGTGTGATACTGCAGTACGTGCGTCCAGCGATAAAAAAATAAAATTACTAGCACAACCAGCACAGAGATGTAATGTCTCATTCACACGAGCGCTATTCATTTCAAAATGACCCATGTATGGGGAACAGCTGTTGCAAATTTGGCTTCACCTGTAGACATGGGTAACTTACCCATCCAGATTCAGGAATACTTACAGGCGTAACGTTGTCCTCGCGTACGTAAGTGCATTTATCGAACCTCACATGGCTGGAGGCTCGCTAAGGAAACGATCATTACTTTACTAGCAAACCTGGCTATGCTTCGCAACTGCTAAATATGTATGGGAACAGTAGATACATCGAAATCTTCTTACACCCCCTCTCTGTCCATCTCTTCTTCCCCCCACTCTCTCTATGGATCACAACCTCTCCCCCTCTCTCTGACCATCTCCACCTCCTCTAAATCTCTCTCTCCACCGCCTCCTCCCGCCCATGTCTGTCTTCTCCTTCTCCCTCTATACACCCAATTCCTCCCCATTTTCTGTTTATCTCCTTATCCCCTTCTTTCTCAAACTTAACCTTATTTATTGTTATCGGCAACGAATTCCTTACTGGGAATTCAAGTCGTTTAAAATGGATGGCTAAATCTGTACCTCCCCTGCTGCTGGATCTCTGAGGATAGCAACCTTATTGCTGTAGTTCATTGACATTGATAAGAGCTTTAATCTGCAAACGGATAGAATTACAAAGTTTCCGACGATTCAGATCCCGTAGTAGTATTACAATCATAAGCAGAAAAGCCGTAAATATAAATTCCCTGTTCTCCGTGAAAACAGACCACCAGGAGGAAAGCTAAACACCACAGTTCTTTAGAGAGAGAGAGAGAGTTTACTACATAGGAGAAACCACCCGTCTCATGGTTTAAATGCCTTGCTATTGCTGTTTAAAATGACTGCAAGAAAGAAACCGAAACTGCACATTTTCACAGCACAGCACAACGTTTTCTTAATCGTTGTGTGTTTTAACAGAAAAATCTGTATATTGCTGTTCAAAAAAATATTTAGCCTATACCCTTCTGTATATTTACTAGAGTATTTTGTAAAAATTTGAAATAAATCGGTACGGAACTCTTTGAGACTTTTGGTAACAATGTTGAACGACTCGGCTTTATGTAGTATAGATGAAACTGTTGCGAAACTTAAGTTGGAAGTAGGACAATCGTTCTGTTTCTTGTTTTTTGTTTACTTTTGCAGAATAAAATCTGTGGACTGTATTACCTCATAATTAGAACTAATAATAAATACGTCATGAGTAGAAACTTAAATGACTAAGCGACGTACAAGTATTAGCGTACGAAAATGCAACATTGCATATAGCGAATAAACACTTCTAATGCAGTTACAAATTCTTATTTGGAAAGAGTTAGTTACTTATTTTGACGCTTTACCAACTTGCATGGTTAAGAAATGCGTAGGCTATCACTCATGTCGAACACTTGTCATATAATATTACAAGGGAAGAAAGAGAACAGGAAGTAGACTCCATTACGTATTCCTTAACGAGTACATCAGGAAATAAACTTGGCACTAGATTCCTTCAAAGGAAGACTAAAGCCATTATAATTTTTCAGTTTTTTGTATTTTTAATTACTCTAAGTATTATTGATCTTATTATCAACAATACAGGACAATTTTGCACGATCTGCAAAGAGCCAATATAACAAAGATTGTATACTAAAATGTAGACTTTCACGGCCGAAAATATCATGTCCATTATAATTAATGATGTATTGGAACAGCTGGATCGAATTTTTCCTGCCGATATTTCAGAACTGTTTAAGTGTTTATAATTTATATAAAAAACAGCTACCAGCCACATGTGCATATTGAAAAGTGTATTAAGCTTGCGTTCGAAAACAAACGCACGAATCTTTCGTCAGGCAGAACTACACAGCTCGTAAGTACACTAACCTGTAAGTTTACTAATGTTTATAAAAACCATCTCATGAGCAATTAGATCTTGTAAAAGAAGTAAATCTTTCGTAAAAATACCATTACCGATATGACAACAAAAATATTTCTTTCCTTTCCCAGTGCAGCAAACGAATAACACAAACAAAACTAGGTCCAACTAAGAATACTTGTAATCTGCCATCTGAAGATGGATTTGTAAAGAAAAATCCGAAACCGGTCAACATGTGGCTGGTAGCTGTTTTTTATATAAATTATAAACCTTAAGTACAACAGCCACGTTTCTCAACATGTTGACTTTCGACAAAATAGTGTTTAAGTGTTGTTTGACGACCACATCAAGTGGAATGAACAGTTTTATGAGCAAACGGATGGCGTGGCTATGGGAAGCCCCCTAAGTCCCGTAATTGCAAACTTCTTTATGGAGAAATTCGAAGAACAGGCCTTAGGTACTACCAGCAAAAAAACCGATACGTGGATGACACGTTTGTGCTGTGGAGACATGGTAGGGAGGAACTAAGCCGGTTCCACGAACATCTGAACAGTATAAACTCGAGAATTCAGTTTACAATGGAGGAGGAGGTAGACGGTAAGTTACATTTCCTCGATGTGCTTGTTTTTAGGAACGAAAATGGTAGTTTGGGCCACTCAGTATACCGCAAACCCACGCACACGGACCGTTATTTGCACCGGGATTCGAACCACCACCCACAACAGAAGCGGGGTGTTATCAAGACGTTAGCGGACAGAGCTAGAAATATTAGCGAACCTGAGTTGCTCGACGCTGAGATGGAACATCTCCACAATGCACTAATGAAGAACGGATATTCGTCCGCCGAAATAAAACGTGCGTTGAGGCAGCCACGCAGAAATCATACTGACGTACAGGCTACTGCAAAATTTAAAGTTTTCCTGCCGTTTGTTAAAAATGTAACGGAAAGAATAGGGAGGATCTTGACGAAGCGGAATATTACCGTAATTTACAAGCCCACCAGGAAGATACAGGAATACCTTAAGCCTGCCAAGGACGCTCGCAAACCACTGGAAAAAGCTGGAGTGTATAGGATCCCATGCAGCTGTGGTGATGTTTATGTGGGTACCACTAAAAGAACTGTTTCCAAACGTTTGGAAGAGCATAAGGTAAATTGTAGAAGAGGAGAAACGGAACGATTAGCTGTTGCGGAGCATGCTTTCCAGCCAGGGAACCACAATATTCGTTTCGAGGAGACGCAAGTACTAGCGGCCACAAGCGGATATTACGAAAGGCTCTACAGGGAGGCAATCGAAATCGCTAAACACCCAAATAATTTCAACCGTAAGGAGGAGGGTGTGAAATTAAACGGCATATGGATGCCGGTGTTAAAGAAGATGTGTACCACCCGCCCACTACTGGGTGATGGCAACGGCGATCGACGGCGACGGACAGCGGCCAATTGCACTGACATTTTCAAAACACGTGACGTCACGCCGCGGCGTGGGAGCGCGCGGACACGGAATTTAGTGGCAGTCAGTAGCGAGCCAGTGGGTGTGTTGGACCTTCCATTGAGCTACGGACCCCCTTGAAGATGTCTCCCGCAGTCAGAGACGAAACGTTGGGAATCGACACAGAATTCATCAACCGACCACGGCATAACAGCCCGGATAATTATAATGGACAAAGACTATATAGACCTCTGACGATGAGTGCTTCGACACTCAAACCCCCTTGTATTATGTATATTAAACAGACTAACTACCGAAAGGCAGACAGGAAGGTACTACCTTGAAGGTGATTAATAAGACAAGTAAAGAATATAGGAAAACAGTGCGGAAGTTCAGTTCACATCGTAAGTCAGTGCTGATAGGTAACAGTGGGACTAACACGGCCTCTGTAGATTCTAAAGCGTAGTATCCAAACTGTATTCGTTGACAGAGTAGTCGGTACGCTAGGCTTACTTTTTTGTTGTTTATGTCAAGCGATTAACTTATGTTGGCACGATCCATTCGCAATGAATAATGAGCGACGAGGCCACGGTGAATATTGTTGCGCTGAATAATCCCTCGGCTCCCGCTGTTGCTACCTTCCCTGCGTCTTATCGATTCGTTCTGTCTATGAAGGGATTCCAAATTTGCAATTCTATCAGCTACTTTGAACTCTTCACCGCCTGAAAGAAGGATGTACAGGAGTAGTGGTTCTGCGTTAGAAATCAGGCGGCGAATGACATTTCTCCATCAACGCAGTAACCTTAACTTCTCTTAGTAGTCAACAGCAGTACCGTAGTCGTGCGATGTTGACACTTGTTGATAATGACTGTAGAAATGTCGACAGAAGAAGATATGATGGCATTCCTACTTTTCAGTAAATGATGTTTAACGTACAAAATTAATTATACTTATATTTTATGAATGATAACTGACACGTAACACTTTACTTGTCACTGCCAGGAGGAACATTTATCCCACGAGCCGCTTCGTTTTAACACATCAGATTATATTACTAAATTAATTAATTAATTAGTAGTTTGAGTCTTTAGTGCAAATAATAGGACTGATATACTTAATGGAGAGTTGCTGGTTTGGGTATTTTGGTTGGTTGGTTGAGGTTTAAGGGACCAAACAGCAAGGTCATCAGTCCCTTGTTTCAAATATGCGCCATTCCGCTAATGGGACAACTCAGTAAAGTCAGAACAATAAAACGGAAAAAGGGAAAAAACGTAAAAATGCCGTCATGTTGTCATTGGTAAAAAACAAAATGAGGGAAGTCGGCAAGAGAACGAACCTAACACTATGCTGAAGCAGCATAGGCAAGACCACCTGTGACTTAAAAGGTACAACTGCTATAGTGTAGAAAGTACGTATGGGAATAAAAAGACTAACCAAGCCGTAAAACAAAAGGGTAAAAACAGAGTAAAAGGTGAAGAAAAGAAGAATTCGGTCAGGGAGGTGAATCAGGAATCTCCGAACACTGCTTACAGTGGGAGACCCCAAACACTCACCGCCCTGCCCCAACACCAGAGAGAGATTAAAAACCTTAAAACTGAGAATAAAAACCACTTTCCCGGAGGAAACCGAGAACCAGAGAGACCATCCGGGAATCGTCAGCCAACATCAAAGGTAAAGTGTGGGGAAGCCTGTACTTAGCACGCAGAGCCAAAAGAAGGGGGCATTCATTTGGGCATTTTGGCAGCGATTTTCGCACAACTGTAATTTTAACCTCAAAGCATTAATAATAAAATTTAAAGCTTATTCTGATAAGAAGTAAACAAATGTACCGAAAGTTATGTCCAAATAGCGCTTAGGAACGCTTGGGGATGAGTCACATACGAAAGCTCGGCACTAATCAAGACCGCGACGATGGAAGTGTTTGTGACATGTTGCTGCCATTGTAATTTTTATGCTTTCTAATCGCAACAGTACGCGGAGCATCCGCGAGGTTTCGGAAGAACTACCTCGTCGTGGGTCAGAAGAGAGAACAATAATAACAATAATATTAAAAAAAAACCGAGCAACCCATTTTCGTTGACACACGCGATTTCGCCCAATTTTCCATACCGTAATGTAGCCACAGCATTTTAGACTGTCTAGTCACAAATCCTTTAAGAAGTTTGTTTTTGAAATACGAGACGAACGCAATGTACAGACTAATTACCATCAAAACAACAAATAGACTATCCCTTTCAGTAGACTGCAAAGAGCTCATTCCCACATTCATACCATACCGTCTAGAGTTTTGTATATTATTTTGAAAGCAGCCATGACCACCACGGCAAAGAGCCCATATTTCATGTTGTTCTTTAATTCCAAGTGGATGAATATATCCCATGCCTGGTGCAGTAGTCCATAGCTTGTTCCGACAACCTGTGGCGAATGTCGTTCTGACAGGCCAATCTGAATATGGTACCAGTGTACCGATGCGGTTAACGTTTCGCTCTCCACAGATTTTTGTATTGTTGTCGCGAAAATATTTTCTACAGAGTTCAACTAGAAGCCCTCCCTCAAGCCAAGTAAGACGTTCTTTCAAAATATTTCATATAGACAGTAGTCCGAAGCAAACTTCTTCTGATCTACTGATAAAACGTGTTGAGCACAGTTCAGTTACGGGTTAGGTTGTGCAAAAACAGAAGCGATGGTCCCTAACATCGGGTAGCAATAGGTTGCAGTATTTCAGGTAGCTGAATTTTGGCATCGACTTATACAAACAGAGGTTCTGAATTCTGTTATGGACGTCATGTTTCCTATGTCTGAGAGACAAATACGTTGGGCTATTGATGGGTTGGGCATACTATAAAGCAGCAACAATGGAATTTGTTGCAAATGGTTTCAGAAAATGTATGATCTATCCTTGTGACAGACTGGTTTTTTCATCTATGGATGTTTCTCCTCAGCAATCTGCAGCAAATGCGCGTAAGGCCTCAAAAGGCACAGTAGGGCCATTCTCGACTGTTTTTCATGGAATCCAAGAAACAGCAGTGTAGTTTTGGAATCAGCCCACCTCCTGTACATACATCACCAAACCCAACACCAGGAAAAGGAAAGAAGTAATGTTGACGTTATCTGCTTTAGAAAGACTTTGGAGGAGTCTCTAGCTAAAGGGAAATAGAAAGCAAGCACCAGGACTGAAGCCACGACATCACCTTCAACAAAAGCTACTCCAGGAGCTCCATCTGATGCATCTGGTAGACATTCAACGTCTGGGACTACCGAAAGGAAGCTGTTCGTAAGAAGGAACTAGAGAGCCACGAAACGGCAGGATCATTGTGAGAGAGACTATGATTCAAGACTGCATTAACCGACGTTGGAAGACTTATTATTTGAATACGAAGAGGACAAGGAGCGCTTATGTTGCGACCAACTGTGGTCAGCTGATACCTCTGAAGACACCTGGATTAAGTATATCGGTTGCTTTCACTGGCGTTACGAGCTTTGTGCAGGTGTCGACGCTGGTACTAAGTTTTTAAATGTGAGTTTGTATTAGAAATCACCAAGACTGAGTATTTTTCTTCTAATGGCTGAAAATTCTGCACAGTAACAGACAGCTATGCAGCACTTTTTACTTTCAAAATAACATTTGGTGCCAAAATAGGCTATGTTACTAATTGAGTTTTACTACCCTTCATTCCGAAACCCGAAATTAGGAACCATATTTTCCAGAGATAAAGATTTACATGCTATTACAGAAAGAGAATATATTCCGAAGATTTTTTGCGAGAGCAGTATTTAAATATTCCTTGGTAACAGTATTGCACACTTAACGTAATTTAAAGACTGCTAATTTACTAGTAATTTTAAATTTAAAAACAGTACCCGGTAAGAGGGCAATTTCCCCTATTATTTACGTTCGGAGACTGGTAGGTACTTTCAGTATTTACTCCTGCCCCTCCTCCCCTTGGAATCATTGTAAGTGTAGAGTTCAATCGTTCGTCGATCATCATCTGCTTGGGTTGAGATGGGCAACGGCGAGACCTTTCTCTAATTTGAAGAGTCATTATTTGGTAATTATATACTGATGAAGTGGACCGTAAACAGCAAAAGTTGAAGTAAGATTCTTTGAAACGTGTCCGTGTCCACTACCTTCGATCACCAAGGCCGCACGCCGCAGGCGTCTCTTCAGTTTAGCAACACATGGCACTCAAGACGCTTTAAAGCGGAGGAGGACCAATACACACTTTTAACCATTAGACATAGTTAACATAGTAATGCATTCAATTCGTAATGCCATTTCACTGTGAATGACAAAACATAACCACGTTTTAGTAAGAGTAATTACAGTGTGTTATTTTATAACAGAATCTTATGGAAGAATATCTTTTCCTTGTCGGTTTTATATTTGTTCATTTGAGACTGAGATGGGTTATACATTACAACAAAGGATGCTTATTCATCTTTATCTAGTATGTAATATAAGTCAGTTATTTCGAGACTGTCTTATCATCCCCATACTTTCCTGTCAAGGCATTCAATCACGTCCACTATCAGATGGCTACACGAGAAGTTCCAGAGGACGGGTAATGTGGCAGATGCGGCCTAAGTGCCAAAACTAGGAAAGGAGCGATGTATATTGGTTCACACAAAGTTTATAGAACGTTGGTCTAGCCAAGCTGGTCTCTGCATTGGTAGCGCACCCACCGCATCGCGCAGCCCTTAAATATGTATATGTACAGAACTCGTGCCGTACGTGACTTGTTACGGCACGACAGTGAAAAACATGTAGCTTACTTTCAGTGGTTCACGTCATCTCTAACACCAGCTGAGGAAGAACTTACTGGTTTTTGTCTGAAGCAGCACACTTCCGTCTTAAATGTGAATACAGACAACTCAACTCAAGCTTTTAGGCTATGGAGAATCCACATTACTTTCGCAAGTCTCCTCTTCAGGCACAAAAATTGGGAGTTCAATGTGCAATCGCGTAGCTTTGTCTTCATCACAGTCTTTTCTGGCACTTGGAACCGCGAGCGCTACTTATAGGTAATGCAACAATATTTTTTAACACTGAAGCCGAAGACTAGCCACAATACAGCAGTTTCATCCGGAAAATGCTACTGCCAACAATATGACTTCATTGGATGATGATGATTGGTTTGTGGGGCGCTTAACTGCGCGGTTATCAGCGCCCGTACGAATTCTTAATCTGTGCTCAGACCAATTTCGCCACTTTCATGAATGACGATGATGAAATGGTAAGGACAACACAAACACTCAGTCATCTCGAGGCGACTTCATTGGATGGGTGTTTCCATGAACAAGGGATTTTGGAAGGACTGTGGCTGCTCTTTCTACTGATGTATCCCGAATCAAATTTTTCTTGGGCGGATACCTTAATGATACTGATTACAAAATTCACTTTCACAGTATTTCCAAATTTCAAATGGAAACTTAACGGTGCGTTCCTGCATTCCCTCAACGAATATTACGTATCTTCAAGAACATGCACCACAGTATTCAGTTATGTGAACAGTAAAATGGAGTCCACTTGTAACAACGTCTGTAACTTTGTTATATTCCTACAACCTTGTGCTCCGTTTTGAACACCCTTGCAATAAACGTCCCGACGCGACTGCACTAAGTCTGTACATATTTACTGTCCCAAATACATGTATTGTTCTTTACGGCCTTCGCAGCTGCCCATGTTTTGAGGTGGTTGTAACCATTATTCCACCTCAGCTGCGAATTATCTTCGTTGTTTTATGTACGAGACCGAGGCCCCAAATATTGTTATTAGATTATGTCACAGGAAAGAAGCTTATATGCACTCCGTTGTTAGATATGCGAGTACGTGGTTTCGCTTTTTCCATTAGAAATACTTCTTCAGACGCGAAACGTCTGAGACGGGCGGGCTAGTATGAATCTACTGTGAAATGAATTCATAACTTTAATCGACCCAACATCCTTGCTCCGACGATATTATCCAAGGCTGAGAGAACAGCCAGTTCTTAATAATTCTGTAACATTGTCACTTTTTAAAACTACAATTATTCGTGAACCCGTTTTCACACTTGAAGCTACGTGTTTTCGTTTATTTTCCCCGTCATAGAGAGAGAGAGAGAGAGAGAGAGAGAGAGAGAGAGAGAGAGAGAGAGAGAGAGCGCTCCCCGAGGGACGACTGCTGTAGCGATATCTCTTGTATGAAGTACAAACTATCTCCGTTTTTTTTTTCCTTTCTTATTTCAGAACCTGTTCAATAATATCTGTACTACTAAAGTAAGTAACGTGGGAGGATTACAGTGTTCTATTATACACACCACAATGCCAATCATTTAAACGAAACAATTATTAAATCGTTACCGCAGAGTACGATTTATTAATAAAGTTTTAATTCGGAACTTCAGTGTCAGCAAATTTGTAGCTTGCACAGCAAATTCTGCTGTTAAGGGAACCCTAATGCACTATAGAGCGTAATGTTTCTGGAGGGCACAGTTCCTGATTTCTTCCGCAGAAACTAGCAGAAGGCAGTATACAACATGCTGGGAATTTTATTCCCATGCGGAAGTGATACCATCTTTCTCTGCAAACGGTCAAGGCAAAAGATGTCATGTGCTACCAATTTAAAATTTTATTCAAACGACAGGCAGTCTAAGACGATGTGCATTAATTAAGTGAAAGTTTTCTCCAAAATTTTGAAACCCCCCCACTTTTGGCGCGCCACCAGATGCTGCGGCTTCAAGGGCAGCCGCGATTGTAGTAGTCGTGTTGATAATCCGTGGCGCTCCACACGTAGGCTCACTGCCAATATGGACACTTATGTAGCTTGGAAGAAGCCAATTTCTTGAATCGGGGTATGTGATATGGGTGCATTGATCCGAACAATTCTACTCATACGACAATCATGGGATGCCGACCGACCGGAGTAAAAATGTCGGTAAGTATCTTGCAGTCACGATGGGGCACGATCCTGCCACTGCGTAGTTCCGAAACACGCTAGTAGCTGTTTCTTTATGTTAAACGAGGCATTACACGATCGTCTCCCCAATTATCGACATCTAAATGCACTTTTAGAATGTAAAACTCGTTACGTAATTTTTACTCATGTACAGAATGTACAAGGCTACACTCCTACCTTTCTGCGGGGTTGCGGTGAAATGCTCATCGTTGCCATATCCAACCATGTAGTACAGTTGATGCTAATTTGGCGTTATCAACATTATGAAGGCGGCACGTAACAGTTTTAATGGGTAGCAGTGTAAAACTGTCTATTAACACGTCATTAAGGGTAATGTCTTATGTTTTTTTCCGTACTGACGATATTTTTTGCGGTTGGACAACTTTTAAATCAATACTGTATTAAGAAATTGTTACTAATACAGTAATACTTATTTGCCGCATACAGACAGGATGTCTCCCGTCCAAATGAAATTACGTGGCAGACGTAACACTAGGTTAAGGGCAGAACGTCGGTCTGCACGAATGCTCGGCTCTACAGTTACCACCTGAGATAGGACACGTATGCAGCAGATATTTGAAGTGATTGTTTTATGGACCATGTGTAAAACTCGGCGAGTGAAATTAGGTATTATCGGATGACGCGAGTTGCGCTAATTAAATGTGTATGCATGTCGCAGGAGGGGGCCGCAACTCTTTGCTAATGAGGCTTAGGCACGCACACCGACCGCGCACTCCACGACACGCACGCTACGACAGCGGAACTGCATATACCTCGACACCTACTCGCACCACACTTTAGTTTCCTTGCCGACACACGAATGAGAAACCCACCGTTCGCAATAATCGTTGCGCAGCAGCTGGTCTGGGGAGGGACTGCTGCTGTCGTTGTCGGGAAGAAGTCACACGTTATACTGGCTGTCTAACAGACGACTGCAGGATGGTCAACGCACGCAGTATCTGACGTCATGAAGGCCCTACGCATAGGACACTATTTACCAATCATTAAGTCATTCTTCTATTTACATGACACAGTGACAAACTTTTAACCCAAGTACCGAGTAGGACCAACCGCTGAAGCCAGAAAAAAGGACGACTCCTCTGCGTGACTGATCTGCTGCAGAAAATAGTGTAGCCAGTTAAAGGCGCCCATTCGTATGTTACCTGTAGCTGCTGCCAGTAACAAATACTGATCTTAAAGAGTAAAAGGAATCTGATTAAGAGAAGCCAGAAATGAAAAGGTTTTCTACTAAGAAGAAAAACGAAATAGCAGGAAGAAGAAAATCGAAATTTCTGAGACTTAGATGGAAATGGAGAAAAATACTACATCCCCAATTTCCAGGCTTGCATAGCCATAATTTACAGAATTTTCCCAAATTCGTAATACGTGGAACACTGATAATGCCGAGTGCATATATGGAGCTAATATCGTGTAAATTCCGAAGACTGCTACAAATTCTTACGTGCATTTTATGGCACGTTGAAACAACTAAGTTTTCTACATCTGCTGTCATTTCCATTTAAATTTTGTTTTGCATACTTCAGCGTTTTGACTGTGTAGCCATTCTCTAATAAAATAGCTCCCTGACAATAATAAATGGCGTTGCTCCGTCATACACTCTGCACAGTACCGAATACCATGGCTACAACTTTCACGCGCGGCCAACCACGAACTGCCCATGTAAATTAGTGTAAACCAAAACGTATGTGGTTAACACGTCAGGCAAAACGTTTTACTTGAGAATGGCTACGATGCCTAAAAGTCATAGTACACAAAAGAAAAATAAAACGGAAATTGGTGACATCCTATACAGGAAACATTTCGTTTATGTAATTTATCATGGCTGTGGACCCTGTTGCAACTTAATTTCTTACATGGCGTTCGTTTCTCAAATTTTGGGACAATGCTTTTCCGCTGATGTATTTATTTAAAATGCACTTTTTTGACGCTGTGCTATAGCGATATATTCAGCACTGGTTTTAACAAACTAATATTACTGGATTGAAACACGTAAACGTATGATCCAAATCTTAGGCATATGTGGCATGGTGTTAATATGAAGTTTTGAAAGTCGGGTGAAGGGGCAGAGCGTAAGAAGCCACACTGTATCGAAATCCACAGGAACTGCTGCTGTCAGTGAATGCAATTCTATTTTAACCCGTTTCCGAAGAAAAAGAAATTGCTGAGGGAAGTGCATGCCACTGACAATAATTGGTGCCGGGTACATCGCGCAAGGCCACTGCTCAAGGCGGCAACAGACAATGAGACCGCACCTATTCGTCAACACTTATTTTGGCCAAATTTGTAGCACTGCGGGGCTTAGTCAGAAGAAGTGACGGAAGTGGGAGCACCAGATGGCCAAGAGCTTGAACGTTGTATGTGAAATTCGTTGAAATTTGGAATTTCCTGTTTTCTACTCCATAATGCACTTTGGACTTTCCTGAACATTTTGGTATATAACACATTAAAATCAGACAATTGAGAGACCTTCAAATAATATTTCGAATGTTGACGTGTGACTATCAAATTTCGCGGCTACATATATACTGCCATTGTTGAGCAGTCATATCTTGGGAACTACAAGTCTAGTAGGCTGTGTATTTCTTTGTTTTGTGCCTACTGCTGCGTCTCAAAAGTTGGCATTATGAATTAACAAATCAGCCCTTTGTTTCCGATACTAGATTTCGTTGAAAGTAGTGTAATTATCCGATATTTTTATAGTACTCTAACCTCTATTGCTTTTTATACGTAAATAAAATGACTAAGCGTAAAAGCAACTTCAAGAAACGCAAATCTGCGGGTAACAGAAATATGAGACCTGCATTTTCTTCTGAAATACTTGGAAACACGTGTGCTAGCAGTGAAGGAAACCAAGATAATGTTTCTGCAGTGACAACGCCCTCTAGTGCATTCAAAAGGAAATTAACTTCAGAAACGTGTGACATTCTCTTCCTTTGGCAGTAATGGAGGGAATCAAACCTATTTACAGACATTTGCCAAATCCTGAGCTAATGAAGAAGTGTTTACATGGGAAGACCCAGAATGTGAATTAGTCCTTCAATAACGTTTTGTAGTGCCGTGTGCCTAAAAATGTATTTGTTGGCCTTATGACTAAAGTTAGCAGTGTCTGATGCTGTAATAACTTTTAATGGTGGGAACAATGAAAGACTTAAGGTTCTGAAGAAGTTAGGGGTAAGATTTGGACAGAACACAGCTAAAGGACTGCGGGAACTGGATGAGCTTCGTGTACGTGAAGCAGAGTTAGCTGCTCAGCAAATGCAAAAGAAGCAAGAAAGAAAAGGAGGAGGCAAGTACTGGGCTGTTGTGACACTGAAGAAGACAGACCATGGGCCAGGTCAAGTCTAGTGCATAAAAGACGCAGCAATTTAAGCCTGTATAAGAATTTGTAATGAAGTTTTAAACCTCAATATCTCTGAGCTTAATTTTTTTGCAATAAATGACCTGCATTCTAGAAAAGTACTGATGGTAGAGACATGAAATTTTCACAGCATGCCAAGTCGGAGATTCGACACATACGGAACTAGAATAATTAAAATATCCTGAGTTTTGTTTTTATTTTCATTTATTTACAAAATTCTGTCAAAAAAAATTGAGCGTTTGAAAAGAAAAGATAACATGCCCCACAATACAATTTAGTTCAGTGTATCTATAAAGGTGCATCCAATGATTATGGAAAAATTTAAGTTAGTGTCTACAAGTTCCCAAGATAATGGGTCACAAAATTCGATAATTTAATGTTGGTGGCATTGTTTCCGAGCAGCGGTTGGCGCAGCGAAAGGAATACAGAAAGGTAATCCAAGGGTCGAGGATTCTAGTCCGTGTGTGAGAACTTTATTTTCTCTTTTACTTATATTGCAAATAAACCGAAATAATGCACAACATATTTTGTTTCATGACATCCTGTATACAGGTGAACAAATTTCTTCTCTTAAACGACTCGCCAGGAGCACAAATAAATCTACAGCTGAAACATTCTGGCAGATTAAAACTATGTGCCGGACCGAGACTAACTCGGGACCATTGCCTTTCGCGAGCAAGTGCTCTACCATCTAAGCTACCCAAGCACGACTTACGACCCGTCCTCACAGCTTCAATTCTGCCAGTACCTCGTTTCCTATCTTCCAAGCTTCACACAAGCTATTCTGCGAACCTTGCAGAACTAGCACTCCTGGAAGAAAGGATATTGCAGAGACATGGCTTAGCCACAGCGTGGGGGATGTTTCAAGAATGAGATTTTCACTCTGCCCGCGAAAGGCAATGGTCCCGAGTTCGAGTCTCGGTCCGGCACACAGTTTTAATCTGCCAGGAAGTTTCATATCATCGCACACTCGGCTGCAGAGTGAAAATATCATTCTGAAATCTACAACTGTACGATGAGATTTTGCTACATTAAAAACAGCCATCGTGCAGTATGAAAGGGATTCCCCCAAATTCTCGCCGCCAGTGCAACTCCTACATACATTTTTACGGTCATCTAAAAACTTATCAAAGATCTTCAAAACTGCTCTATCGCCGTGAGACAGAAAGAAATCATAACCGGGAAAGACTACGTCAAAATCACATGTATCCCACTGCACTTAACGGTGAAATGATGCGTTACGCGTGGTTTGTTACCGAACTGTGCGATGAGAAGGAACGTTGTATGAATCTGTGTAATACAGACATTTCTCTGGCCTACCAGAAGATGTGGAATAAGAACGACTGCCACTCTGTCTCATAACAAAAGACATTTCACTTTTATGACAATAGATTCAAACTACACGCCAATTTAAGCATCATTTTATACGTCACAAAGGTTGATCCGATTAATATTCAGAAATTCGATAGAATTAATTCTCAATTAACCCATTTGAAACATTTTTCCCGGATGCTACCGTAAGCTTGTCTAACCAGGACCTGTCTCGTGGGGGCGGAATAACTTTCTGAGCTTTGATTGAAATATTCCTAGTGATTTACAATATGTGGAACAGCCACGAAGGCTGTTAGTGCCGTTATTTTGAAATCCAAACTGTGGTTTCTTCGTAGAGGAGGGACACCAGTCTGTCCGCCACCTTTCAGTAAGTTGCCGCCACGCCAGAGAGACCAACTTCAGAATCGAGAGGACAGTGCTTGCAGGCCGCAACAAAACCTAACCGTCACTCCGGTTAGGTTAGTTATGGGCTCCTTCTCTTGCCGGCGGACGCTTGCTGGCTTCGATACTCTCGGTAACAAAACTGACGTGAGCTGTCCTCTCGTCCTCAGTTGTTTACGTTTGTTAGGTGGTGTGGGTCAGCTGAGTTCAGCAGCGCAGAAGCTGCAGCCATTTGTGTGTCTTTGTGCTTGCTTACTGTTCTCAGTAGCAGCCCTGAATCTTACAACTCCACTTAGTACAGTTAGTACTGTTTCGCATTCCACGTTTGTGCTCATGGAAATATATATGCAAGATTGTATCATATCTGTCCGACTTCCGATATGTTGAATTCCCCTCTTGCTTCTTACACCGCTGTAATTAACAATCAAAATCCCCTGCTACCAGAAATGAGGTGCGATTCCAGCCACGTTCAAGACAGCAGAAGATTAGCAGTTAAGGTCAAATGTGATAGTTAAATGCGACTTTGAAGGCAGGCAGCCATTTTAATTTCTACCACCCCAACGCCACGTTCGTTCTTTTAAAAGAGAACCGAAGAAGCCATATCATCTACAAATACAAATCAAGGTTGTTGTTAATTAGTGACTTTAAAACAATTACATAATTGTAAAACCGCGGCGTGTGTAACGTATGCAAAATGCCAAGAAAAATACTGCTTTCCCGTTTTTTACGATTAATTTTATCCCGACACGTGTAAATCATCAACTATTGCATAACAGAAGTAGCTAATTTGACGTAGAACTTACGCTGTATGCTTTACAAGCCCTTCCTTGACCTTTGAGTAATGCCTGGAGTAGAATTCCCCTATCATGAATCCATTTTCACTTTGATGTCTATCCTGGTTCCTTGAGATCTACACTATACTTAGTTCGATATAGACTGTAGCCGAGCCACTGAGTACTACAAGCAGTTCTCCACAATGTCTTTCGTCCATTGTCAACTGAGAAGATCCCCCGTGTTCTGTAAGGCGTCCGGTCTCCCTCTCGGGCACAACGGCGCTACGAGTTGCAATTTCGTGTGTTGTCAAATGATGCAAAGCGTTGAATGAAGTGATGACCCGATGAGGCTTAAGGGCTCCCACCGCCGGTGTTACCTGCGCCACCTCATGAGAAGTTCAAGCTGTGCAGTGGCCAGAGGCGGTACTGTGCTGCTTTTGTTTTTTGTTTTTTCGTACTTTGACTACTGCCGACTCATTTGGGTTCCCCTGAACATAAAAGAGGATGTTTATTTCAACATTCTCGGTGATCAATTGTTGTACTTTATTCTAAATTGTTTTTAAGAGTATGCTGTGGATACTATCATCTTCCAAGATGACGACAGCAGTGTTCACAATGCTTCACGTATAGGTTTCTAGTTTGACGAATCTTCCGGCACCTTATCGTACCTCGGCTGACCCGAAATGTAACTAGCCTTAATCCCGTAGAAATTGTATGGGACTATTCGGAAAAGTTGATGGAGATACATCCCCGCAGTTTGATCGATGTACGGGATGCTATTATCAGTGAGTGGCTTCAGTTGGGTACGATGTACCTGAACATACTCGTGACGTTCTTCCACGCCCAACTGATACCAGTACCAAGCTGGAGGTGTTGGTACATGGTGTTAGCCTAATGTCTACTGAACATTACGCTGGATGCAAGAGGGCGTTGTGGCTAATTGGGACAAATAAATCGATAAAAATAAAAATTAAAGATGACTTTCCTCTGTCAATGTCACACTTATGAACGTGTACGTTCCTTTCGCTTTCTGTATTGTAAGCTTATCCTGACAGCCCACGTTCCGGTTATGTAAATCGTGCTAAGAGAGCTTCACCTGTAGTCTGAGAATTACATCATAAATGTGTGCGTTTGGCGATCGTAAATGGTAAATCCCTTTCTTGAAACTTGCTAGTGTAGTTTTTAAACTGTACGAGAGACTGAACTGTGTCTAAACATGGACAGGTGAAAAGCTATCAACCGGGACTATATAAAACGCGCAGGACGCCTAGGCGTGGCTTATGGGTAAGTGGCAGCGCTCATGCGGTAACCGCAGGCATCGCTGTATAATGGCTATTACGCACACAATGAGGCAGCAGCAGGGGCAGACAATAAGTTGGCGCCTTTGTTGCGTTCACTCCCTGCCACGCATCGAATAATAAAAGGGGTTCTTCATGCGCGTTGTCTCTGCTGTTCCAAGACTGACATTCCCATTATTTAGGGAACAGTAAACTATCTGCAAGCGAAAATCCATGAAGACACCTTAATCCTTTTAGAAGACCGACGTCGCATAGTTTACCTTCAAAAGCGTCCTATGCTGTTTTACGACACAGAAAACCACTTACCATAATTTAACTACGTAATTTTCACCAGTTTACAATCTAAAAAACCTGTTAATTGGCCATTAATACAGAAAATTTGTACAAAAAGGCAGACTTACTAACGTCTACCACCTTTGGAGTAGTTATTTTCATGCTGAAGTGATATACTGCCATCTTAAGCCGCATCTCTCTCCCCCGCCCCTCCAAGTAGAAACTCACCTATTGGTAACTACCATCTCTCTTTCCACTCCATTGCAATAGTTATTCCACATACTGACCACTAGTCTCTCTATATTTCCACACCTCTAAATTCACCTGATACGACCCGAGTACCAGTTAATACCTAATTAACAAGTTATGTTGAAGGAATCGCGAATATTATGTATGCTGTCTTAAACTAAATGAATTTATAATTTTGTTACGTTGACTCGTTTTATGATGACGGACCTAATACACATTTAATCTAAATGTGTAACGACGAAAAAGAGTCCCATCACACCAAACCAATCGGCTACACTAGAAACAAGCAGCTTCAGTCTTGTCACTGACAACCGAAAGAAAGAATGAGAGTTCCCAGGAGAGAAGGATGGACCGTGCCGTGGCGGTAGTGAACTGCGACATACCAGGATAGGAATGGAGGGGGATAGCTTTATGAACCAGCAGCTTGTCTTCCTTTTCTAACCAGTTTTCTTCGGTTCCAAAGAAGAGTCTGGAAAGGAAAACGCATCTTTACTATCGCATTTACCATGTAAGTGGTGAAATGGAAATACTGCAATGCACCATCGACTGGCATTCGGACCTGCAAGACTCCTCGATTAAGCATGAAAAGGAAACTGCATATGGACTGTATGATTACTCAAAAACTGCGTCGTACTTGCCGCCAGCTACAACAGAAGCTAAATTGTTTCTTTCTTCATTCCATTCCATTTTATTTTTTTAATCTTCATACTGACTGACTGGTATTACTTAAGTCTCCTATTCCTTTGCTGTTTCCTATTTCTTCAGTATTCCACTCCATTTTCTTCCCATGTTGTCTTTCCCTTTCTTCTGTCCATATTCCTGATTTCTTATTTATTCTGCCTTGAAATCCTTCTGAACTTCGTGTTATATTCAACAATTTTGTTATTTCCGATTGTTTAATGTGTTTCTTTCTAGTTCTTTTCTCAATTCTGTAGCCCAAGCTACTACCGTCATCTTTTTCCAGAAATGCAGGAATATTTGTTTCCTTAGCCTGTTCAAATTCATTCGGTAGAGGTGTTCAGGCAACATTACTCTACGCTTTGTCCTTACTTCTGATATTTTCTCCGTATTTTCGTTGCTCTCGTTACTTCTTATTTTCCAACAACCTATAGTTGGTAATGCACCCACAGACTTTTAAATACTTCTTTTCTGTCCAACGGAGAGTTAACGTTTAGGCATTCACATGGGTATCCTAGTCTTACGACTGCAACTGTTTAAATTTCGTTTTTGTAGATATTCATTTATTGTTGTACCTATTTTTGTCAATTTGCTTTCCATTTTATCATCTCACATCTATTACAAACTTTCGTAGTCAAATCTCCCGTGTGGAATCCCAACAATATCTAAATTTACTAGCTCGCTCTATTTCACCTATTTGTGTTTCTATGTATATTGGCGCATTATTTGTTTTTTACATTTGACATGAAATTTATAATTTAGACTGAAATTGTTATACCATTTCGACTTCGTACTATTTCCAGAAGATCTGAGTAACTGCTTTTATCAGATTTTCTGTTAGTTTTTCAAAATCATATGAAGGGAGTAAGCAGTTTTTTTAAATTCCATCAAATTTTTTTAATTCCATCAAATTTTTTTTCAAAAATTTTATTTCAGTTCTGATATTTTTAGCTACAAATTTCGAATATTTACCATTTTTTCCTCAAACACTAGTAAACAGCAATGATGATAAGCCGCGCACTTGTCAAACACTAGATACTTCTGCCATAAATCTAACTTTAGATATCGTATTTGTTGGAGTACTGCGAATTATGCTAGCTAATTATGCTTTAACAAAAGAATTTCTAATGCTGTGTCGGGTTTCTCTGTGTACCGAATCCAATGGTTTCTGCAGATCGGTAAAATAATTATACGTTTGCTGGGTAACATTCTGTGGCGAATTTTTGACTAAGTTAAAAAATCTAATCTGGACAGCATCTTCCCTTTCAAAGTCGGCAATTCACTAGTTTTTTGTATAAAGTTTCTTGAACTGTGTGATTATTATCATCTTCTTTCCTTTCTCAGACCTTAGGTCTGGTTAAAAATGGAAAGTGACGCGGACCTTGATCAAGCGTGACATCCTTTTAACTGTACAGTATACGTTACATTGCATTTACGAACTTTCGGGTAATGGAACATGTATCAATAATTACAGATTTCTGAAGTTGTATATATACGTTTGGATGTAGCTGTATTGCATTGATGTACTGGTGGATATTGTGTGGTATGACTCCTGTAGTTGATAGTATAATTGGTATAATGTCAACTTTATCCTGATGCCACATGTCCTTGACGTTCTCAGCCAGTTGGATGTATTTTTCAATTTTTTCTCCTGTTTTCTTTTGTATATTTGTTGTCTTGGGTATGGATATTTCGATTAGTTGTGTAATTTCTTCTTTTTATTGGTGAGTATGATGTCAGGTTTGTTATGTGGTGTTGCTTTATCTGTTATAATGGTTCTGTTCCAGTATAATTTGTATTCATCGTTCTCCAGTACATTTTGGGGTGCATACTTGTATGTGGGAACATGTTTTATAAGTTTATGTTGTAAGGCAAGCTGTTGATGTATTATTTTTGCTACATTGTCATGTCTTCTGGGGTATTCTGTATTTGCTAGTATTGTACATCCGCTTGTGATGTGATCTGTTTCTATTTGTTGTTTGCAAAATTTGCATTTATCTGTTGTGGTATTGGGATCTTTAATAATATGCTTGCTGTAATACCTGGTGTTTGTTTGATCCTGTATTGCAATCATGAATCCTTCCGTCTCACTGTATATATTGCCTTTTCTTAGCCATGTGTTGGATGCGTCTTGATCGATGTGTGGCTGTGTTAGATGATACGTGTGCTTGCCATGTAGTGTTTCCTTTTTCCAATTTACTTTCTTCGTATCTGTTGATGTTATGCGATCTAAAGGGTTGTAGAAGTGGTTATGAAATTGCAGTGGTGTAGCAGATGTATTTATATGAGTGATTGCCTTGTGTATTTTGCTAGTTTCTGCTCGTTCTAGAAAGAATTTTCTTAAATTGTCTACCTGTCCATAATGTAGGTTTTTTATGTCGATGAATCCCCTTCCTCCTTCCTTTCTGCTTAATGTGAATCTTTCAGTTGCTGAATGTATGTGATGTATTCTATATTTGTGGCATTGTGATCGTGTAAGTGTATTGAGTGCTTCTAGGTCTGTGTTACTCCATTTCACTACTCCAAATGAGTAGGTCAATATTGGTATGGCATAAGTATTTATAGCTTTTGTCTTGTTTCTTGCTGTCAATTCTGTTTTCAGTATTTTTGTTAGTCTTTGTCTATATTTTTCTTTTAGTTCTTCTTTAATATTTGTATTATCTATTCCTATTTTTTGTCTGTATCCTAGATATTTATAGGCATCCGTTTTTTCCATCGCTTCTATGCAGTCGCTGTGGTTATCCAATATGTAATCTTCTTGTTAAGTGTTTTTTCCCTTGACTATGCTATTTTTCTTACATTTGTCGGTTCCAAAAGCCATACTTATATCATTGCTGAATCCTTCTGTTATCTTTAGTAATTGGTTGAGTTGTTGATTTGTTGCTGCCAGTAGTTTTAGATCATCCATGTATAGCAAATGTGTGATTTTGTGTGGGTATGTTCCAGTAATATTGTGTCCATAATTTGTATTATTTAGCATGTTGGATAGTGGGTTCAGAGCAAGGCAGAACCAGAAAGGACTTAATGAGTCTCCTTGGTAATTTCCACACTTAATCTGTATTGGCTGTGATGTGATATTATTTGAATTTGTTTGGATATTAAGTGTGGTTTTCCAATTTTTCATTGCTATGTTTAGGAACTGTATCAATTTAGGATCTACTTTGTATATTTCCAATATTTGTAGTAACCATGAGTGGGGTACACTATCAAAAGCTTTTTGGTAATCAATGTATGCGTAGTGTAGCGACCTTCGTTTAGGTTTAGCTTGATATGTCACCTCTGCATCTATTATCAGTTGCTCTTTACATCCTCGTGCTCCTTTGCAACAGCCTTTTTGTTCTTCATTTATAATTTTGTTCTGTGTTGTATGTGTCAATTTCTGTTTAATGACTGAAGTTATTATTTTGTATATTGTTGGTAGGCACGTTATGGGGCGATATTTACCTGGGTTCGCTGTGTCTGCTTGATCTTTAGGTTTCAGATAAGTTATTCTGTGTGTAAGTGTATCAGGGAATGTGTATGGGTCTGCAATGTAACTGTTAAATAATTTAGTTAGATGTGAATGTGTTGAGGTGAACTTCTTTAACCAGAAATTTGCTATTTTATCATTTCCAGGGGCTTTCCAATTGTGAGTAGAATTAATTGCTTGGGTGACTTCATGTTAAAAAATTATCACTTCAGGCATTTGTGGTATCATCTTGTATGTGTCTGTTTCTGCTTCTGCTTGTATCCATCGTGCATGCCTGTTATGTTGTACCGGGTTTGGCAATATGTTGCTCCAGAAGTGTTCCATGTCTGTTATGTTTGGTGGATTGTTTGTTTTAATGTGTGTGTTATCTATTGTCTGGTAAAATTTCTTTTGGTTTGTGTTGAATGTTTGGTTTTGTTTCCTTCTATTTTCACTTTTTTGTATCTTCTGAGTCGTTTGGCTAATGCTTGTAATTTCTGCTTCTTTTCGTCTAATTGCTCTGTCGTTTCTTGTTGTGAGATTTTACCTAACCTTTTTCGTTTTTTTCCCAGATTCCATTTCTTATAATTTGTGTTAGCTGTCCGATGTCTTTTCTCAGTTTTTCTATTTTGATCTGTAGCCTGTGTTGCCATGCTGGTTTTGTGGGTTTCTTCTGTGTGTTGGTTGGTTCTGATCTCTGCCTAATGTGTATATTTAGTGTAGTGAGTGCTCCTACATAAACCAGTAGTTGTAACTCTTCCATAGTTGTGTTTTCATTTATTTTGTTGTGTATGATTGTGTTGATAGTTTTTATTGTTGTTTCGACTTGTGGGTTATTTGGCAGTCTATGCAAGAATGGTCTAATGTCTGTATTTGTGTCTTTGTATTCTATATATGTCAGCTGAAATTTTTCTTCTATATCTAACATGTGTGTCACTTCGTGTTCTATTTGTGCTTGTTCTGGTGGCTGTCTTAAGATTTCGTTTTCCTCTGACTGTTTAATTGATGTGTGTTGTTCTTTGTTTGTTTGCTCTGGGATGTTTGAGTCCATTGCTGTATTTTCTTCTTCTTCTGATTGCACATTATTTTGTTCCAGTATTTGTTGTACTACTTGTTTGATGTTTTCTAATTCTGACTGGGGTATCCTGTTATTTTTTATTATTACACGGATCTGATCTGCTAGTCGTTGTTCTGTTAAAAATTTTAATTTTGGGTATCTGGTAATAAATGTTGTGTATACTTGTGATCTGTATCCAGTTGTGTTGGTTCCTAGGTTTGTTGCTTGGTAATAACAGAACATGAGGTGTCGATTAACTTCATCTGACCATCTCTTCCTCTGTCTTTGTTTTCCTTCTAGGATGGTTGCAGGAAGCATATCGTGCAAAACACCTCTATTTGGATTTAAATCATTTTCCAGTTGGCTAGCAGTGTCGTTACCATTGTGGGCGGGCATAGGGTTCAAGCGTCGTCCCCGACCATGACGGCGCTTGTCCGAGGCTTCTTTAGTTCTGTCCTGAACCAACTAATCACACTAAAAGGGAGGTTAGCCCTATTAGTGGTTTGTTCTTTTCGTCGCCTTTTACGACTGGCAGAACATACCGGAGGCCTATTCTTTTCCTGGGCCTCCACGTGGATTATTGTTATGATTATTGTTATGATTATTGTTATTATTATTGTTATTATTATTATTATTATTATTATTATTATTATTATTATTATTATTATTATTATTATTATTATTATTATTATTATTTCTTTACTTTCTCAGACGTTAAGTCTGGTTAAAAATGGGAAGTGACGTGGACCATGATCAAGCGTCACTTCCTTTTAACTGTACGGTATATGTTATATTGCATTTAGGAACTTTCGGGTAATTGAACATGTATCAATAATAACGGGTTTCTGTAATTGTATATATAAGTTTGGATGTAGCTGTATTGTATTGATGTACTGGTGGATATTGTGTGGTATGACTCCTGTAGTTGATAGTATAATTGGTATGATGTCAACTTTATCCTGATGCCACATGTCCTTGACTTCCTCAGGCAGTTGAATGTATTTTTCAATTTTTTCTCCTGTTTTCTTTTGTATATTTGTTGTATTGGTATGGATATTTCGATTAGTTGTATTAATTTCTACTTTTTATTGGTGAGTATGATGTCAGGTTTGTTATGTGGTGGTGTTTTATCTGTTATAATGGTTCTGTTCCAGTATAATTTGTATTCATCATTCTCCAGTACATTTTGTGGTGCATACTTTCAGATGGGAACATGTTTTAGAAGTTTATGTTGTAAGGCAAGCTGTTGATTTATTATTTTTGCTACATTGTCATGTCTTCTGGGGTATTCTGTATTTGCTAGCATTGTACATCCGCTTGTGATGTGATCTACTGTTTCTATTTGTTGTTTGCAAAGTCTGCATTTATCTGTTGTGGTATTGGGATCTTTAATAATATGCTTGCTGTAATACCTGGTGTTTATTGTTTGATCCTGTATTGCAATCATGAATCCTTCCGTCTCACTGTATATATTGCCTTTTCTTAGCCATGTGTTGGATGCGTCTTGATCGATGTGTGGTTGTGTTAGATGATATGGGTGCTTGCCATGTAGTGTTTTCTTTTTCCAATTTACTTTCTTCATGTCTGTTGATGTTATGTGATCTAAAGGGTTGTAGAAGTGGTTATGAAATTGCAGTGGTGTAGCAGATGTATTTATATGAGTGACTGCCTTGTGTATTTTGCTAGTTTCTGCTCGTTCTAGAAAGAATTTTCTTAAATTGTCTACCTGTCCATAATGTAGGTTTTTTATGTCGATGAATCCCCTTCCTCCTTCCTTTCTGCTTAATGTGAATCTTTCTGTTGCTGAATGTATGTGATGTATTCTATATTTGTGGCATTGTGAACGTGTAAGTGTATTGAGTACTTCTAGGTCTGTGTTACTCCATTTCACTACTCCAAATGAGTAGGTCAATATTGGTATAGCATAAGTATTTATAGCTTTTGTCTTCTTTCTTGCTGTCAATTCTGTTTTCAGTATTTTTGTTAGCCTTTGTCTATTTTTTTCCTTTAGTTCTTATATCATCATCATCATCATCATCATCATCATCATCATCATCATCATCATCATCATAACGAACAGATCAAAAGAGATCACTATGATGAATATCTACTTTTATCAGTAGCGCAACACTTCCTAAACGTATAGGACTGACGTATCGGCAAATAATCTGTGCAAATCCCAAGAAAGTGAATTTTCGTAGCTGGCGGGTAGCTACACTTGAAAATTATTGGCAATGATTAAATATCTAAGATATTTTGGCAGAATTCCCACTGAGCCGAAAACCACTAAGACCTCTTTCAGTCGTTCATACTGGAGTAGTTTTAGTTCAGTTTCGAAGTCTTCGTATGTTATACTTTTTATCAGCTGTTTCTCGTCGTTTCTGCGATCGCCAGGGGAGACAATGATTCACATTTCTTCTTCACAACTGTGGTGTCTGGTGTATTGTGTACCCTGAAGTTTAACAATTTTGCCTCTTCACTCACGACAACTTTTTCTGGTTTGTGGTCCCATCAGTTCATCACCGACAGCTGATTATTTTGACGTAAGTACCAGTCGATCATGGCACAGCACTGTGCCTCTGCTTGTTATCAGCCTGAGCGATCCTTCTGCAACAACTGAAGACGTGGTCGATTGTTTCCTCCAATTTCTTTGCCGAGGCTGCGCTTCGTGCCTTCTGCCCATTTCTGGACTCTGGTTTTGAGGACTTTAGCCTGATGCCCTTCTCCTGTGTAGCATTAATCAGTTCTCGAGTTTCTTCCTTTATGTTTCAGTTGGTTAGCGAAGACTAGGTTTTTTCATGATTATTTTGCTTCTGTCTTCTCCAAAATCAGCCTTTGCGATCTTTTATAGCTGTATCTGTCGGTCCGGTACTATAGCACAACTTTTCGGGATTAATTTTTGATTTGCTATACTTCAAAAAGCTTTGTTGTTGACTTCAGTCAGAGCCGAGTTTTGGTTATCTTCCACAGTCAGACGATTTATGATTTCTTCTTATGCTGTCTGACTCACTTACCGGAGACTTCTCGCTGTCTGTTTTTCTGCGCTAGTACCGCCAGTTAATGTCATTGCGAGGGTGAGATGTCATGATTTTCCTTGTTTTCTTTTCCAGATTATCCGGTCCTACTCGTAAAATTTTCTTCTCTTCTTCCATTTCCGAACATTAGGTGTGTAAGTAGGCTGTTTAGGTTTTCTTACTGGTAATGCCACGTAGCACTCTATATGAAAAATCACTGGCTGTGCTGTGTGCAGTCTGTGGCTAGTTTGCATTGTTGTCTGCCATTGTAGTGTTGGGCAGCGGCAGCTGGATGTGAACAGCGCGTAGCGTTGCGCAGTTGGAGGTGAGCCGCCAGCAGTGGTGGATGTGGGGAGAGAGATGGCGGAGTTTTGTAATTTGTCATGAAATGCTATATATATTATAACTATCAAGGTAAATACATTGTTTGTTCTCTATTAATATCTTTCGTTTGCTAACTATCCCTATCAGTAGTTAGTGCCTTCCGTAGTTTGAATCTTTTATTTAGCTGGCAGTAGTGGCGCTCGCTGTACTGCAGTAGTTCGAGTAATGAAGATTTTTGTGAGGTAAGTGATTTCTGAAAGGTATAGTTTAATGTTACTCAGGGCCATTCTTTTGCAGGGATTTTTGAAAGTCAGATTGCGTTGCGCTAAAAATATTGTATGTCAGTGTAAGCACAGTCATTTGTAATTTTTCTAAGGGGACGTTTCAGGTGGAAGCCAGTTCTCAAAAGAAGAAAGTGCAGAGGAATGCACACTGCCACAACGGTCGTACACGAGGCAATTTGCACGGTCACCAATACTTGCTAGGTACTTTTAGAAATAACGAAAAAGTTTACTTCTTTCGTAGAACTTGTTTCGAAAAGTTATATAAAATATTGGATATCTAGTTAGCTAGGTGATGGACCATCGGTAATGATAAATGAAAACAAAATTTTAGAATGGCGTACGCGAAATTATCCAAATGAAAAATTCTTGTTTAAAAACAACGCTCCCGTTGAAATTGTGAAAATTCCCTGGGTGATTGCCGCAGTGATTAGGGAAGAAACAATCCTTGCGTTAGTAATGGAAATATATTGTGAGCAACTACGAGAGATGTGGTGGAACACGGCATGCATTAAACGTATACGTCGGAATCCGAATTAAAATTCGCCCCATGTTTCACTGTTATGTCAGTTCGCTCAGTCTACAAAGCAACTTACGTGCGAGACAAAAAGCAGAAAAGAGGAGTGGCGAAACGGTAGCAGCAGCGGACGCGAAAAGTGCAGAATACAGGCCCTGCGTGCCGCAAGCGATAAGCGCTGCGGCTGCTGGGAGTGGGGGAAGTGAGAGGGGAAGTGGGCTATTAAGGGCGCGCCCCACTCCACCCTGAACTCTATGTGATGCGTCCAGCCACACTCTACTCGTCACTTCCTATGCCACTTTTACAGTGGCCGACACGAAAGAGCAACCAGACATCATCAGTGCTCTAACAACTCGCTTCTTCTTTCTCCGCTTCGCAATGTCGTGAATCAAAGTCCATGTTGCGGCCCACTCAAGGTTTATGTGACCGGGGACGTTCCGATATTACTGGCATGTTGCTGGGGTTAGAAGGTCCTGTTGTCGTTTTTTCTCCGTGTTTGAGAAACAAATTTGGTTTTTACTACGCATCCTCCAGGAATGTGTGTTTCAAATTACTACGGTTTTACCAGTCTTCAGCTTACTGAAAGTTAAGTGTGTTTCACCAGACATGTTTCCCTATTTTAAGTCTCGGCAGTTATTCTGTAAATATGGTATACCTAACGTTATTACATTTATCTGTTTGCAGATTAAAATTTTTTTTTAAATTTTATGTGTTACGTCCTTTTTTGCATGTTCTGAAACGACTGGTTTTCCGCCCTCGTTGTCAGTGGAGGTTGAAGCCGTAAAAAAAAAAATTCCATTTCACCTTTCGCAATTTTTCGATTTCAACCTATACTAACAACGAAGGAAAAGACGTGGACTTCAAAACATCAAAAAAAAAATTAAGTAACCGAAGTCAATTTTAGGCCACATTTATGAAAAAAAACTGTATCTACAAATAGAAAAACTCAGACACTGTGTGTACTCTTGTTCCAGAATGAACTCTAACGGTGTTCTGTAAATAACAGCAAAATTTGTCTGGTGAAGAAGACTTACATTGCAGTAGGCTTAACATAGGAAAAAACAATAACACACTATAACATGTGTGGCAGGAAACAGCCATGCGAACGAACGTACAATGTGTTTCCCTTTTTATTATTTACCCACGGACATCTACGTGTATGTGGCATCTTTGGTGCATCTCGTTTCATTTCTGTAAAAAGTATTACCCACGATTCGACGTTGCTATTCTGTTTTAGGCCCGTATTTACCGCCAAAAATTAACTATACAACAGAAATAATTAATACAGAAAACCCATCAATACTGTTTTCGGGAAAAGTATTCAAAAATAGTTACTCTTTAAGACAATTCTGCTTACTACTTTACAGGTAGAAAGCTGCGAACCTATAAAAACTCTTAACAGTAACCATATCTGCACGAATCCTCTTTCACAACTAATGCAGATTCAGGTGAGCAATCAAAGTACACGTAATACTTTTGAACCACCTACGAACTTCTTGCAGATTTATATTTTTATTTATTTATCATTTTACAGGAATAAAATGAGACCCAGTGTATACGACACATGGGTATCGGTGTTTATTTATAGCAAATAGAAAGAAAAAAGAACACGTTGTGTTTTGTAGAAAGCGGAATTTTAGAAACCCAAACCTGTTAATATGACCAAGTATCTATACTTTTGTGCTAAAACCTATGGCATCGGTACAGATTCCGTAATTTGATAATATCGTAAGAAATGAAGTACCAGTATTTGAAGTACCGAATAATTTAAAGGAAAAATAATTTCTGATTTTGAATATTATTGCTGTTAATCCGTAGTCTTCAGCCCAGTATTTTATTTTTCTGTTTTAGCCTAACGCGTTTCAGGGCTTATACGTTTTATTGAGTTTATTCTACACTCCTGGAAATTGAAATAAGAACACCGTGAATTCATTGTCCCAGGAAGGGGAAACTTTATTGACACATTCCTGGGGTCCGATACATCACATGATCACACTGACAGAACCACAGGCACATAGACACAGGCAACAGAGCATGCACAATGTCGGCACTAGTACAGTGTATATCCACCTTTCGCAGCAATGCAGGCTGCTATTCTCCCATGGAGACGATCGTAGAGATGCTGGATGTAGTCCTGTGGAACGGCTTGCCATGCCATTTCCACCTGGCGCCTCAGTTGGACCAGCGTTCGTGCTGGACGTGCAGACCGCGTGAGACGACGCTTCATCCAGTCCCAAACATGCTCAATGGGGGACAGATCCGGAGATCTTGCTGGCCAGGGTAGTTGACTTACACCTTCTAGAACACGTTAGGCGGCACGGGATACATGCGGACGTGCATTGTCCTGTTGGAACAGCAAGTTCCCTTGCCGGTCTAGGAATGGTAGAACGATGGGTTCGATGGCGGTTTGGATGTACCGAGCACTATTCAGTGTCCCCTCGACGATCACCAGTGGTGTACGGCCAGTGTAGGAGATCGCTCCCCACACCATGATGCCGGGTGTTGGCCCTGTGTGCCTCGGTCGTATGCAGTCCTGATTGTGGCGCTCACCTGCACGGCGCCAAACACGCATACGACCATCATTGGCACCAAGGCAGAAGCGACTCTCATCGCTGAAGACGACACGTTTCCATTCGTCCCTCCATTCACGCCTGTCGCGACACCACTGGAGGCGGGCTGCACGATGTTGGGGCGTGAGCGGAAGACGGCCTAACGGTGTGCGAGACCGTAGCCCAACTTCATGGAGACGGTTGCGAATGGTCCTCGCCGATACCCCAGGAGCAACAGTGTCCCTAATTTGCTGGGAAGTGGCGGTGCGGTCCCCTACGGCACTGCGTAGGATCCTACGGTCTTGGCGTGCATCCGTGCGTCGCTGCGGTCCGGTCCCAGGTCGACGGGCACGTGCACCTTCCGCCGACCACTGGCGACAACATCGATGTACTGTGGAGACCTCACGCCCCACGTGTTGACCAATTCGGCGGTACGTCCACCCGGCCTCCCGCATGCCCACTATACGCCCTCGCTCAAAGTCCGTCAACTGCACATACGGTTCACGTCCACGCTGTCGCGGCATGCTACCAGTGTTAAAGACTGCGATGGAGCTCCGTAAGCCACGGCAAACTGGCTGACACTGACGGCGGCGGTGCACAAATACTGCGCAGCTAGCGCCATTCGACGGCCAACACGGCGGTTCCTGGTGTGTCCGCTGTGCCGTGCGTGTGATCATTGCTTGTACAGCCCTCTCGCAGTGTCCGGAGCAAGTATGGTGGGTCTGACACACCGGTGTCAATGTGTTCTTTTTTCCATTTCCAGGAGTGTACTTCAGTTTATCACCTAGAAGTAAACTAACAACGTACTTTAAGATAACACGCAAAAAAATTTGACTAAATAGTAGCTAATAATAATAATAATAATAATAATAATAATAACAATAAGAAGAAGAAGAAGAAGAAGAATCGGCCTCCGGTATGTTCTGCCAGTCGTAAAAGGCGACGAAAAGAACAAACCACTAATAGGGCTAACCCCCCTTTTAGTGTGATTAGTTGATTCAGGACAGAACTAAAGAAGCCTCGGACAAGCGCCGTCATGGTCGGGGACGACGCTTGAACCCTATGCCAGCCCACAATGGTAACGACACTGCTAGCCAACTGGAAAATGATTTAAATCCAAATAGAGGTGTTTTGCAGGATATGCTTCCTGCAACCACCCTAGAAGGAAAACAAAGACAGAGGATGAGATGGTCAGATGAAGTTAATCGACACCTCACGTTCTGTTATTACCAAGCAACAAACCTAGGAACCAACACAACTGGATACAGATCACAAGTATACACAACATTTATTACCAGATACCCAGAATTAAAATTTTTAACAGAACAACGATTACCTGATCAGATCCGTGTAATAATAAAAAATAACAGGATACCCCAGTCAGAATTAGAAAACATCGAACAACAAGTACAACAAATACTGGAACAAAATAATGTGCAATCAGAAGAAGAAGAAAATACAGCAATGGACTCAAAAATCCCAGAGCAAACAAACAAAGAACAACATGCACCAATTAAACAATCAGAGGAAAACGAAATCTTAAGACAGCCACCAGAACAAGCACAAATAGAACACGAAGTGACACAGATGTTAGATATACAAGAAAAATTTCAGCTAACATATATAGAATACAAAGACACAAATACAGACATTAGACCATTCTTGCGTAGGCCACCAAATAACCCACAAGTCGAAACAACAATAAAAACTATCAACACAATCATACACAACAAAATAAATGAAAACAACTATAGAAGAGTTACAACTACTGGTTTATATAGGAGCACTCACTACACTAAATATACACACTAGGCAGAGATCAGAACCAACCAACACACAGAAGAAACTCACAAAACCAGCATGGCAACACAGGCTACAGATCAAAATAGAAAAACTGAGAAAAGACATCGGACAGCTAACACAATTTATAAGAAATGAAATCTCAGAAAAAAAAAGAAAAAAGTTAGGTAAAATCTCACAACAAGAAGCGACAGACCAATTAGATGAAAAGAAGCAGAAATTACAAGCATTAGCCAAACGACTCAGAAGATACAAAAAAGTGAAAATAGAAGGAAACAAAACCAAACATTCAACACAAACCAAAAGAAATTTTACCAGACAATAGATAACACACACATTAAAACAAACAATCCACCAAACATAACAGACATGGAACACTTCTGGAGCAACATATGGTCAAACCCGGTACAACATAACAGGCATGCACGGTGGATACAAGCAGAAACAGACACATACAAGACGATACCACAAATGCCTGAAGTGATAATTTTGCAACATGAAGTCACCCAAGCAATTAATTCTACTCACAATTGGAAAGCCCCTGGAAATGATAAAATAGCAAATTTCTGGTTAAAGAAGTTCACCTCAACACATTCACATCTAACTAAATTATTTAACAGTTACATTGCAGACCCATACACATTCCCTGATACACTTACACATGGAATAACATATCTGAAACCTAAAGATCAAGCAGACACAGCGAACCCAGGTAAATATCGCCCCATAACGTGCCTACCAACAATATACAAAATAATAACTTCAGTCATTAAACAGAAATTGACACATACAACACAGAACAAAATTATAAATGAAGAACAAAAAGGCTGTTGCAAAGGAGCACGAGGATGTAAAGAGCAACTGATAATAGATGCAGAGGTGACATATCAAGCTAAAACTAAACGAAGGTCGCTACACTACGCATACATTGATTACCAAAAAGCTTTTGATAGTGTACCCCACTCATGGTTACTACAAATATTAGAAATATACAAAGTAGATCCTAAATTGATACAGTTCCTAAACATAGTAATGAAAAATTGGAAAACCACACTTAATATCCAAACAAATTCAAATAATATCACATCACAGCCAATACAGATTAAGCGTGGAATATACCAAGGAGACTCATTAAGTCCTTTCTGCTTCTGCCTTGCTCTGAACCCACTATCCAACATGCTAAATAATACAAATTATGGATGCAATATTACTGGAACATACCCACACAAAATCACACATTTGCTATACATGGATGATCTAAAACTACTGGCAGCAACAAATCAACAACTCAACCAATTACTAAAGATAACAGAAGGATTCAGCAATGATATAAGTATGGCTTTTGGAACAGACAAATGTAAGAAAAATAGCATAGTCAAGGGAAAACATACTAAACAAGAAGATTACATATTGGATAACCACAGCGACTGCATAGAAGCGATGGAAAAAACGGATGCCTATAAATATCTAGGATACAGGCAAAAAATAGGAATAGATAAAACAAATATCAAAGAAGAACTAAAAGAAAAATATAGACAAAGACTAACAAAAATACTGAAAACAGAATTGACAGCAAGAAACAAGACAAAAGCTATAAATACCTATGCCATACCAATGTTGACCTACTCATTTGGAGTAGTGAAATGGAGTAACACAGACCTAGAAGCACTCAATACACTTACACGATCACAATGCCACAAATATAGAATACATCACATACATTCAGCAACTGAAAGATTCACATTAAGCAGAAAGGAAGGAGGAAGGGGATTTATCGACATAAAAAAAACCTACATTATGGTCAGGTAGACAATTTAAGAAAATTCTTTCTAGAACGAGCAGAAACTAGCAAAATACACAAGGCAATCACTCATATAAATACATCTGCTACACCACTGCAATTTCATAACCACTTCTACAACCCTTTAGATCACATAACATCAACAGACATGAAGAAAGTAAATTGGAAAAAGAAAACACTACATGGCAAGCACCCGTATCATTTAACACAGCCACACATCGATCAAGACGCATCCAACACATGGCTAAGAAAAGGCAATATATACAGTGAGACAGAAGGATTCATGATTGCAATACAGGATCAAACAAACACCAGGTATTACAGCAAGCATATTATTAAAGATCCCAATACCACAACGGATAAATGCAGACTTTGTAAACAACAAATAGAAACAGTAGATCACATCACAAGCGGATGTACAATACTAGCAAATACAGAATACCCCGGGAGACATGACAATGTCGCAAAAATAATACATCAACAGCTTGCCTTACAACATAAACTTTTAAAACAACACGTTCCTACATACAAGTATACACCACAAAATGTACTGGAGAATGATGAATACAAATTATACTGGAATAGAACCATTATAACAGATAAAGCAACACCACATAACAAACCTGACATCATACTCACCAATAAAAAGAAGAAATTAATACAACTAATCGAAATATCTATACCCAATACAACAAATATACAAAAGAAAACAGGAGAAAAAATTGAAAAATACATCCAACTGGCTGAGGAAGTCAAAGACATGTGGCATCAGGATAAAGTTGACATCGTACCAATTATACTATCAACTACAGGAGTCATACCACACAATATCCACCAGTACATCAATGCAATACAGCTACATCCAAACATATATATACAGTTGCAGAAATCCGTAATTATTGATACATGTTCAATTACCCGAAAGTTCCTAAATGCAATATAACACATACCGTACAGTTAAAAGGAAGTGACGCTTGATCAAGGTCCGCGTCACTCCATTTTTAACTGGACTTAACGTCTGAGAAAGTGAAGGAAATAATAATAATAATAGTAATAATAATTTCTATGGACACATACACAGACTCTTTAAGTATAGACTCTCACGCCAGATACTCTCAGCCACTGAAAACCTAAGAGATATGACATCGGCCGAACAAGTACCAAGAGACATTACTGATACTCAACTCACCACTCAGGACACTGCAGACCGTAACATTTACAGAAGCAAAATAGACAAGTTGGAAGTCCAGCCAGAGACAAGAGCCAGGAAGAGTGGTACAAAGTGGACGGATGAAAGAAAAAAAGCCATGAGCGAGAAAATTAAGGTCTCATGGAAAAACCGCAGGAAGAACTGTAGAAGCTTCACGTGATCCACAAAGGGTCTACTACGCGTATAATAATAATATCTTATTTCGTGTACTTCACTTCATCACGGATTGTTCATCTCCTTCATTGCAAAAGAAACTTCCACATTCACACTTAAAATAATGCGACATGTATATGGGTATACTACATTGTTCAAATGGCACTAATTCGTTGTTGTAGGATGTTTTGAAGAAACAAATGTCAAATTACTATAGATAACGAAATGGATGAAAGCAAACTTTATAAGGGGGTGGGAGTTTAGTTTTACGTTCTTACATAAATACTGTCGTCATAATAAGCGTGCCAGATGATGTAGGTACAGTCCACAGAGGTAAAAAAATGACATTACAACAAGCTCTAGCAACAAGTCACAGTCTTTACGTGGAAACAAAGCATCATTCAAAGAAATAGAACGAAAAAGCGAAAAAAAGAACAGCAAAAGTAAGACAGAAAACGTAAGTTCAAAAAATACAAAAAATTAGAAGTTAGTAACTTGTGTATTCGATGATGGTGTCACGTTTCTGCTCACAGCGGTCACTGTATTCGTTATTTATATAGTGTGAAATGACTGGTTTTAGCATGTCACGTAGGGATTTGTTTTCACATTTCACGTGTAGCGAGCTTGTGAATGAACCGTAGTTCTAAATGTCGCTGTCGCGAAACAAGCTGCGCCCGTCTGCTCTTCCTGCATAGCCGCGAGGGTCCTCCTTGTACATAAAGTTTAAGAGATGAAACTATTGCAGCAAAACGCTTTCCCGAACAAACTTTACTAAACTTGTTTCACTTTAAGAATAAAACCTTATATTAACCTATTTTGGCAGTATATGGAAATATGAGGGTTCTGAAATCGTATCGTAGGACATCTCATAAAAAGTAACAGCCACTAACTGGATGACATTAACGCACTTCATTGTATCTTGCGAGTACCGGTTTCCAACAAGATCATGTACTATGTGACGTTTCGACGAAGTGAACACCGATTACGCACATCTTAACTGAACAGCTCGAAAGTAGCTTCATGTAGTCAGGCGTTTGACCGCTCATACATTACGAAACTGTGTAACGTCTAACTTACGGATATTTTTGTGCTTCAGTTCTGCTCCAACCCGTGATATTTTATTTCTTCCATCTACATCGTACACGAAATATTTTATTTATTTATTTATTTAATCTGAAGAATAGGCAGTATACACACGCTTAAAAAAACACACAGAGGAATTACCCGAAAGGTGTGGAATTTGGTAGATATGATCTAGACCTACAGGTAGAGAAAATGCGATGATTTAAGAAAGAACCTTCCAAACTGAGCATGTCAATGTATTGGCGTACATCTAGCCCTTATGTAAGCATTTATTCGGCTTGGCATTGATTGACAGTTTTGTCGGATGTCTTCTTAACGGGTATCGTGCCAAATGCTGTCCAACTGGCGCGTTATATCGTCAAAACCCGAGGTGATTGGAAGGCCCTACCCATAATGCTCCAAACGTTCTGAATTGGCGATAGATCCGGCGACCTTGCTAGCCAAGGTTTGGTTTGGTTGGCACGAAGAAAACCATTAGTAACTATCGACGGGTGTAAGGAGACATTTTCTTACTGAAATTTAAACCCAGAATGGCTTGCCAAGAGGGACGACGAGGCGTAAAATATCGTCTACGCACCGCTGTTCTGTTAAGTACCGCGGATGGCAACCAGGGGTCCTGTTAGGAAAAGAAATAGCACCCCAGTCCATGATTCATCGTCGTCGAGCCGTATGGTGGGTGATCTCTAGCGGAGACGTGTTCGAGCTGAGTTCGAAGCGAGGTTCATCACCGAAAACAATTCTACTCCAGTCAATGACATTACAGACCGAAGACGTGTCTGGAAACTCACCGGACTGAGGTGGGATACCAAACTTACTGTCACCCGCTATACGGCCCGAGAACCGGGAGTGATTACATAGGCCAACGAAAACTTTTTTGAAAAATTTTGTTTGCTTTGATAGCTTTTATTTATAGATTTTTATGAGCTGAATCCAAATCCAGCCGTGCTTTTTTGTATCACCCATAGTTTTCGAGCAATATGCTTTTTTTTATTTAACATAAAAATCCTATCCTATACGGTAAACGAAGAAATTAATGAAACGCTTTGTTACAACATAAGCATGGTTTGTATTTACAGTAAGCTACTTAAAACAATGATATGTATTAATAGAGGTTTCACTTTTCTGCTCGAAATGGTTGGTATTTTCTTTCTCTTTTTTCTTTGAAGCTTCTTGTGCAGCTTTTTCTACGATGACTCGCTTGCTGAACTTCTCGGTGAAGCGACCAACAGTAGTCTATCATGCTGGTGTTCCAGCCGCCTTGGTAGCGTTTTTTTCATCATTTTAATGTCTTGGTGAAAACGCTCTCCTTGCTCCTCACTAACATCTGCCTCATATTGTCCGGGAAGTAATCAAGGTGACTGTTCAAAAAGTGAACCAGTAATATCAAGAATACAAAAGTAGCAATCATCGAAATGATTTCTTGGCTCCCGCCATATCGCAGGAACAGCAAATCTGAAGGCTTTTTTCCCTCCTATTTGGACGATTTTCTCAGATCTTTAACATATACATAACATACCTTATGCAGTGCCCAAGATTTATCTTGATCAAGTTGAGAGCCACAGTATGATAGATAAATCTTTTTCAAGAAGTCTGTATTGTTTCTTTGGCGTTTTTTGATCACAAATTCACCACAAATATAACAAAAACTGACAGCAGAGTTTTTACAACCACTATTAGACATTGTACTGAGCCCATGTACAGGAAACGGGGAAAGTGAGGTTGGTTGGCAGTAAACAAAACACCAGCAGTTAACACAAATATAAAATCTACCTTTTTTGGCAGCAAATGTTTTTCAGCAGTGCTACGAAGCTCATCTACGTTAATTACACCTCCTCTTTACGTTATTTTAACTATACAAAAGCTGTTAAGTTCTTTAAAAATCGCTTAATTTAATAAATTTAACTGTAAAATGTGAAGAAATGGTGGGTGATACAGTTTTTTTAAGTATCATATTTGCATTTCCCACTCTAAAAACATAAGAATAAGGTATTTTCAGCAAAAAAGTTTTTCCATCGTTGGCCTGTGTTACCTGGGGCGCCATCTCTTCGCGACACCCTTACGTCACAGCTGTACGTCGATGATGTTGCCCTTCACGGTAAGCCTCCTGGGCTTATATTTCAGCAATATAATTTCCACCCGCACTCGGTGAGAGTTCCTACTGCTTGTCTTCGTGCTTGCTAAATCCTACCTGTCAGGAAATTCGTCGGATCTGTCCCCAAATAGATAAAATTTGGAGAATTATGGGCAGAGGCCTCCGCCCAGCTCGTGGTTTCGACGATCAAACGCGCCAATTTGGACATTATTTGGCACGATATCTTTCAGGAGTATATACAACAGATCACTCAACGCCAAACCTAACAACTGCTTGCCTAAGGGCCAGACGTGCACCAACACGTTACTGACTTGCTCCAATTGTGAAGCTCTTTTTCTTTAACATATCAATTTTTCTGAAATCTAAATCATTTGTTTGGCTGTACATGTGCATCAGGTTTACGTATTTCCGTCTTATTCGGATAATTCCTTCATGTTGCGTTTTTTATTGTCTTAGAGTGTATTTTACACGACGGTCAAAACACTAAATTACAGCTAATTTAAGCCCAGGATGGCTTGCCACGAGGGACAACAAAACGAGGCAAGAATCTAACATCTAGTATTCGATTATGATAAGTTAAAAATATGAAGACAGATTACAGGAAGGTAGATTTAAAAGTATGAGCGATGGCAGCAATGGATATGAAAAGGGATGGAAGTGGATTAAAGGAACGTGATGCAAAAGGAGGAATGACGACTAAGGAGAAGAAAAACACATAGTAAACGCAAAAAGAAGTAGCGTAAATTGGAGAAGATGGTACCACTGAGTTTATTGTCTAACAGAAGAAACAACTGACCATATGCGTAATTTTTAGGCAGAAGTTATGATGCTGACGAATGGAAGTGCTTGGACTTCTTTAAAACGACAGAGCACTGAACTGTGCACAGAGTGCAGGGTATCTTGTTCCGGAGATGACCGGCAGTTGCAGACGAATAATTTACTAACAGTTTTGTTTTTATAGGGGGACACAGCTAAGGTCTACGTAACAGTCGCATTTTGCTTTGGTTATTATGAGATGAAGGTCTAAAGGACAACACGTTGCTATCTGTTTCAGAAGTAGTGTGGTGCCTGAAAAATTTTGCTACATTTTTATCATCAATACACCGAAGGTGACTGTGTCAAATGCTCAGCTCAAGTGTGGCTGTGTGGCCTCACGGTTGTCCAAGGCGTATTTAATGTTACTGGTTACTTTAGTTAACACAGAGCTTGTGTGAGGTGTCAATGGACTTGCCGCAGTGGCACCATCGATTCCGACATACCACTGAAGTTAAGCGCTGTCGGGCTTGGTTAACACTTGGATGGGTGACCGTCCTGGTCTGCCGAGCATATTGCCAAGCGGGCTACACTAAGCCTTTGTGAGGCCAGCTGAGTAACTATTTGATCGACAAGCAGCGACTCCTGTCAGGAAAGATGACTGCTCGGTTTGCTGACCACATGATGATCCATATTCGCATTCAGTGATGCCTATGGATCGAGGATGACACGGCGGACCGACAGTACCGTAGGTCCTTTGAGGCCTGTTCGGACAGAGATGGGTGTTCACGAAGCCGGACTAATATTCGTCATGTGGACTGGAATTTTTTAATTATTCAGTAATTTGATCGTGAACAAATACTGTTTTGGCCTTTGTTAATACTGAATAATACAATGTTCACTGTGCGTGGATTCGTTCTGATATGTACTGCAGATAACTGAGGGTATGGTAGCTCGCTTGCTCGAAAGATGCAGAAGGCACGCAGGTCATAAATACTTCCCACGGGGATTCCACCCGTTTACTCTACTGCTGAGACGTGAGAAGACGGACACACGGTGAAGTTCTGGCCGCACTGTCCTCGCCTTTGAACACGATGCTACGATCGGCTTAGTGTGATTCCCTTTTCTAGAAGAAGACACCCACCGGAGGGGGTACTGTTGACCACCTTTCACGGCAGGCTTAAGCAGCGTGCTGAACAAGGGGCTGAATCTATTAGTCGGCTTTCATTCGGCGACACGTCCCCCCTCTGATTCTCCCTAGGAATCTGGGACAAAAGTTATACAGTAAACACCCTTTGCTTGTCATTTGGCTCCACGGATAATACATTCACGATGTCTTTTTCCGGACGCTAACGCATTGTTGCATGCTGTGTGTCTTATCATGCGATCAGCGCACAGAATGTTAACCAAGGAGATACAATATCATGGAGTGGCAACACAGACATTTGAGTGAAGCAGATGTAACAACCGTCCACCATTACCATGTTAAGGCAAAAGAAAGGGGTACGATACATGATACTGAGTAAAGAAATTACAAGATAGCTTCAAACTGTTAGCGTTTAGCAGTTACAGCCAGAAACAATGTCACCTCATGATATTGCACGAGCTTATATACATCGTCTCTCGACAGTGTCAGCAGCTTTCATATAAACACGGAAACCTCAGCGGTCATTCGCAAGTACACGACACGGCCTTTAAAATTTAGTTTAGGATCCATCTTCGTTCGTTCTGGTACACCGTTTTCCTCAGAAGACTATATAAAAGTGAAAAGGTTTCGAAGACAAACATTGTACAGAAAGTTTATGTTGATTTTAATTGTACGTACCATTAAGTTTAAAAAATGTCTCCTGGCCGTTGTTGGCTTTGTAACCAGAATAAACCACCTTTGTTTTCCGTTTCGATCATCACGCTCTTTTCTGAATTTGAATATAAAGTATCTGCACATTGTACACTATTTTTTTTTTCAAGAAACTGTCTCACCACACTGCCTGCCGTAAATTGAGCACCAGTTTCACTGTACGGTGGTAGCGTGCTATAATCTTTACGACAGTCATCACTATTCCCATTGTGTTGTTTCTAGTAAGGAGAGCCTTAGATCCCTTTCCTTGTGGGTGACACGAATTAAGCAAATCAAAACCCAAATCAGTATGTTTTATAAAGTTTGCTGTACCCTCAAAACATTCAAATCTCGTAACAACTACTTCTTTGCAAGGTAACACTACATCGGCAACTTAATTGCTTGGTGTTTCTGCTGCTAATGAAACTTCCATTTTCTGATTAACTTAAAGTGTTGCTTACTTAATTTACTTGCAGAATGTAAACATTTCTCCACCTGCAATTCTACTGACGGTTTCAGGAGAATCAGTTTTGTGTTGTTGCACTCAGCAGTGACTACACTACCAAGAAGAATATGCTTTTCAGCAAGTGAATTCTTACTAATTTAAGCATGTGAGCGGCGTCAGGGAGACGCATTTTCTTCACCTCATCTGAAGCACTGTTTATATACACGGCCAGGTAAAGAAAAAACGAAGCAGCCAACCAGTTGCAAATAAAAGTTTATTGGAACCCTTGACCTAGGTTTTAACAGTTTTAAAACTGTCTTCATAAAATAAAATGGACCATAAAAACTACGTTAGTGGTTACAAAAATATTTTAAACAAAACAAAAAGTAACAGCAACAAACAAACATCTTAAGATAAGGGTGTTACTGTCTTACATCACATGCTGATATCACATACTGATTAAGTATACTGAATAAGGCCAAACGGCTCGTCATGTGATTCATTTTACCAAGAAAAAAACAACACATGTATCATGACTGCAGAAATATAGTATTTCAGGTGTGAAGACTAAATGCGGGTGTGAAGACTAAATGCATTAACAAAATCCTGTTGACGCACAAGTTGACTTCTATACATTAAAACACAATTACGGCACCTTGATAGTAACACTGTTTATGAGAAATGGCAAAATCGATTGCCCAAATGTACAGCCTCTAGCTCCAAGTGAAGATACATGCAGAGGGCGCTAAATATGAGCTCATAACAAATACGCCTAGATTACATTGAGTAGCTTGTGTAAATTGAAATAGGAAAGAAAATCTTGTGTAAGACCGCAGTTGATCTGAAGTGATACAAAATTTAACAGATATAAAGTTCGTGTAAATACGGAATCTGGAAACATTCTTGTAACTGGGAGACTGCAATGAGATTTCACCGTGAATGTAATAAGTGTTGTTAAAAGCAGTAAATACTGTATAGCAGTGGGGGGGGGAGGGGGGGGGGGGCGTGAACTAAGTTAAAAGCTACTCGTTAAAATGGAGAAACTTCCGCTTACGATTACGGAGGTTTATCAACAGCAGAAGAAGCAGAACAGCCAACTTCAGATTAGTCTGAAAAAATTGCAGGAATGTGTCGAAAAGGGTAAGAGTAACGCTACGTTCATTTAAAAATTACCTTAAAAATGAAGAACTGTATTAAACTACTGCACTAAGTATTCTGAGGGAAACGACATGTTCGCCGAAGCTAGCGGAGACCGGTAGACGCATGCTATGCGGCCGTGAGCAGCGACTTAATGTCATTGAAGTTCTTACTTGCGAACTGCAGCTTATCATTTAATACGTCACCATGTCTTTAAGCTAAATGCTCTAATATTTCAGGTCCTTCAACAAACAACTCTAATTTCCACCCTTTTACCTGTTTACGTAAGATTACGTTTTCTTCAGTTTTCTTCGGAGGATGATAAGAAATAAGAAAATGTTCTGCAAACTGCAGCAGTTACGTTTTAATAGATTTCAGTTCATGTCCCCTCTCCCCCCTTCTGTACTGCATTTACTATTGTTACTAAAACTTTTAGTGCATGCATGGCAAAATGTCGTTGCAATCTTATTATGTTATAAGGAAGTTTTCAGATTCCGTCTTTACACGGACTTTTGTATCTGTTTAATTTCATATCGTTTCAGACTAACAGTGACCTTACACAAAACACGATTTTATTTTCTATTTTACTTTACCTAAGCTACTCAATCCAGTCTATGCGCATTTCTTTTTACGTACGCACGTTTAGCGCCCATATAGTTTTCCTTAAAAGTCAACTGCCCAAATGTAACCACTAATTTAATTTTTTGGGTCAATTATACTTTCTGGAGAAAATTTTGATTTGTCAAAACCTAGATCAAGGGTTCCAATAAACCTTTATTTGCAACTAGTTGGCCGATTTTTTTTTTTTTCAACCTGTCCAATTTTACCGGCGTAGATTTGCTGAATTTGCAGCCATGTTTAATATTTTAAACTTTTTATTCAGTCCATTAAACCACGTACCCAGCATCTTAAACATAATTCTGTTGGATGCTGTCCTATCACATACCACTATATTGTCACCAGGTACATTAAATTTTTTGAGTACTTAGTTAACTGACAACTGCTTAAATTCCATAAATCAAACAATAGCCAACAGGTATTTCCAACAGTCTATTTAGTGCAGTCAACATAAAAACAAGGATCTCCCTTGCTAAGTCAAAGTTATCACTGTATATGTATCCATGAACTGACTCAACACAGCAACAAATTTCCTTGACATCCCATGTTAAATCATATTTTATACGCTTTTCATCGAAGACCATTCGGACAAGTATTGGATCTTAACTGTACTTTAATTTATTTCTTCTCTTGCTAACACTTTGTGGTTTGAAGATTTCCACGGAATGTTGTTGCCCAGTGACGAATGTCCTGGAATGTGTAAGCCTAAATAACCGATCGAATTAAAATAATTTAAAAACTCTTACTTTGAAATAGCACCTCGCCTGAAGATTCAACCTTTCTTTCACAACCCCAGTTAAAGAATATAGCGTCCGCAGCTCGTGGTCGTGCGGTAGCGTTCTCGCTTCCCACGCCCGGGTTCCCGGGTTCGATTCCCGGCGGGGTCAGGGATATTCTCTGCCTCGTGATGACTGGGTGTCGTGTGATGTCCTTAGGTTATTTAGGTTTAAGTAGTTCTAAGTTCTAGGGGACTGATGACCATAGATGTTAAGTCCCATAGTGCTCAGAGCCATTTGAACCATTTGAAAGAATATAGCACCACAGAGCTTCAAAACTTAGAAAGAGTCTTTTGAAGCCCTTTAATTATAGAATTATATTTTTTACTCTTCCTCTGTCTTTCAGCTACCTCACGAACTCTTTTTAGTTCTTTCGCAGAGAATCAAGTTTCTCAACAACTATCATATTTACGTTTCATTTTGCGAGAACTGGGCAGACAACAAGCGTTATGTCCAGTGTGTCTGGCATTACCTACAAAGAAACAAAATTAAATAATTAATTACAGGATAAATGAAAATGCGTTGCAATAGACTAAGACGATATTCAAGAACATTTCCATTTCGTCGCAATACGCGTGAATAACAACATTTTCAGTTTACCACAATAATGTTGAAGAACGCAACACATACTACATTATATTCATTTATGATTTGTTGGTGTCTGATTCTACAGGATTGTGCAAAAGCCGTTATGAGACAGGCTTGCAGTAAGCCATTTGTACCTTTTGGTATCTAAATAATTGTCAAAAGAAGAATTCTTTTCCACTTTATCTTGTTCCACCATGTAACCACATTAAGTCAATAGAAATTCGAAAGAGATCATAGCATCTGTACTAACACACGAGCGAGTTGATTTTAAGTACCAGTACAGATGCTTCAAAAAGAAGGCATCTCATTTCTCTCAGAACTAAGTGCTTTGGTGTATACTACCGAAGAACACAAATGACATACAATGAGATGATCACAGACAGTCTGTTTCAAAATAGAAATTAGTAATGAAGAGTCATCCATTATAGTATGTAAATATGTAAGTAGATGAAAAGAAACTTGCTGGCAGATTAAAACAGTGTGCCCGACCGAGACTCGAACTCGGGACCTTTGCCTTTCGCGGGCAAGTGCTCTACCATCTGAGCTACCTGTGTGCCGTTTACGCTGCGCAAACGTTGGGCACGAATTAGGAAAGAAATTCATGGAGTGATTATCTTACAATTTCGCACACATACTACCCCGCTTTCAGATACAACGGGGGAATGACTCCAGAAAGTATGGCGGAACGTACATTATTACGTTAACAAGGAAGTGGCAGGAACTGTTACGAATGAGAAGATCTAAAAAATTAGCATATAATAGGACACGAGCCTACTTCCTTCAACGCAACATTTCCACGTCTCTAATCGCATGACCATGATAAGCACACGATATTCTCAACAATATTATCTTTTACCTTGCGATATCCTGTTGCTTTCTCCACCGATGTGTCACGAGATAGTGATCACAAACTTGTCTTTCTTGTTCTTGGTAAGATTTGTTATAAATATTCAATACGCAGTTTTCTTGAAATGATATGTCATACCACGGAGGTTGTAACACAGAAACATGAAATCTAATATGGGGTCTGCAAAGTTCATGTTTTGACTATCCAGTTATTCTGAAGTCACTTTGTGAGGTCCGAGTGGCACGTGCCACTAAACAGTCCCCACTAAATACTCCCGAAGTTGGTTGATGCCAGATAGGGAGGGAGGGAGGGAGGGAGGGAGGGAGGCAAGGAGGGAGGCAGGGAGGGAGGCATCTGACAAATGAGCCTTGCCTCCACACTGACTTCCGTGCGGTGAGAACCAATTCCACTTGCCTCCTGCTTCCGCCAAAGCGGAGGCCGTGCACGGAGGTAAAAGTAACTTAAATAATGTTCGTAATCACAAATGAAACCGTGTCACGTACAGACATGTTTCGTATACACCGCGTAATAAGTTCCCGTTGTCAGTTTCTTTCTGAAACTGTCATTTTCTCACACTGTGCCGCGTAAGTTCGAAATCCGGCTCGATGGTGGCCGCAACTTTCCTCTGTAATGGTGACGAAGCGTGGCGCACTGCGACGTCGTCTGTGGGCTCAGCGACGATTCGAACACCAAGGTATGGACACATACGAAATTGTGTCAGAGCTGAGAAAGGAATTTGAGGTTTATGGTGGGTTAATGAGGTCACATTTGCACCAAATTTCACCAACATTATTCACAGCGTCACTGGACGCATCACACAACCCTCACTCCCCTTACATCTCACTTCTCGATACCTCTACGACGGAGGTTAGAACCTTAACGCCCCGCATTGACAATACGCCCTTTTTTTAATTGATGGCCGAGGAAAACGTTTCCGACACACCGCTGCTCTTAACTGACAAGTCCCGAGGATATGACGAAGAGCGTGAACGAGTTCACCCATTCCTTTGGGGGTTCAATTTCTCATATTTCCTGGTAGGAAACGACAGTCTGTAGAGCGATGTGCAACGTTACGTCCCAACCTCCTTGACAGCCTTTGAGACTAGTGAAATCCTGCATACCATTTAACACTTCTCTCAGGATACCATCGGACTCCAATCCCACCCTGCGCCATTTCATTTCACCTCTTTGGAATGTTGTGTGGTCAAGTTTTTCTCTGTGAGACAGCCTGAAACCACTACAGACCGTTCAAAACCTCTCCGAATTTGGACGTGATTCAAGACATAAAAGGGTGTTTATGCTTTTTCACTCTTTTCGCGCTCTCCTGTGGTTTATGCATGGGGCATGTGACATTAACATCGATGTAAATAAAATTGCAAAGGGTCTTTTTAAGACCCCAGTTCAACACTCTGTGCCACTTGGACACCTCTGTTGGGCACTTCAAAGATGTCAATGTACTAAGATATCTACCCGCCAGTTAGTCACGCAAACTCTTCGACACCCCGTAGATTTCACACGAGGCCAGCACATGCCATTGTCGACAGAGGTACCTGATATTTTTAAAATGGCCACCAAAGGAGAATGGCTGGCACTGAGGGTTTTCTTAACTTTTGGGTCATAGAGGGACCCTTTGCCCTGTTTTTCAAGTGCTGGTCAATGTCATCCCCCTCCCCCTGTGTACAGGTGGGCCCGAAAGAAGGAATAAAGAACAAAGATCATTTTCTCCCTGTGACAATGTTCAAATTTCATCGAATGATTTTGAGCGGTCATTAGTAGTCTCACCCTGAAGACCACAGCAACTATTTGCTGTCACGCTAAATTGCACGTTCAACGGCGCTCCAGCCCTGTGAAGTCCATGCAGAACGGTTGAATTGTTCACCAGTGACCGAGAAACTTAAAAAAAATGAACGCCCCAAGAGGGGAAGTATCATTCGCGGTCTTTATGACACCACCTCAAGCCTTTTTGTGTCAATTCTGAACAGAGGTAGGTAGGTGTGTGTGTGTGTGTGTGTGTGTGTGTGTGTGTGTGTGTAATGTTGTCCTCGGCTACCCACACCAAGCCGTGGGTGTCACGGTTCTGACCTCCATTGTACGCACATACAGGAATAAGTGATGGATAGATAGAGATGTAACCATCTGCCCATGATGTGGCACGTCCACAATGGAGTTGGATAAAATAGTGGAGTTAACGCACTTTATACCTCATATAAATTGCTGAGTTCTGGCTCTTTTTCTTTTTGACGTGTCGACACCTAACTGATTGAAGCGACGCCCTGACCAAGGAGGACGTCGCAGGGCACCATGCTTCTGTACCACATAGCGACGAGTTGTAGGCACCTTTAAGCATAATTTCAAACTTATGCGTCGCAATGAGGCAATTACCAGCTTTCGAGAAAGTGACCCTTTAATTCTGTGTATTTAGTTTTGCAGTAAACGATGACTTACTTTTGTGATATGACAAATGGTTAAGGGCACACTAAGTCAGTATCCATTCTACTTTACTTAATTTTAATTTACTAGTTTAAAACAAACTTCTTTTCCCACTCTGGAGCGTACAAGATGGTTGAATTGCTGTTTTTGTTGAGGTGGAAATAGATCAAACACTTTGAAGATTAAGAACTATATTACTAATTTTACAACCTGTAATTTTATGATATATGGAACTTCTCGAAACCTTTTTTGTGAAGTATATGATGGGATGTCTAGCTAAGGGTCTAAAACTTGTTCTTACAATCTGTTTAAGGTGCTGGTTTATGGCTTCTTCCATGACAGGCTGTAAATGCTGTAGGACTATACAATTTCTTATCGATAGACGTTTTATTCCCAGTGGGAATATTATGATGTGTTAGTTCCATGGCAGACAATAGTCCAGGAGGATCAAATAACCCTATATAAGCTTCGAACAATCTCTCCGTGTCCTCTGTGTCCCATCCCTCTGGATGTGTTATCTTCTTGCTGAGTGCGGTCAAAACGACATTCTGTCGTGGCGTTGCATAGAGCGATATGAAATACCTACCCACATCTTACTCGTGCAGCTTTCAAGCTGGCTATGAGAGTACCGCATGATAGCTTCACCTCTTCAGAACTAAAGTCATCAGTGCTAGTAAGCACAAATCTGCTTCAATCATTTTCCCCATACACGTTGTGTAAAACTTTGATCTTTAGCTAATTCTTCTTTCTCAGGCAAAGGCTCAGCTATACTCGAAGAGCTAACCAGCACATCAGCTCCTACGTCAAGCAAGATTAGTTTTCCCGTACCTTTCGATATGACATCCCACGAGCTGACTCAAGGATCTCGCAAAGAGGTTAGCCAGTGTAATATCAAGTTTAAGACATATTCACAATTCTTCGATAGCGTCGGGTATTGGTAACTCAATTTCAAAAATTTATGTTCGTATGAAGCTACACCAACTAATTAATTTTCCCCACACGCAACCATTTAATAATAGATTTAGAATAAAGTTTAATGGTTAACATAAAAACCTTTTAATTTACTAAAGACTGCAAACTATTTACCATTTTATGCCTCTGCCAACAATGTGAACTACTTTGCTTTAAACGTACTAGTACTTTGCGAACACTTGACGGGAAATTGTATGGTTGTGGAGTTAAGTCATGTTTTGTCATTTGGTATAAAGCAGACACTGTAATTGGCTTTGACAGCTCATAGAAGCAAATGAGTATCACATTTTGTCATTCTGATGTTTGAAGAGTTAAATTACAAATATTAGAAGTGTAGACATTTATTTAATTTCGGAGATGGGGACTTACCAGACTTTCAGAATCCTAGCACTATTGGATGTAGTTTGTACAAATCACATCTGCAGCACTATCGTACCTCTACAAATAAGAAGCTAACGAAGCCAACTTCAAGACAGTCAGCTAAGTAAAATCTATATTATAGTGAAGTGAATATACCCTTCAATGCAGCTCGATCCAGAACAACAATCGTCCGTTCCACGGAAAATTCACTATATAGACAGTATTTAATGTGTGTATTAAAGCAGCCACACTTGGGCTTTGAGTATGTTTGTTACAGTAACAGTTTTCCGAACGTAAGAGCGAGATGAAACGTACTCCATACAGTTCTACTATACGTCGTTCTAAGTCAACTTTGGCATGATGCGCAATCAGCAAACCCAAGCCGAGTACGACTTCGTATCCACTGGCAACCATAGGGAGAACTACATCAGTAACTGAAAGTTAACTCCCCCCCCCCCCCCCCCCCCACACACACACACACACACACACACACACACACACACACACACACACACACACACACACACACACACACACACACACACACACACACACACACACCCTTAGCGCTGTCGAATAGAGTTAATCAGCATGACCCGCATCGAAGCCGCTTAATCACTTTACCAATTATGGACCTACACTTTGTAGGAGTATGTACACTGTACTGAAGTTTTAAGACGTGTGATCCGATGACGGCAGTTACCCGAAATGTATTATAGAAATAGTGAAGTATAGCCACAAATGGAAAATTGTGTATGTTTACACATTGTTATGGCCACTGACTTTATAAAGACGTCCTCTCTTATTTTTACATTCCTATTTGCCACCGACACTTCATATCCAGTACCTAATAAAAATGTCTCCAGAAGAGCTACTTTATTTTGCTGATACTTAATCGAATCCTGAACTGGAACCTGTTTAGCCAAACTACTTGCTTACTACTACTACCACCATTATACAGTATGCCTAAAGTAACGAAGAAGAAAGAAGGATATAAGGAACAGAGGCATGAGGAACCCTAAATTCGGCACATATTGCAGCGTAAGATGTTGATTCTGAAGACTTGGAACAGGCTGCTTGTTTTCTTCTGGTTCTCGTCCACTATCTTTAGTAGTTGTTTTCACAGCAGTTATAACGGCGTATCTAGGTGTAGACAGTGATCCTCTACCGAAGACTGAAGCAGGTACAGCGCAGAGGACAGCCCGTAGATAGAAGAAACCGTTTTTTTTCTTTTTGTTTACATTCATTAGTTTTGACGCTGCCTCTGTCGATGGCGAGTGCGGCAAATACTCCAACCTCCAGCCCGTTCTCAGACGACAGCGTTGACTGGGCGCCACTGCTACTGCTAGACTGCGTCTCGCCTGCCCACAGTGGCTCGAGACGAGTACGCCCCTCCGTTGATAGCTCGGCACAAGTGAGGACGAGTTGATCCCCTGCGTCAGTCCCACGAAGGCAGCAGAGTACCCTGAGCTGGCCTAGCGCTCAGGTGGTAAGCCCGCGGACAGCGGTTCGAGGCCCGGCGACGGTGGTGACTGCAGCATCAATGGCACGGCAAGGACAAACACACACAGGCTGTTCGACGACGATATGCTAGCGGGGGAGGATTTTGAATGTAGTTGCTCAGGGCTGAATGCCGAAGAGGCCACGTTTGTGGGTTACGCGGAAATGTCTGGGTCTGAGGCTGACGACCAAGATCCGGCCGTTGTCACGCAGTAGTCGGTCAAATCGCAGAAGCTTTCTGAACGCTGGTCCACTCCCACGGCGTTGACAAGCGGAAGTCTGACCCCACAGAAACAGGTGCGTCTGCTGAGATGCTGAACACCCAGGGGCATTGACCGGCGGCTCTCAGCGCTCGGTTCCAGTACTCTGTCGTTGGCTCTGGGCATTGCTATGGTCCATCTAGTTGGAAGTTATACCAAGTACCACCGGACATTCAGAACACCTCATATTCGTTAGGCCTGATCTGCCATTTTTTTTCAGTATCCAAGAGTGGTACATGTGAAGTGCACTTCCATCGTTTTGAGTGCTGAGTTGTTGGTTGGAACGATCTTCCCTTGGTTCTATTCTTTCACCTTGTTCGTCCTCAGTTTATGTTTTTTGTGATGTCGTTCGCTCGTTCAATACATTCAAAACATTCACTCCTCTTTATTCGCAAAATGTATTTTCCGCTGAAAGCCGTGTTCTTGGTGTATTTAAACGCAGTCAATTAGCGGAAGCAATGAACTCTGTGAATACACACACTTTATTAATATTAGAGCTAGGCAGCTCCAATCCTCCAATCAAATAAGCCCTGTGTTGAAGTCAAATATTGTTCTGGCTATGAAAGTACAAAGTACACAGACAGCACTTACAAGTCTAGCGTATTTTGTCAGGTATGTCCGAGGCACCGAGCTGATAATTATCGAAAGAGCGCCCCCCGAAAATCTCGTTATAGACTCGAGTAATAAAATCTAACTGTGGTTCCAATTAAACTAGAAAGAACTTCCTTAATTCTAGTCTTATGCCGGATGAGGCAAGGAGAGCGTTCGTTGTTATTCTAGCACCCTAACTCAAGACACATGAATACCAAAATCCGTATTATTTGTATACAGAACTTTATGTTGTTTTCAGTGACAAAGCAAGATAAATCATTGTGGCGGCTACACACTGGTCATTATTCAAATACTCATCCTGCGTGTAGTTAAAAGGAGCTCCATGTAGGACGATAGTGCAACGTAATGACTAGTACACCTTTTCACCATCACATACTTTTGCCGGCCGAAGTGGCCGTGCGGTTAAAGGCGCTGCAGTCTGGAACCGCAAGACCGCTACGGTCGCAGGTTCGAATCATGCCTCGGGCATGGATGTTTGTGATGTCTTTAGGTTAGTTAGGTTTAACTAGTTCTAAGTTCTAGGGGACTAATGACTTCAGAAGTTGAGTCCCATAGTGCTCAGAGCCATTTGAACCATACTTTTGACTCCATGCTACACAGCATGACTCGAACTCAGCCCCTTAAATGTAAAACACGTTGTTCAAGCCACCTCGACAACTATGTCCTTTAATAGATTCTCTGTAGGTCGCCAGACGTACAAGGGAGAGCCTATAATCGGAAACGAATCTTTTAGCCGACGACTAGCGACCGCGTGAAGGTTCCCGTCGGGTTATAAGGATACCTAATGTTCTTTACTGTACAGGTGAAGTAAAGGAAATAACTGATCGTCGTAAACAGAATCTGTAGTGTGATGTAAAAAAAATGAAGAAAAGAAAACTTCAGCATTCGTTTGTCAGTTGAAAGATACTGATGGTCCACTGTACTGCACCAAAGGTGGTGAAAGCGCTTGCATACAATGAACTGAAATACCAATTAACGAAATAAAAGTAATGATTTTCTGAAGAAATTTGTTTTATAAAACTGAAAAAATGATTTGATGAAATGAATGATTCGTATTTGTAACAAATCGTCACTTTGAAACCACAGTGATGTCAAATCCGAGCCAGGGTCAACAACGAAATATGACACTTAGTAGTGAAGCCAAGTTTATTACCAAGATCAACGTACAAACGGAACAGGAATGACCACATTGACATAGTACAGACGATCAATATTCCAGAACACTGATATTTATACACACGCTGAAGATTCCGGACTATGCAGACATTATAAGCGTAATATATTTTAAGGAACTTTCAGGAATGATAACTACTGAATAACAAACCATTTCTGGTGGTCGGGCTTGAACTGGCGACCCGCAGCACGCCAGCCAGCGACGTCGAAACAGCGACCACTATACCATGCTGCGTGCACAGAGGCTGATGGCAACACATTTGATGTGCAGTACCACGTAGAAACGAGTGGCAGTTTATTCACGATGAAGATTTATGGAATTGTCTTCCCATTGCTATAAAATAGTTTTTTTATACTAGTCTTATGCCAACGAACTCTAATAAACGTAAGTTAAAGAAAAGAAAACAATATAAACTTTAATGTATTAAATACGAGAGACGATGTATTTCACGTTGTGATATCCAAGCGGCTTTCCCTCTCACCCCCACCCCCAACTAAGGCCATTATATATACAGTCAATGGAACATTGTTAAACGATAGTCATCCCACGAAGAGAAGGGATATTAAGAAAAGCAGCGGGGATATGTACCTAGTAAAACTGATATACGATCGCTGGAAAAGCGCAGACAAAACTTTATAGTTGTATAGCACGTAAATAATGTCTTGACTCCCAGCCTGTTGGACGCTTCAACCAGACACCATACGGACGGCTTGTGTATCTGTGCTGCTGGTTTGCACGAGCAGCAACGCGTGTGAGCTCACGAGGCTGAGCTGAGCGTGCCTGACCTTACTACAGCAGAACGATCGGAGGGTCGCTAGGAATGGAACACGTGGCCACTGTGTCAGTAGGCAGCGACCGCAACCACAGGCCCAGGCCCAGGCTTTGATTACGCGATCGCGTAACCGAAGTCGCCATCCTCCGACCGCAGTTATTACTTTCCGTTTGGCTCATTGCCTGTTGCAGCTGGATGCCACATCGCGGTGCACAGCGTCTCTGACGCGGAAGGTGTTAGACAGAACTATGTCTGTCTCGTTAGTGTAGGTCATGCTAACTCAGGCGCTTCGTGAGCACCAATCGACATTGGAAAAAGCACCGGTGCTCTGCTGTAGCGCCGGTGGGGTGGGGGAACGTGAGTGGCAGACAAAGCACTGTTATGACAGTGGTAGGAGAGGAACATGTTATGGCATCGCTTAGCGACGGCGAGTGTTGTGTTCCTTCGTGAATGGGACTGGGCGAATCTGCTAGAATCAGGCGGCGAGCCGGTATTAAAACTAATAATACCAATTTTGTGTGCAGACACTAGTTTTATTGCATTTCTTATCTTGCACTAACATTATTTTCTCTCTTTGGAATCGCTTTGATATTTGTAACAATTGTTTATGCAGTTGCAATTCGAAGTGTAGCTTCCAACGCAGCATCAGACGAACTCGATCTCTGTTTTGTTTTGTTTTGTTTTGTTAACATTCATGATTCAAAACATTTGTTCACAAAAAAATGGTTCAAATGGCTCTGAGCACTATGGGACTCAACTGCTGTGGTCATAAGTCCCCTAGAACTTAGAACTACTTAAACCTAACTAACCTAAGGACAGCACACAACACCCAGCCATCACGAGGCAGAGAAAATCCCTGACCCCGCCGGGAATCGAACCCGGGAACCCGGGCGTGGGAAGCGAGAACGCTACCGCACGACCACGAGATGCGGGCTTTGTTCACAAAAGAACGTTGTTCCGAACATAGCAACACATTTCAGGGCAAGGGCATGAATCCTCGGGAATTCTCGTTAATCAGTGCTTTTATAAAATGAAATCAAATCACCATTGCAATGATAATAGCTGTCTGTCAAAATTGAACCGCACTGTAGTTTTATCAGCTCAACTTGGGGACTTGATTGGGACAACCTCTCGGGCAAGCACTGGAGTTGGTGTGACCTGCCTGTGTTTACACTAGTGCGTAGTTGGTACTGTTGATGGGGAAGAACTGATGAGAAGAAAATGCAGTTCCGATCCATATCGAAACAAAAGTAAAGAGGCACAATTCCTGTGCCCGGGCTTAACGACCCCACCTGACGGACGATTCACCATGAGCAGTGTCATCTGCCCTCACTCCATATACTGTACCTATGTTGATGAATCAACGCATTATGGGCGCCTCCTTAATACATAGTTGGTTCAAATGGCTCTGAGCACTATGGGACTCAACTGCTGAGGTCATTAGTCCCCTAGAACTTACATCTAGTTAAACCTAACTAACCTAAGGACATCACAAACATCCATGCCCGAGGCAGGATTCGAACCTGCGACCGTAGCGGTCTTGCGGTTCCAGACTGCAACACAGCGAGGGAAAAACGACTATATACTACTCAGTGTGAGTCCTCTTTTCTGGTATCTGATCTCCATGACCTTTACGCGAAATGTACGTTGGTGGCAGTAGAACCGTTCTGCAGTCAGCCTCAAATACCGGTTCTCTAAATTTTCTGATTGGTGTTCCTCGAAAAGAACATCGCCTTCTCCCACGTGCACTCCGTAAGTACTCTGCTACCCGAGCAGCTTCTTCCTTTGTGTAGCGCACCCCTCACCTAAGAAGATGAATCATGCAACTCTCCACCCGACAACGCAGGTCCAGAAATCTGCACCCAAGACAGTCACATAGTCGACGAAGCCTTTGGCCGAAACCCTCCACTTGGCTCCAAAACAAAAGACCCCGATCAACTCCGGGAACAGTGCTGCAAACTGTGATCTCTGCTTGCACCCCGCACGGGAGGCCAGCAGCCTTCACCACCTGCCGCAGCAAGGCCGCCTCAACATCGCGGTTGAGAGAGTGACGTACCAAATGCGCATTCTTTTCTTTGCAGCCCTGAACGCTATTACCTTAAGGCGCTCCATAACATACCTAACATTGGAGCTCCCGGTAACTAGCAAACCCTGCACATGTGTGCCCACTCGGACCCTGCTTAACGAACGGTTAGTCACAGGGCGAATAGGCCACGCCAGACGGTCGGTCTCTACCCTGGCCCTCCGCCTCCAGAGACGCGAACGCGTTACAACCCGCCACTCACCCTGCTGTAAGGGCGGATCCACCGCGTCAGGCACACAAGGAGGTGCCGTGCCTCAGTAGCAGAGGTCGTGGGCCAAAATCGACACCCCACGTTTAACATTCCGCGCCTTAGATTCTCCACAACCTCTACACCCAGAGGCACCGGCCTCAAGGCGGCTGATCGTAGCCAAAAGAGCATTCAGCTGTTCACGAACTGCGGCCAGCTGCCCCCGCGTCCGCACACAGCATGCACGCACCCTACCCATCCCACAGAGTAACTGAAGTAGGAAACTATAAAAGCAGGTAGTAACCTGTATGTGCAACTTGCAACGCACCTGATTTGTCACCAGTGAATGCCGATGCCTTAATGAGCCGTGCTGCTAGGTGTTCAGCAGAAATGAGAACTGCAATACAAACTTCCTACATTTACAGTTAACACGCGAGATTAAACCTCTTAAATAGAAAAAAAACGGGATTTAGTAACTGTACTTCCCCTAATTAAGGCTCGATTGTTTGCAGGCACGTAGGTGATGTTCGTTAGTGTCCCGCATGTGTTTCATCGGGTTCCGATCAGACGGTCGGCCGGGGTGGCCGAGCGGTTCTAGGCGCTACAGTCTGGAACCGCGCGACCACAACGGTCGCAGGTTCGAATCCTGCTTCGGGCATGGATGTGTGTGATGTCCTTAGGTTAGTTAGGTTTAAGTAGTTTAGGTGAATATGGATTGGGGCTAAGAAATGAAAGAGGAAGCCGCCTGGTAGAATTTTGCACAGAGCATAACTTAACCATAGCTAACACTTGGTTCAAGAATCATAAAAGAAGCTTGTATACATGGAAGAATCCTGGAGATACTAACAGGTATCAGATTATATAATGGTAAGACAGAGATTTAGGAACCAGGTTTTAAATTGTAAGACTTTTCCAGGGGCATATGTGGACTCTGACCACAATCTATTGGTTATTAACTGTAGATTAAAACTGAAGAAATTGCAAAAAGGTGGGAATTTAAGGAGATGGGACGTGGATAAACTGACTAAACCAGAGGTTGTACAGAGTTTCAGGGAGAGCATAAGGGAACAATTGACAGGAATGGGGGAAAGAAATACAGTAGAAGAAGAATGGGTAGCTCTGAGGGATGAAATAGTGAAGGCAACAGAGGATCAAGTAGGTAAAAAGACGACGGCTAGTAGAAATCCTTGGGTAACAGAAGAAATACTGAATTTAGTTGATGAAAGAAGAAAATATAAAAATGCAGTAAATGAAGCAGGCAAAAAGGAACACAAACGTTTCAAAAATGAGATCGACAGGAAGTGCAAAATGGCTAAGCAGGGATGGCTAGAGGACAAATGTAAGGATGTAGAGGCTTATCTCACTAGGGGTAAGATAGACACTGCCTACAGGAAAATTAAAGAGACCTTTGGAGAAAAGAGAATCACTTGTATGATTATCAGGAGCTCCGATGGAAACCCAGTTCTAAGCAAAGAAGGGAAAGCAGAAAGGTGGAAGGAGTATATTAAGTCTATACAAGGGCGATGTCCTTGAGGAAAATATTATGGGAATGGAAGAGGATGTAGATGAAGATGAAATGGGAGATATGATACTGCGTGAAGAGAGTGAGAGAGCACTGAAAGACCTAAGTTGAAACAAGGCCACGGGAGTAGACAACATTCCATTAGAACTACTGACGGCCTTGGGAGAGCCAGTCCTCACAAAACTCTACCATCTGGTGAGCAAAATATATGAGACAGGCGAAATACCCGTAGACTTCAAGAAGAATATAGTAATTCCAATCCCAAAGAAAGCAGGTGTTGACAGATGTGAAAATTACCGAACTATCAGTTTAATAAGTCACAGCTGCAAAATACTAACGCGAATTCTTTACAGACGAATGGAAAAACTAGTAGAAGCCGACCTAGGGGAAGATCAGTTTGGATTCCGTAGAAATATTGCAACACGTGAGGCAATACTGACCTTACGACTTATCTTAGAAGAAAGATTAAGGAAAGGCAAACCTACGTTTCTAGCATTTGTAGACTTGGAGAAAGCATTTGACAATGTTGACTGGAATACTCTCTTTCAAATTCTAAAGGTGGCAGGAGTAAAATACAGGGAGCGAAAGGCTATTTACAATTTGTACAGAAACCAGATGGCAGTTATCAGAGTCAAGGGCCACGAAAGGGAAGCAGTGGTTGGGAAGGGCGTGAGACAGGATTGTAGCCTCTCCCCGATGTTATTCAATCCGTATATTGAGCAAGCAGTAAAGGAAAAAAAAAAGAAAAATTCGGAGTAGGTATTAAAATCCATGGAGAAGAAATAAAAACTTTGTGGTTCGCCGATGACATTGTAATTCTGTCAGAGACAGCAAAGGACTTGGAAGAGCAGTTGAACGGAATGGACAGTTTCTTGAAAGGAGGATATAAGATGAACATCAACAAAAGCAAAACGACGATAATGGAATGTAGTCGAAGTAAGTCGGGTGATGCTGAGGGAATCAGATTAGGAAATGAGACACTTAAAATAGTAAAGGAGTTTTGCTATTTGGAGAGCAAAGTAAATGATGGTCCAAGTAGAGAGGATATAAAATGTAGACTGGCAATGCCAAGGAAAGCGTTTCTGAAGGAGAGAAATTTGTTAACATCGAGTATAGATTTCAATGTCAGGAAGCCGTTTCTGAAAGTATTTGTATGGAGTGTGGCCATGTATGGAAGTGAAACATGGATGATAAATAGTCTGGACAAGAAGAGAATAGAAGCTTTCGAAATATGGTGCTACAGAAGAATGCTGAAGATTAGATGGGTAGATCACATAACTAATGAGGAGGTATTGACTAGAATTGGGGAGGAGAGGGGCTTGTGGCACAACTTGACTAGAAGAAGGGATCGGTTGGTAGGACATGTTCTGAGACATCGAGGGATCACCAATTTAGTATTGGAGGGTAGCGTGGATGGTAAAAAATCGTAGAGGGAGACCAAGAGATGAATACACTAAGCAGATTCAGAAGGATGTAGGTTGCAGTAGGTACTGGGAGATCAAGAAGCTTGCACAGGATGGAGTAGCATGGAGAGCTGCATCAAACCAGTCTCAGGACTTAAGACCACAACAGCAGTTCTAAGTTCTAGGGGACTGATGACCTCAGAAGTTAAGTCCCAAAGCGCTGAAGAGCCGTTTGACCCGATCAGACGAACTTCATAGTCAAGATATCAACATGAGTTCACTGTCGTTTTCCTCAAATCACTGCAGTACGATTCCAGCTGTGTGACATGAGAAGTTATCCTTCTGGAAGAAGCCAAGGCTGCCAATTAAGACACCAGTCCTGAAGGGGTGACGCAGCTCGCCGTCTATCCTCCTTCACGGAGCAGGTTAGTCTCCGATCTCTGCGTGAAGTGACGAGTAGTGAGCGTCGAACGTTTTGTCGACTATCTGTGGTTACACCACCATTCAACCACTTTCTGTAGACGCTCAAGGCAGTAGCAAGCCAACAGACAACTGGTTTTGCCGTTTCCGAGATGCTCTTTCAGATGGCGAGCCGTAGGAATCACTGATGTCTGTAGATTTCCACACGTATAACCGTAAAAATGATTCTTCATTCGTTTCTGCTTCGCTTATATTACTACCTTACTGTGCCAGGTGGTCGGAAGTATGTCAGGAGTCATTCAGTTCCGCGGTGGACGGTTTATGTCTACAAACAACTGTTCAGTCCTTTATGGAAGGTACATCTAACAAATATACATGAATTCGTACTATTAATTTCGCATATGGTGTGGCAATGACGACTTATTCTATGCCATCGTACGACAATAATGCCTCTTGTCGTATTCTTACGGACCCAATAAGAAATACAGGGTGGTGGTCAAAGATCTGTTTGACATTTTTCCTGAAATATCGGTCCTCTAACTTTATTCACTGGAACGTTAACTTTCTTCCACATATTCTCATTTTAGTTAATTGAAGATTTCCACTTCATCTTCGTGCGCCACCACTTGACGCTCGAGGCAACTGTGTTACATGTACTCATTCTATCAGATACTGCGGGAAAGTGTTGCATTTAGCTCAGGAAATTAGCAGGCAGTCCAATTCACCACCAGAATTTGAACCTGTTACCTCCTACTTGAGTGCCGCCGCATAGACGTGTGGTAGCGATCTCGGCTGCAACAGCAGTTACTGACTAGGGTGGAATACCAGAAGTTATCACTGCACGGCCCAATAAAATTCTATGAATAACGATACTCCGCAAATGAGCCGTGTATGTGGCCACCACGCAGACAGACAGTTGGTCAAACTAAGAAGGTGGAACAAAGCTGTTTATAGTACGCAATCCGTATCACAAACGCAAGAATCGCACGGTGAGCGACAACGTCCCGCTGCATCATGAAAGACGCAGGCAGGCAGGTAGGTCGTTAGCTAGCGGCTCGCTATTAAGACGTCTCGCGGGGGAGCGGCGCCGCAGCGCGATCTGGAGGCAGCTCTGCTAAATGAGCCGCTGTCGCGTGTGCTGCCAAGCTCCCATTAGCACACGGCCAGCGTCACGCACGCTGCACATGGCACAACCGCCAACAGGATTAAGTATTTAGCGAACTCGATAAATTAGCGCAGGTGCCAGCACACCCTCACTCCATACAGAGCGGACACGTGTTTATTAAAATGGAGCCTCTCGCGGCTGTCACGAAGTGGGGTGGTGCAAGGTAATTAACACTAGTTTTGCAGTGCCATGTTTAGATTTTTATCACTTTCTACACTCGTGAAAGAAGCTCGCTTAGTGCAGACACACAAGGAAGAGGACATTCATTTACAATTACACACACTGTTAGTCGCTTCTGTGTGAAACTAATCGTGTGTGCATCGATATATGTAAATCACAAGGTTGGTTTATCTCTGCAGAGCACTGCTGCTAAAAAAAATTAGTACTGAAGTAATGACCAGCCGCTCCAGTTTGTGTGTTCTTTATTAGCGTCCACGATCGATTTTGGCTTTTATATTAAATCAGTTACGGCGTAAGTCAAGCTCCGGCACGCCAGTCGGGAACGAGACAGCAGAGGGGGCTGTGAAGAGAACTTCAGCCAACTGCACGCTGACCGACCCCTCTCCAGGACGACAACGCGACAGCAGCGGCCTCTATGTGAAGAGAACATAAGCGCCGCGCCGGACTGGTCGCGGCCCAGTTCAAGAACAGCTTCAAGACTAGTCACATCGCTTGTAGTAGGTAGCATTGTCTATACTGTAGATACTTGCTTATTTTGGATGTCGCTCTTTGCTTGCGACACATCTATGTAATTTTCAGAGAGAAGTAATAAAACTCAATAATACGATTCGCTTGCATTGTCTTGCGATCCGAGAAAGCAGGTTTCCTAGACACCCATATTTGACGTGTAGGCAGGATTCAACATAATCCATTTCAAGATCCACCAAAAAACGGCTTCAATGTAAGACGGCTTGCTGTAAACTCGTGACTCCAAATTTTTCCATATGAAATCTTACAGATTTGTAATAGGACACATGTTATTACCATCCTACATCATCATTCTTTATGTCTATATACTTACTTCTCAACACTGTAGCCGAGGCGACGAAAACATTTCTCCCGACGACAGAACATTTGGCTGATACACCCGCAATCCATCATATGGTGCGTGGCGGCGGGTACCTTGTACTACCGCTCGTCACTCCCTTTCCTATTACACTCGTGAACAGTGCGAGAGAAAAATGACTCGTCTATACGACACCGCACGAACCTCAATTTCCTTATGTTCGTGGTCATTACGTGGAATCTTTCTGCTGCCAGCTTCAAACGCCGATTCTCTAAGTTTTCTCAATATTATTCCGCGAAAAGAACGTCGCCTTCCCTCCACGGATTTCCATTTCAGTTCGAGAAGCATCTCTGTAATAGTTGTGCGTTGTTCGAACCTATCGGTACGCACGAAGTCTATTATTCGCCTTCCCAACTACAGTCCTTACATGCTCGTTCCACTGTATATCACATTGCAATGTTACGCCTAAATGCAATGTGTGTGTGTGTGTGTGTGTGTGTGTGTGTGTGTGTGTGTGTGTGTGTGTGTGTGTGTGTGTGTGAGAGCGAGAGAGAGAGAGAGAGAGAGAGAGAGAGAGAGAGAGAGAGAGAGAGAGAGAGAGCGCACTACTAATTATCCGAATGGGACAGCAATCGGAAGATGTGGAGTACATCTACAAAACAAACATGATTACCATTTCGGAAAATTTGGGCGATTTATTCAGGACAAAGGTCTTCACAAACTGATGAAGTCAGGAAAGTGTCTCCCTATTTCTAATGCACGCAGGTCTTCAGCTTGGCATTGACAGACAGTAATTTTACGTCCACCTGAGGGATATGGTGCCAAAATTCGTCCACTTGGCGCGTTTATCGTCAAAATCCCGCGGCACCCTCACAGCACAGCGGTTCATCGACGATATTCTAAGCCCGTTTTGATGCCCTTCATGGCAAGCCATCCTGATCTTATATTTCAGCATGATGATTCCTACCTGCACACGTCGGAAGTTTCTACTGGTTGTCTTCGTGCCTGCCGAACACTACGTTGGCCAGCAAGGTCGCCGAATCTCTCCCAAATTGAGAACGTTTGAACATTACGGGCATGGCCCTCCAACCAGTTCGTGATTTTGACGATCTAACGCGCCAATTGGACAAAATTTGGCACCATATCCCTGAGAAGGACATCCAGCAACGGTCAGTCCATGCCAAGCCTTATAACTGCTTGCCTAGGGCCGGAGAGAGATCAACGCGCTATTGACTTGGTCAATTTGTAAAGCTCTTTCTATTGAATAAGCCATCCAGTTTTTCTGAAATTACAATCCTTTGTTAGTACGTGTACATTACGTCTACCGATTTCCGTCCCATTCGGGTTATTCCTCCGCGGTGTATGTGTGTGTTTTCTTCGAGTGTATGCAGTCGATGTAACTCTCGAGCAACTCACCCTACTAATGCTGTATTCATACATTATGGGTTTGTTTTTTCTACTAGTTTGCATTAACTTACAGTTATTATTGATACCGTCACTAGAGAATATGACTTGTTGACTGAACCATAAGCTCACCTCTGCTTGCACCATTTAACCACTATGCAAGTGAAGTCCTCGACGTTGTTCTTGAGGTTTTGGAAGCAAACGAAAATCGAATGAGTTCCTGTCGAGACAGTGTGGGGAATGATCGATGGCAATGAATCCAAGGCGTCTGATTGTGGCAGATGTCGCAGCAGTGGCACTATCATGCTGAAGAAGAGTGTGCTCTCAATGTGGACGAACTATTCGGATTCGTGCTGTTTCCGGTGGGTATCTTGCACACCGACATAGTTACGTTACACATCGCTACATTACACGCTGCAATTATGAGCACTCTAACGGTAGAGGGTTGCAACTTGTGTCAGCTAAGCGGCAAAGTCAACCGAATAATAGGCATGACACGTAATACCTCAACCGGTGTTGAATACAGAATAAAAAGTTGAGTCAATACTTTTCAGCACGCCCCCGTTAATGGCGAGAGAGTTAGAAGACTAAAACGAAGAACACATTAACAACTGGACCTAATATTCGTTGACTAAATGCCGGCCGGTGTGATCGAGCGGTTCTAGGCGCTTCAGTCTGGAACCGCGAGACCGCTATGGTCGCATGTTCGAATCCTGTCTCGGGGATGGATGTGTGTGATGTCCTTAGGTTAGTTAGGTTGAAGTAGTTCTAAGTTCTAGGGGACTTATCACCTCAATTGTTAAGTCCCATTGATTAAATCACAATACTCATGTGACCACTTGAAATTTTGTACATAGCCTAAGAACAAAATGTAATTTGCCCCAGATCTTCATTTCCCTTAATCAAGAACGCCATTCTCCATAAATACACATAATGAGGACATGAAGTACCCGGAAGTAAAGAGAATTCTCAAAAAAAATAAAAATAAAGTTATGTTATTAATTTTCTGTCACATAGTTTTTACTATCTCCAGAAAGCTAATTTTTCAAATTACATTAATGTGTTCGTCATCGTCTGCTCCCGCGTTCCTAAAGTGCATTTCTGTATTTGGCGACACTTTTTACGCTGCGGGAATAGTAAGAACTGTCCGATCTGCCTTCATCCAATTAGATATCAATTTAAACAATTGTATCCAGTTACCGATGTTCTTTTGGACGGCGTTTCCTCATCTTTTTGTTCTTATGCTTTTTTCAGGACTATGTCCAAACTTTTGCAGTTCAAACCCAACTCACATTCTAAATAAATCACTGTGGCACAAATAAGCTTCATAATACTGTTCATATTAGGTTCAGCCTCAGACGTGAAATTTATATTGGAGGTTTTTGTTTACAATCCTAAGACCATCCAATAAGCAAAGATATCACTTTTTCGTATGAAGTAAGCATCTCTGTTGTAAGCTACATTCAAAAAGAAACGAGCCAAAAAACTAATATTAAACCCGCCGGAAGGATCGTGATGTCACTGCCCGCGGAAGAAGGTGCAATCCCTATATAAGCTATCTGGTCACAGACACACAACCACGTAACGATAGCGCGAGCAGGGGCACACGTCAATGGTACAGCAGGCGGCGTTGGGCGTGCAACAGTGAAATAGAGGCTTTAAAAGAATAGCAAACGGGTGTAGCTCGTTTCCCGACGGCAGAAGGAGTGCGAGGAACGGAATCTCGTCTGCGAATGACAGAAGGGTACTACAGAGAGCAGTAGATTTCCGTTACCGAAGTCCACGTTTGGCGCAAGCGCTTCGGGGAAGGACGGATGTCGTTGGCCGAGCTTGTCAACGATGCACGATCTGGAACGCGACACCGCATTACTGATACTATTTCCAGCAGCTAATGCCCACATCACTGAAGACCGAAAAGTTAAAGTAGCAGCCATTTCCGCAGAGGTCTGCGTGTGTCTGAAGTGATCACGCCATTATTGAAGACAGACTGAATTTTCGCGAAGTGTGCGCAGAATGGCTCTCTTACACTCTTCAACCAGCACAGGAATCATGTCGAATAGGAAGCTCTCAAACCTTTGCAGCGCTGTGCCAAGAAAGGCAGTGAGTTCTTGCACGAAGTGGTCGCTAGAGACTAGATATTGTGTTATCACTTCGAAGCCGGATCAAAACTACTATCTCCAGTCGAAGTATGCAGTGTCGCCGCCTCCCAAAAACTCTAATACCGTCCACAGAAGTGTGGAAAAGAAGATCCTCACCTTCTTTGCTAAAGAGGACACCGTTCTTATCGGCTTCCTGCGGCATGACGCAATGGTGAATGCGCAGCGATACTGTCACACGTTGATCTCCTTTCGTAAAGCGATTGAACCTAAGCGACAACAGTACGTCACCAGCGGAGTCATTCAGCTTCACGATAATCCAAGGCCCATGCAACAACGCAGTCCCAAGAAGCCCTTTCAGATACGCAGAGGTGATACAACTCAGTCCGAACCTGCCTCCCTACGATAATGCTGTTTTTGATTAGCTAAAAAAAGGCTTAGAGGCAAACGGTTAGACTCGAATAAGCGTCAAGCAGTAAATTACGTTCAAAAATAGTTCACATCACCACTCTAGAAATTTTACGAGACAGCCATTCACCGCCTTGTGGCTGACGACGTTAATCGCGTCCGCAGCATAGTTGTGCCAGTTGTGCCACCGCCGCCGCCCTGTACACATGGCAGTCTTTCCCTTCAATACCGTAGCACGCGGCTAGAAGAGCCGAAACGAACTGGCGCAGCCCAATGATGAGGTAGAGGTGGACTGCGCCATTTTGTTTGGCTCTCCTAGAGGCTGGATACGGTGCTGTGGCGCGGTGTTTTCCACGTGTATCAGGACTGCAGAAATGCACCCCCCTAACACAAAAAATTAAGGAATTTTATTTTTTTTGGCGGTAACAGGTAAAATTTTACACATACTCTTACACTGTTACACATACACTTCATTAGAATTACAATAGGCTGTTACAGAATGGCCATCAGTGTTCATTAATGTTGACACCACATAACGATGTTACGAAACTCAGCCGTGTCTCTGTATACACAGCGAACATTAATGAAGGCGACAAATTGGAGGGACGGATTACTGACTGGAAATGGAAAAAGGTCCTATAAGCATGTGTCCGGAAATGCATCACTGCCACAGTAGATGGCGCTGACAAGTTAAAATTCCTCTTACAACGTTTTGTGTGTTCCTTGTGTGTTGCACGCTGTGTGATTGATGCAGCGTACTGTAAACAGAGGAATGGTCTGGTATTCATGTCGTGAACAAGCCGAGATGGTGGTTGTGTACGGCCAAGCAGATGGAAACGGTCGAGAAGCAGCACGGCTATACGAAGTACCGTCTCAAACATCAACCACATCTCACAGCATTTAAAGTCCTTTTTGGGCGTGTGAGTGATCATCGGTCCTTTCAGACAAACGACCGTGCAGTGAGGCGGCGGACTGTGCTTACACCAGTTTTGGAGGACCAGATTGTTGAGGATATCGAGACCAATCCTAATACAAGCACCAGGCAAAGCATGATTATTTGTATCCTGCATGATGACCGCTACTATCCGTATTGCCTCCATTTCGATGGAGGCCACTATGACCATGTGTTGCGACGTGGATGCGGTGCATGTCTGTACCGTGTTCTGGGATGATTTTGTCGTTACACGCACAACGTCCATTTCAGGACACATGTTCATACGATGATGTTTCCTCCATTTCCAGTCAGGAATCCATCCCAGCAGTTTGTCGGTTTTATTGACGTTCACCCCGCATAATGGGCGTGCGTTGCAAAGCATGATTAGTTAGCACCGGAAAGGACACAAAATGCCCCGTGCTCTTGAGAGACGTTACCAGCACTTGCAATCTGAGTGACACGGACTGTCATCAGGGGGCGCCCATTTATGGGACCCAATGGGGGCAGCTGCCCTTAATGAGAATATTTTCTTTTACGAATATGAGAAAGGGTGTGTAGGCCTACTTGCAGATATGAAAAATTATTACTAAAATGACATGACAATATCGACAAAATTACGTAAATCTATGTAAAACATATAGAACGTAAATTATAAAATGAACTGCAGAAATGGAAAATTTTGTAGCTTGTTCCTTAAGAAATCTATTTCTTAGAAGATGTTCGAAAATTATTGTACAACCACCTTAGAACTGTTGCTGCTGTTAACAGCATTCAGAGGTTCTGAAAACTGTGTGCACAGCTGCTGTGCAACACGTGTTTGTCATTAGAAATTCTTTCAGCTTTTGTTGTAACAACAAACGTGCACTTCGATATTATCCTTTCGTTTCATAAAAAAAGGAAAAAATCAAAACGTCAATATCAGTATTTCACGAATGGACGTTTTACATTTGTTAGAATGTCAATACAAAATATCAGTATTTTTGTTTTAACATCCGACTGGTCCATGTTAACAGGAGGTAACGCGACAATGACAATAAGCTGATGAGCAATCAAGTTATATTCGACATGCCCGAGTACATTTTTGAGCGACATTGTTACGTTTTTCCTAAAGACTCAATTTTCATTCTTGACAATATCAAAAAATCAATTTTTATGTCATAAATGGACATTTACCACAAACATGTAAAAATTAAATAAAATTTTAAAATGTACAGTTTCATGTAATGCATTATCGCACTGGTTGTATGTGAATGGAATTACGACGTAGCTTCCCATAAATCTATTCGAACATTGTTAATGAAGTTTGCTGTAGTGGTTGAAAAGCGCATGGTGTGATGACGTTCATACGAATATTTTAATGAGATATAAACCATTAACTGAATGAACAGGGTATCCGATGGGAACGACAGAAAATAGCGTAAAACGGTAAAATCTGGGAATGTAGAAATAAGTTTTACTACACATACTGTTTGCCTGTTGGTGTTTGTAACATTTGACTGGTCCTGAAAGTGCACTGTTTAAGCTACTAAGAGGAAATGACGAGCAGGTAGCCGTGACTTGAAAATTTGTAAATTATATGTGTGGAGAAAATGTACTGTTCCAAATGACGTGAAAACGTGCTGGCGCCCATGATTGTGACACTTCACACATGGCCGGCTAGTCGTTCCAGAAAGTTTCTCTTCCCAATCTTTATTGAATACTATTATTTTCTTTCTCGTTTGTGCTTATTAGACAAAAGAGTTACTATTACGGCATCAGAAAGAAGAAAAAAAGAAACTCTGAGCACCATGGGTGCTAACATCTGAGGTCATCAGTTCCCTAGACTTAGAACTACTTTAACCTAACTAACCTAAGGACAGCACACATATCCATGCCCGAGGCAGGATCCGAATCTGCGACCGTAACAGCAGCGTGGTTCCGGACTGAAGCCCCTAGAACCGCCGGGCCACACCGGCCGGCACGGCATCAGCAGTCCCAGTTTCACTTAATGTTGCACAGTGAACAATGATCACGTTACTCGCCAAATGGGTGACTGACTACTAACTGTCGTGTACATAGTTGTCAGAGCGGCTAGAAGATGGTTTGTGTATAGCATCGTCACGTTGACGAGAGTGAAACTAGATGGAGAAAAGAAACGCACGCGGCAAGCGATCCACGTTGTGGCCACCCGTAGTCAGTAGCTGTGAAGGAGATTGGACAGTACTCCGCTTTTAGATGAACGCCAATATTTTCTCGGGCGGCGAGTCCGGTAAAAAACATCGCGTCTTCTGCGGAGAGGAAGTGGCAACGACCAGCAGTCGCAGCTGCCCCGGGCACGCACGCCTACGCAAGCGGTACGTCATGCGTCAACTGCCGCACCGCAGCCGCCCAGTGGCCTAGCGCGACCTTTGACGGCGCCGCCCCCAGATCTTCGCACGCTGCCGCCTCTACCACAGTGCCGGCCATCAAAACTCTCGCAGTGTAATTGACCATGAAGACGTCTTAACATTAACCGTTTATCAGCAATAAAATTTTCCGTTATAATTTTCGAAACAAAGGTACAATCAAGTATATATCGAAGTCACACGGCAACAAGAATTTCCAGAAAGGAATATTCTAGGTTTTGTCGTTTTCATGTGGTTTTACGGCGGAACTGAAAACCAGGTATTGCGACCTCAATGTCTATCACAGACGTACCGAGCAGTCAGCCCCTATCTACTGTAAGGTTATCGCTGATAATTGTGGTGGCTGATTTAGGAAAGAGTTGGGAGAAAATGGAATGTCCAGGAATCAAGAGTGTAGTTCATTAAATCTGTATTTTCTGTCTTTGAGTGTAAGTAACGACACAAATAGTACGCAACTGGTGCAGAGGGATTGCACAGAAATCCTATGAAATGTAGGGTGCTACCGGTGTTAACTACGGAGAGGCGAGGCACGAAAATGAGAAGTCCTACATCCCTGGTTGTAAACTGAGAATCACAGGATCGGCGCATCTGTAACTGACACCGAGAGTAGTGTCGGTTCAAAAAACACTGGGTTTTATAGGCTAGGATGTCTTCTCCGCCTTCCCATGAATTGCGGACAGGCGCCAATCCCGAAAGCGTTACAGAACTATTCAATTATGCTGGTCTTCCTTCGTGTGTCTCCTTGAAGAACGGTACCTTACTGTTTCTTCCGTATAAATAATACTAGCGACTGTCGGCTGTGCGGCGATTAGTGCGAGTGGGACAGATTGCTGCAACTTCTCGTCCGCAAGAGTTGGAACCCCTGCTTGAATGGCTTTGCATACCGTTTCCAAGCCTAGAAGACTGCCCGTGTATGAGTTCGTGTAAGTGGAAGCTAGCCGCCATGGGTTCAGAGCAGCGTCTCAGAACTGTGTCACTGGCATACATGACGAACGAAGGCCCATCGTTTCTCAGGGTAAAAGCTGTTTTTAGCGGCTCTGGCCAGGTGAGTGAGCTGGGCAGTTCCAAGGATTGAATTGTAGTCAGTGAGACACACAGAAAGAGCACCTGCGTATCTGCCGTTTCTGCACCTACATCAGTTCGAAATTCTGGTTTCAACTCTTTCTCCTAGGTTAACGCTGGTGGTGGTTGTCGCAGATCTCGACGAAAGAAATGTTCCCATTTTCTGCGGCTCTCAGCATAACTTTTATAATTACTCACGTCGAGTCCAACACCATATGTCTGCACGCCCATTTGAGACAACAGCGGTGTCTCTCTGTGCTACATAAAGCGCATCACCTGATGTTCCTTTCGCAGAATGACCACTGTCGCTCTGATATGGGTTGTCGTCTATGAGTAGTTAGCCTCAGCGTTACTACCCGAGTTCGCAGAACGTAGGTTTTTAACGGCTGATGTTAGTGTTTTATTTGCTTGTGTTTGTGAGCACATTACTGCTCTCACTAATGCTGTAATGAAAGCAACTCTGAATTACTCGTAATTCTATCTTCCGCATTGATTCCTCTGAAGATTATGCCGGCATTGATTACGCTCATGTCAGTGAAATAACATGTTAGGCGGTGCAAGACGGCCGCTGTGGCCGAGCGGTTCTAGGCGTTTTAGTCCGGAGCCGCGCGACCGCTACGGTTGCAGGTTCGAATCCTGCCTCGGGCATGGATGTGTGTGATGTTCTTAGGTTATTTAGGTTTAAGTAGTCCTAGGGGACTGATGACTTCAGATGTTAAGTCCCATAGTGCTCAGAGCAATTTGACCCATTTTTTGCTATGCGGTGCGAACATTTCATTTTCATTGTCACTTGGTAATTCAAAATGGTTCAAATGGCTCTGAGCACTGTGGGACTTAACATCTGTGGTAATCAGTCCCCTAGAACTTAGAACTACTTAAACCTAACTAACCTAAGGACATCACACACATCCATGCCCGAGGCAGGATTCGAACCTGAGACCGTAGCGGTCACGCGATTCCGGACTGAAGCGCCTAGAATCGCACGGCCACACAGGCCGGCTTGGTAATTCTTCCAATAGCTGATGTAAGTTTGCACTTGTCAGGCCAGCAGCAAGCACACTATGATTTCATGCTTGGGAGTAAGAGATGACTATCTTTACTTGCCAGTTATTACAGACCAAAGCCACACACATATGTTATGTAGTAAACACTAAAAGGAGAGTTAAAGTAACGTAAATTTATTTTTTGGAGAGAATTTTATTTGTTGTTCTGGATCAACGTAATCCACTTCAAAAGGGTTCCCATTGTACATTCTACACTTACTCTAGTCCCGGAAACATTTTCGGGCCAGCTTTTATCTCTCTCAGCGGTGCGTATATTCATCTGATCTACGCCAGCACGACGCCCGTGTCGCACTAACACTCCGCAAGTACTTCCATCTAATCAACACACTTCTATACGATAACTTTTATTATAAGGTTCCACATTGGACAAGTCACGTTCAGCACAATCGAGTGAGCCTTTTGAAACCCCCGAACATGTAGCAGCAACATGAATATAATTATGAGTAGTAACTCGCAGTTAAGAATCCAAGACTCGCAGGATTTCTCAATATCAGTAGAAGACGCCATAGTGATACTGAAATCAGTAATTAATACAATTTTTCAGCAATAAGTAGCGGTCTCATTGTAGCCCCGTCACCAATGAAAACTTACCAAGATGTACAACGATCGGTTCCAAGTTATAACGGCAGTGATCTTAACATGGCTCGAGCTTGGGCCTACATAAGTATTGAACGAAAGAGTGGAAGAGGTGGCTTATCTCACTTCAAGATGCAATGCAACTGTGATGTTTAACTTTATTTGTACATAAATTTAACACTGAACCGTTTACTTTCAGATGAATATTTTATGTCTTTTCAGCCGTGTAATTACGATGGTTCTCTATATTTCGTGTCTCTTCGTTCACACTGGAATGTCATCGCCAGGGACGTAAAGCAGAAGGAAGACTTTATCCATAGAAAGGGTTATATATTCCGAACATTAGCATTGCCAGTTACCAACCACACTAATTTACGTATGTCATTTGGGAGCAACAGGGCATCGGGCGGAAAAAGATGTCGCACGCTATGTTGGAAGATCATTGCAACGTAGCGTCCGCAGAACACGTGAAAACGTCCATGCGTTATGAAATGATAGAGGCTGCTTTACCAGCGTGCAACCTTAATAGGTACGAGGAACTTTTACGTAAGACATACATTGTGAGGGTACAATTAACGGCGCACGTTATATATGACATCCTTCAAGCTACAGGATAGATACTGGCACAGTTATGGCATTGTCTTTAATAGTGTTTAACTATTCAGTGCATCGCCCGTCCGTTACCCAAGCTTGGTGACGCTGTCAAGTGGTAACAACAACGCATTATGGTGGCCATGGCAGATTGGAACTGAAGTTCCGAGATTCCCGTCCTTTTTCCGGTCTCCATTATTATTCTACAGTTTCTTTCCTTGCCTTCGATACCTCTTAAACATTTTAACTCTGCTATCTGAATTTTGCCCCGTTTCATATTCGTTGTAGTCCATGTAAAAGATATGAATATGCTAGAATGGATTCGTAGTAAGTTCAATACGAAACATTTTTACATTTATTCGGGACGTATGTTGCACAGAATACCACTAGCACTCTGGTAAAAACAGTGCATTTTTACCCTTTTTCACTATTCCCTTAGCTATACTTATACTGCCGTTATAAGTGCTCAACATTTTTTAAGTACTTTTAACATCTGACCACTCCAAAACTCTTCCATTCAATTTTATCTCTTCCTCTCCTCCCCCCCCCCCTTTTCTTCCTTACGCGTATTTTCGTACCGATACGAAACTGTCTTGAATATAAATTCAGTTTTTTAAAAGTGCTATGGGTGTTTGATTATTCACGGAAGACAACTTGCTTTTACTTATTGTTTATAGGGCGTTGTGTGAAATTCCTCCACGGCCGCAAATGGTCACGGGAGGTGCACAAAGGTTAGTGTGCTAGTATCACCACTGTAGGAGCAGTTTTAACGACATGCATTTTGCACGCCTTGCAAACAAGGTCTCATGTTTAAGCTGATTCCATCCCAAGTCTTTAGACGCCTAAAGCTTTTTCCGCTAATCGGCTTTTATAGAGGCTCCCTGCCTGACATCGCAGCAGTCCGCTCTTGTGGATGGATCCAAAGGACCGTTGAACTATCACTTCCCTGATTAAACGCTAATGAATATATTCAAAATTTAACAGGATAGTACGTAACAAGAATATGGATTAAATAAGTAGTATTATTGCGCAAATTATCTTTAGATACGAGCAACAATTACACTTTTTAGAGTTAATTTTCAGTATTTTTTGTCCAACCATCCACCGTCAACCACCAAGTGGCTTGGGGAATACAGATGATGTAAAGGTTTCATTAAATTATTAGTCTACAGGGTAACATTCGTATGCTTAATTATAGGTGTTTTATTTTGAGATACGCAGTGAGACCTGGAAAGTGTCAGCAAAATAGGCACGCAACTCAACGTTTTCCACCAATGATACATGGAGCGAATATATAAGATCCGCTCCGAGCACGTTTGAAATGTTGAAATGCTGAGAAGAAATGGCCTACACAGCCCGCACAAAACCGTTGCTGTAAGAAGAGTGAGGGTTGCGTGACATTTTTCTACGCATGAAAGACTGAAGAATCCCCAAACTAGCACTGTTGTGAAAACCATCGGAGCTATACAGAAGCACAGCAACACCTCGTAATACCTGGAAAAGAACTTTTTCAAAGGATCTTCGATGCTTGACACGAAATGAGAGCAAGTTTAAAACTTGGCAGCTGATCGAGTTAGTTACAGGAAAATTGTTGCCCGACTTTATGCCTAGCATTGGGGTAGCACATCAAAGTACGTGTTTCACAGCCTCATTTTATGTGATATTGATATTCACATCATTTAGAAGTTAATCTGCAAGACAAACAGCACTGATGTAGCAATCTATGGAATATCTCTGAAAATATTGGCAACATAATATTTTGCTACTCCATCACGGCCCAATTCCTATTTTAATGAAGTCTGTATCAAAATACGGCGATATACAATATTGCATATTAACCAACAGCCAGCAAAATTGTATAGCCAACATTGTATACTGTATTTACCTGATTTGTTTATGGTATTGCTCCCCTTACTTCGTTCCTTTTCTAAGTCTTGCGCATTATTGTTTCATGAAACGCCTGTTTTGTTCAAAACATAGTTTTACATATTAGAGCAGATTACAATGAAATTGCCAATAGCTCTTTACGTGGTTTTTTTGAATACCAAGACAGTGTAACAAACATCGCTTTCCGTCATCAACATTCCTCACTCATTATTTTATAACACACACTTTGTGCCGTCTGGCTTCGCATCCAGTCGTCTCTTTTGCACCACTTTCCTTCTCTTGATTGGTTGAGAAAGCAGAAAAGTGTGTTTCTTTCGCGACAGAAAAGCAATTCCTCACGAACATCACTTACTGGAGTTAGGCAAGCGGCAGTTTACACTAGGTTCTATACAATGGTATCACAACGAAAGCATAATATTTGAAAACTAAAGACAGTATTAACCATTCTTCATGAACGTCCTTTAAGTAAAATATAAGAAAGGTATATGAAAGAGTCAGACTTGTGTCATTTAACATTTCCGAAACAGGCATCGTTTTCACTGCATACAGAGAGTATTAACAGAAGCTGTGTCTCCAGAGAAAAGATGAATACCATTACTGTTTACGATCGTTTAGTTTTTATGTATTACTGATTGATGTTTTAAGTGAACAGCGCTTATTAGTGAAATGGTTCTGTAATGAAATCTTTGGGAGTTACAGATGATTTACCAGTATATTAGAAGGTAATATTAACCTTTCTGTGATGAAAGGGGAAAAATTTAGGAATGTTTCACGAGCTCCACGTCCAGGCCTTGGAAGACGAAGGAATGTCGACCAGCCGCCCAGTTCATGCTCTGCCATTCGACTTCATGCGGATGCGGTAGAGATGATCATTTTGTCAGCGCACCGCTCTCCCAGCCGTGCTGCCGGCTTTTCCGACCATGAAGCCGCTACTTCTCACTCAAGGATCTCCTTAATTGGCATCATCCCGTAGTAGTCCCCCATTAAGGGAAAATTCTTGGCAATACCGAGAATCGAACCCGTGTCCTTCGCGTGGTTGCTGTCTACGGTGACCACTCAGCTACGTAGGCGGACACAAACGAAGATATTAATGATTAAATATTTCTACAGATTAGTGGAAATCGTGAAGTGTATGAGCAAGAACGTACGTGATTCACGAATAACTGTGTTCATAGCTCTCATAACTGAGTCATTACGTCCAGTGCTCAAACAGTTAGAATGAATGTAGCACGATGATAACACACTGATCCTTCAGAAGGTAAGCACAACGGGATTTCGCTCCGATGCAATCGTCAGAAGTGATCAGGGACTATCAGAGTTTCTGATGGATAGTATTGACTGCGGAAGGTAAAAAAAAAAATTGTCACGCCGTATCTCTGGATGAGTGGTTTTCCTGCGACGTAACCTTTTGTTTGGTACCATAGATGTTTGCATATTTGAGAAGTCTAACGCACAACTATGACATCGACTTCATCCGGTGGCCCAATAGTTCTTGAACAATGGTGTAGACATGGATGGCATGCAATTTAACGGCGTCAACAATAACACATTATTCCCTATATTCAATGTATTTTTGCCTCAATTTCTTTTTAGATCAAAAGAATTTTATCACTGAATCTGCCCGATCGATATCTGCTATTCTGACGACAGAAGTGTAGTTCCATTAATACTTAACTTTGATGCCTGTATCAGTTCTAAAATAGCTCGCGAGAACAAATTTCTCTTTGTTCCATGAAGCCCTGTCCACTGTTCGCCTCGTTAAAATGAGATTAGATTTACCTGCAACAGGTCGAAAATTGTTTGCGGTGAAAAATTTAAGTGCCTTAGCCTGTGTAACAAGCAGTAACAGTTTCATTGTTTTAGGAGGAACAGAAAATGTCAAATTTGACCTGCTCTTTAGTAATTTTGTATGAGAATCTGTAACTGTTCTTGCCGTTATCCAATTCTTTCATCATTACTGTCCACTATGTGATATCTGTCGCACTTAATGATGACTTAATTGGTGGATGTCTATTTCCCTAAACATGTCCCTTTAGGCGTGAATACATCTGAACCAATTGGAACTAGCATATTGCAGAGAATTTGTCTACGTCTCTGCATCAAATAAATACCTCACCTTTCAGCTGGAATGGAAATTTCACGAACAGAAAGTTGTTAATATAAATCACTGAACTTTCCGTCTTCATAATAAATATGCACACAGAAAGTCGATGTTTCCCCATAACTACATCCCTGAACCTCATGGTGTCCCTTTAAGCAGCACTGCACCAACCTGTCCAAGAGGCTTGGCACAGGAGTAAATCTATTTCACAAAAGAGCTGGAAACAGCTGGGGAGTAAACGCAGGTAAGCTACACGATGCCGCAATTTAACTTACGTCTTCAGCAGCTGAATGAAGGGTCCCTGCATGGGGAACATCTCACATGCCAGTAATATAGGTGTATATATGATTGAGTCCATGAGAACCATTACTGGCACTGTCAGATCTGCTATGATACAGTGGTTGTCTATTGTATCCAATACTGTTTCTGTGGCTCTCATACGAAACGTTGTAAAGGTTTAATTCCTTTAGAGGACTGAGTCCTGTAAGAATCAAGTTCTACGTTGCATTTTCTAGAATCCGCCAGATGTATGCATGAAATCAAGCAAGCCACCTTGGCAAGATATTCGTGTCAAATACGTCCTGAGTGCCACCGAGAAATGGAGAGAACGCTGAAATGAACATTCCCTCCTCCTCCTCCTCCTCCTCCTCCTCCTCCCCCTCCCTCCAGAATGCCCACTTAGTTCAACACCCGTCGAAGAGGATTGCGGGGTTTAATTTTCTCCGTCGCGTTCCAATGAGGCACGGGAGACGGGACCACATCTTTAAATGGGTTTTTTCCGAATGTGCTGCACCCCCGACTTAAGTGTGCGGAGGAGCAGACGGTAAGATATAATGGGTAGAACTTTTTTCTATGATGTTTTCGTAAAGGACTGAAGATTTATGTAAAGTGACTCCAAGCGCTGCAATCTTGATGTCAAATTTAAATACTAACGTGAAAAGAACAATGCTCTGCTTGATTACGACTAACATTTCGTGTCGTTTACGTCACAGCTCTAGATATCTCGGGTTCTGATGCTTTTTTCGATTACACCACCGTCTAAGGAGCACTACTGGTACTACCTCCAAATTATGTCCTAGTTTTTATAATGTATTCCGAATTTTAATAATAAGAATGACTGGAAAATTTGATTTCAGTGTGGTCTAGGCCGCATGTCATGTGCACCAGCAGTAACTAATGGAAGATCTCAGTTATTCAGTACGAGTCTATCTTTCGCTCGTTCCGTCATTTACTGACTTCTCCTGATTACTGTGTCTTTAATGGTCTCGTCGCTGTAATTTATTCTCGATCGCAATTAGTTTAATGTGATTTCTATTGTTAGGCATTTAATTGTTCCTTGTTTCATCGTGTAGTTACCGTCTTGTTTTCAACCTGATTGAAAGCTAGTACTTTTTCCCGCCATTCTATCACGTGACAAGCGACGTATTGGTCGTTTGAATCAAAATGCTAAATTTTTTGTCTAACCAAAGAAATTATTGTACTGGGCTCAGAGTCCAGTAATACTTATAAGGCCATTTTCGTTTGACGTTAGCTTGCTTTAAAATCATCTTAAATGTTTATACAGCCATACATACTATGAGAACTTTTAATATCAAGCTGTTCAAATACAAGTTAAGTTTGTACTTTGAGTGCCCCGAGGCCGCCGTCGGCCCCATCGAAGCTTCGCGCCTGACACCGTGTGCCTGGCCCGGCCGTGAAACATCCGTCACTATGCGTGCAACAGTCAACGAGTTAATACTATTTGCTCACGTGTTTCACGAAATGGCGTCGTTTTAAGCAGCGCGGTAGCTTCTTGCTCTCGTAGCTAGTTCGGAGTTTCTCACGTTTGGTCAAAATTCACGCCGCTCGAGTCAAATGTTTACTCACAGTTCGAGTAGGGCTTGGTACCATATTGAACACTACATCATATCGGGAAAACATTCTTTCCAACTGGAGGACTGTTTACCCAATACTGTAAGTGAATTAAGTAATGCAGATGTGTATCACGTTCTGTAATGGCGCACTACGACGACAAAAAACACACTGCGTCTCATCTCTCTACACATACTTGTTGGGAACAAGTGGCGTGTACCACGCTGGGTAGACGTCGGTTGGAAGTTCCTGGTGTCAAGGCTGTTATTGTTAAGCACGACAAGGGTCCAAAAAATGTGACACTGACAGCGAGAGCGCGGCCTATTCAAACCTGGTGCATTGTTCTGCGTGGAACAATCGGCTGCACAGCTGCAGCGCAGACATGCACGCCCATCGTCGCTAGCCGTCGGCCTTATTAGTTCTCTTAACCTCCCCTACCAACCTTTTGTTTTTAATATCTGGCCGTGCGGTTAAAGGCGCTGCAGTCTGGAACCGCAAGACCGCTACGGTCGCAGGTTCGAATCCTGCCTCGGGCATGGATGTTTGTGATGTCCTTAGGTTAGTTAGGTTTAACTAGTTCTAAGTTCTAGCGGACTAATGACCTCAGCAGTTGAGTCCCATAGTGCTCAGAGCCATTTTTTTTTTTAAATATCTGATGGAAATCGCGGAGCTTCACGAGTAGAGCGCAAGCTTGCCGCTCGCAACCACGCGGCGAGCTAAAAACCGTTCCTCTGGTAAACCTGGCGTCCTGAGCAGTTCCCAGCAATTGTCTCACCGAGACACGTAGCGCGGTATTAAGACACTGCACACTTATTTGGAACGCCGGTAGTTCAAATTCCCGTCCGGCCACTTTATCTAGTAACAACCAGGTTACTCAAAGAGAAACTTGACGAATTGAGGAAGGAATTTTAAACAAACGGCTTATATGTCAATCGAAGAAAGACCCTGATCGTGATGCGCAACTTCAGCTCCGACGCCACACAAACCATAAGTATCAAAGCTCGAAGACGTCACACTTTTTATAGTTAAACAGTGAGGTATGTAAGATTAATGTCATCGGACGCCGCATCAACTGAAGCCGACTTAATTCTTAGAATAATTTCTGGCGTGGAAGAAGCGGAGTATGCTTTCAGGGATTCTATGCGATGTCAGAAGTCCATAAAAATTTATTAATCTATGAAACGTCTCTAACACCAGCGCTGTTATATGGCAGTGGAGTCTTGGCAAGAGAAAAAAATTGAACAGAAGCTCTATACAATGGAGAAGCTCATTTTACGATGGGCAGGTGGTGTGACATTGTCTTTCTTTCGAAGTGCATAATGAATTCTAATGGAATACTTTTAACATCGTCAACACTAATGAAAAACATTAAATCCACACTGATACGGTGCGGTCACGTAATATTAAGACCCTATGACCCTATCTTAAAGGAAGCGGCATTCTACAGGTATAGCTGACTCAGTACAGACACGATGCCCAAGTTTTAAAAACGTCTAGATGGTAACATTCTTACGTTCTGTAAAGCACGAGCTTTTCCGTTATATGGAGCTTGTTTCGTGATCCTTTCCTGTTGCCCATAATTCACTGCCCTATAATAGTGATGGTGTTACAGAGGTTTCATAAATTTATTTTTTTATGGGCTTCTAGAATTGCATACAACCCCTAAAAGCATTCATCACTTCTCCATACCAGAAATTCTTTGAGTTAGGTCTGCTTCAGTTGGTACGCCCTCTGATAAAACTGACCCTGCATACCTAAATTTTTGACAATAGGAAGTGTGACTTTATCGAGCATTGTTATCTGTGGCTTGCGTGGTGTGGGAGTTGAAGTTGGGCATCATGAACTCTGTCTTCGTTCGACTAACGTGTCACCCATTTGTTATAGGAGATTTCCTCTGTTCGTGGAGATTCTCTTGATTTTTCTGTATGTTATCAGATCCAATGGCCGGACGGGGTTTTCAACTGCCGGCGTTACAAACAAGTGTGCAGTGTCTTAACACTGCACCACGTGTCTCTGAGTCAATTGCTGGGGACCGCTCAGATTGGCAAGTTTGCGAGATGTTCTCTCTCTCTCTCTCTCTCTCCCCGCGCGTGTACACGTCCGACCAATGTCGAAAGTACCTGAATACTTATCACCTAACTACCTCATCTGAAAATTGCGAGAACAGAAACGAAAAAACAGGTTCCATACGTTATTTCACAGGCATTAGGCGATTCTATTTTTTATAACGGGATATATTCAGCCGGTAAGCTTCGGTAATTTACTGCCTACACGCAAAGTATTTGCGATGTCATCTGTACTACCTGTTTTAGGGATGTATCGTCAGAGCTGGCAAATTCGAAAGAAAAATATCGAAAAATCCTATTTCGTAACTGGCAATGAAACTTCACAGTACATGTCAAATCTAGAATGTATTATACCTGTCAGGTGTAATTGCTTATGTCGTTGTCGTATACGTGGAACAACAGGGATTCGAGAAACTTGACATTTTATTTGTGGAAAGAATTCTTCTGTCGTTTTGATCACACATCGGAAAAACTCAGAAACAATTTGTTCTCTTGTTTAGACACAGATGAACGTTACACGGGCTACACATGAATACTGTCTGTCCATCACCATTTTCTCTTTTACGTCTTTGCTTCGTGTCTGTAACGTGAGATCACCGACGTACTGTATCAGTTCTGGCAGACTTATCCCGAAAATATTTTGTTGTACTTCGATGATTCCTGCACAATAGTTCCGCCTCTACGCTATCTACGCTCTTGCCTCTGTCATATTTTCTTGCCGAGTGCCTCTCCGGTTCTAGATTTGAATTCTAGTGATCACTTGTTTATCACGGGGAATTTTGAAATTGCCACAGTTCATTTCCGCTGGTTGATGAACAAGCTTTGAAATGTCTGTCTGCATTTAATGGAGCACGAAACATCGGAAATCCACGACAGTTAAAAGCAGAAGTATCCCTAACACAACAGAAACAACAGCACGTCAGTGGTGTTGGTAGCTGCTTTAGTATCTGTACGTACCGTCACTGGCGCTCAAAAACAGTTAACGATCTATTTAGGTCGGTTTGGAATGACGCGGAATCGCGACTGGTGACATTATGAGTTGAACACTGTCAGTGACCTAAATATTGCTAAGTTTATAGTATGGCTATTGTTTAGCAATAAAAACATGGAATCTTGTTTTTCTGTTATCAGCGTAAACAATGTGTGTTGCAGATCTGAATAACTTTTTGAACAAGAGATACTACACAACGTTATTTGTCAGACATTGCTAGTGCTGTAACAGTGCAAAATTCTTTATGCAGAACGGAATTTTTCGTTCGTTTCCACATAGCGACTTCCCCATTTTCGTCTTCCCGGTTAACAAACAAATATGTATTTCCGCCTTCACCTGCGGGAAATGCTCGCATTTGGAAATCCTCTTCCCTTTTTCTTTTACAGTCGACAATGAAAAAACCTGTCACGGCTCTAGACTGTTGCTCATGATTACGCAGTCCATACTGATTATCAGTGCGGCAGTCGTACTAAGCCATTTAAAGAGAGACCACGTCAAATTTAAATTTCGACGGCGTGACAAAAGTTTGACTTTTAGATAGCTTGTACCGAGTAAAGTGGCGCATTGCATTCGGAAGACAGCTGTTCCAATCCTCGTCTTAATACGCAGATTGAAGTTTTCCCTAAACAGTTTTGGACAAAGAGTGATTCCTTTAAAAAAGCCATTGTCGATTTCACCACTCATCCTCCACCAATCCAAGGTTATGGACAGTCCCTTGTTAGCCTTCTATCTACTACACACTGAACCCTAATTTTTCTTCCTTGCCTGCTTTTTACAAGTTGCAATCTAACGTTTCACAACTAGTGTCAAGGCTGAAGGTATGAGCCCCTCTTCGCTATGTTCACGTGTGCCACATGTTTGACGTCTGACAAGATGCGTCAATTTAAATCTTTTTTGCATCATCAGCTATTTGGCTGGTTCCAGCTGGTATGAAATGGTATGTGACTTTTTCAGGTGGGATTGTTTGCTCTAAAGGAGTATGATTTTTATACACAGACCAGGAATTCTTTTAACCAGCAACGAGTCAAAAGCTGTGCTCATTCCATAGTTTTACTTCCTTTACGCCTATTTTCCGTCTCTTGTTTGCTGTTGTTTAGATAATTCCTATTGCTCTTGCAAGAACACGCACGCGAGAAAGAATTATAGGGGGCAGATCACCTGCAACTTCTCGCAACACAGTAAGTAACTTTCTGGACAACTTACCATTCAGATTACCGGTCGGCGTAATTGTATACGAAAGCGTTAAGGCACTGTGTTAGTTGCTCTTGATACATCTCCCTTGGTACTTTTAATTTCCAGAGTTTCTTCCATACGCATGTCCTCTTCAAGTCCCGATTGGTCAGAGATGAAAACAAATTCCTTATTGAACGATGGGATAAGTTGGTTTATCTATAAATTTTCGGGCCAATTTCGCAGTTTGCTGTCTATGATCAAGTTGAGGCTTTGTTTTAAATTTCGTTATCTTACGTCTACCCATACTGTTGTACTGCTTTCCTCGGAATCACTGTAATCCATGTCCAGCTCAATTTGATGTGCATAACGTAGTAGGTCACTATCAACCACGTTCTGCAAACTGTATTTAGCATCCTAGAAACGCGAAGACGCCAATTTTTGTATGAAGTGCGCCTTGTCCTCCGTTGAATATTCGTCTTTTATTCTTATGCACTACACGTTCATATTGCTGTGGACTTACTCTTGTTTATAAATTTTTTTACTACGCTACTTATGATCTTCCATGTGCGTAATTATGTTTAGCACTCACTCCTTTAACAACGATTAACCTTTACTACGTTTCACTGAAGACTGAATTGTGACTTACGTCCGACAACAATGATTAACTACCTGGTTCGACACCTGTTTCAGTATTATTTTCACTTGTTAAGCACGTATCGTTATTTTATTCCTTATTTACATTGTCCGCACAGTCGAGCGTATACAACACCACACATTCAACTGACATCTTGCAGAAGCGCTAGTATTTCATCTGCCACTTCTTTCTCTCTCTGCGAAATTCGTTGGATTCCTTTCTGACGAAATGTCAACTTCGGTAACTGTTGTTGTGGATATAATGCTGTGTTTGCTTTGTTTATCATTACCATTGCTCTACTTTGTATGACCACCACTAAGATGTACTGTTGAGGTAGCTACACCGCGCTAATATCAATAATTATCTTGCATCGAACATAACATGTTTAGCCCAATTTAGTGTTAATATTGTTAACTGAATATTGAAGAGGCTCCTTCATACATTGGCCGTGCTGTAGATCATGGCACCAGCGACGTGATGGGACTCTACGTCTGCACATCCATTTCCGTTCCTTGGAGTGCGCGTCTATTTGCGATTACCTTTTTCGATTTCTAATCTCCCTGATGGGCTGTTACCCCAGCAGTGCCAGTGCTGCAAATCTCTCTCTCTCTCTCTCTCTCTCTCTCTCTCTCTCTCTCTCTCTCTCTCTCTCTGCCTCCAACACGGGCACGAACTCATCGTTAGGAGATCTGCAGGAAATTGGACCACGGATGGGGACCATGCCGATAGACTTGGCGCTAAACGCTGGTAGGAATCTCCCTCACGCATACATTCTGATGAGACTCTCGCGTAAAAAAAACTTAAGGCAACATCGATCTTGATGAAAAAATTAAATGATCGCACGGCAGTGGTTTTTTTCATGAAGACTTTGACCCTTAGCTTACGTAAGAGGTCATAATTGAGACAAATGCTATCACTGCCTTATATATGTGGTGTCTGTTCCTTCGGACATGTGCCAAACGACAGACACCACACGTATCAAGTTAGTTTTAACGTTCGTTGCCATTTTCAAGGAATAATTACTTTCCTTGCTGAGAATCATATTTCAGTTGTAATTATGCCAAAAGCTAGACAGTCAAGTGCTCAATAGATTCAGTGGTCGACCTCTCGCTTCTCGATTTTTAGGCAACACACACAAGATCAGTTTAACTGTAAAGAGAAATTAAATGTAAATCTGAAATATAAATGTAACACACGTGTGTGTGTGTGTGTGGGGGGGGGGGGGGGTGGGGGGGGGGGGAGGGGAGACGGCAGCTTGCATCCTCGGCTCTCTTAAAATTATGTCCCAACCCTCAGTGGCGTCATTCGACCACTGTTGCTTATTTCTGTGACGCTGTCGTGCCGCCTAAACCACCCGTGACGAAGCCCGCTGCTTCTCTTTAAATTTTCGTATCTCATCCATTAATCGAAATTGAGTCGAGCTCCAGGGCGGCGAAAAACACTCCAGAGGTGGCCGAAGAGTTTAAGATTTTTCACTTCGTAAGTGAATGAGATTTATCTGAAGGATAATAGATAAATGCTAATTCTGGTAGCTGCTTTCAGCACGCTTATTTCCATGTGGGCGTCACAACTTACATCACCACCGACGCAGATAATTACATTCTTGACGGATCCGACTATTTCAGCTGAAAAGTTCGTCTTTTCCGTCGTTCGTATCATCAGTGATGTCGCGGCAACGGCAAGAGATGATGCACTTTTGGCGATGTGAGGCGCGCAGAAGAAATTCTGCGATGCACTACACAGATTTTGTCGGATTTGGATTGATTCTGTTCAATTGTTTCGCATATAAAGTCAGTTTAAATAATGTTCGTCAACCTCGCTCTGACCAGCGAGACAGGCTTAAACTTTTCACTATATCAAAGCGTACAGTGTCCTCCAGCAATCAAACTGCCATCAGAACGATTCGGAGATCAGACTACTGGACTGGAAAATTCGCACCTGTAACAGTTCATACATGGCTTCCAACAGGTTCCTCGGTACTTCTGCAGATACTCTTTCTGACAATTTACGAACACAGTTCGTCATTAGTAGGTTAAAAATAAATGCCAAGCCACACACTCAAATTTCCATGAAAACCAATGGTACTAATTCGTTTCAGTTAAAGCTTGCCAAGCTCGTCTTTGACCGTCCAGTTACCAACTTGGCTTCGCCAACTACGAGTAATCTGAGAATACGCACTCAAACGGCAACGTTACTCCAGAAAACCGGGATATGACCCAACCTGAAATCCAAGCTCAAGAACGGGATCGCAGTTACAGATTTTCCGCACAGCAAGAAGTAGCCAGGCTTGTCATGAGGACTCCTGCCGAATTCTGAAGATCTATAAAAACGCCACCTCCTTTCCAGAGGGAACACGACTTCCACACCCCACGAAAGCTGCCGGCCGAGTCCTGTGTTTCAGACGCTCCAAACCGCCCAGTGAAATTTCAGCCAATCATAATCAGGAGCAGAATACAGGCATTTTTGTTGGCTACTTTCTGTTCCCACTTACAGCACTTGGGTGAAGTGCTCTTTCCTCCCAGAACCTGCTGACCTTTCACTCAAACAAATGCAGGAAAACAACGACCATAATGGGAAATGACATCTTTAAGCCAACCATGTAGGCTCCTGTTACAACCCATTTAGGAGGATTAAGTAAGGAGCAGCCCACCACTTCCAGGTTGTAGAACACCTACACCGGGATATTGGCTCTGCTGCACAGCATAGCCACCTGTTGATCACACAGAGCAGCCAGGAAATAATAGGTTTTACTACAAATGCCTGCGCGCCGATCTCTCAGCCATATAATATAGTATCTCGTTTTTTATTTGCGTACAATGGCTATAGTTACGTTGGAGATTAGCTGCCAGTCCCTGGCAAGTGATGCGTATGTGCAAGTTTTCCTGATTTTAATAATAATTTCCTAAGTTGTCATTTCCATGTACATTGCCAGCAACCTGTGCGCCAGCAACAGCATGAACAATAACGTTTCTATCACATTGTCTTGCGATACACCAGGTGAACATCTGTATCTACTACTCTGCATTGCCGGGCAGTGTGTTTTTCGAACCACTTTTACACTATTTCTTTACAGTTCCATACTAACAGCGCAAGGGAAAAAAACCAACATTTTAGTCTTTCCATGAGAAGTCTGCTTTCTCTTATTTATTAAAATGATCAAAATATTTTCGCATTCGTAGGATGAAGCTGCAGATGGAAATTTCATGAGAAGGTCTAGCCACAATAAAAAACGCCCTTGTTTTAATGATAGTCTAAACAACTCGCTGATCGTATCCGTGGCACACTCTCCCGTATTTCGCGACAACACAATCGGGCTGTCATATCTTATGCGGATCGCACGTCGCGCAGCAGTACTTCAGGTATTTAGTTGAATTGGCAGCCTTTAAATTTGTAAAATTTATCGTAATCTAAATTTAAAGGATTCCTTTTAGTAATCAGGTGGATGACCTCACACTGTTCATTATTTAGAATCAATTGCCAGTTTCCGCAGCATACAGATATCTTTTCTAAATCTTTTTCAGTTGATTTTCATCTTATGATGGCTCTACTGGACCGTAAATGAGAACGTCATCTGCAAACAATCTAAGAGGGCTGCTGAAATTGCCTCGTAAATCTTTTCTATACACTGGGAACAGCAGAAGACCTGTAACACTTCCTTGAGGAACACCAGTTATCACTTCTGTTACTCTACGATTTTCCATCAGTTAATACTAAATGTGTCCGTCTTGACAGGAAATCACGAATCCAGTCGCACAACTGAGACGATACTCCGCAGAAACACAATTTGATTAGAAGTCGCTTGTGACGAACGGTGTCAAAAGTCTCCTGGAAATCTAGAAATATGGAAACAATTTCAGATTCACTGCTGCTTCCGTTTCTCAGCTAAGAACAACGTAGTGAGTTCTGTTAAAAATCTTCTCGGATTTTCTGTTAGCACATTTTATTTACGAGGCAATAGTGTGGAATTTTATCTAAAGCTACCTGGTAGTCCAAGACGGAAACAATATTGAGTCAGCTGTTTCTTCTACGTCGCTTGAACGAACCGAACGACCTCTGTATGCTTTGCTCTTCTTCTAATCAATCTGTCTCTGCAGGAAAGAAGTGAGATATGTAGGTATGCCTTGATTCAATCATTATTTGTTGCGCAAGCTAGTTTCTAGCAATAACTCGCATACACACTGGATTTTTCTATTCGCACTGATTTATTCCTTCTGACAACATTTTGAAGTTCTACGTTTCGGAGTTCACAATCGCAATAGTCAGAATATGTCGCTTGTGTAGCAACTACATACATTACGCTATGTGGGCGATACTACTCGCAGAACAGGCTGTTGCACCGTCAGCCACGTTGCATGTGCCATGTTTTCGACGGTGTTTTAAGAGTTGTTTGATACCCAGATACGAATTCCGCTCCAACAAGGCTTGTTTCGGTTTCCTTGCAGGATTTTAATGCGAATGCCCTGATATGAATTGCCTTAAGCAGTACGGCGCAATTCTAAAAGACTCGAACAATCGTCTTCTACGATTTGAAGATTTCCGAACGCTGTTGAGCGCAAATCATTTTCATCATCTTTACAAGTTCCTCCAGTAGCTGAGTACGTAGCCAGCAAGTTTTAAATTCGCGAAGTCCCTGGTTTGATTCTCGATAACAGCTGTTTTATTTTGAGATTTTTTATCGAGTGGAAATGTGAATTAAGACATTTTGAATCTTGATTTTAATTATTAATTACAAAAAGTTAATCAACATTTTATGGAGATGTGAAATGCCTTATGTTACGAAATTGTATACGTTGACACTGTTCAATCAATTCCGCGTCCGGCCATCCTGATTTAGATTTTCCGTGATTTCCCTAAATCGCTTCAGGCAAATGCCGGGATGGTTCCTTTGAAAGGGCACGGCCGACTTCCTTCCCCATCCTTCCCTAATCCGATGAGATCGATGACCTCGCCGTTTGGTCTCTTCCCTCAACCCAACCCACTGTTCAATCGGTAGATATAATTAAGTATTTTATTCTTTATTTCATGACTTATTACCTCATGATATTTTAATTCATTTTTAATACTTGTGTTTTCATGCTCCTTTTCAATAAAAATAAAAACATTTTTTATTAAAAATTATTCAGTATTTGTGTGTTACCATTTGGCGAATATAAACTTAAAAGATCGCATTTGTCAGAAGAAAGAACACTGAGACAACAGAATCTTAAACTAAAATCTTACGTTAACAACATAATTCAACACTTCCTAAATACAGTGTTCAGCAGCCAGAATGGCTGCATATCGTGAGATTCCCTCAGATTACTGCAAACCAACAAGTGTCCGAAGTCCTGTCTTGCCCCCAGACAAGTCTCATTATTGATAACCAACATCTTCACATCAGTCTTTCACCTTGTCACTCCTATCCTCAGCCTGTTAAGCTCCGTGCGTGATGTTCAGTTTGCGGGCGGGATTGTTCCTGGTGCCTAACTCCTTTCGAGTGCCTATTTAGTGTTTTTGGTAAGTTTTGGCACGAACCTTGTACCTTGCGATTGCAAGACAAACGCGTCGCACTGAACTATCAGATACTTTATTGCGTAGTCTAAATGATTTGTATGTAACAGAGCTCATATCTTCATATCTTCGAATACGATTTTTTCTATTTTTTTTTGAACTGCGTCGTACTGTTCCTGAAGAGAATCAAAGATCCAATAAGGAAGGTGCTGTTGTGAGCTCTTGATAGCCTTGGAAGTGCCGATGCGGTCGTAGACTGGTAGACGTAGAAAATCTCTACTACGTCACCTTTCTGTCGTCGAGAGGGGCGAGGGGGATAAACACTTATTGAATCATTGCACAAACGTCCGCAGATACAGGATGCAGGGACCCAGTATCTCCCGGGAGTAGTAGTCCGCAACAGCCTCTTCGGAGGGTGAATGGGCGGGAAGAGCATCTACATCTACATGGTGACTAATTCGCACGTAAGCGCCTAGCTGGGGAGGTATGAAACACGAACTCTGAAGAATTGCTGAAGGTGGATTAACCTACTAAGGTTTTCACTTTCAAAGGAACCATCCTGGTATGCGCCTGGAACGATTTAGGGAAATCACGGAACACCCAAATTAGGATGGCCAGACGCAGATTTGAACCGTCGTTCTCCAGGATGAGAGGCCAGTGTCCTAACAATGGATAAAATCTGTCGGGCGGTCATGTAAGGGGAAACCGCTGCACTGAAGACGCTAGCGACATTCTTTGTCTCGATAGACGAACCTTCCAAGATCGTCACATCTTGAGAAAAAAACAGTTTTTTGTAGGTGGGGGGAGGGGTATTGCTTCGTCAGTCTTCCGATTTTTGATGCGGCCGACATGACGTCCTGTATGTGCCACTATCTTCACTTCGGAGTACCATTTGCATCCTACGCCTTCAATTATTTGTTGGGTGTACTTCATTTTTTTCTCCCACTGGTTTTACACCTTATACTTCCTTCCAGTACCACTGAAGCTATTCCCTAATCTTTTAATGTGTGTCCTATCATGTCGTCGTCGTCGTCGTCAGTCCAGAGACTAGTTTGATGAAGTGTCTTCATCTCCAGCCGCGCGGGGTAGCCGAGCACGCACTGAATGAGACCGACCACGTAATAAAATTCGCCGACACGGAAGTTCTGGCTGTAGAGAAACACTATCACACGCGCTTGTTCAGAGAAGCGGTAGAAATACAAAAACACGCGAACAGTTTCAACAGGAAAGAGGAAAGCCTGAAGGTAAACGGATCCTGGCTTCCCGTACTGCAGCGAAGGACCGTCGCAGGTAGCAAAAGGAGAACCGCACCGGAAATGACCGCGGAGAAGCCCTCGGACGTCGGCGCGCCAGGTACATATAGTCTGCGGCCGCGAGCTCGCCTCCAGTTCACCACCGGCAATGGAGGGTGAAGCTTTGACAATGCCAGCCACTCGTGCTGGCGAAACGTCAGAAAAATCATTAGATGAACGTCGGCCGAAGAACCCGAGACAGAAGCCAATAGGCAGTTTGTCAATCTTATTTCTCATCACTAATTTTCAACGTCCTCAGCCGGCCGAAGTGGCCGTGCGGTTAAAGGCGCTGCAGTCTGGAACCGCAAGACCGCTACGGTCGCAGGTTCGAATCCTGCCTCGGGCATGGATGTTTGTGATGTCCTTAGGTTAGTTAGGTTTAACTAGTTCTAAGTTCTAGGGGACTAATGACCTCAGCAGTTGAGTCCCATAGTGCTCAGAGCCATTCAACGTCCTCCTACAGCATCACATGTAATTTACCCACAGGTTAAGGAACGGGCAGAGGACACGACAATGGACAGCGTCCAGTCGGTATCTGCCGTAAGAAAGATACGAAAGAAGGGAACAAGAGTTCTATTTCCAGAACAGTTATACGGCAGAACGAATAACGGTTCATAATTTTGCAGCAGTGAAAGAGGTCTGTAATTTTGTGCATGTGGCCTACGACCCTTACTATACACTGTAAAGTCATGAGACTTTACAGTGACGTGGGACGATTCGTTGTTCCAGCAACGTAGTGTGACCTGCCGCTAGAAGTTGGACCAGTTGCGCATATTCGGTACAGGAAAAAAAACTTTGGGTCTCCCACGCCCGCACGGACGAAATGTGGCAGCTTTGTGTTGTCCAATGGCTTCATTACGCAGGTGGCTGGGTATTGGAGGCAGTGCAGGAGGGAGGTAAATCAGCGCGCAGGCAGTCGGCAGCTTGCAGGCAGCTGGCGGGATTAAATTCCGCGCAGAGGAAACGCCGGACCCGGCGTACGCGCGCTGTTTACGTAATGACCACGCAAGGACGGCTGCTTCTCGCCTCTACCTGCCTTGCCGTCCAAACATCAAATACCCGGATTCTGTCCACTCACAAAAATCCCACGTCGCCAGATAAATCCAAAAATACTTTAATTTAGCAGTAACTGACAAAAGACTAACTTTTCATGTAAGATATCTACATCCATACACAATCCTGACGCCACCATACGATGCATGCGGACGGTACTTTATACCACTGCTATTCATTCCGTTTCCTATTTTACTTGCGAATGCAGCGGAAGCAAAAATTACTGTCTATAGGCTTTAAACACGAGCCGCAATTCATTTTGTCTTCGCGATTCTTACGACAGATGTACGTTCATAGCAGCTGAGTCGTTCTGCAGTCAGTCGCAAGATGGTTCTCTGTATTTTCTCAATTGCGTTTCGCAAAAAGAAAGCACTCTTCCCTCCAGGGATTTCCATTTGAATTCACGAAACATCTCCGTAATACTCGAGTGCTGATCGAACCTACTGGTAAAAATCTAGCAGCCCGTCTATGAACTGCTTTGATGTCTTCCTTTAATCCGACCTGGTAGGGAAATCAGACACTCGAGCGATACTGAAGAATGGTTGGTTTGGTTGTTTGGGGAAGGAGACCAGACAGCGTGGTCATCGGTCTCGGGAAGGAAGTCGGCCGTGCCCTTTCAGAGGAACCATCCCGGCATTTGCCTGGAGTGATTTAGGGAAATCACGGAAAACCTAAATCAGGATGGTCGGACGCGGGATTGAACCGTCGTCCTCCCGAATGCGAGCACAGTGTCTAACGACTGCGCCACCTCGCTCGGTACTGAAGAATGAGTCGCACTGGTGTTCTATACGCGGTCTTCTTATTACATGACCCGCAATACCCCAGAATTCTCCCAGCAAACCCATGCTGACCACTTGCATTTCCAACATCCGACCTAATGAGCTCGTTTTCCATTTCACAGCGATTTTCAGCATTACTCTAGATATTTAATTGACGTGACTGTGTCTAACGACACACCACTAATACCGTATTCTGACAGTACACGATTGTTTTCCTACTTATTTGCTTTATCTTACATATTCCTACATTTAGAACAAGCTGTCATTCATCATACCTACTTCTGATCAGTCTTTCCGTAACATCTAGTGCTGCAGTTCCACTTTTGTTAAAGAAATTCGATTGAACTTACCTATTTTTAAAAAGAATTCCAAGCTTACTTTCTGAAAGTAGACGCATTTATCCAATACTTTCTCGGTAACAGCTGCCGACTACTTCGCTCTACTTTCGTCTTCTCTATAATGAGTGTAATCGTAGTCTAAATATTTGACTGTTTTATGACTGCTGCTAACCCACGCTGTGAATGTCGTTCTAAAGAGATAACGAATGACATTTTTCCTTAACAGTACTGTGGCTCCACAATATGCAACACATCCAGAAAAAAAAATCATTTCCATAGTTCCATAGCAAGCCGTAAGCAGAACCTGGGGTCACACGTCGTAACCTGAAGCTCGTGGGTTCGGTTCATATCACCGTCATGACAAACGACACACACAGTAATTCTCCGAGACGAAACGCAGATAGTGTGCGAGAGAAAGGTAGAGAGAATCTATACCCGGATCAATTCTCAGTCTTGCAGGCCTACTGGCCAACTGGTTGTCCTCATTCCCACTTTCGTCCAAGATTGCGTGTTTTCCCACGTTTCGTAATTTACCTTCCATGGCAGCTATTATATTCTTGGACAATTTTGCGTGCACTTAACTAATAGTTATGCAACATGTCAGTCAAGAGAAGCTTTACATTTAGGTTGCTGTATACATAGACTATTCTAACCAGGTATCATTCATGCAGGTGGTTCAAAAACATGCACTCCGTCTATGGCAGTCAACACCTGTAGCATACCAGAACAGGTCTCAAAAACGACGACGACACCACAGTTCGTGTGCATTTCGTTTTTTATTTCCTCTCAAAATTTACGAAACCTAATATCGATGTCGCTACTGGTAATTTCGGATAATAATGGTCATTAGCTAGTGTATTTCAATGTTCCATGTGCAAGGGACAATGGATGGAACCCAAAATGGTCGAGTTTGTGTTATAGTACACCACGGCTCGTTTGAACCGACTGATCACTGGTGCTTCATTCCGTCAACCACGAGGTCACATGCAGCTTAAGCAATTCTGGAGATGCTATTAGTAATTTTCCTCCCCCTTCCCCTCAGCATTACCACAGGAAATTAGTGAAACTAATGGCTCAGACAGAGCCTCCTGTGCCTGAACTAACGTAATACGAAAACTGTCCCTCACACCTTACCAGTTACACAATAACGAGATTTTTGACGCAGTACTTATCACTCCCTCGACACCTCTAACATGTTTTCTTTTGTTTTATAGAAACCTCACCGTCCGGCACTTTGAGAGCCCTATTAATACCATATTAGTACATTTTATTGCGCTTATCATTTCTATCTTATCTATTCGTCTAGATCTGTCGTCACTTTGCCTTGCAATAGGCGTATTTACTCTACGTCCACGGTGAAACCCTTCTGAACGTTATTAGCGAAACATTACCTATTACAGTACCGTCAAACTGGCATTAAGTGCACTACATTCTTGGACATTGAAATTGTTAGAATTTCACCGCAACCCCACAAAATAAGTAGACTTAACGCCATTTACATCTACAAGTATTATAGAAATGTATGTATACATGCATGCATGTTGGAAATCTCCTAAATCACTGGAACGATTTCAACCAAATCTGATACAGATATTACTGTCTAGGAAGAAATGCTATGGCACTAATCACTACCTAACTTTTATCTGGGTGGAGGTAACAGGGAGAGAGAAGAGAGATTACGATATTGAAAGACAGATGAAGGCGAAGGTGACAAAGAGGAGGCGGAAATCAGCAGGTAAATTGTGTGTGTGTGTATATATATACTGGAATAAATGCAAACCCGAGAAACGCCGGTTACTGAAGAGCCAAAGAATCTGGTACACCTGTCTGATATCGTGTAGCGACGCCGCGATCATGCAGAGGTGCCGCAACACGACGCGGCATGGACTCGACTAACGTCTGAAGTAGTGCTGGATGGAATACTGCAGGGCTGTCCATAAATCCGTCACAGTATGAGGGATAGGAGATCTCTTCTGAACAGCACGTTGCAAGGCATCCCAGATATGCTCAATGATTTTCATGTCTGCGGAGGTTGATGGCGAGCGGAAGTGTTTAAACTCAGAGGAGTGTTCCTGGAGCCACTCTGTAGCAATTCTGGACGTGTGGGGTGTCATTATCCTGCTGAAATTTCTGAAGTCTATCGGAATGTACAATGGACATGAATAGATGGAGGTTATGAGACAGGATGCTTACGTGTTTGTTACTTGTCAGAGTCGGATCTGCCCGTATCAGGGGTCTCATAACTCCAACTGCACACGCCCCACACCATTAGGGATCCTCCACCAGCTTTAACAGTCCCCTGCTGCCATGCAGGGTCCATGAATTCAGGAAGTTGTCTCCATACCCGTACACGTCCATCTGCTCGATTCAATCTGAAACGAGACTCGTCCGACCGGGCGACATGTTTCCAGTCATCAACAGTCCAATGTTGCTGTTGACGAGCCCAGGTGAGGTGTAACGCATAGTGTTGTGCAGTCATCAAGGGTACACGAGTGGGGGTTCGGTTCCGAAAGTCCATGTCGATGATGTTTCGTTGAATTGTTCGCACGCTGACACTTGTTGATGACTCAGCACTCAAGTCCGCAGCAATTTGCGGAAGGCTTGCACATTTGTCACGCAGAGCGATTCATCTAAACAATGTCAACCATAATTTTATCGCTAAAAACATGGAAGTTAGAAATTACAGAAACTAGCTTTACCAACATTTGAAGTTTTCTCTATTAAACCGTATAGCCAAGCACGATCAACCGGGCATCTGAATGGCAAAGCACCATAGCTATATCGCAAAAAGCAAAATCACAATACATTCTTTAGTTACTGCATATTGAGTAGTTTTAATTATTTTATTACGTAAATGTACAAACAGGAGAGTCCTACGTATTCACACAAGAAAATGATGGAGTATTCTTTCTGTTGATTATTTCATTTATTCTAACCTAATTGTTGTTGTTCTATTGTAAGGTCGTGTGCCCAAGACTCCTATGTTCAAAATGGCTCTGAGCACTATGGGACTTAACATCTGAGGTCATCAGTCCCATAGAACTTAGAACTACTTAAACCTAACTAACCTAAGGACATCACACACATCCATGCCCGAGGCAGGATTCGAACCTGCGACCGTAGCAGTCTCGCTGTTCCGGACTGAGTGCCTAGAACCGCTAGACCACTGCGGCCGGCAGACTCCTACGTATTCAAGTCAAAGTGTTGAAGTATAGCGTGTATTTTCATGGAAACGTTAACAAGTAAGCTTTTATTTCTATTAAGTCTAGATTGTAGGATTTTTAGTCTTGAAATAATGGTTTATTTCATGCATTTTATGTCATTGTAAGAAAGTCGTGCTTTTGGTGATGGTGTCTTGTGTCCGCATTGGAGAGAGCGGTAAGTCGCTGGAGAATGCAGGGAGTGAAAGGGCTAGTCGGCAAAAGAGAGAAACGAGAAGGACTTCAGTATGAGCCACCGGTGAAGATGGCGAAGTTTTACGTTGATGTCGTGCCATAGGACGACATCGGACTTGTTAACACTCATGCAATAGGAAAATTTTGTACGCACCTATTTAGGCGCATCGGAGATATAGTCTTATACTTAGTAAAATTCAGCTACAAGTGGGGCTTCTTACTTTCTAACTAGCAATGAATCGTTAAATTATAGACGGGACTACTACATTCATGCTACATTCATGCTACATTCATGCTACATTTTGTATAGTGTCAAATGTTGTTCAGTATTTGTTAGCCTACAACCTTGTTGAAGTGTATTTTGTAGGACGGCCATTTCTGCAGAACACTTGTTTATAAATGTATTATCAGACTTCTGCAATTTTTAGCTTGTGGTAACACCTATTTCAGTTTGCAAATATTTCCAAATTCTGTAATTCCTGATCATTGCTCACAACTGCCATTTATTATTAATTAATTTGTGTAACTTCCTTGTGCTTCATTTATGAGAACGTAAGATCACAGTTTACTACACATTATTTAGCTTTCTTAGCTACTGGGCATGAAGACGCGTACGGCTCGACCCTACATCAAAATGGCTCAACTGGCTCTGAGTACTATGGGACTTAACTGCTGAGGTCATCAGTCCCCTAGAACTTAGGTTAGTTAGGTTTAAGGAGTTCTAAGGACATCACACACATCCATGCCCGAGGCAGGATTCGAACCTGCTACCGTAGCGGTCGCGCGGTTCCAGACTGAAGCGCCTAGAACCGCTCGGCCACACCAGCCGGCGACCCTACATCAGCGACCCGCAATTTCAGTTATAGCCGTACATAGCCCAATACCGATTCTTAATGTTAACACACAGTATTGAGCTTGTAGGAAGAGTAAGAAACCCCTTAAGATGCAAACGTTAGCATGGCCAACCACAGGATATACGCTCACGATCCGGTCCCCTTGAATTCCCTGAAGGGCAGAGCTAAGCGCTTAATTTTCGTTGTCATACCGTTGCCAGTCCTTTCGAATCGAGTTACGTCGCGGAACCCAGCAGACAGTAATAACCTGTTACTAATACTATCGCAAACAATACAGGCAATATCATGTAATTAATTACATATCCTTTTACCCTGTTTCCAGCGATGAATATCATTTTAACTGATCAATATTGTGGCGCCTTTGCCGCATAAAAGTGAATAGCCAGAGAGTAGAACCTTTATATAGACTGATAGGCGCCATGAATGTAAATTGTATTACTAACTTTATAGCCTTGCTGCCTGGAGCTTGAATGGTACGATGACAGCAACAGATTGCTCGAGTGACATAGAACCAAATTACGAGTGTAAAAGGATGGGTAATTATCCTAGTCATACATGATATAATGTGTTACTTTTTAGTGTGGCAAAAAGAGCACATTCCACAGAAAAAAATGTCTCAGCTTTATGAAGGCAACTTTCTAACATTTACAAACTGTGACAATTGGGCAAGTGGAGTGTGCATTACAGCTGCATATAATCAGGACTCAGTCACAATGAACAATGAAAAAGGAATGCGACAAATGGTTCACGTTAACAGATAAATTATCGTCTATTAGGGTGCCCCTTACTTGGTGAAGAATGAAGAAAATAGGTAAGTGGAATGCGTAAAAATATTTGGTCTTTAGCTGATTATCAACATACCTCAGTGTTTTCTCACTTTATCTCATAGTAGTCTTTGACATATTCATCGTTGGAATTTCAATTGCTTAACAGTCGCTTCCAAATGTACGGTAATCTAATTGGCATGTAGTATGTCACAGGATGCTATACCGCACCCTTGAATATTATGTTGACATACGTTTAGGAGCACGCCACTTTGAAAGCATAAGAGGTGTTCATACAGTAACAGAACTTCTGTAATTACGACTAGCACGATTTCCTTTCGATATTGGGTTGGTAAACGAATTCGGGTACTATTTGTACAGTGTTAGCCATATCCGATGTTTCGTCTACTGTCAGCTGCCTAAGAAGATGTGTATTTGGGTATTATCTGGGATTATTTGTGACATAAAAAAAATGGGTCGCAGAATTTGTAGTATATTTTGTCACAAGAACGGAATGAAGCGCATTAGGGATGTTACAGTTTTTGATGAATCTGCTGTGCTGGAAACTAAGGTTTGTGAGTGGTACATACGTTTCCAAGATAGCCGTTAAGATTTAGATGACGAGCGGCCTGCACGCCCTATTATACATCAACTAATGAAATCATGGAAAAAGTAAAAGATGATTGCGAATGATCTCCCAATCCAAAGAAATCCCTGATGGTGTCGACATATCAACTTGTCTATGATAAGTTATGTTTTCGGATGTTTTGGCTATGAAACGTGTGAAAGCGAAATTTGTCCCACATTCTTTGCGAACGAAGACAGCGGCAAATCTACTGAAACTTATACCTAATGATGAAACATGGATTTATGGGTATGACGTCTAAACCAGTAGTCAAAATAGGAAAAAGGTCCCCAACTGTGGTCATATATCAAGCTTTTACTCACCGTATTCTCCGATTTTAACGCCATAGATCACTATGAGTTCTTTTCACAAGGTCGAATGATCAGTAAGGAATACTACATATAGACAGTTCGTGTGAAGCTAACCGGCAAGAACACCCCGATTTGTGGCGAAACAGCCGGCCGCGGTGGTCTAGCGGTTCTAGGCGCTCAGTCCGGAACCGCGCGACTGCTACGGTCGCAGGTTCGAATCCTGCCTCGGGCATGGATGTGTGTGATGTCCTTAGGTTAGTTAGGTTTAAGTAGTTCTAAGTTCTAGGGGACTGATGACCACAGATGTTTAGTCCCATAGTGCTCAGAGCCATTTGAACCATTTGTGGCGAAACAATTCATAGACATCGGACCAAGATAAAGGAACTGCCCACATTTTGTTGCATGTTCGTGAAGTAAAAATAATCCCGTAATAATGGTCCAGCCTCCATATTCGACAGATATGGCACAATGAGACTTTTTGCTATTCCCAAAAATAAAGATGTTTAACATGCACATATGAGTATAAAAACACATTGTTGATGGAGCTAGAAGCCGTCCCAGGTGTAACAAGTGTTTCAAGGATTCTAACAAGCGCCAGAATTAGTGCATAATATCGCCGCGAGCTGAGCTGCACGCAATTTGGCGTAGCGGTTAGCGTCGCTGGATGGCGTGCTCCGGGTCGCCAATTCAAAACCGACCATCAGCAATTATTAGTTATTTTGTATTTATCCCTCCTGGAAGGTTCTCTATATTTCTGATGTCTGCATATTCTTTAATATGGCATGTTCGCATCAAAAGCTGCCCTCTCCGTTCAGGAGTTCGGGTCTATTTTGGCTACTCGTAGGTGTTAGCAATGAACTTGCTTTCAGTGCCAAATTCTGCGCTTCATTTAGGATCCTGTTTTCGGAGTGGGACTGGATTGTGGCTACGTCGTGGCAATATCTGATGGTAACTATTCTGAAAGGTTTAGCACTGGTCTAGACGAATACGTATAACTCTTGCCAAAAAGAGATGAGAGGCACCCACATGCCTTGCTCATACTTGGCATCAAGCAGTCAGGCCTGCAAGATGAGTGGTCTGCCAAGCGAGTGGATTCATTCTTATTTATCGAGTAACATGAACTCTCGTACTCACAATTAAGTTACACATTATCCTCCTATATGAATAATACGCAACGGAAACGCACATCTGACTATCAGTAATTTACAAAACTCTGACTGTTCACTACGCACTGGCAATACCACATTTTCTTCCTGTTTTTTTATTTAACGGCTTTTATAAACACGTGGCCATCGCACTGAATATGAGTGGTGCACACATTATAAATTCTGGATATCATGACAACATACAATTCGAATCTTTTTCTTTTCACTATCTTATTTATTCCGATAAATTCTATAACCTAAACACACAAATTCTGTAACCTACAACAATAACACATGAGAAATTCCGGCCAGAGGGCATGGCTTTACATTGGTGATTCTCTCCCTTATGGTCTCGTAATTCTTTACCGCTACAGTGCACTTTCTGGATAGGATGGTGGATCTTTTGCTATATCTCACACTTCCACTCTCACAACCATCATCACGAAACTTTCCTCCAGACCGAGCGGTACAAAAGGAACATGCATAACCCACTACCTCTGAAACTACCTTGCTACTCCCATGCAAACCACACATACTTAAATTACATGACATACACCACACTGCAACATGGAATACAACATAAGGAATAGTCACAACATTATAATCACATCACTTTCAGCTTCCCCACTTCATATAGTATTCATCCCAGTGCCATACAACACTGCCCCACTTCGTAACTTTTCTTTCCTACTACGAACTCTGGACGTTATATGCACGTCTTCCTGTGCAATGCAAGCCAAGTGGCGTTGCTGGATAGACGGCTGACTCACCTTGTTTCTCTCTCAGAGTGTTATAGTTTGAATCAAGCATCACACGGAACCATATCTCGCAAAGTAATATTAAGAACGTATTGATCACACACACGAGTCCTCAACTGATATCGTGGACGAGTACTTCTCTTTATCCTTTGTCTCATACACAGATTGAGACACTGTACTCACCATGTGGAAGTACTCGCCTCTAATTTCAAGTCCTGCACACGCTATTTCTTAAATATTTCAACTTATAGTACACACGATAGTAATTCAGCCTAGCTTAAGCACACGAAAGTACACTCCTGGAAATTGAAATAAGAACACCGTGAATTCATTGTCCCAGGAAGGGGAAACTTTATTGACACATTCCTGGGGTCAGATATATCACATGATCACACTGACAGAACCACAGGCACATAGACACAGGCAACAGAGCATGCACAATGTCGGCACTAGTACAGTGTATATCCACCTTTCGCAGCAATGCAGGCTGCTATTCTCCCATGGAGACGATCGTAGAGATGCTGGATGTAGTCCTGTGGAACGGCTTGCCATGCCATTTCCACCTGGCGCCTCAGTTGGACCAGCGTTCGTGCTGGACGTGCAGACCGCGTCAGACGACGCTTCATCCAGTCTCAAACATGCTCAATGGGGGACAGATCCGGAGATCTTGCTGGCCAGGGTAGTTGACTTACACCTTCTAGAGCACGTTGGGTGGCACGCGATACATGCGGACGTGCATTGTCCTGTTGGAACAGCAAGTTCCCTTGCCGGTCTAGGAATGGTAGAACGATGGGTTCGATGACGGTTTGGATGTACCGTGCACTATTCAGTGTCCCCTCGACGATCACCAGTGGTGTACGGCCAGTGTAGGAGATCGCTCCCCACACCATGATGCCGGGTGTTGGCCCTGTGTGCCTCGGTCGTATGCAGTCCTGATTGTGGCGCTCACCTGCACGGCGCCAAACACGCATACGACCATCATTGGCACCAAGGCAGAAGCGACTCTCATCACTGAAGACGACACGTCTCCATTCGTCCCTCCATTCACGCCTGTCGCGATACCACTGGAGGCGGGCTGCACGATGTTGGGGCGTGAGCAGAAGACGGCCTAACGGTGTGCGGGACCGTAGCCCAGCTTCATGGAGACGGTTGTGAATGGTCCTCGCCGATACCCCAGGAGCAACAGTGTCCCTAATTTGCTGGGAAGTGGCGGTGAGGTCCCCTACGGCACTGCGTAGGATCCTACGGTCTTGGCGTGCATCCGTGCGTCGCTGCGGTCCGGTCCCAGGTCGACGGGCACGTGCACCTTCCGCCGACCACTGGCGACAACATCGATGTACTGTGGAGACCTCACGCCCCACGTGTTGAGCGATTCGGCGGTACGTCCACCTGGCCTCCCGCATGCCCACTATACGCCCTCGCTCAAAGTCCGTCAACTGCACATACGGTTCACGTCCACGCTGTCGCGGCATGCTACCAGTGTTAAAGACTGCGATGGAGCTCCGTATGCCACGGCAAACTGGCTGACACTGACGGCGGCGGTGCACAAATGCTGCGCAGCTAGCGCCATTTGACGACCAACACCGCGGTTCCTGGTGTGTCCGCTGTGCCGTGCGTGTGGTCATTGCTTGTACAGCCCTCTCGCAGTGTCCGGAGCAAGTATGGTGGGTCTGGCACACCGGTGTCAATGTGTTCTTTTTTCCATTTCCAGGAGTGTATTTCAACTTATTGCTACACGTCGTTTCATTGTGACCGTTGGTCACTTCTGAAGATTACTACGATCCTATTTAGTATTACCTGCCTGATATTTAATTCTCCCCACAAAAGTTCCTGAAATAGAGAAATTATTATTTCAAACTACTCTTAAATATTCCACATGCATACCATGTCTCCACTCTTTTGTCTTTACGGAGCACAACTAAGACAGGTCTTAACAGCACAAGATCCAGCGGCAGTGTGCTGAAACATGGCCGTTCTTGAGGTCCTCTCGCACCTCTGTCGAAGTGGGGGAGCACCTTGCTACCGTATTGGTCAGCCACATTTCAGGCTCTCAAAGCTCAGGTAAATTTCATTTCTTTGGTCCCACCAAAGGTAGTCAAAGGATCGTCTCAAAGATGATCATATATTCACATTCACTATCTGCGGTTAGCAGCGACCATACATTCATTCATTTCACAGATCTCACCAAACTGGATGTAGGGATTTATTTTGTGGGAGTGCACATGTGATCAAATTAAATAAATAATTTGCATTCTTTCCCACACTGGCATCCGGCTTCGCTGTATTAATTGAAATTGAGTTATTTTACAAAAAAATGTGTTGTTCTGACAAAAATAATGAAGTATGTTGTACCTATTTTCAATGTCGTGCGGTACTGTACCCTTTCAGAGAAACAAAGTTATTTTCACAGCATGCCAGCATTAAGCGATATACAAAACCTGCATTGTTGTGGTGGTTTAAATAAAATATCTGACATTATACAAAGTAGAAACGATGAGAATCCTACACTGAATATTCAGAAATGATCTATGATCGAATAGCATATTCCATGCCGCACCAAGTTATGAATAAGCAGTTTGTATGAAGCATTATTTCTGTAATGCTTCATCTTTCTGCATCAATACCGGTGGCGCTACTTTGAAAAGCAATACACAACTTTCTGTGACGAGTCTACGGTAGAGTTTACCACTGTTTACAGTTCATGACGGCGGAATATTCGGAATTACTTGTTACAGGCCCCTGCAGACATCGATTTTACGTACGATGCAGTAAGACGCTGTGCCCGAAAAGAGGTTGAATGTACAGATACTAGTTACGCGACAACCATCATATAAATTTCAAGCAAGCTACGAGAAACTGGGTCGTTGAAGCCTCTGAAAACTGACCTAGTTCCTGACGAAATTGCCGGTACAGTAAAATTTTGAGAGATGGTTTTGGATCGCGTGGGAGGAGATTTATCAGTACGTAAGCTTCGGCTCACCTTGTGAAATGCACACTTCGAAGATTAAAGTGCGGGACCACAGGTAAAGCAGCAATTACATCACTATCGTGGGTAGCATGCTGACTGTTTGCTAATGACGCTATAGTGTACATGTGACTGACTGACAGAAGGATGATACATGATACGTAATGAATGCAATCGTCCGGCCAGTTCTTGAGTACCGCTGAAGGTCGGATTAAATGGTAACGTCAAACCAGCTCAGAGGTACTTTGCTAGATTTTGTTACCGTTGGGCTAGAACAACCCGTGAGTATTACGGAAACGCCCTGTGAAGTCCATCGGGAATCCCTGGAAGAAAGGAGTATTAGTCGCTGAACACTATCGAGAAAAATGAGAACCAGCATTTGGGGCTGACTGCAGAAAGATTCTATTGCCACCAACGAGCATCTCGTGCAAGAACCGCGAATACTTGATAGATCAGGCATCGTACATAAGCAGATGAACAGCCGTTTCCCCCCTACTGCACTTATGAGTGTGACAGTACAGGGAATGACTAGCAGAGCAGGGGTGCGTACTGCCGGTTGTGACTCTAAGGTCTCTGATATCAGCACATTCCGGCGTAAAACATATCGGTGTGCTGAGGCAATTGTACGATAAGTATTCAAGATCACTTCCCCACGACGGGAATCAGTATTTCAGTTCTGAATAACCGGTATTTTATGCTATTTGTTTGGTTTCTCATATTTTTTAGTAATAACTGAGTAAAAATACAATATCCATTGGCTACAGCAGCTGCGCTAAAATTTTTCGTTTTAAATCAACTGTTTTTAAAAAGTAATTTTTATTCATAAAATTTGCAATCGTTTGAAACACAGCGTTATAAAAAAATGGGGAAGGGATCTGTGCTGTTTTAATGACAGTGCCGAAAAAATGAGCAAGAAACAAGGCAGAAGAATTAGTATAGCATTGGTGAGACGATGTCCCTGTTCCAGTGTGTCGTGGCTTGAACTGAATGTGTACGTGCAGTGTTTAGGACATGCCCCCCACTAGTGTAAACGGTAGCTTCTCCCTGTTGTCACCAGCCATCCACTATATTGCAGAATTGCAGTAACCATAATCTGTAAATAGTTTCACGAAGTGACGTAGCAATGAAATACAATGCTTCATTTGCTTTAAAATTAACTATTGGTCTGCCATTTCTAGGATACAATAAATGAGGAAGGAAGTTATGGAAACAGTAAAACTAAAAACGTAGCAGCATTTCACTCACATAAAACAAAAATAGAAAGTGACTGATCTGCTGTCTGTGTCTACAAAATGTTTGTTTATCTACTTGCAGCCCTAAAATAGTTCTTCAGCCCAGTTTTCACCCTTTTGCATTGACTATTCATAAAGCCAGAATAGTGGTATGATCCCTGAACACATGATTTTTAGCAAAGTTTGACGAAATTAGAATCAATAGGATTATACTGGTGAGTCTTTTGTAACCATCAACCAGTTGTGACTTTTCAGGAGAAGCAATGAACAGCGGGCGGACTAATTTTTCGTTTATTTGTCTATTTAATTTAAAGTTTTGATTACACTTACCTTGAAACTGATAGAGTTAGAATTTTTCCATCTTTGTTCAGTTTATCACAGGAAATAACAGTAGCCAGAAACCCGTCCCAGCCAGAAACCCGTCCCAGCCAGAAACCCTCCCTCAAAATTTACAAAATAACAGCAAAAATTATTAAGATACTTTGACAGTACAAATTAATGACGTAGAATGATATTACTCAGAATGGCATTAAATATTAACCTAAGATACTTTGAGAAAGTGCATGCAATCACTGTAAATTCTGCAAAAACTTAGTTCTCTAGGCGAATTTTTTATGTGGGTATCAGAGTGCCATTCCACCTAAAAATGCTAGCCAATATTAAAATAACTAATGTGCCTTCACGTTTCGTGTTTTAACTATCACAATCAGCAGGAAAGTATTCGGTATTTTCTGTTATTTGCTATAGTTGTAACCCACTGGAAGTATGACAAACCATTGCAAAGAGGAAACATGACCTCTGACTCCTGGCACTGTGCGCATTTACGTTGAAAACTGGAGTGCTATGAATCGCGTTAGCGATCCGCTGACGTCCATATCTTAGAGTATTCCGAATTGTCAATTAGGCCTACAAGCTAAATGATTTTGTAGGTCTTAAGAAAAAATACCGGTGTATCTAATGCAAATTGTTATTACCTGCCTATGGTGATCTGTAACTACAGGGTTTGGCTTTTTTGTTATTTTACTACTGCAGTGCAGATACACCCCAACTTACGTTATGTCCACCAGTCGTTCTTGTAAAGCGTTAACATGTTGACCACATTTGCGCAGCGAAGTATGAGAGCTGATAATTGTGGAGTACTTTCAGTAAAATCAATAAGTATGAGATTGTACGACCAACTATCGATACGAGCAAACACATCCCCCGAGTTCTTTTTTTCTTCACGAAGAAGTTGTTGCACTATGTTAGGTAGTCTCATTCTACATTTCGATAGTATCCATATGTCCCAGGCGGCGGGTCACAACCATCTGTCCTTTGTCAAAGGCGCGTATGTCCGTCGACTTCACCATTTGAAACCTTTATTATCGCTGAAACGATTCCCCATTCGTCTCTGTTCCACTTATATGCTTCCCATATAGTGTCACGTGGGCGCCTCAATGTGCAGCGGCCAGGATTTTAGCTAATCAGTGTTCGTTGATTTTGTGTCATACATTGCAACGTCTTCGACGGGGAAGTCATAGATAAGTAGCTGAATTTTAACAAAAGAATGGTTTGAGAAACCGTTGGGGACTGGACACGCTGATAGCAAGCCGAGCACGTCCTGGAGAGTGGAACCGAGATCGAACGCCTAGAGGAGCCAGAACACGGCCTTTGCGACACGCGCCGTGTTTCCACTCTGGCGCTCTCATACGTCACCTCTTTGACGCAGCCATCGTTACAGACTGCTGGGCCCCTCCTGTCGTCGGATTGGGAGAGGGGCGCGTGTGAAACCTATGTAGGCGAGCGGCAGCCGTTTTTAAGGCCCTTTTCATACGCGAGGAACTTGTGTGTAACCGGTATGCAGGAGACTGTACACTGGGATATATGGAACCTTCGGATGGGATAACCAATATGTTGCCGCTATAATTCTGTCGCCTGCGACATACAGGGTTTAAAATCAAATAACATGAAAACGAATTTCGCTAGAAGAATGTACTGAGCGGTACGTCTATTGTGAGCTCCTTAAGAATTTTATACGAAGTTTGGAAGTAGTAGTGACAAGATGTGCTAACGGATCGCGCTGTAATCGCAATATGTAATGCCTGTAAACAGTACTCCGAACCGTGAGAACCATGCGAGGTGGCGCAGCGGTTTGCACAATGGACTTGCATTCGGAAGGACGACGGTTCATATCTCCATCCAGTCATTCAGGTTTGTTTTTTTTCTGTGGTTTTCCCTAATCGCCTAAGGCAAATGACTAGCTGGTTCCCTTGAAAACGGAACAGCTGATTTCCTTCCCCATCCTCCTGTAATCCGAGCTTGTGCTCCGGTTCTAACAGCCTCGTTGTCGACGGAACGATAAACTTATCTACCTACCTAACAAAACGAGAAACAATGTTAGTACACGGAACAACGAGGCTGATACCATGCAATCCACTGAACGTGTGTTTCTGGTACTGGAATACCACAGTTAAGGACACTAATATGGCAACGAGACCAAGTTGTGGTTGGTTGGTTGGTTTAGGTTTAAGGGACCAAACAGCAAGGTCATCAGTCCCTTGTTTCAAATGTGGTCCATTCCGCTAATGTGACATCTCAGGAAAGTCAGAACAATAAAAGGGAAAAGGCTAAAAACGTAAAAGGGCAGTCATGTTGTCAATGGTAAAAACAAAATGAGGGAAGTCAGCAAGGAACCCAACGCTATGCTGAAGCAGCATAGCCAAGACCACCTGCGACTTAAAAGGTGCAACCGCTACAATGTAGAAGTACGTATGGGAAAAGGAGACTAACCAATCCTTTAAAAAAAGGGGGTAAAAACACAGTAAAAGGGGAAGAAAAGAGGATCTGTGTCAGGGAGGTGAGTCGGGAATCTCCAAACACGGCCTACAGTGGGAGATACCCGAACACTCACCGCCCTGCCCAAACACCAGAGAGAGTTTAAAAACTCTAAAACTGAGAATAAAAACCACTTTCCTGGAGGAAACCGAGAACCAGAGAAACCATCCGGGAATCGTCAGCCAACATCAAAGGTAAATTGTGGGGGAGTCTGTACTTAGCACGCAGAGCCAAAAGAAGGGGGCATGCAACCAAAATGTGGGCTACTGACTGGAAGGCTCCACAACCACGAAGTGGGGGTGGCTCACCACACAAAAGAAAACCATGGGTCAGCCTGGTATGGCCAATGCGGAGACGACACAGTGTGGTCGAGTCCTTTCGGGAGAGGCGAAAGGAAGAACGCCACGGGCCTGGTGTCACCTTAATCGCACGAAGTTTATTGGACAGGGGAGTAGCCTCCCAAGAATTGGCCGATGACTGTGCGAAGTGGGATTTGATGTGAAGCCGTAAATCCGCTGCAGGAGGGGTTACAGAAAACGGGGGGTGACTGCTCCCCCAGCCAAACGATCAGCGAGCTCATTACCCGGGATACCCACATGGCCAGGGACCCAAAGGAAGCCAATGGAACAAGCAGCACGGTGAATATCAGCGAGATGGTCATGGATGGCAGAGACCAAGGGATTGCGCGAGAAACACCGGTCAATAGCAAGAAGGCCACTCAACGAGTCCGTACACAACAAAACGCGGTTGTGTTGGGACTGTTTAATAAAGGTAAGGGCCTGGGAAATTGCCATCAATTCCGCAGTAAACACCCCACATGTAGGTGGCAGCAGATGATTTTCCGTTCCAACAGAGGACGTGAAGGCATACCCCACATGATCAACAGATTTAGAGCCATCAGTGTAAGAAACAACAGCATCCCGAAACTCCCATAAAATTTGGCGGAAAAAGGAACGGAACACCATCGGGGGGATGTTGTCTTTCGGACCTCGGCGGAGATCCATCCGAATTCGAGGCCGAGGAACTAACCGGGGCGGAGGAAGACAGGACGAAGAAGGAAGCTGAAAATCACGGCAAAGAGACGCAAGGCGGAGCCCAACCGGTAAACCCGCCCGTGGGCGGGAGTCGGGTGGGCGACGTCCATGGTCTGGGAACAGACCAAGTTGTGAGAGAGTATTTAATGAGCCTGAAGGACCTGATGCGAAAACCATTCCCAAGTTCTTCGTCAAATTCTGACTGCGTGGCTGATCGGGTGGGGAATGTTGGTACCACGACGACTGTAGTTACGCCTGAAAATGAAGCCACAGTTTCCAGGCTTGTTCAGCAATACCCGGAAACATCTGTCTGAATGATTGCAGCAGAGACCAGTATGCAGAACGCATACTATACTGAGATACAGTGTACAAATAGTTCCACTCAAAACCATAGCTATCAGGTCAAGTACGTGCCCGCTATGCAACGAAAGGTTTGACTTTACAAAACACATTCTCTCAGTGACTGATAATAAAAAATTTGATGATGGATGCATATGGCTCACACGTGGACACTCACTTTTATGTATTCGTGAATACACAGAATTGGCGATTTTACTGGTGCGAAGCGAAACCACTGCATTTTCCCAAGTTACTTTTTGAGCTGCGGTATGTAGCAATGATGTTGAAAAACGTCTCCTTAGAAAAATTAATTAATTACTGTGCTGACAAACCTCTTACATTATTTGATTTTCAAACAGCTGAGCAGAACTGAACGTACTCAGACATTTCGCTTTACCTATTCTGATCAACACTAAACTGACACACAATATTTTTAGCGCAACGCAATCTGACTTTCAATAATCGCTACAAAAGAATGGCCCTGACTAACATTAACCTATACTTTTCACAAATCACTTATCTCACAAAAATCTTCGTTACTCGAACTACTGCAATACAGCGAGCGCCACTACTGCCAGCTAAATAAAAGATTCTAACTACTGAAGGGACAAACTGCTGATAGGCATAGTTAGCAAATGAAAAATTTCGATAAAGAACGAACAATGTATTTACCTGAATAGTGTTCAAAAGTCACTATATATATACATACATATATATATATATATATATATATATAAAGTTCATGACATCCAGTCTTACACACGTCCAGATCATCCGCTCCCAAAACTTCGCAATCTCTCTCCCCACATCCACCACTGCTGGCGGCTCAACTCCAACTGCGCAACGCTACGCGCTGTTGACAGCCACTGCCCAACACTACAATAGCCAACAACAATTCAAACCAGTCACAGACTGCACACAGCACAGCCATTGATTTTCATACAGAGCGCTACGTGGCGTTACCAATAAAAAAACCTGAACAGCCTACTTACAATGTTATCGGCTCTTTCCTCGTTTAAGACTCGATAATGTCCGTTATGTTAAAATTTCGGAACAATGTCATCAAACACGCGTTTGATAATCTACCGGGCAAGAGTAACATGCAAAACGGGACCAACCACATAGCACCGAACAGGTGCGACTGGATTCGTAATTTCCTCTCAGAAAAGTCACAGTTCGTAGTTTTTGACGGTAAGTCATCGAGTAAAAAAGATGTATCTGAGCTTCCCTAAGGAAGTGTTCCAGCCATTCTTCAGGAGACCATCTGAGCAACCGTCTTTGATTGTAGATGATGCTCTGGTTTTCTGCTCTGTGAAGTTATCAGGAGAGCAAAACTAACTGAAAAATTATTTAGGCAATATATCTGTATAGTGCGCGAAGTGGCAATTGACTATATAATGATAAACGTGAAGTCATTAACTTGAGCACTAAGCGAAATCCGTTAAATACCAGTTACACGATAAATCAGGAATATAAAGGCTGTCAGTTCAACTGAAGACAATTACGAATATTTCCTTCTATTCTTGAATACTTCAGAAATAGCCACTGTGTTGTCATGGACTGACCTTCACATTCACCTATCCGACTCTGTTTGGGGATAGTGGAAGACACTATCTACTGCAAATATCCCATCATGTTGGACGGGCTTGCATGACCGACCTGTGTGACAACAGAACTTGTTTGAGACACTCCAAGATGTGATGGCAAATTTCATTGTTCTTTAATGCCACTTATCTACTGCAAGCGTTGCATGTTTTGAAACGAATGATGTGACTGCAGGCAGACTGCATAGGTCTTTTTGTTTACATATGCTGATGCGAGCCTTGCAGCGAATAGAGCTATTCGTTAGCAGTTTTTTAAACAACTGCTTATAGCTTTCGCAATGCACCCATAGTTCGTTGCATTCTTCCTTCTAGATTTGTGTTCATGTTATTTAATTTTAACATCACAAACTCCTTTCATGAACGTTTTTTTCTCTTGTATAAAAGCAACTTAAGCAGCATTTGCTAGGTACTATGTCGTTCACACGCAGAGGCGGCTAAATTTTACGAAGCATCGACAAATCGCCTTCAGGTAAATCGTCGGAGTGATATGAATATTGACGATTTATCAGAGGCAAGACAATATTTTTCATGACATCAAATTTTCGATTTAACAAAAATTTCTATTTGTATTTTGTAAAAAATATGTTAAAAGTACGATAGTTATTAACTAACGAAAAACCGCTACAGATAATGTTCAATCGATTCAATGAAGTATCAAACAGTAACTGGAGAAGTTTTTAATCAGTTGAACAGTTGCGGAATCGGAACATGGAGAAACTATTTAACTTATTTATATTCGTTGTACGGAAGTTGTATGAGGTGACTTAAGCAAATTTTGTAACTAAATATCTGTATCGATTTGAATGTTTATAGATTAAGTTATGTGTAATAAATCTATTATTGTATCAGAGAGAAAATAGTTATTCTTAACTGCAAAAACTGGAAATGTTCAGGGATCACCAAAATTAATATCTTTTTCAATTTAAATAATAACAATTAGAAATTGTGGCATAGGTTTACACTTAAAACTAGTGTAACCTTCACTTTTCAAACTGACAAATCTATGTTCCTACGAAAGACCATACGTCTTTTATACAATTGTGTTAAAATGTGGTATGTACATAAAATTGTTGTAGTAAGAAGTGGATAACAGAAATAGCTTTATATTATAACGGACTATTGAAAATAGTTCAAGAGGCAGGCGACCATTATTATAATGATCAATAGTTCAGTATGAAGGCTGACTGAATAGCGATGGTGAAAGTCAAACTTCAGGCAAGGAATGACTTTATTGCTCATATGACGCGTTTCGGTATTTATCCATCATCAGATACCTACAGAAAGTAACACAGGAAAGCGTTTTATACGACACAGCAAAGCATGGCTATAGCATTCCACTTGAAAACACCTGGCGCACACACTATTGTACACCTACCCACGAGCGATTTCTGTTCGTACATATAGATTTTCCAGTTGTGTGTTAAGCAAACATTCTGCAGAGTGCGAACGAAGAATGCATTTTTGCCATCAGGTAGCATTACAAAATGTGTAGTTGTGCCTAACTACTGTACGTTTGTTGCACCGTGGGTGACTGCTGTGAACCAACGTATTACAGAAGAAATATTTTCTTCATACAAATAGTAATGACTTCCCAGTGATATAAGAGTTTCATAAAATATTTGTTAAAATCTGAAGCATTAGTGGCGGCACCATCGCAAACAGTTAATCACAACAACTGTGCAATGTGACATGCAACCTGAAATTAGAATCTACAATAGAAAATCCAACATACGCCACAAATTTAATAGAAGCAGTGATAGAGGGGAATGAGAATATTATATTATCGTTAAAACTCAGACAGTCCGTCTGTCAGACTCAAATCCGGTACCAGAAAGTACCCAATATGTGCTACGAGGTGCATTCAAGTTCTAAGGCCTCAGATTTTTTTTCTAAATAACTACTCACCCGAAATCGATGAAACTGGCGTTACTTCTCGACGTAATCGCCCTGCAGACGTACACATTTTTCACAACGCTGACGCCATGATTCCACGGCAGCGGCGAAGGCTTCTTTAGGAGTCTGTTTTGACCAATGGAAAATCGTTGAGGTAATAGCAGTACGGCTGGTGAATGTGCGGCCACGGAGAGTGTCTTTCATTGTTGTAAAAAGCCAAAAGTCACTTGGAGCCAGGTCAGGTGAGTAGGGAGCATGAGGAATCACTTCAAAGTTGTTATCACGAAGAAACTGTTGCGTAACGTTAGCTCGATGTGCGGGTGCGTTGTCTTGGTGAAACAGCACACGCGCAGCCCTTCCTGGACGTTTTTGTTGCAGTGTAGGAAGGAATTTGTTCTTCAAAACATTTTCGTAGGATCCACCTGTTACCATAGTGCCCTTTGGAACGCAATGGGTAAGGATTACGCCCTCGCAGTACCAGAACATGGACACTATCATTTTTTCAGCACTGGCGGTTACCCGAAATTTTTTTGGTGGCGGTGGATCTGTGTGCTTCCATTGAGCTGACTGGCGCTTTGTTTCTGGATTGAAAAATGGCATCCACGTCTCATCCATTGTCACAACCGACGAAAAGAAAGTCCCATTCATGCTGTCGTTGCGCGTCAACATTGCTTGGCAACATGCCACACGGGCATCCATGTGGTCGTCCGCCAGCATTCGTGGCACCCACCTGGATGACACTTTCCGCATTTTCAGGTCGTCATGCAGGATTGTGTGCACAGAACCCACAGAAATGCCAACTCTGGAGGCGATCTGTTCAACAGTCATTCGGCGATCCCCAAAACAATTCTCTCCACTTTCTCTATCATGTCGTTAGACCAGCTTGTGCGAGCCCGAGGTTGTTTCGGTTTGTTGTCACACGATGTTCTGCCTTCATTAAACTGTCACACCCATGAATGCACTTTCGACACATCCATAACTCCATCACCACATGTCTCCAACTGTCGATGAATTTCAATTGGTTTCACACCACGCAAATTCAGAAAACGAATGATTGCACGCTGCTCAAGTAAGGAAAACGTCGCCATTTTAAGTATTTAAAACAGTTCTCATTCTCGCCGCTGGCGGTAAAATTCCATCTGCCGTACGGTGCTGCCATCTCTGGGACATATTGACAATGAACGCGGCCTCATTTTAAAACAATGTGCATGTTTCTATCTCTTTCCAGTCTGTTGCTGAGTATAGCTAGCTGTGATGCACTAGTTTTATCGAATAATTGTACTCTCCATCTGTCTTACTACTGGAATTTAAATGTGTGGCATATGTCTGTAATGCTATAGCATATTTCAGTTTTATGTCGCATGTCATACCGATCAGTTGCTGCGATTGAAACTTAATGCTTCAGAATTTAACGAATACTTTGTGTAATCTTTTATCACTGTGAAGTCATTACCATCTCTATAAAGAAAATATTTCATACCAAGTCTGTTCACAGCCATCAGACACACAGTATAATAAATTACAGGAGTTCATGCGTCTAGGCGCTACTATACATTTTGTAATGCTACTTGGCGTCAAAAATTTCTTCCTAGTCTGCACGCTGCAGAATTACATAAGGATCTGCGAATGTGTTTCACATACGACTGGAAAGACTACGTCTACGTAAATCGTTCCTGGATAGGTGTATTATAGTTTGTGCCAGGTTTTTTCAACCAAAGTGGAATTCCATGGCCATGCATTACAATATTTTATAAAATATTTTTGTATAAGATTTTTTGTATAGACATTTGATGATGAGTAAACTCTAAAACGTGCCGTGTAACCAGTAAAGTCATTCCTTGCCTGATGTTTGCCTTACCATTGCGACCCAAACGGTCTCAATATGTAGCTACTGATTATTACTGTCTACTGTAATAGTATTGCTAGCCTTTGAAATTAGGCTCAGAGCCGTAAAGGACGTTGCAGCAAGAATGATCTCTGTTGAAATTTAGTGCTGTATCTACATGAAATGACACTGCCCCTTATATCTGAAGGATTCGCTCTGTGACAGACAGCTCCACGTGTTTCATGTGTAGAAGGATATTTATGCTTAGTTAAGGTTTACATTACAGGACAGAACCGTTCAGTATGAGCGAATTGTATGATCCTATCTGTCAGGTATCTGTTTTAGGTCCATTTCAGTCTCTGAATTCAATAATAACGCCTTTTCTGACAGCGCTGCAACGAGTCACTTTAAACTGTAACAGCTGTTGCCTATAGTTTTACATTTAGAAAATTCATTTTTTTAACCTTGTGCCCAGGAACACAGGCAGACTACGTAAATGAATGTGCTCTGTGCCCGTAAACCTCCTGCCATAACCATCCCGATGAAGTTTTAAATTGTGGCCAAGTTTGACTTTTGATGTCATTCGTTTGTACTGTTCAGAAGTGGAACTGGCATATAAGCTGCGGCGTTACTTTCTCTTAGTAGTTAGCTTGTCGATATAAGAAGTTCTTCACTTCCTTAGCACTTTTCAGCTCCACAGCAGTCAGTGTTAACCATTTTACGAACTCTTATTAAATCTTAGTTTTTTTAAGCCCAAGTGCTATCGGAGATTTTTCGATGCAACATCAAGTTCAGACACTCTGGATGGGCAGGATCCTCATCGTGGAGGTACGGTTCGTAATTCGGAACGCAATTCCTACCTGTAATAATTACTGGGCGTTCTTCGAATTCCGTACGTGAGGAACCAGGCAATTGGGCAGAGGCAATAGCATCCACAAGACGTTTTAACTTAATGAGTATGTGTTACGTGATTCACAAAGTCTTTTCGTTTCCGTATGGTGTCAGCCGTCAGTGCCAGCGTGTTACGATCAGTAGTTGTCTCTGCAGCCGCCAGACCTACATTTACTTAGTAATTCTTGTAACAGCACTATTTCGGATATAAAAATAATAGATACCATACATTGGGGAGGTAATTACCTATGTGTCTACCTACGTAACCATAGTGTGACGTATTGACCATTACATGATATCCACTTCTCGCTAGCCACGTATGTAGAACACTGATTTGTGCCAATGATATTTTAATTTTGTCACATACTTGACAAAAGTCTCAGGACTGAAGACCACAACAACAACAACAACTTGACAAAAAAAAAAATGGCTGAGCACTATGGGACTCACCTGCTGAGGTCATTAGTCCCCTAGAACTTAGAACTAGTTAAACCTAACTAACCTAAGGACATCACAAACATCCATGCCCGAGGCAGGATTCGAACCTGCGACCGTAGCGGTCTTGCGGTTCCAGACTGCAGCGCCTTTAACCGCACGGCCACTTCGGCCGGCCATACTTGACATCCATTGAAGTAAATCGGTAGTGGCTTTAAAAGGAATCTTAAGTTGACCACCAACGAAAATATAGCTACAGTAATGGAATGCATGAAGATCATGTCAAATGATGTGAGAATTTGTTTAGGAAGTGACAGTGAAAGTAGCAGTGTGCCGCTAATGTGGCACCAAGATAACCAGCGATGGCAAAAGTAGAGAACGTATCAAATGTGATCTGGCAACAGCAAGAAAAGCGTTCTTGGAATTATTTTCCTCAGTGTAGCAATGTACGGGAGTGAAACGTCGGCGATAAACAGTATGGACAAGAACCCAACAGAATACTTAGCAGTATGGTGCCACGGACAGATGTTCGAAATTAGACAGGCTGATCGGGTAACTAATGAAATGGTACTGAATCAGACTGGGAGGAAGAAAGAGATTTATGGTACAACTTCAGTAACAGAAGGGGTTGGTTGACAGCACAGATACTGTGGCGTGAAGGAGTAGGCAATTTGGTAACGGAGAGCAATGGGTCGTATGAATAAAACGGAGAATATACTTTACACTTTTTATTTCGGAGAACGTTCTCAGGATCGCATGAACAAAATGATTGAGAACATACTTCACTCGAGAACGTTCTCAGTCTGAGTACAAGGGCGGGGAAAGTTGCTCAAAACAAAGCACAAACTCCGATTTCGTATGAATAAAACTAGACGGGCTTCTCACACGCGAAGAACATTCTACATTTTTTAAGTGAGCTCTGTAGCATACTCCCAGGTGAGTACGTTCTGTTAAGTGTTACCGACTTTTTGGTAGTAATGGCAGCATTAATGTTGGCTGGGAGGCAAAAAGAATATACGTAGCCCCGAAGGAACACTTGAGAGAGAAACTGTAGAAGTTTATACGGTTTTAACAATGAAAACATTTGCCTGGCTAGCTTCCTTCCAGAAAGCTATAAAAGATAGAGGAGGGAACGGGGTGTGGGTGAACTTTCAAAAAATGTGAAAATTGTAGCGCGGTTTGAGACTGATGTACGAGAAGACTTAGGTACAAACCAAACGACTTTGTCCCTGACATTTTCCGATGTTCATCATCATGTCTTCTCACAGCATAAATCTTATATTTTGGTATGCTATAAACACTAGACACTAGTTTATTACAAGCCTAGCAGTCTGTTTCTCGTATCGCACCACACGGGCGACCGCTTACGTACTTGACGCGGAAGCAGACCATTCTCCGTCGTATTTAACCGAAATTATGTTGTGTTAGATAATTCCGACAGTGTTCCGCTTTGCAGTAGACGAAAATGTCATGTAATCTTAATAATTCTTTCGCACAATGTGTTCACTTGAATAGCAAAAAAGTTTCCAGAATGTCTAAAATTCGTTAACATTGCAAGAAAATGCATTTTCGTAAACTGTCCGTCATCGTCATAATTTGTTGCTGCACATGAAAGCAATATCGAAACGTGGTGCAACGCTTCCAGAATAAGCACTGCCTGTTTCATGTTTGTACAGTGAATAGCTTGCCTGTTTGAGCGAGTTGAATGAAATGAAACATTACGCATGCTTTCCGTGCCGTACAGGGCAGACGACACATACAAAGAACCGTCTAAATGAGGAGAGGAGATAGTGAGAATGAACTTCCTCGTCAGATAATATGCTTCCAATTTTTTATTCACACGAAATTGAGATCTTTCTTAGAGAATATTTTTCAGAGAATATTTTTCAGAGAATATTTTTCAGAGAATATTTTTCAGAGAATATTTTTCAGAGAATATTTTTCAGAGAATATTTTTTCCGAGAATCTTCTCCGGACAATGTTCTCTTTTTCATTCATACGACCCAATAAATTAGTGAGTAGCGGCGTGGGGGGAGGGGTAGGGCCGCCCCGGATCTACGATATTTCCGAACCGGGGCAAAAACTATAATGGCGCCCCCCAACCCCTCGAGCGACGTCAAAAATTGTAAGAATATTTTTCAGAAATTTACAGCAGGTTATTTGGTCTTAAGTGTGCCAAAGAGCAATGCCACGCCTCTTTCGGACAGCATCCTTCTATCGCACGTCACTATTTCGCTCTGTGGAATTCAAACGTGTCTTTTGTAATGGAAGCCATCAAACCTATATTCACAACAGTGGAAAACAAGGTGTCCTGTGGTGACGCTCCTGCTTACAGTCGGCCGATCTGACACCCTACCCCTTTAAAAACGTACAGTTAACACTGAGCGAAAAGAGCTCTTCAGAAAATTTGCACTCTTATTGCCTATTAGCTAATAACTCTCTCGTGTGTAACATAACATTAAATACAGGAAACATGCAAGCATTAACGACAAGAGACAAGCAAGGCAGTACACATTTCTTCAATCCTTAGGTCCCAGCGTTTTTTCTCTCTCTAATCTTGCTACAGCTTAACACAGCGTGCTATCCTCTGCAAAAAGAATCTATTACTTCGAAGTTTGTCAAACGTTTTGCTACGTTAAAAATGAAAATGTCGTTGTCTAATATTGAGAAAGCCGTTAGCACGAACAGTGCGCAAGGCTGCTGTGCTTTCTCGATTTGAATACGTATATTTTGTCACTGCCTGCTAGATAAAACGGAATAGGCCTTCATAATATTGTAGCAACTGTAACACGCCAAATAAGAGAGACTTTCGGCACAAAGTGTCATTTTTACCTACCTCATTTACGTAAATAACCCGACAATATAATTCGCCAAGTACCATTATGAAATACCCATTAGGCCTACTACAAGCAGAAAGTTCTACGTTAGGAAATAGTGTCGTGTTTCATTCATATGCTCCAGTTTCTCAAGCATGAGATCGAAAAGTACTAGTAGTAGTAGTACGAAATTTTTATATAAATTTTAAATCGACATATTCTTCCTTCTCCTTCGTAGTTTTAACAAACAATCTTTTCATCAGTAATTTTGTAACTATTCCTGCCATTGTCAATACTTATTATCCGGTTAACTTCACGAACCGTCAGTATCACCGGTTTAGTTATCCCGTTTTTATTCTCTGGTTAGGCGTTATTACGTGTTCGTAGAACGCGTTTTCCGCAACTATTTCGAGAATCAAATTAAGCGCCTGTTAACCAGGGACTGTACAACTGGCCCTTAGTAGTGTAGCGAACTGGCAAAAATTTATCAAAATTTCATTTTCTTGGAGACACAGAGAAGGTAATATGTAAGGTTTCTTACCTGTTGTTCGTATCAGTCTTATTTCCACTCTGGTAGTTTGACTATGGATTTTGTTAATAATTGTAACAGCGCTTATCGTTCGCACACCCGATCAACCACAGGCAGCGATCGGCACTCACCCGTTCCGGTTTATTCGGCTCAGCTCGTATAGCCCCGTCCCATTTTACCTGTGGGTAAGTTTTTATTTCTAGCTGCGAAGTGAATTCAAATGGCTCTTGAGCACTATGGGATTTAACAGCTGAGGTCATCAGTCCCCTAGAACTTAGAACTACTTAAACGTAACTAACTTAAGGGCATCACACACATCCATGCCCGAAGCAGAATTCGAACCTGCGAAGTGAATTCCTCAGGTAGAGACATCACGTATACTATGCATGCATTAAAATATCAACTTATGATTCGTACAGATATCAACTTCAAATGTTAAACCAACAGGGATGCGTTTCAAAATCATATGAACAATCGATAGACTAACGTACTTTAACACTTTGTGAAACAAGGTTTTTCCTCCTCGAAGAATATGAATGTGGCGCCCCCTGATATTACGGCCTGGGACCGATACCCTGGTTTGCCCGTCGCCCCCCCCCCCCCCCCCAACACCGATCCGATCCGTGCCTGGGATACGTTAAGAATTGTAGAGGGAGACAATACATTATGCAGGGTGAAACGGATGGAGGTTGTTGGAATTATGCAGATATGAAGAGACTTGCACAGGGTAGACTAGTATGGGAAGCTGGAACAAGCCAGTTTTGCTCTTTAATATCACAAAAAAGCAATATAACTTTGATTCTATTTCACTACACCACGCTGCATCAGTCAATGTATAAATTTAAAATTAGAATTTAAAGTGTTAGATTTGTATTTAAAAATATTTCGGTTTTCTTTGCTTCGCTATTTGCGGTGCTGCGTTCTATTCCTAAAGTTATGTTATCGTCCCTTCGACCAGTTACACGGTACATTACTGTACCCATAAATTTGCTTAATATCATACTTAGAATGTCGAAAAGAAAATTTCTACAAGTTGGAATATCAACGAAATAACTACTCAACGGGCATGCTAGTCTAGAATCTTTAAATAATCTCTTACACGTCTGACACTTTGTTCCGAGGTGTATATATATATGTTAGGAGTGTGTGTTAACCCTCCAGCTCCCGACCGCCCTCCTTAACAAGTACACGAGCGTTGGTACGAGCTCTCATCCCGTCACCCTCTCCTCCCCCTACCATGCCTCTTAATCGCCATGGAGTACATGAACTGAATTCCACTTTCACGGGCCGTACTCAGTTTCCTGAACTACGAACACTCGTGCACTTTCTGTAATGAGTCGCGCGTGGACAAGACAAACAGGCAAACAACACGGCTCGCCGCTGCCACGGAAGGAAGGGCGTCGATAAATGTCCGGCTGGGCGAGCCCAGCGCTGGGGCAGCCGCGATAATCGAGTCGCGCCACAAAGCTGAGCCGCTCCGCTCGTAATTAACGCCAGCTTCCCCCACCCTCCCTACCACGAGGGAACACGTCACTCACTGTACTGCCCCCCCCCCCCTCCTCTCTCTCTCTCTCTCTCTCTCTCTCTCTCTCTCTGCTTGCATATTCCGCTGTGCATTGTGTATCTGAGCGTGCATCATAGGGAGATTTTATTTTTATATTGAGCCAGAGAAAGTATGACATTGTTAGCTCCGATAATGTCTATTGCTGAGCACAACTTATTAACAAATTGACAAAGGTGGCTGCCTAAAGCAACCCCACCAATCTGTTCGTAAAATAAGACGCTGTGCTTTTAGTAGACGATATCTAAATAAAGCTCTTACATCTGCTAAAACGAGAAGTGATTCATAAAGATACATCCGATTTCACAGGATCATGCCCTACACGAATGAAGAAAAACTTGGGGGCTTAATTTAACCTTACGCAACGCAACGAAGAGTACCTTGGCGTCACTTTTAAGTTTGAGATTGACGTGTTTTCTGGTACGAGTATCCTTGGTTCGAATAGCTCCCTCACACATCCCGTTTTTTCCATAACTGCGAGATAACCCCGTTAATTTCAATTTCCAACGCGATGGATCTTACAGGACTGGTGCCTGCATGTAAAATAATTTCTGAACAATAAACTACCTAATGACTGATCCATTGTAAGGGATGTATTTACTTGCAAAGTCTGCCTATCCCCTGGAGTGGGATTTTCTCTGGGTGGGCGGTCTATGTACGACACCGTCTATGTGTCTACCCTTTATATAACTTTGGATGAAGTGCAACGCCGCGTACGAAGACAAGTGAATGCAGTAACTTCCGTAATCATCGCAGAACATTCGAGGAGTTTGACTATCGTCTGTATGTTTGTAGGGCGTCCGGTAGAGTACACATTAAACATTTGTTAATGGTAAACAAGAACTTTGGTCCTAACCGTAATTTTAAATATCACCCAAAGGTCTTATGTGAACGAATGAAAACGATGTCGAATGGGATAGTTATTTTGAAAATAACTCAGTCTGTACTCTCAAATGAAAATTTACCTTAAGTTTCTATCTTCATTCATATAGAATGTGTTGTAAAATCTGATGAATCTTTCGGACACGTTTTTCCGGCGGGTATGTAATCTTTGTTCTACTGGAATTAAGACAATGTCCAAATAATCAATCTTCGAGCGAATTGAAGGGATTGCCTTAGGCAGTGCTCTTAGTGGATTTGTTGACTTGTTTATGGAGGTGTTTTAACAACCGGCGCCTTTACGCAGACGGAAGAAGACCAGCTAGCAAGAAAAATACACGGCAATCTGATTTTTTAAAATTTTTTGTACACTGATGCTCAGAAAAAAAATAGAACACCTTGAACGACTAGAGACAGGACGGTCATATTCACAGGATCTATACATTATTATCTTACGCAGAAACCATTAGCATTTCAGTCACCTCGGTTCAGCATGTGTCCTGTTGCGTCGTACGCACAGGGTCCACCATGGACCCTGTTAAGTTGTTCCATGCGTGATGCCATCGACGCGAATAAGGCGCGAATGGCGTCCTCTGCAATGTCGCATTCACTTGGTTCCAAAGTTCATCTGTGGTGGTTGGCATTGGCTGCACCCGTCGTTTCACCATATTCCACACGTTTTCGATTGGCGACAATGTCTGGCGATCTGGCGGGCCAGGGCAAAAGGCTGAAATCCTGTGACACCAAGACAGCACGTGTTCGTGCAGCAACAAGTTGTCGTGCATTTTGTTGTTGAAAAATGGGTTCTGGGGTTTGCGCAGAAATGGTATGGCTGCAGTTCGCAGTGTCATTCACTTAGCTCACATGTCGCAATGTCCCGGACACGCACCAAATGTGACTTGTGGTTGTACCTAATAGCAGATCACACCATAAGGCCCCGAGTTTGTGCTGTATGACTTGTGCCAATGCAGTCACTGTGATGCCACTCGCTGTCTGTAGCGAAACAAAATACTTTTGTAAATCCTCGTCGCCAGGTTTGTGCAGGCTTCGTCACTACTGCCGTAGAGGCCAAGTTGCTACTGTTGTTACGGTAGGCCGAGTTTGTGAGTTCGTGAAACGGCTTCTGCTGCAGTACACAGCGAAGACAATTTCGCACTGCCACTGTTACACAGATATTCCCCAGGGTCAGGTGACAGGATGGGAGAGTGAAGGTTCGACAACACTCCAACAAATTAGTCACAAATTCACACAAATTAGTTAAAATGGTTTACTTATCTTTGTGACTTGTTGAATAAGTCTGCAACACTGTATATAATACAACACAAAAAAGGACCTCAATGGCTGAGTGCAAATAATTGTAGGTAAACTTCACAGTACATAGCAAATGCAATCTACAACAACTGTGTGTTCACAGGGGGTTCACTAATCGACGTTCCCTGTCGAATTCAGCCCTGGACGATGATCTGTAAGCAAATGGGCGATAGCTGCTCTTCTATCTCCGAGTAGGCTTCTGTCCGTTGTCGTCCGGTTATTGGCGGATTGTACTCAGCCCGCAGTTGGCCGAGGCGGTGTCGGCGTCTTCATCCTCCGCGCCGCCCATGTTGCTGGATGAACTCGCGCAAGTGGCATGTCTGTATGGCACTGACGCCACCTCGCATCTTTGCGCCTGTGGTGCAATGCGACCATCATTTTCGAAAAAACAGAACCTAGTTTATTCCAAAAACAAAATGTGATCCCATTATCGTCCCCCGTAACGTAACCTGTGACTGCATTACTAATCAAAATTACAATCAGTCTTCTTACAGAAATAACTGGATGTCAATCTGTCGGGATATGAACAGTAATGATCGCGTATTCTCAGTTGTAGGTAAAGTAGATGGTAGACGTCGATTCAGTGGTAGGATACCAGCAAAATGTCTATCTACAAAGGAGACTGCATAAAAACCACATTTCGTACAGTATAAGAAACAAATTTCGTCCCAGTTTAGAATATAGCTGAAGTACCTAGGACCTGTATCAGATGAGACTAACAGGTGACATAGCAAAGAAAGGCAGCACTTACCGTCTCAAGTTAGTCTGAGCCAAGGAAGAACGTCAGAGATTCTGAAAAACCTGAATTGGTAGACGCTTGGGGAGAGAGAGGGAGGGGGAGGGAGAGAGAGAGAGAGAGAGAGAGAGAGAGAGAGAGAGAGAGAGAGAGAGAGAGAGAGAGAGAGCAATTATCATGCGAAAAGATACGTACGAAGTTTCAAGAACTAATATTAGGTGAAGCATCTCGAGACGTTCCACAGCCCTGCACATCTTTCGCATAGAGACCTCTAAGACATGATTAGACTAATTACAGCATGTACTGAAGCATTCGTTCTTCGCACGTTCCACACGCGAGTGGAAGCATAGTAAGTTGTACAATCTGAGATACCGTCTTACATGCATCTCGCAGGAATACACTGAGTGTGCATGTAAATATGGAACTGTTACAATTAACAAGGTAGCAATCAGAATTTTAATACATGATTGTTACTCAGTTACTCTGATAGTCGTTCAGTGGTAGAATGCTACCATGAATTTCGAAATTGTAGCACTGGAACTACAACCGCGGGTGGAATTAACACGAATAATCATTGCAGCTTAACAGGATAAGGACTTTCAACCAGATCGTCAGTACTGATTAAAAGAAAGATGAATGAAGTGTCGAGGAACGGAATTGTTAATAACTTTTTCAATGTGAAAGCCGATAGCAGCCTAATAGTAGATGAAACAGGATGGCGTCTGTGTAGAGGTCACAAAACTGTGGTATGCGGAGACAAAAAGTGTTGTGCAATAGAGTGGAGCTTCCGCCATGCGTTTCACATGGCACCTCCGTCACGTAACACCACGGCTGGGAACGTATTTTTTATTGATAAAACTAGAACACGATGATGGTACACCGTGAGTGCCACATCCAACGCTACGGTGTTACAAGAAACTAAGTGAACTTTAAGTAACATTGGGAATGATTCTACACCTAAGGTTTCCTATGTCTCCTGTTCATCACGCTGTTAAAAGCAAGCTTGAGTTTTATGATTTCAGCGGACCATCAACAGAAGTGTTAAGTGATGTACTGGGCGAGTCAACGGAGACAGGCCACAACTAGTAAAGACATTAAGGTTCTTTTCCCGCTTAGTTACAGTGAATACAGTGAATTTTCCAGCGTCTGCAGGAGATTTCAAACTCTGGCAGCTATTGAATGCTGGCTGCCATCGGTATCTTTTTAATTAAATTTAACTACGTAGTTTTTCTATGGCGTTGGAAAAGGCCTTCGAAGAGGCCTTCAGTGACATAGTTGTGGAACTTCGTGGAATAGTATCAACGTAATAGCATTGTGGACCATTGTCCTGACGTCTGATGACGTCTGCCTTACTGTACCAAATGCAAACGGACACGTAACCAGTACGGTACTACTCTGAACGCAATCTGTTGTGACGCTACAGTAACCACACAACATGTTCAAGAAGTTTCAGTCTTTGACAATGTAGGGAACTCTTAAAAGTGGACCTGATTTTTGTTTTTGGTGAAGTCAGGAAGTCTACAATGGAATTCCGATGACTCGAAAACACATGAAATATCGTTTAACACAGGCGTGTGCTGCGATAAGTCAGCTGAATAATTAACTGACAGACGCTTGTAGGGACGGTTTTAGGTGTGGAATCTACGAAACTGTTACAGCCCCCTACTTATCACTTCGGAAAGGGCCATACCGAATCAGTGATTCTGCGAGGAACGGATTCAACAAGTTCTTGGTAATTTTCCAGAGATCAGAGGCATCAAATGTCTACGTCCATGTGACAACTGCCCTAATTCACGATGCGGTGGTTTGTGGACGTAGGGCTGGCGTCCGATAGCGTCCTGCATGTGTTCCTATCCCGCGAATTTTGTGGTCAAGACATCCTTAATTCCACTACCATGCTCCTGATATTACTGTAGCACGATTCCGATCATGTGATACGTACAATAATTCTACGGGAAGATACCATCGCCGTCGGAGAAGACAAGCAGCATAAAGGAATTTACGTACATGGTCCGCGGTAATGTTCACGTAGTCGACAGCTGTCACCGTGACTGAGAACTGCCACAGGTTGCATTGAATTCCAGGTGAATATCCCCAACCTTTCTACGTCCATGATGTGATTTGTGTTTGGAGCATCTGTTCGCGCAGATGGTTGCACACTGGACACAAACATCAGCCTGGTTTAACAAGAAATGAGATTCATCCGACAACACGAAACACTCCCATTTAACCACGTTCCAATTTCTATGTTCCCGATGATCCCAACGATCCCGTAACTGGCGGTGTCGTTGGGTCGACATGGGAACACATACGGATCGTTTGCTGCGGAGCCCCATGTTTAACAATTTCCGCTTTACTGTGTGCTACGGAACACTTGTGCCTACACCAGCGTTTTACTCTGCCATCAGATGTGCCATAGATCTCCGCCTTTCCTGTTTCACATTATGGAAAAGTCTTCCATCTCCATGATGAGGTGCAACGTCGAACACCTTGTCGCATACTCTTGGTTTCACTGTCCTTCCACTTTCCACATATGCTCACGATAGAAGACGCGCAGAACAGACTAGCTACGGCTGCTTCGCCGATTCTGGAATGTTCGTTTCGAAACGCCCTATCAGAATAATCTCCCGTCGAAGTCAGCAGTGGTTTACCTTTTCTGTGGCTCATATCGACGCTACGCTGGAATGATTCCCCACATTCGACTCTGCTCCGCTCACCGCGTCACGTGCCTTCAACGCCACCATGCGGTATTCAGTCTCACGGTGGGCTACTCAGTCTCTGCCGCAATACTGGTTTTTCTCCAAGTCTTCTTGCCCCTGGCAATACCTAGCGTTACACCGAATCTTACCAGACTAATCTGGTATCTTTATCAAACTGGCATATAAAATTCCACGTCTAGAAAGTAAAAAGTACTATGTCTTTGGCTCGATTTAATCTACACATCGTAAAAAAGAAATTACACGACAGAATACTGAAAGCCGTCAAGTTTTTTTTAGAAGTGATTACGTTTTGGTGTGACGGAAGCGTTGATTTCTTTGCAGGTTCTACATTTCTGTCCTAAAATATGTTTTTGTGATTCATGGTGTATGCAAGATTTTACATTATGTATAAAGTCCATAAGTTACATTGTACTTGCTTCACGAAAAGCTCTACTTTACATATTATTAGATGCTTGCGTCTCTTTTTCGCTGCATACTGATCCATGAGCTAAACTAAATACAAGATGGTGGATAGATGTTTAAATCGACTGCTGATTTGACGTGCCGAAGAACATGAAGTGTGTACAAATAGTACATACTTCTGAAGCTACTGCGAAGATACTTCCTCGTAGTACAGATCGTTTTAGAACTATACATTTAATTAACTGCGTTTGAAAGTTGCTGGTAATGACCAATGAATATTGTGTCAATTATTATTTCTATCTTTCTGAAATTATAAGAGTTTTATGAAATTTTGGATAAACATCTATTTTCAATAGCGCTTAAGCTGCACCAAAACAAAATTAACTGTTGGGCATGAAACTGATCATTGCACAAATTTCTTGGATCTAAAAGTTAGTAAATACAACATTAAACAAATTTAAAATATATAGAATACCCACAACTGTAATCACAATCAACAACTTATGTCACTATGAGCAACATAAAATGTCATTACAGGATAAAGCTCAATAGAATCGAAAAACTACAAAAATACGAACAAACCAATAGCCAACAACAATGGTTACCATCAACAAATTTAACACCAAAATTGACGACAAATACAGTAACAATGACTGCTTTAAGTCTGCATCGAACAGCACTTTACAACAAACAGCTCAAAAAAAAAAAAAAAAAAAAAAAAAAAAAAAAAGACTGCATACAATTCATTGTTAAGGTGTCATATGAGATTAGAAACTTACTCCATGCTAAAAATATCAACATTAGTTTTCCTACAAACAACAAAATTTACAACAAAAGCTGTTCATAATTTAAATTCAAGGAGTGTAGTACCCTAGTCCGTCATTTAAGAAATAAATTGTTCTGTGTGTCCCGAATTTTACGTTGGCCAAAGTAGCAGGGGTTTCAACATGCGATACCGGGAACACGTGGATGCTCTCAGCCTCAACGACGTAAATGTAATTCTTTTCCTTGGGACGAAGTAAACCCACGGCTGTTACGACGTTAAGTCACAGTTCTCGATAAAATATATGCAACTAGTGCCAGAAGAATCTAGTGCTCCACAGCAATTAGCGCGAGAAATATGGGAATTGTGAAGAAAAAAGTTCGTAAATGTGAAAATGTACTGATATTTCGAAAGTGAGATTATAATGCGACCTCCAACTTGTGACCAGATGGGAAGAAATGCTAATGCCAGTCAAAAACTAATTCCACTGAATCTGCCTTAAAATGAAAGGTGGTACGCGCCCCGAACAAACAAGTGGTCTAGTGCCTAGCGTTGCTGCCTCTGGATCGCGGGGTCCCGGGTCAGATCCCCGGCCGGGTTGGGGTTCAAACCCGCGTCAGGACATCCTGATTCAGGCTTACCGTGATTTCCCTAAATAGCTTCAGGCAAATGCCGGGATGGCTCCTTTGACAGGGTACGGCCGACTTCCTTCTCCATTCCCTATCCTTCCCTTATCCAATGTGACCCATGACCTCGCTGTTTGGTCCCTTCACCCAAATCAACCATTCAACCAGAGTAAATGCGCCTGAGGATCTGTAGGACAAGCTCTGTAGTATACATCATCTTAGATACGGTAGGAAGCGCTATCAGACTTCGCTGGCGATGCTGCTGCCCGCATAAATTTATCATCTCTGAAAGATGGCAAGGAAATGAATGCCGACTGTAACACTTCTCCCCTGGGCGGCAGTTCTCTAATGTGGACAGAGAAGTTATTCTTCAGGAAAATAAAGTATTCGACAGTGTCCGTTTGCCAGATTGGTGGTGAACGTTTGAAGCTTGCCATATTGTTTCAACGTCGAAGGTTAATACCATAATGACAGAAAATCCGACATAGGACGGCAGTCGGTAGGAGTAAAGGTGGGAGGCTTACATTGATTGGGTAGGTTCAGGGAAAGTGAGGTTCATCGGCGAAGCTAGCCATAGAGACGGTAGTACTCTTTGGAGTTCTAATCTAGTAGGCATGACGACAGACCAACGATTTTAGAGAAGCGCCGTTCCGATAGTAACTGGTCAGGAAAGTCCATATCAAAGTTATGCGAGTGGAATTTCAATCGGCGGCGTATCGAGGGCGATTGTTTTGTAAACCTTGTTGGGCTAACTATTTTGTAGGAATGGCCATTGGCAGAAGCCTCCCATCTTCGGCAGTGACTGCACCAATTCCTCAAATGTAGTCAACCTGCGCGTGGGTTGTGGAACGTCGCCTATACCTGCCTGTTAACACGTCGAAATATGCTTTATCCCTCTCGTCAACTTAACCGTGCACCAATTTCTGTTCTTTTAAACTGAGGCGAGCGTGCTAGCTTTTGTTGGAATCCTTTCTGGCGTTGCGGAGGATGACGGTTCAATCCCGCGTCCGGCCATCATTTAGGTTTTCCGTGATTTCCCTCAATAGCATTTGGTAAACGGCGGGATGGTTCCTTTGAAAGGACACGGCCGACTTCCTTCCCCATCCTTTCCTAATCCGATGAGACCGATGACCTCTCTGTGTGGTCTCCTCCGAAACACCCCCCCCCCCCCTCCCTTCTGGCGTTGCGGACAAATACAGCTCGAACATGAAGAACGTCGCTGAATATGTAAGATAAGTAAGTCCTGTTACTTGTTGATCGTCATTGGACTATTTGAAGTTCACCGTCCACGTGAGTGGGTGGTGTCAAGAAAACAGAACTCGTCAGAAGTTTAGGAGACTTGCTTGCCATTGACATTCTGAACAAAATTGGTGAAGACTTGTTTATTCTATGGGAGATTAAATGCAGTTTGTTGTGAAATTTAAAATTTTGTTACGTTCTATTAACATTTAGTGTTTCGACATAACTGTCATCAAGGAGTGTGTCTGAATGAAATATAAAATTTGACACCACAAACTATAGTCAAGCCACAGTCGTAAACATAAAATTTTAAAAATGTTATATTACTAGTTTCGACGCACTGAGTCCTTATTTTCAGATGTGATCACAGTTTTTCAGGTTTGTTATTACATTTGATAATGACTACTCCGTGCGTCGAAAGCAGTACTGTAACCTTTTAAAATTTTTTTTGTTTTAATGACTGGTTTGACGACCGTTTGTGGTGTCAAACATTTTAAAATTCAGCGAACGAGTTTGTGTGCTGTTTAAGGTACGGTGAGTGCTTTGTTACAGGGTGGACATTTGCAGTTCTAGAACCACTCCATATGGAAGTAAATCCTTTCAGCAAACTCTGCTGAGTTTATTTTCGAAAGGTATGTTTCTGTTCCAGCTACATTAATTACCCTGTATAAAAATCGCCAATCACAGTCTAGATACGCTATGCTCTGAGAAGTACAATGATCACGTTTTGTTTCACAGACACAAAATTACTTTCGCTAATGATGCTCATTTATCGACCAGTTTAATAGGTTGATACCTGCTTATGAGGAACGCATAGGGTCAGTTAACATTAAAGACAAGCCACGTAATCTTGTCTGTTATACATCAACCTACAAAGTCACGCGAACTTCATTTCCTAAAATGGAGCGATTTTAAGATATAACTGTCATTCTAATGGCCTTTTAGGAAAATTTAAAGTAAAACAGGTGCACTGTGCACCTATTTTCGACGACTTCGACAATACAATTTCAGTAGTTTAGTCACACTACAGTTGTTACATCTATTTACAAAGATGGCCAACTTCTTCAGACTACTACTCACACGAGCCACAGTTCAGTCCCAAATACGGGTGACTGTCTTATAAGGCTATGTGGCTTTCAGAAATTAAGTTTATACAACGAATAATCATTTTGGAATATATCCTTTAAAGAAACTGTGTACACGAAGTCGATACAGAGTTGAACAGTAACAATTGTAAATTAAGTGATACGTTTCTGGTATGTGACCGTGTTAATTTACGGAGACCAGCGTTTTGGCCACTGTTGCAAGTGGCCTCCATGAGGGTGCTGCATTTCTATCATATCATAGCCACGTCCATATTTTACACCTTGTTATTGCGCTCTACTCGTATAATGTATTTTATTATGACTGGCACTGGCTTCGAGCTTCAGTTGTGGCTACATCATATGACGAGCACTGGTGCGTCTAATCTCTACGGAAGCTTATTTCACTTGATATAGGAATGTATTTTCGCTGAAAAGAGGAGGTGGGCAATGTGTATGGGAAAATTAGTCTTTGAGCATGGTTTTTGTGCATCTTTCGTAAAGTGCTAACCTTGAAGAGCAATTGATGCCACGAAGTAATTTTTGTAAACTACGTTCGGTGCATATTTTAAAAATATAACCTCTATTTACCGGAATTTCGTTTTGTCGTAATAATGGCGCATGTAGACTGTTGCCGCTCACCATTATATGAAACGTATTAACGCGGCAAGATATCATTCATGCTCAGCTCTTGCTTACACCGCAGCTTTACACACACTGAGAATTGTGTGTGCAAACGTGCTGCCATTCGTTGTTGTGTACCCTTGTGTGAGCGTTGTGATACAGTTCGTTGCCTTTTATTTGTGAGAGACCATACATCATTTGCGGAAATGTGACAAATCCAGGGTGATCAATGAGCGTTCTTATTGAGGTCGAAAAGTCTGTAGCACGAGTCGTTCCTTATCACAGCCAGTAAAACATAACTGCCTAACCTCTAATTTTCCGCCGAAATAAGGTTGAAAGTTTCCAAGGAAGTATCGAGAAATTTTTCTTTTTATCACCAATAAAGCGCTCTGAAAGCTGGCAAAAGTTTTTGTTGGAGCTCACACAGGAAGTAATGAGAATTAAAATCCACCACTTACGTGAAGCTGTTTCCGAAAGAAGTAGGTGTAGTGGAAGTCTTTTCTGGTAGTAATGATACGATCCTTTAACGAGTTGTCGCAAACTGAGCTTCGAATAAAAAGTTAAAATGCCAGAAAATAATGAAATACTAAGGAATCAGAGGAGTTCTTGCTGGAAATGTGATGGGCTGTTAATGAAAGCTATGGAACTTTGCGCGGTACATATGACTCCAGAAATTTCGAATGGTCGGAAGGGAGACTTTTTAAGTTTATGGAACTTTTTCGAAGACTGGTAACACATACAAGAGTACATAAAGGGGCGATGCGAATGGCCATAGGCTTGTGTAATTGGCCAGAGTAACAACAAAGTCACAATACCTGAACTGAACTGGCAGACATTCTAAGCGACGCCGTACGTATGAAACTGCTTAGAAATCTTCAAGAAACGTATGAATATTTTGTAGTTCCTCATGTATGTCCCGTACCGATTTACCAGGTCCAATTAAACAAATCGCAACTCGCACAGAGACACAGTCGTTCTGCCCATGCCACATCTATTAAGAACAGGAATAAACGATAATGTACGGTACAATAAAAAGGATTGGCTGCCACAAAGTTCACGGTGATTCGCGGAGAATGCATGTGGGTTTAAATTATTATGTTCTGCTACTACTGGTTGGCCCAGAGGAGTTCGTGTGCACTCGTCCAGTTCTAAACACATCGTGATGAAAGCCAGTAGGATCCGATGCGGTCATATGCCTGAAAATGTGTTACTGAAGATTACACTGGCCGCGGAACGCGCTGCATGCACAAGATTTAATGTCTGAAGAGTATCTCTCGACTCTGCAAATTCTTTGAAGGTTAACTTTTTGGGCAGTTTCAAGAATTCATGGGCAGTTTTAGGCGTACTTTCACGATAAATTTTAATTCACAGATGATTGTCTACTACTCAAAAGATTTTTTCCTCCCAATAGTGGAATTTACCTTCTTTCAAATTAAGCTTCACAGTTGTCAAAGTGTCCTGCGAAGACGTTAATTACATTCTCATTGGTATGCTGCGTGCACCGGTGACCTTTTAAACAGCATATACGGGAAATATCAAATGAAGGTAGCCGCGTTAGAGTGTATCCAAAATCTTTACTTCTGTTGCAGTGTTGTGAGGTGTCAGAGCCCGCGTCATTGTGACATTTGTCCACCGGATGACATTACACGTCATCGTCCTCTACGAACAGGCTAGTTACCTTTGTCATTTCTCTAGGGACCCGTAAAACCGCAGCCGACATTGTCTTCATATTCATGCTCTGTGTACAATTACACATCCGAAACCCCACACGCTAATTACTTGCAATGGCAAAGCACTTAAGCTACTACCTTAGATCGAGAATATTCAACCCTCTGCCAGGCACGTAACTGTTGATTGCAGACTAGTCATGTAGGTATAGACATGCACGGTTAGCACACTCACAGGGCATATCCATGCTTTATCCCCTCTCTTTAAATAGTTTATGCATTCAGTATAAAATCCCCATTTATTGCGCGAGGTAGCAAAATGGTTCAAATGGCTCTGAGCACTATGGGACTTAACTTCTGAGGTCATGTCCCCTGGAACCTAGAACTACTTAAACCTAACTAACCTAAAGACACCACACACATCCATGCCCGAGGCAGGATTCGAACCTGCGACCGTAGCGGTCGCGCGGTTCCAGACTGTAGCGCCTAGAACCGCTCGGCCACCCAGGCCGGCGCGAGGTAGCATCTTAAATGCTCAGTGTTCCAGGAAACAACGGACAAGTTGAAAAGAAAACTTATCTGGCTCTTCCCAAACGACGACAGTGATTCAGGCATTCCTAGGAAGCCCAGGGATAAATGATTACGCAATAGATGAAACGAGCTCTGCGAACAGGAAAATTACCGACGTCTGAGAAAATCTTAAGAGTGCATACTGAGATGACTACATACGTCTGTGCGATTTCTTACGCAGGGAGAAACTATGACGCGGACTAAATCGTAGCTACATTACAGTCCGAGTAACCTCAGAGGATATTTAAAGGTTTGTCAGAAACTGCTCCCAGTCACTAAGTTCTTTGGCTTAAGCAAATTTTTTAATGGAGGAACATGTTTCGAGGTATAAAGATTATCTTCAGGCTACAATGGCAATACAGAAACGTTTAACCGAACGTGCAAGTGACGTTTACAACTCATCACAATAAAAACTACTGTGCAGCAGAAACAATATGGCAGTCAAAACAAAGCTTGTTTGGATTTAACTATCGATGTGTCGATCATGGTATTATTAGTCACTTGCAGTGTCTCCTGCATGTCATGCTCTCTCATCTAATGTTCCACAAAATTTATTACAGTGAGAGACTTAATCTGAGTAAGAACGACAGTATAAAAATCATTTTAAAGAATTACAGAGACATTGCTATTAGAACATGTTCATCTTTACACTCATTTTTTACGTATTTCCATTTTAACAGAAATTGGTGAAGAAATGGGGGTTTTTGGAATCTGTAATATGGTTTAGGATCTATGCGATTCCAGTCTTTCTCGGCGTATTCCAATGATGAATTCTTCTCGGGTTATCAGCCGAGTGGTGGCGTCGTCTTGTCGCACCGTTTCGATGAGTTTCGTACCTATTATCTTCTGGCGAAGGGGGCTGGTTGTCCCCAAAAAAAAGCTTCAAATGACTGACGTCATTTCACTGGCACTAATAAACTTGAGAACGCGGTCGGCTGAGCGCGTGTCATCTGCTAAAATCGACGATATATCCGGCGATAGCTGGAGACGGGAGCGTAACGGATTAGAATAGGGGCACTCAATTAAAACGTGTCTTACCGTCCACGGCTGAGAGCAGTGGGGACAGAGTGGGGGAGGATCGCCGCTTAAAAGATGTCCATGGCTAAAAAGACAGTGCCCTATCCGGAGTCTAGTTAAAATTACCTCCTCCCGACGACGCGTTCGGGAGGAAGAGGTCCAAGCACAAGGAAGAGCTTTCACGTCCCGCAATTTATTATGGCTAAGTGTCGACCAACGCGTGTGCCATAAATGAACAACACGTCGACATAGAACGCTCCGTAGATCGGCGAAGGGAATCGATTGAATAGCTGGCCGAGGAAGAGAGACTGCAGCCTTGGCTGCAATATCGGCCGCCTCATTTCCACAGATACCAACGTGTCCCGGGAGCCAGAGGAACGCCACCGAGACACCCCCCAGGTGGAGCAAGCGCAGACAGTCCTGAATCCGGTGGACCAGAGGGTGCACAGGATAAAGAGCTTGGAGACTGAGGAGAGAGCTGAGAGAATCTGAGCAGATAACGAATTGTATCCGCTGATGGCGGCGGATGTAGTGGACAACCTGGAGAACAGCGTAAAGCTCCGCAGTATAAACCGAACACTGGTCGGGAAGCCGAAAGTGATTTGGGGTGTCGCCAACAATATAGGCATTCCCTACACCTAATGATGTTTTCGAGCCGTCGGTGTAAATAAATGTGGCGTCCGTCATTTGTGCACATAGACCAGCAAATGCCCGACGATAAACAAGTGAAGGGGTACCATCCTTGGGAAATCGACAAAGGTCACGGAGCAGGCAGATCCGGGGACGGAGCCAAGGCGGTGCTGTACCCCAAGTTGTCAAGAAGGTTTTAGGGAAGCGGAAGGAAAGTGAATGGAGCAGTTGACGGAAGCGGACTCCCGGTGGTAGTAGGGAGGAGGGGCGGCCTGCGTACCCTACATCAAAGGAGGCGTCGAAAAAAATGTCATGGGCTGGATTAGCAGGCATGGAAGACAGATGGCTAGCATAACGACTCAGAAGAACTGCTCGCCGATTGGACAGCGAAGGTTCAGCAGTCTCAGCATAAAGGCTTTCCACAGGGCTGGTGTAGAAAGCTCCAGACACTAAACGTAATCCACGGTGGTGGATGGAGTCGATACGACGAAGAATAGACGGCAGCGCAGAGGAGTAGACTATGCTTCCATACTCCAATTTCGAGCGCACTAAGGCGCGATAGAGGCGGAGAAGGACCACACGGTCCGCTCCCCAGGAGGTACCATTCAGGACACGGAGGGTGTTGAGGGATCGCAGACAGCGAGCCGAAAGATAGGAAACGTGGGAGGACCAGCACAGCTTTCTGTCAAACATAAGACCCAAGAATTTAGCGACGTTTGAAAACGGAAGGTTGACAGGACCTAGATGTAAGGAGGGCGGAACCAACTCCTTACGTCGCCAAAAATTAACACAAACGGTCTTACTTGAAGAAAAACGGAAGCCAGTTTCGATGCTCCAAGAGTGGAGGCGATCTAGACATCCTTGAAGACGTCGTTCAAGAAGGCTGGTCCGTTGAGAGCTGTAGTAGACCGCAAAAGCTTCCACAAAGAGGGAGCCCGAGACATCAGGAAGGAGACAATCCATAATTGGATTTATGGCAACGGCAAACAGTACAACACTCAGCACGGAGCCCTGGGGGTACCCCGTTTTCTAGGGAGAAAGTACGGGAGAGAGTAGTGTTCACCCGCACTCTAAATGTGCGCTCTGCCATAAATTCGCGAAGAAAAAGGGGCAGCCGACCTCGAAAGCCCCAAGAGAACAGTGTGCGGAGGATGCCTGTCCTCCAACAGGTATCGTATGCTCTCTCCAGATCAAAAAATATTGCTACTGTTTGGCGTTTCCGGAGAAAATTGTTCATGATACAAGTGGAGAGAACAACAAGATGGTCAACTGCAGAACGATGCTTTCGGAATCCGCATTGGCAGGTGTTAAAATCATACGCTCCAAAACCTTACATACACTACTCGTGAGAGAAATGGGGCGATAGCTAGAGGGGAGATGTTTGTCCTTTCCAGGTTTCGGAACAGGAACGACGATAGCTTCCCGCCATCGTCTGGGAAAAGTACTGTCGGTCCAAATTCGATTATAAAGGCGAAGGAGGTAACGCAGACTATGGGTTGATAAATGCAGCAACATTTGGACGTTGATACCATCCGGTCCTGGGGCGGAGGATCGAGAAGAAGAGAGTGCATGTTGGAGTTCCCGCAAGGAGAAAACAGTATTGTAGCTTTCGCGATTTTGAGAGGAGAAAGCAAGAGGTCGCACTTCCGCTGTACGTTTCTTCGGGAGAAACGCTGGCGGGTAATTTGAAGAGCTCAAAATCTCAGCAAAGTGCTGACCCAATGAGTTAGAAATTGCGACGGGGTCCACTAATGTATCATGCGCGACAGTGAGCCCAGAGACCGGGGAGAAACTAGGCGCGCCTGATAACCGTCGAAGCCGACTCCAAACTTCCGAGGAGGGAGTGAAGGTGTTATATGAGCTAATAAAGAATTTCCAGCTTGCCTTCTTGCTATCACGGATGACACGACGGCATCGCGCTCGGAACTGCTTATAGCGGATACAGTTGGCCAAAGTAGGATGGTGGCGGAAAACGCGGAGAGCACGTCGCCGCTCACGTATTGCATCTCGGCATGCCTCGTTCCACCAAGGAACTGGGGGGCGCCGGGGCAGTTCGGAGGTGCGTGGTATTGAATGTTCCGCAGCTATAAGAATAACGTCGGTAATATGTGTGACCTCATCGTCGACGCTGGGAAAGTGACGGTCATCGAATGTCGCAAGAGACGAAAAAAGTGTCCAATCGGCTTGGGCAAACTTCAGCGTCGCGGGCGCATGTAGGGCAGTTGAGGCTGCAGTCTAAGGACACATGGAAAGTGGTCACTCTAGTGTGTATCATCAAGGGCGAACCATTCGAAGCGCCGAGCTAGCGGAACAGTACCGACCGCAAGGTCCAAAATGAGAGAAATTTGTCGTGGAGGCTGACAAAAATGTAGGGACCCCAGTGTTGAGACAAACTAGATCCGCTTGGTGGAAGACGTGTAGCAATAGTGAGCCACGTGGACAAGGATGTGGAGATCCCCAAAGCGGGTGGCGGGCATTGAAGTCCCCAACCAGCAAATAGGGGGGTGGAAGCTGACCAAGGAGATGGAGATTAAGGAGATCAGCTCGTGCCATTAGTGTGGACGATGGAATGTATACAGTACAAAGAGAGAACCTGTATCCGGAAAGGGAAAGACGGACGGCGACAGCTTGGATGGAAGTGCTTAAATGGATTGGGTGATTATGGAGAGTTTCATGGAGAAGAATCATGAGTCCTCCATGTGCTGGAGTGCCTTCAACAGAGGGGAGATCGTATCGGATGGACTGAAAATGAGGGAGAACAAAGCGGTCATGGGGACGCAGCTTTGTTTCCTGAAGACAGAAGATGACTGGAGAGTAGGATAGTAAGAGGATCAACAATTCATCCCGATTGGCTCGAATACCGCGGATATTCCAGTGGATAATGGACATAGGGTGAACAGAAAATGGAGGAATGTGACCAAGGTCGCTGTCAACTCAACGACTGCTCTGAGCTTGCGACCGACAGCATGGAATGGCATTCAGCCGAAGGCAGAAGATCCTGATCCATAGGTTGGTCAGGAGCAGCTCCTGCCACCAGCGATCGGCCGGTTGATCGGCCGCCAGCAGTGCGCCTCGGCGACACAGAAGACGGCCGAGGGCGATTTCCGCCAGGTGGTGCTGTAGATGGGACACGCCTTGGCGGAGAAGGAGAGGAACTGGGTTTCTTTGTAGCCTTCTTGGAAGTATGATGTTTAGAGGAAGGAGGAACCGATGGTTGTGATGTTGGGGTACGTAAAAACTCTTCACGAGTATGCTCTTTTTTCGAAGTCTTGGTGTCTGACTTTTGGGCTCGAGATTTAGCAGGACCCGACGAAGGGTGAGCCAGAGAGTGGGCAGGCGAAAGTGGTGAGGTTGAACGGGCGATCTTTGCGCTGGCCGATCTGACGACTGTGGCACTAAAGGTGATTGGTTGGTTGTGTGAGGTTAAAGGGACCAAACAGCAAGGTCATCAGTCCCTTGTTTCAAATAGACTCCATTCTGCTAACGGGACATCTCAGAAAAGTCAGAACAATAAAACGGAAAAAGGGGAAACGTAAAAGGGCAGTCACGTTGTCAATAGTAAAAACAAATGAGGGAAGTTGGCAAGAGAACGAACCCAACACTATGCTGAAGCAGCATAGGCAAGACCACATGTGACTTAAAAGGTACAACTGCTATAATGCAGAAAGTACGTATGGGAATAGAAAAACTAACCAAGCCTTAAAAAGAAGGGGTAAAAACAGAGTAAAAGGGAAAGGAAAGAGGATTCCGGTCAGGGAGGTGAATCGGGAATCTCTGAACACTGCCTACAGTGGGAGACACCCAAACACTCACCGCCCTGCCCCAACACCAGAGGGAGATTAAAAACTTTAAAACTGAGAATAAAAACCACTCTCCCGGAGGAAACCTAGAACCAGAGAGACCATCCGGGAATCGTCAGCCAACATCAAAGGTAAAGTGTGGGGGAGTCTGTACTTAGCACGCAGAGCCAAAAGAAGAGGGCATTCAACCAAAATGTGGGCCACTGACTGGAAGGCTCCACAACCACATAGCGGAGGTGGCTCATCACGCAAAAGGAAACCATGGGTCAGCCTGGTATGGCCAATGTGGAGACGACACAGTGTGGTCGAGTCCTTGCGGGAGAGGCGAAAGGAAGAACGCCATGGGCCTTGATTCACCTTAATGGCACGAAGTTTATTAGACAGTGGAGTAGCCTCCCAAGAATTGGCCCATGACTGTGCAAAGTGGGATTTGATGTGAAGCCGTAAATCCGCTGCAGGAGGGGTTACAGAAAACGGGGGGGTGACTGCTCCCCCAGCCAAACGATCAGCGAGCTCATTACCCGGGATACCCACATGGCCAGGGACCCATAGGAAGTCAATGGAACAAGCAACACGGTGAAGATCAGCGAGATGGTCATGGATGGCAGAGACCAAGGGATGGCGCGAAAAACACCGGTCAATAGCAAGAAGGCCACTCATCGAGTCCGTACATAACAAAACGCGGTTGTGCTGGGATTGTTTAAGAAAGGTAAGGGCCCGGGAAATTGCCATCAATTCCGCAGTAAACACCCCACATGAGGGTGGCAGTAGATGATTTTCCGTTCCAACAAAGGACGTGAAGGCATACCCAACATGATCAGCAGATTTAGAGCCATCAGTGTAAAAAACAACAGCATCCCGAAACTCCCATAAAATTTGGCGGAAAAAGGAACGGAACACCACCGGGGGGATGGAATCTTTCGGACCGCGGCGGAGATCCATCCGAATTCGAGGCCGAGGAACTAACCAAGGAGGGGTGGAGGGGAGGGAGCGAGGAAGACAGGACAAAGAAGGAAGCCGAAAAGCACGGTTAAGAGACGCAAGGCGCAGTCCAACCGGTAAACCCGCCCGAGGGCGGGAGTCAGGCGGTCGACGTCCATGGTCTGGGAATAGGATAGAATAGGAAGGATGAGCGGGAGAAGAACGGATAGTAAGGGCATAAGACACCAGAAGCTGGGACCGCCGAACAGAAAGGGGGGGGGGGGATCCCAGCTTCAACCAGGAGACTATCAACAGGGCTAGTAGGGAAGGCACCGGTGGCCAAACGGATACCACGATGGTGGACCGAATCCAGCACGTGCAGCGTGGTAGGAGCAGCTGAACCATAAACTTGACAACCATAGTCCAAACGTGACAGAACTAGAGCACGATAAAGACTGAGGAGGAGGGAACGGTCCGCACCCCAAGAGGAGTGGGCAAGGAAGCGAAGGACATTGAGTTTACGGAAACATCCTACCTTCAGAAGTCTGATATGGGGCAGCCAAGTGAGCTTGTTGTCGAAAAGAAGACCTAGGAAACGAAACTGTGGAACCACAGGCAATCTTTGTGCAGCGAGATAGAGCTCCGGATCAGGGTGGACCGTAGTACGGCGACAGAAGTGGACCACCCGCGATTTTAAAGGAGAGAATTGAAACCCGTGTGAGAGGGTCCATGCAGAGGCACGCCGTATAGCCACCTGGAGCTGCCGTTCTGCAGATGGCATCGAGGAGGAACTAACCCAAATGCAGAAATCATCCACATACAGGGCAGGGGCGACCAAGGGACCGACAGAGGCCACAAGTCCATCGATAGCAATGAGGAAAAGAAGGACACTCAAGACAGAACCCTGTGGGATGCCCGTCTCCTGGGTCCGTGGAGAACTAAAAGCAGTACCAACTCGAACTCTGAATGACCGATGGATCAGGACCTGGCGGATAAAAATCGGGAGTGGGCCCCGAAGACCCCACTGATGAAGCGTTAGTAAGATGTGATGGCGCCAGGCCGTGTCATAGGCCTTGCGAAGGTCAAAAAACACTGCAACCAAATGGCGGCGCTGGGAAAAAGCCTGCCGAACTGCGGATTCCAAGCGAAGTAAATGATCGATTGGAGATCGTCCCTCTCGAAAGCCACACTGGTAAGGGGACAATAGATCCCGAGATTCGAGGACCCAAGTGAGCTGACGGGCTACCAGCCGTTCAAGTAACTTACAACCAACATTGGTCAAACTAATTGGCCGATAGCTGTCAACAGATAGGGGGGTCTGACCAGGCTTAAGGACAGGAACCACAATGCTATCCCTCCACTGAGAAGGGAAGTCACCCTGGAGCCAGATACGGTTAAACACCCGAAGAAGATGGTGCCGTTGTGGAGCACTGAGATGTTGAAGCAGCTGGTTATGAATGGAATCTGGGCCAGGGGCCGTATCGTGAGAAGAAGATAGAGCAGAAAGAAATTCCCATTCAGTGAAAGGTTCGTTGTAAGATTCTGACTCACAAGTGGTGAAACATAAGGTGACAGCTTCAGCCTGCTGTTTTTGATGAAGGAAAGCAGCTGGATAGGAGGCCGACGCTGATGCCACTGCAAAATGGGTCGCAAGATGTTCTGCGAGAACTAATGGGTCCGTACAAATGCCATCTGGGAGGTGAAGGCCTGGGAGGGTGGACTGCCGATGGCAACCTTGAAGAGAGCGAAGTGTAGCCCATACCCGTGACAGAGGGACAGTGGAACCAAGGGAAGAAACGAATCGTTCCCAACATATCCGCTTGCTCTGTTTGATTAAATAACGGGCTTTAGCGCGAAGGCGCTTAAAGGTAGAAAGGCTGGCTACAGATGGGTGCCTCTTAAAGTGTTGCAAAGCTCGACGGCGATCACGGATGGCAATGGCAATGGCCGTACTCCACCACGGGACTTGCCGACGACGAAATTGTCCAGATGAGCGCGGGACAGCAAGGTTAGCAGCGCGAACAATCGCGTCAGACACGTCACGTAGGACGTCATCAATACAACCCGACAAAGAGGGAGAAAACTCGACCTGTGCAGTATATAGAGGCCAATCGGCGCGGTGGAAAGACCAACGAGGTAACCGCTCCATCGGGGAGCGGGAAGGGAGCGTGATAATCAACGGGAAATGGTCACTATCACAAAGGTCGTCGTGTGGCGACCAGTGTAATGAAGGGAGGAGAGAGGGAGAAGAAAGAGAAAGATCAATGGCAGAAAAGGTACCATGACCAGCACTGAAATGAGTAGGGGAGCCATCATTAACAAGGCACAGATCGTGGTCTGCAATAAATTGGTCTATAAGAAGACCTCGTCTAGATGGATAGGCACTGCCCCACAAAGGATGATGAGCATTAAAATCCCCAAGGAGGAGGAAGGGAGGAGGAAGTTGCTGAAGAAGGGTGGTTAAGGCAGCAGGTGTAAGAGTCCTGTCAGGAGGGAGATAAAGATTGCATACTGTGACTGCAGAGTCGAAGTGGACCCTAACAGCAACCGCTTCCAATGTAGTTTGGAGAGGAATCCACGTGCTAGCAATGTCTGTACGGACCAACGTACAAACGCCACCAGAAGCCCGCAAGGGTCCGACCCGATTTCGACAGAAAACATGGAACCCACGGAGGGTCGGTGAGTGAGCATCAGTAAAATGAGATTCCTGGAGAACCACACAAGCTGCTGAGTAGGACGAAAGAAGGGATTTCAATTCCGGAAGGTGACGATAGTAGCCATTACAATTCCATTGGAGAACCACAGAACGATGGTTTAAATGAGGGCTGAACATGTTAAATCCAGTCATACCGCCGGGTCCCCACCCGTCACCGACAAGGAGGGGGCGACATCCATAAACGACAGGTCAGAATCCGGTTGTGAAGTCGGGGAAGGGACCTCCGGTGACACCAGAGGCTCTTTGTCCCGGGACTTATGTTTCTTCTTCTTTTCAGGCTGAGATCGAGGAGGGCTGTGTGGCATAATGGAGCCAGCTGCAGCAAGATCAGGAACAGAAAGAGACCGGGCGACCTGGGGACCGATAGACCGCGGCTCTCGCGGTCGCCGCGCTGCAGCAGACCTTTGACCTGGAAGGTGCCGGGAAGGGGCATCCCGGGAGAGGCGCCCTTGACCGGCAGACGCCGAAGGAGTGGGACACTTCTCCGGCTGGGGAGGGGGAGCAGCGCCCAGAGGAGAAGGTGTGGGAGCCGCAGGGGAGGGGGGAAGGAGAGGGGTCCGGGATGGGGGTAAGGAAGTGGGAGGAAGGGATGAAGATGTAACCAAGGCGTAACTAGATGTCATGGACACAGGGTGCAATCGTGTATATTTCTTATGGGCCTCTGTGTAGCTTAAACGATCAAGGGACTTATACTCCTGTATCTTTTTTTCTTTCTTATAGACTGGGCAATCTGCTGAATGTGGAGAATGACTACCATGGCAATTTACACATACAGGAGGGGGAACACAGTGACTCCCCTCATGGAGTGGACGTCCACAGTCACCACAGAGAGGGGCCTGGGAACAGCGAGAAGACATGTGGCCAAAACGCAAGCACTTAAAACACCTCATAGGAGGTGGGATGTACGGCTTCACATCACAGCGATAGACCATAATCTTAACTTTCTCAGGAAGGGTATCCCCTTAAAAGGCCAGGATAAAGGCACCAGTATCAATACGATTATCTTTAGGACCCTTCTGAACACGCCGAACAAAGTGAACACCCCGCCGTCCGAGATTGTCCCGAAGTTCCTCATCAGTTTGAAGGATGAGGTCTCTGTGAAAAATCACACCTTGTACCATATTTAGAGACTGGTGAGGGGTAATGGACACGGGAATTGTGCCAAGATGGGTACAGGCACGAAGGGCCGCAGACTGGGCAGCCGAAGCAGTTTTTATCAGCAACGAACCCGACCGCATCTTGCTCAGGGAGTCCACTTCGCCGAACTTGTTTTCAATGTGTTCCACAAGGAATAAAGGTTTGACACTGGTGAAAGTATCTCCATCAGTCCTGGTGCAAACTAGAAAACGGGGGAAAGGTTTTGCCCCTAGACGACGGGCGTAACCCTCCTCCCAGGGGGTAGCCACGGAAGGGAAGGCCGAAGGGGTAAGAGAAGCAGCACTTGAGGAATCAGTACCACGCAGAGAGACGGCCGCAGAAGAGCGGCCAGAGGTTTGGACCCGTATGCGTTTTATCTGCATAGCGTCCGCCCTGATACCACCCACTCCGATCAGGGGCTCTCCTCACGGGCGCCACCCAGCCACAGCAAGGGCCGTCTGGCACGGCGGCCATTGCCGGGAGTTCCGATGCTCCAGGATGACGAGCAACCACTCCAAGGCATGCATGAGGAGGTCACAGCTCAGGTATCAGAAGTGTGATCCCTGTGTGTTCAGGGGGCTCAACCAAAAGGGTACATAGCGACCCCACCACACGGGCTGGCTACCGTGCTGGCTATGCACCCTAGCATCAGACAACGACGTAAAAGAAAAGGTGGAATGTACTAGGAGGGCACACGTCGGAGACACTAGGTAAGGTGCTCTTCCCCAAATGGCTCACACTACGGAAGAGAAATTTTGGAATGGAGGTCAAACCCCAGAGGGGGACCAAGGAATGCCAAAAGGAGGAGATGATTACGCAACAAAGCTGGAGTGTAAAACCAACAGAACCAGGAGGATAGCGGGGGCCAACGTAAGCAAGGACACCAATAGAGGGAGAGGAGAGGGCGAGGGGAAAGGGGTATGGAGGGGAAAAGAGGGGAAGGGAAAGGAAATGCAGCCCGGGAGAGAAAGAAGGCTGCAATGGCTCGGGGCCCCGTGCTCGCCACGCACGTATCCACAAAAGAGTTGTGGACCCCCTGGGGGGACTAAAGGTGAGGTCGCAAGTCTGCGTGGCCGCCTCCTTTGTTGGCCGAGGAGAAGCAAGGACAGTGCTGTATTTTCCTTTCTGAGGCACGGTGGGCTGTCGACTGGCGAATAATTTTCGAGCAGCAAAGGTTGACACCTTTTCCTTTACTCTAATTTCCTGGATGAGCTTTTCGTCCTTACAAACGGGACAATCTCGAGAGGAAGCAGCGTGGTCACCCATACAGTTGATGCAGCGAGGGGATGGAGGTGGACAAGCACCCTCACGGGCATCCTTGCCACATGTAACACATTTGGCCGGATTGGAACAGGACTGGCTGGTGTGATTGAACCGCTGACACCGATAGCAACGCGTAGGGTTTGGGACGTAAGGGCGAACAGAAATTCTCATAGCCTGCTTTGATTTTCGATGGGAGTTGAACTTTGTCAAATGTCAAGAAGACAGTGCGGGTTGGAATGATGTTCGTGTCAACCCTTTTCATAACCCTACGAACAGCCGTTACGCCCTGGTCAGACAGGTAGTGCTGAATTTCTTCGTCAGACAAGCCATCGAGGGAGCGTGTATAAACGACTCCACGCGAGGAATTTAAAGTACGGTGCGCTTCAACCCGGACAGGGAAGGTGTGTAGTAGTGAGGTACGCAGCAATTTTTGTGCCTGGAGGGCACTGACTGTTTCTAACAACAGGGTGCCATTCCGTAACCTGGAACAAGACTTTACAGGACCTGCAATTGCGTCGACACCTTTCTGAATAATGAAAGGGTTGACCGTGGAGAAGTCGTGACCTTCGTCAGACCGAGAAACAACAAGGAACTGTGGCAACGATGGAAGAACTGACTGTGGCTGAGACTCAGTGAACTTACGTTTGTGAGCAGACATAGTGGAAGGTGAGGAAACCATTGCGGAAGAATCCCCCATGATTACCGGCGTCTCCGATGGCGCGCTCCTCCCTTGTGGGGGCCCTCTCTGAGGGCACTCCCGCCTTAGGTGATTGTTCACACCTCAGGTCACACCTCCCGACAAACGGACGGAGGGACCAATCGGCACTTTCGGAAGGTATCAGCTCGGGTAATCACCCCTCCCTGGGCCTGGTCGTTACCAGGGGGTACGTACGTGTCCTACCTGTCTACCCGGGGCGGGGAATTATGCATTACCCCGTCACCGGCTACGCATGGAAGTGCGTGGGTCGTCCTTCAGACACGGACAGTGAGGAAGAAAGAGAAAGGGAAAGGAAAGAAGAGGGGGTCTCGAACGCCGCAGCGGAGAAAAGGGTAAAGAGAAGAGGTAAGGAAAAGAGAAGGACAAAGGAAGGATGAAGACATACAAGCAAGGAAGGCGAAGAATGTGGTACATTTACAAGCGTCCGTCTCTGGATGTAGGCACAAACCATACTCCCAGAGGGGGAGAAAGGGAAGGAAAGAGCCAGAGGTGAGGGGGGGGGGACAAGATGGGAGATGGGGAAGGATGCGGAAAGGGAAGGTATGCAGCCCAGAAAGGAAGGAGGGCCACATTAGCTCGGGGTCCCGTGCTCGCTACGCACGTATCCACAAAAGAGTTGTGGATCCCCTGGGGGGTTCTGGCGAAGTGTCGGGGTGCTGTGTTCTGCATATCTACACTCCTGGAAATTGAAATAAGAACACCGTGAATTCATTGTCCCAGGAAGGGGAAACTTTATTGACACATTCCTGGGGTCAGATACATCACATGATCACACTGACAGAACCACAGGCACAGACACAGGCAACAGAGCATGCACAATGTCGGCACTAGTACAGTGTAGATCCACCTTTCGCAGCAATGCAGGCTGCTATTCTCCCATGGAGACGATCGTAGAGATGCTGGATGTAGTCCTGTGGAACGGCTTGCCATGCCATTTCCACCTGGCGCCTCAGTTGGACCAGCGTTCGTGCTGGACGTGCAGACCGCGTGAGACGACGCTTCATCCAGTCCCAAACATGCTCAATGGGGGACAGATCCGGAGATCTTGCTGGCCAGGGTAGTTGACTTACACCTTCTAGAGCACGTTGGGTGGCACGGGATACATGCGGACGTGCATTGTCCTGTTGGAACAGCAAGTTCCCTTGCCGGTCTAGGAATGGTAGAACGATGGGTTCGATGACGGTTTGGATATGCCGTGCACTATTCAGTGTCCCCTCGACGATCACCAGTTGTGTACGGCCAGTGTAGGAGATCGCTCCCCACACCATGACGCCGGGTGTTGGCCCTGTGTGCCTCGGTCGTATGCAGTCCTGATTGTGGCGCTCACCTGCACGGCGCCAAACACGCATACGACCATCATTGGCACCAAGGCAGAAGCGACTCTCATCGCTGAAGACGACACGTCTCCATTCGTCCCTCCATTCACGCCTGTCGCGACACCACTGGAGGCGGGCTGCACGATGTTGGGGCGTGAGCGGAAGACGGCCTAACGGTGTGCGGGACCGTAGCCCAGCTTCATGGAGACGGTTGCGAATGGTCCTCGCCGATACCCCAGGAGCAACAGTGTCCCTAATTTGCTGGGAAGTGGCGGTGCGGTCCCCTACGGCACTGCGTAGGATCCTACGGTCCTGGCGTGCATCCGTGCGTCGCTGCGGTCCGGTCCCAGGTCGACGGGCACGTGCACCTTCCGCCGACCACTGGCGACAACATCGATGTACTGTGGAGACCTCACGCCCCACGTGTTGAGCAATTCGGCGGTACGTCCACCCGGCCTCCCGCATGCCCACTATACGCCCTCGCTCGAAGTCCGTCAACTGCACATACGGTTCACGTCCACGCTGTCGCGGCATGCTACCAGTGTTAAAGACTGCGATGGAGCTCCGTATGCCACGGCAAACTGGCTGACACTGACGGCGGCGGTGCACAAATGCTGCGCAGCTAGCGCCATTCGACGGCCAACACCGCGGTTCCTGGTGTGTCCGCTGTGCCGTGCGTGTGATCATTGCTTGTACAGCCCTCTCGCAGTGTCCGGAGCAAGTATGGTGGGTCTGACACACCGGTGTCAATGTGTTCTTTTTTCCATTTCCAGGAGTGTATATGGCTGCCTGGCCGTCGTCCGCTTCTGTAGGCCGGCCATTCACGTTCCTCCGGAAGGGGGTACCGTGTCGGTGGTTGTTGGGGACTACGGCACTGCCCGGCGTCGAGACCCGGTGACTATCCAATCTGTCTGCGGACGCCGGTGCCTTGAGATCGGAGCGTTCCTGACGCATTTTGACAATTGCGGGATTCCACGCTGCACTGAGCCGAAAACCGCTATCCCTGTTTACTAAATTATTGTGCAGATTTATCTCCACTACCTCTGAAGATCTTCGAAGGTGCTGGGATCATTGTCTTCACACATCTTGGCTATTTAGTCTTAAATGACTCCTGGATGATGTAAGTTCGTACTGAAGTTTTCGAGTGCTTCAGTGGTTTTGCAGTTTTTTTCCTCTTCTGCTTTTGCTTGAGTTGTGGAAGTCAGAGTATTTTATGTTCATTATAGCCATTGTTTTGTGCAACGGATTTGACTGATTTATGTTCTTTTTTTCAGAAAGCTCTGCATGCAGACTGTTTATGTGTACTTTAAGTATTTTTGTACTGTGGCTGTAGCTTGACGGCAAGGTTTATACCCATAAACCTGTTGCTTCATTCGATAATTTACGTAAGTCGAAACATTTTGTGCCTATTAGCGGTCTCGGAAGAACCCTATCATATTTTTGAAAGTGTCACGGTTGGTTAACCGTTCATATGGCTAGAAGTCGTCACCGAAGATGTGTTCGGGAAGTTTCTTCCAAAGGAGTAGTAACAATTTTCAACCAACTCCAGTGGGATGCTTGGGAGGAAATATGATGTGCGTCGTGTAGAGAATCAAAAAATTCAATGATCCGTGTTCGAACACCAGCCATTTAACACATTACTTTCACCAAATTTTATGTCCTCTTATGACAATGAAGGTAAAGGAATTTCGAGAGCGAAAAGTACTATCTACGATCAGTCTTCTTTAAAAGAAAGAGTAATATAACGCCACATCGAATGAATACGGAAGGAAGTCTGTCACGATATCGTTTAAGGAGCTAACCTGGCATGAACCTTAAGTGACTTGTGGCAACGCCAGGAAAGCTGACCCTATGTGTGTTCTCAGGTTCTCTGGATGTCTGGATGTCACTGAGTAATAATGCTCTTTCGGGTGTTCAACCGAGTTACTGTTTCTATTTTTCTGCAATCTGTTTGGATGACTCACCCGGCAGTCTTCTTGAAGTGCTGTGAACCGGTGGCAGCTCAGGCAGCGAGTACACAACACAGCGCGCAGCACGTGGAGAAGACCGCGTCGGTCGTCTGAATATCTGACATAAAATGGGAAAAATCGAATGGGCACTCGAAAGCAGACAATTAGTGAATCCTGATGTCCGGACGGGAATTTAAATTCCCCTCCTCTCGAACACGCAGCCAGTTTGCTTAACGCTTCGCCGCCTCAAGGTCGGTTCACTCTTGACGGAACGGAACGTCAAAGTCAAGGTTGCGCAGGAAGAAAGTTTTGACGCTGACGTGGGCGGCGGCGGCGGCGGCGGCATCGTCGTCTACCAACATCGGAAGTTAACCTGTTTTCGCCGCGCTCGCTCACGTTACACTAGGGCTTTTTTGTGTCGTCTTAATCTGTTTTATTATTTTGCTCAGTTTTCGCGAGATATAGAAAATGTTCGGTAACAAGTTTTATATTCTTTCCGTTGAGTGTTGAACAAGCTACCTGAAAGAGAGCAATGATTAGTGTTTTCAAACACTGTACCAACACAGTGTACAACTACTCCGTCCGAACAGCTCTGTAAGACCCAATGTTACTGCCCAACCGACGAGTCATCCTCAGCCTATAGGCGTCACTGGATGCGGATATGGAGGGCCATGTGGTCAGCACACCGTTCTCCTGGCCGTTTTCAGTTTTCGTGTCCGGAGCGCTGAGTACAAACAACAAATAGGTAAAGCAATTTTCATGCAATAACCTTTTGAATAGTGAAAACGTTCTACTGAAGGAGAAAATCAGTTATTTCTGCCGTTAATTGATACTTCGAAAGAAAAAACTACAGGTAAGGTAAACAGGCTGTATATACTACCTTGAAAATATTGTGTAATGTGGTTATACGTACGCATTTCAGCTAGCAACCAAATGTCCATGTTTTGAAATGTTTGAACGACGTTTTTCCTACTGTTCCACTTCTCAACAGTTGACGATGCAAATTTTATTTAGGACATCCGTTATGAAGTTCGTTTCAGTAGTAATAAACTTATCACAGCTAGTTCCATAATCCTGATACTGTATTCCATCTTGCCGACACCAGTCTAATCCCTTTGAACTGCACGAAGATGACACCCATACGTATGGCCAAAACATGCCATGTGGATAACAGTCATCGTCGCATGTCCTCAGTCATGAGGTTAGGCAGTGGTTTTGCATATAACCCAGTATTTTCACATTCTAGGGATTAGGAACTACTAGGACTGTTAAAAAGTAACCGTTTTTTGAACATATTTATTTGTTCGTCTACATTAATTTTATGCCTCCTTAACAGCCCCCATTAGGTAGTTTACCCCTATTCAGAGCTGTTTTCCAGTACAACAAACGTTACCGTTAAAGTGACGCCAGTTACAGTGAATATATAGCGCGAACCACACTGTAAGCAAATAATGTAATGCAACACAGAAATGTCCACCAACAAATTAATAAAACGGGAAAGAATTGAAAGTACAACTTTCAGCTTGTTACAAAATTTGTGTGTCAACTGCTTTAAATCTAATTTCAGCATCTGCAAACTAATATAATGTAACATTCCAGAAAACCCACTCAAGAGCCTTGTCAGTCAACGCGGAACGCGTCTGAGTAATTAAATTCAGTCATTTGTAGTATGCAAAAGGCGTTTTACTTTATACGAACTAATAAATATGGTTTAGAAACTAAAATTGCAACTACAAAGTTCATCGCATCCGTAGCATGAAAAGGTTTGTATCACTGCTTATTGGCTCAGAGGTTTTGGTTGGGTTCGAGTGCATGTAACCAACTTTGTTTTGGAAAGGTCCGAAACGACTGCCACTCAGACTTGAGGGTAGCTGAGAAGCCTCTTAATACAGACCACAAATAACTGAATTAGAGGTCACTGGCTTGTTGGAGATTAAGAACACCGCCATCGGACCATCGACTCACGGAACCGAACTGATGTGGCGCGGCATGCGTTGACGCACGCACACGCACACGCACACGCACACGCACACGCACTGAAGTTTAGGTTCAAGTACATCGTACAAGGGATGTTTACATGGGATAAACTTAACATGACGCATTCACCGTCGTATCAGACAGGAGGCAGGTACATGGATATACTGTCCCACCAGATCTTTTCATATTTTGCTCGCCCACCATATCAAAACTTATCAGTGCATGTAGGGTGACATTAACAAAATAATTTCTAAATGATTCCATCCCACCTGCAACTGCTAGTTTTTGTTTATTTTCTTTTATATTTTACAGTTTCGACCGTTCATGCTATTGGAGGTACGACTTGCGGACTGCATCAAAATCGGCGTCGGCAAATGCCACGCTGGTCTCATGCATGTTTTCCGTATAAATAATGCCTACAGCGTTATACTTATGAGTACAGACGTATCTGTAATTGTAAGTTTACAGCTATGGCTATTAGAATGAACTCCTGTCGAGAGGTTAAAACCAGATGTTATACTGTCAGGCAGGACCGTGCGAACCTGAGAAAATCTCTTTGCGTCGTTGTGTATAGTTGGTTGTGTGTGTATTTACGTACTCTATCACTTCGACATCTTTTGTACTCGCTTGGCGTTTGGACTAGTGGCCGTCTTCATGCCTTTGTGCATTTTGCATTCTAGATTTCTGCCTGAACATTAACATTACTCTACACTGTAATCGTAATTAATTGTTTTATACAGTAGTAAGCGGAAACAGCAATATTTAACATATATAAGGGGACCATCAAAAAGTTTCAGTTAGAAGGCCGTACGGTCTAGAATCAGTATGCCAATCAAGCAAAATCGCTGTGAGCACTGAGGCAATCATCCCACCAACGCACTAGATTGAAGATACCCATCTAATAAAACATCGTGTCCTGCTGAGTGAAGAAGTCTGAAACTCCCTGCTGCACATTCTTGTCCGACAGGAATCATTGTCCCTCCAAGGCCACCCACTTGTACTGGCGTAACTTCTGTGATACTAAATTAGCGATTGGGAACGTGCGTTATCATAAATCAGAAACACCACTTGCGTACCATTCCACAACTGTCGTTTTCTAAAGACATACTGCCTCACGCATTCTTCATTCTCCGAGGGACGTTTACCGGTGTTTGTCCTCCGGTAGCCAAAAAACAAATAACAGCACATTGGTCCTGTTTGGACGCATTTGGTAGTAACATCGCTGTTATTCACATTTACACATTTACCGTTCACACGTTGGAAAGACACGAATGTCACAGTAATCCCTTGCCTACATGTCGGTGCTTATATACCCGCATCGGAATATTTCTTCGTTGCATATACGCTGCAGCAATGCCGTTAAACGGAAACTTTTGATCGCCCCTAATATCACCGGGAAATCAATTAACAAAACACACCCCCCTCGATGGACACTGCTGTACCGTATTCTGGTGGTATACGGATGAAATGTAATGCCGCATCTAGCCACAGTAAAATGGTACCAACAATTTGACCAAGGCCTCTCAGGCATCTATGACGCTTATCGGGAAGGAAGGCCATCGACATCGAGGACAGACGATGTCCGGGAGATCTAACTGATTTGAAACTATCGCAGATTTTCCGAAGACGAGGACGTCCACACAGCGCTTCTAGAATGTCTTCGTGGCCAAGGAGCGGATTTCCCTAGTCGAAGAACTGAACGATAGGTAAAACGTTCCGACAGTTGTCTACAGAGACTTTGTGACCATGTTGGAAAATAGTGTCATGCAACCGTATCACTCCGGAAAGTAGCATAAAAGGAAGGCAAGAAGACTGGGTTTGACGTCCCATCGACATCGAGGTCATCAGAGACTGAGCACAAGCTCTGTGTCAAGGACGGGGAAGGAAGTCGGACGTGCACTTTCAAAGGAAACATCCCAGCATTTGCCTGGAGTGATTTAGGGAAATCACGGAAAACCTAAATCTGGATGGCCGGATGCGGGTTTGAACCGTTGTCTTCCCTAATCAGAGTCCAGTGTGCTAACCATTGTGACGCCTCGCTCGGTGGAATGTACTTAACAATCAATAAAAGTTATCTGGTCTGCCATAATAACGTTCAACGTTTTGAAATTCCCCTCTTAGTTTGCGGTTGCTACTCAAAGACGAAGAGGCTTGCACAGAACAGACTGCACCAAAGTAGTCTTCGGAATGAAGACTACGATGGCGGACATAACCTATGACACTTTATGTACAGGCTATGACTCATGTAAATTTAACCTCGTGACGTGCTACGATTCTAATGATGTAGTTGGACAGGTTTTGTAAGTATGACATCTGCATTCAAAAGTACAATGTTGTAGAAATTTACATACAGTGCAAGACATGCGGGAGAACAGCATCATAACATTTGTTATCGCTGATTTTGATCGTCAAACAGCCAACAAAGGATACTTTAATATGGACTAAGAACAAAATTTTATCGTAATATAGAAAACAAGAAATTGACGATTACAGACAGAATAGAATCAGAATGAATTTTTTACTCTGCAGCGCAGTATGACCTGATATGAAACTTCCTGTCAGATTAAAATCGTGTCGGTCCGGGACTCGAACTCTGAACCTTTGCCTTTCGCGGTCATGTGTTCTACCAACTGATCTACCCACGAACGACTGACGAACTGTCCTCACAGCTTTACTTCGGCCAGTACCTCATTTCAGAACATTTGCCCATGGAAGGTAAAGGTCCTTAGTTCGAGTCTCTGTCCTTCACAGTTTTCATCTACCAGGAAGTTTCAGGAAATAATCACTTCTAACATCTAACAATGTACCACACAATTCGCTCCGCAATTTCTGTGGAATAGTTTGAGGAACACTATGTACATTATGACGCGGATGTGTTACTGGTTATCCCCACTGGAATATCTTGGACCTCGTCTCTGGCTCTCTGACTTAGGACCAACGGAATGTGGACGGCGTTTGGGCAGTCACTGATCAAAAAGTCTGCCGTTTACTCGTATCACTGAGTCCAGGCTACAAAATTTTGCCATCACCAAGGTACCACAGAGTACTAGGAAGGTGTTTATTTCAATATTCCACTACTTCCAAAGTGGAAAAATTGACGCAGAAAGTGACGAAGTAGGCTTAAATCGAACATGTTTAATTCAGATTCATATCATATCGCAAAATCTGTTACGGAGTACCGTTTTAGGGCACAGAAAGCAGTGCCCTGTGTTTCAGTACTGTAAATTAACGCAGCTACTTTTAAGGAAGAGAAAATCGTGTCCTATTATGCCGCCAGATTACTGAGCGCAGGCACTGACAACATTAAGTAAAGATCCTGCACTTAGATGTCGTTGGGTCCATCCATCACTTACATCCGCCGACCGTTGCCATTAAGAGAACGAGAGCGGCGGTAATTGCTATTGGATCGAAGCGCGCGGCTTACGCTTAACTCATCAAACGAAAACAACCCACAACCGTCAGAAGTGAAGTGCTCTATCACTAATACCATCCCGTGGTATTACAGGTGTTAGCCACGCCGTATATCAAGTAAAAGTTTCTGTAATTAGTAATTTCATTAATTATACGTACACTGTGCGATTAATTCACACGTCAGATACATTGTTTAAACAAATTCAATATCCACCGTGTTGTTCAAAGATTTCTGAAGTCGAATCAAATCATGCCTTTATTAGGGCAGGGCTTCCGTTTGGCTAAAAAGTTCCAGCGCAAACAGGAATTATCGCCTAAAATTATGTCTCAGTAAAACGTACAGACGTCGTACGTCGCCTTTCACCTATAACGCAGCGGTCTAAGGCGCTACAATCATGGACTGTGCGGCTGGTCCCGGCGGAGGTTAGAGTCCTCCCTCGGACGTGTGTGTGTGTGTGTGTGTGTGTGTGTGTGTGTGTGTGTGTGTGTGTGTGTGTGTGTGTGTGTCCTCAGGATAATTTAGGTTGCGTAGTGTGTAAGCTTAGGGACTGATGACCTTAGCATGTAAGTCCCATAAGCTTTCACACACATTACATCTACATACATACTCCGCAATCCACCATACGGTGCGTGGTGGAGGGTACCTCGTACCACAACTTATCTTCTCTCCCTGTTCCACTCCCAAACAGAACGAGGGAAAAATGACTGCCTATATGCCTCTGTACGAGCCCTAATCTCTCTTATCTTTGTGGTCTTTCCGCGAAATATAAGTTGGCGGCAGTAAAATTGTACTGCAGTCAGCCTTAAATGCTGGTTCTCTAAATTTCCTCAGTAGCGATTCACGAAAAGAACGCCTCCTTTCCTCTAGAGACTCCCACCCGAGTTCCCGAAGCATTTCCGTAACATTCGCGTGATGATCAAACCTACCAGTAACAAATCTAGCAGCCCGCCTTTGAATTGCTTCTATGTCCTCCCTCAATCCGACCTGATAGGGATCCCAAACGCTCGAGCAGTACTCAAGAATAGGTCGCACCAGTGTTCTATAAGCGGTCTCCTTTACAGATGAACCACATCTTCCCAAAATTCTACCAATGAACCGAAGACGACCATCCGCCTTCCCCACAGCTGCCATTACACGCTTGTCCCACTTCATATAGCTCTGCAATGTTACGCCCAAATATTTAATCGACGTGACTGTCAAGCGCTACACTACTAATGGAGTATTCAAACATTACGGGATACTTTTTCCTATTCATCTGCATTAATTTACATTTATCTATATTTAGAGTTAGCTGCCATTCTTTACACCAATCACAAATCCTGTCCAACATCTGAACATTTCACCCTATAACGCAATGATCTACCGTCAAAGTTCACACTTAGTCAAACTGAGAACATAGCACTGAAGTTTATTTCGCTTCTTTTTTCATTTTTTTGGGATAAAATGAAATGATCATGCCATAATTAGCCGGGAGATCCCATCTTGGTTTGTTCTGACACCTATTATAAGTGTGTTTATTTGACGCCACTTCGGCGATTTGAGCGTCGATAAAAATACGATGAAATAGTTAGAACACCAACACCCAAACGCCAAGCGAAGAAAATCTTCGACCGGACTGGGCATCAGACCCAGGACCCCGCACTCTAGAGGAAGCTACGCTAGCCAGTAGAACACGGGCTACGGACATTCTTTGGAATGAAGCTTGTGATGAAAGACCTAAGTGGAGCAGCCAAAGTTCTAGGTTAGGTTGGAAGGTGACAGTTTTTCCGAAACCAGTTAATGTTGTACCACGAGAATAATACTTTAATTCGTGACGCGGCGCTAATTATACGCACATTACGCTTCTGATGTGTGGTTTATGTCAAGCACTTTAGTGAGGTGTTGTCTTGGGTTCGTTCTCGGCTTCCAGACACTGGAGCCGTCCTCACTCGAGGAACTCCTTATCTGGCATCACGACGTTGAGTGGACCCCATCCCAGTCCTCACACTAGGGAAGATCCCTGGCAGTACCAGGAACTGAAACCGGATCCTCTACATGGCAGACACGTGCGCAGATCACATAGTTATGGAGGCGGACAAACGCTTATACAACTCCCCTTTTATTTCTTTACATATTCAGTTGTGACTAAATAACAAAGAAAATTTAGCCGTGTGAGGTTTATTTCTTGAAATAATCTTAGCCAGGAACCCACTATAGTTACTTCTGAGAAATTAGCAAAGATCACCAAAGTACAGTATTTCCGACGTTCCATGTACGATACATGTTAGTGTGTTTTCCTCCTGATGAGCAGACCATGAAATGGCCCCATGTTTCTCTTAAGTTATTTTGCTTTGAGACAGGAGTATACGAATTCCATAATATTCTGAGTAACAACCTGGCAATGATTTAGTTTCAAACAGACTGAATAGTGCAATCATTCCAACCGACTCTTTCCCTTAGGCCTAACAGAAGGAAGTGTCTCAGAAATTCAAGACCCACAAAAAGGCTATTCAGACTCGGAAGTATAGGAAGAGAAAATGTCTGAAGAAAATACTCTTGACCGAAAAATACCTCTCAACGACTCTAGAGGATTCAAAGCAAACTGACGCAGCCCATATCGAATTTAGCAACGGACTGTGCCATTTGGTTTTGGCTCTAGTGGCATGCAACAGTACTGCGGCGTGGGTATTTCATTGTGTACCAAGAGATGCGTACCTGCAAGCAAACAAAATTTAATCTGCGTAAGTAGATTTCGTGATGAAGACTGACCACCTATCGTGTTACCTGGTCGCAGGTAGGATCTCCACGATTTATTCAGTGTCCGTCTGTGGAGTCGTCAGGTGAATTTCTCTGGTGTTTTCCCAGATATTTATAATTTCGGTTTTACGAAGTCTAGCTGAAGTCAACCCAAAGAAACACTTCTTATCACCTGTTTCTTGTGACGCCCCGTGTATAACGGAAACATCTGTTTATTTACCGTTAAAAACAAAACAGTTTTTAAAGCGAAATTTTCCGTTTCCATTTGATATATCGATCCTGAATTAGTCTTTCGGGGTTATTCGTTTCGACAGTATGTATTGACAGTGACACTAGAACACGAATAGCTAGTATTCCAGCAGCGATTGAGCAGCGCTGCTGGATGACGATTGCAGACAGTGTGGGCCAGGGCGGAGTACTCGTTATCCTTCGTGTTTTACTGTCTTAATAGAGATAAAAAGAATGTTGCAGTCGATTAATTTGGAACCGCTCTATGGAATGTGAGCGTAAATTCCTTTGTTAAAAATTCGTTTCTTTGTAACGGCAAACAAACCTACCCTTCCCATCGACAATGGGTGTCGCACGAAAGATGAGACTGGCAGTATTTATTTGGGCTCACTATACACTTTGCAAATACGGAATGTCGAAACATCAGAGAAAATGTGCCTTAGGAGTATTAGGACGGACATCCTGTATACCAGGAATTCCGTTATCTCTTTCAAATGTAGCTACTTTCTTGACTAAGAACATGGTAGATATTCCAATCTATCAATTTTACACTAACTTCAACCGATGCGTGCACTGGAAATATTTTATACACGTGATGCCATTAGCACACCATTACACAATATGCAGACAAATGAAAGCTTAAACCGCACTGGGAGAAACGACATTTACTAATTATGAGAAACTGGCAAACAGCCAAGTTAAATCGGTTAAAAAATAGTACTTTCCTCTTAAATTTATTACCAATGCGTCACCATTAGACACGTACGTTTTTAAACCGACGTAGATTGCTCGGACTCTGCATAATGTTTCAAACGAATACAAGAAAGGCCCGTTCTGAAAATTGTCCAGTATGAACAATTTGCGGTAGCTGAAGTCATTTCATTAGCATTCCTATGTTTTATAACAAACAGAGCGAAACGCACATACGCATGCAGGGAGGGATAATTTGTACCTTTTCCGACCTCATTTAAGCAAATTGAGCGCCAGATCCCTCGCTAGACTACAGCCTCTATCCCTCTTAATTAAATTGTCTGTCACGAACTCTATTGCTTCTTTTACTACGCTATACGTAGAGTTCGTCATGTCAATAACGATGCTTCGTATTTAATCTTACCTGGTTGGCGTGGCTGTATTCTGCCACATCTCATTTAATTCGTTGTTTGAAGGAAGGTGAAAGATTACGGTTTAACATTCAATTAACGACGAAGTCGTTAAAAGTGGAGCAATAACGAATTTGGGAAGGGCAGAAGAAACTCCACTATTTACTTTCCTAAGAAACCATTCAGAAATTTGCCGTAAGAAATTATAAGGAAAACAGGAATCGAAGGCCGGATGGGGATTTGAAATGCCGTCCTCTCGAATACGAGTCCAGTTTCTTACTACGTCGCCAGTTCTCTCTCGCCTCTGACTCCAGTGCAACACTTTCTTTACACTTCTTTCAATATTTCTTGTCTACATCTACATTGATACTCCGCAAGCCACCCAACGGTGTGTGGCGGAGGGCACTTTACGTGCCACTGTCATTACCTCCCTTTTCTGTTCCAGTCGCGTATGGTTCGCGGGAAGAACGACTGTCTGAAAGCCTCCATGCGCGCTCGAATCTCTCTAATTTTACATTCGTGATCTCCTCGGGAGGCATAAGTAGGGGGAAGCAATATATTCGATACCTCATCCAGAAACGCACCCTCTCGAAACCTGGCGAGCAAGCTACACCGCGATGCAGAGCGCCTCTCTTTCAGTCTGCCACTTGAGTTTGCTAAACATCTCCGTAACCCTATCACGGTTACCAAATAACCCTGTGACGATACGCGCCGCTCTTCTTTGGATGTTCTCTGTCTCCTCCGTCAACCCGATCTGGTATGGATCCCACACTGATGAGCAACACTCAAGTATAGGTCTAACGAGTGTTTTGTAAGCCACCTCCTTTGTTGATGGACTACATTTTCTAAGGACTCTCCCAATGAATCTCAACCTGGTACCCGCCTTACCAACAATTAATTTTATATGATCATTCCACTTCAAATCGTTCCGCACGCATACTCCCAGATATTTTACAGAAGTAACTGCTACCAGTGTGTTTCGCTATCATATAATCATACAATCATCTCCAATATACGACATGCTACAGTCTCAAAGCATGATTTACAGAGCCAGCTATAGAAGCCGTAGATTATCTCCCACAGAGTACGTTTCGTCGGAGGGATCGACATACGATGGGTAGGCGTTTTAAGGCTAACACAGAACTGAAGTTGCTGTGTGTCCTATGGTAGGAACTGTGTTCGAAGGGATGAAGAAAGATTAAGGTTTAATGTCTCGTCGACAACGAGGTCACTAGAGATGGAACACAAGCTCTGATTCAAGGAGGGGGAACGAAAACTAAAGTGACCTTTCACAGGAACAGTCTCGGCAATTGCTTGCATTCATTTAGGGAAATAACCGAAAAACTAAATCTGGATGGTCGAACGGGGATTTGAACAGTCATCCTCCCGAATGCGAGTTCAGCGTGCTAATCAATGTACCACTTCGCTCGGTAGCTGTGCTGGGACTGGCTGATTGAGAAGACCTTCCGAAAATCGGGATCCCAAGGAACCAAAGTTAAAGGTCAGTGATTATCCATTTTCTCTCTTTAAGCATAAGTAACTATATATAGGAAGTATGTAAGTGATGCAGATGAACTGCAAAAACAAGTAAGTGCTACGAGAGGTATAGTGCTACCAGTGGTACTCATAATTGCGGACATGCGAGGCGAGAGACGAAAATGCGAAGTTCTACCTCACTGATAGAAAATCGACCTTCACGTCTGATGCCAAGAGAGCGATCTGATTAAAAAAAGGGGGGAGGGGTATAGGCTAGGATCTCTCTTCTCCGCTTTTCCCTGAGGTGAGTAGAAGCGGCCAATCCAGCGTATATGATTTCAGAGAGCATCGCGGACTATCCCATGCATGCTTTCTCCCTTCATGGTAACCGCGAAGTAGATTCCCTTGCTTTTTAGAATGCATATTAACAGTTGTTGCCTTAAGGGGTTTGATTTGGATGGGGTTAACAGTCGTTACGTCTCGTCTGCCGGTGCGGGGTCCCCTGCTGAAGCCTAGAAGACTGCTGCCTCGCACCAGTGGAAGCTAGCCACCACACGCATGCAACAGGATTTACGCACCTATGTCACTGGAAAACTCTACGTGACCAACAGAGGCTCACGATGTAAGGTAAGAACTGTCTTCAGTTGGTTCCGGCCAGGCGAGTCACCCGGACAGTTCCAGAGTTCGAGAGTCTGTGAGTCACTGAAAAAGTTGGCGTTTCTGCTGTTTCAAGCCTATCAGTTGGAGCTTTTGGTCCCGCATCTCTGTTTCTACCATATTGACACTGGCTGCTATTACAGCAGACGACATTTTTTGTGTGGGTGAACGTCTGCAATCATGGTACATACTGAAATCTCCGCGCCATCGTAGCGTAAAACATGCCACTAGAGCAGCCAAAATAGAATGGCGCAGCCCACTGATAAGGTGGAGTTTCTGAATTTGAAGGGGTCGAACTCCGTAGCAATCCGTGCCAAATGATGTTAGTATACATAAAAAATTGCACAATCTTATGACAGTTGTTAAATTGTATAGATGCTGAAACTGTGGACCAACAAGTCTGAATGAAGAAAAACTAAGTAGAACACCACCTATGCGTGAAGGACGGTGAATTTAAAGGGAAGTGGGGGCCCTAATGCTACAAGCCCGACGGAGTATCACAATCGGGGTGACTGTGTAAAAAGTGAAAATCCATCTTCCTTCCTTTCGTTCCGGTAATCGCCCAGAGTTCGGAAGCTATACAATTTTCCTCCCTAAGCGTCAGTTCTCTGGTCAAGTGGTGTTCTGTTGTACTGCGCGCTCCCTCTCCTGGTTTTTCTATCCAGTGTCTCTTCGGCAAGCTTTCTTCGTGTGGGAGTGTGCGTGCTCCGTGGACAACTTGTTATGAACTGAACGTCTAGACTGTGAAGGCTCGTTATCGATATGGATAAATCTTCTGTAAGATCGAGCGATTTTAGGATTTTATTATAATAAAACGACTGGCGACGCTAGTCCTGAACTGTGTGGCGTGTTAAGCAGTATCACTGATATGCAAGCCTTCAGCCTTGCGTGCTATTCCCTCCACAAAGCCAATGGGAGGCACGCACGATGACGCGCAGTATATAGTCGATAGCTCACACAAGACGTGCACCTCCCTAGAACTGAAGTCGATTCTCTCCGTATTGTATTACACCGGCTTTGTACCAGCAGTATTCATGGGACTTTTCTGGTCTTTCTAAATTTATTTTAATTTCGTTTATGCAACGTGAAAGTCTTGTCATTCAAGACAGTGTTCTTGAAATGACTGATGTCACGCGCAGCGGCAACGGAAAACACCGTTATTTTGCACAAGAGAAATTAGAAGCCACTCAATTGACTGGACACGTAAAAATACACGTTAACATGGTTTGTTCTTAATGAGAACCAAACTAATGTTTCCCCCCAACGCTGACAAAGAGAAGGCCGCAGACGCGTCCAACCGATTGAACTCCTAAGACAGGTCGCTTGTGTATAATCTAAAATGAAAGACTAAGGTAGTTTGGCTCAACACCCATTCGTTTTTTAGCAAATCGCACCTAAGTTTTATGACGTGCAATCGACTTGTAATTTACGGAATCTGTTAAAAAATGAGCATTTTTCACGAACATGTATTGCGTTAGCTAAAGCATACTTTCCTACATATCGAGGAAAGAAACATTTTAGATTGCCGCTGATGTACCCATAATGAATGCGCAGTTAACAGAAACGCTGCTGACTTAGCGACCAAAGTATCTGGCTCGGAAGCAAAGAACAAGTGTTCTATTCCCAACTGCATTTAACAGTTCATCTATATTTCCGGATCGAAACTGGGGGGGAATAGGAGTGTTATAAGGAACATAAATCTGCAAGGATTAGAAACAAAGCAAATTTCTCTAACGATTTGTACTAGTAATGGATTAATTTTTTAATCCTCGTATGAAAATAATTCAGAGTTAAAGCGCTCCGAAGACGAGTATACAACGCAGTTTATTGCCTAATGGAGAAAAACTAAGTATTAGTTGAAAACAATCACGGTTGCAATTTTAGTTTTTTTTTTTACTTATCAACTACGCGTTTCACCTTATTTAGGCATCTTCAGGCTGAACTTAATTTGGTATTTCTTAGGACGAGCCTTTAGACAGTGTAGCTAAAGGGCATCATAGAGTAGATCAGGGCAACATCGCCTTCGTTAACCGCAGTAAATACTTTCTAGATGGACGTGAGTGACTCCAAGACCTGCAAAACGCGTACATGTTCACAGGAGCTCTTACCAGGCTTTAGTACTGGAACGATGATACTTTGCTCCCATTACGACGCGAATTCCCCAACGTCCCAGATGGGGTTGAAAACGGCAAGGGTCCGCAGCTCTTGGTCGTGCGGTAGCGTTCTCGCTTCCCACGCCCGAGTTCCCGGGTTCGATTCCCGGCGGGATCAGAGATTTTCTCTGCCTCGTGATGACTGGGTGTTGTGTGCTGTCCTTAGGTTAGTTAGGTTTAAGTAGTTCTAAGTTCTAGGGGACTGATGACCATAGATGTTAAGTCCCATAGTGCTCAGAGCCATTTGAACCATTTTGAAAACGGCAAGAAGGTGTGGTGGTAATCCGCTGACAGATGTTTAGTCTTCTCGGAATGGATGCGGTCCGGTTCAGAGGATGTGTCAGGACAATCAGCAAGGGCACTGAGAAATTCCCACTATATGGCTCACGGTGGTGTGGGTCAAAGGATAAGTGTCGTCGTTCCATCCGCTGTTTTAGGAGACAAAAGGTGGGGCGGAAATTCTCTGACGCACAAGTATGACAATAATGATCGCCAATGTGCTCTTTGATGTTGTCTGTATCGGCATATACAGCTCCATTCGCGGAAATTCCAGGTACACCTGCAGGAGTCTGAAATCCGTTAAAGCATCTGAGCTTGGTCCAAACCTGTGAAGGAGAGATTCATGTGCCATTGGTGGAGACCTATAATTCCCAACCCTCCTGCTTCCATCGATTGATGAGGTGACAGACCCAGGCACAAGGCTGGTTCAAGGAAATTAGGTGCTCCAGGGATAGGTGGCGTTTATGACTTTGTAGGGCCCTCGTCTAAGGCTCTAATGGCTGCAGCGATTTCTGGCGACAACCAAGGCACTCATTTCCGCTGGGAGGCAACCTCAGGAACAAGGGATTGCCCATTCAGCTGTGGCAACAATTTTAGTAGTGATGGTAAGGATCATCTCATCAATGTTGCCATGCAACGGAGATTCAGCAGTGGTAGCAGATGTGAAAGAACCGCTGTCAGCCTTGGTAAGAGCCTACCTGGTAAGTGTCCAGGTGAGTGACGCTATGGAGGAACAGGATGAGTGGAAAGTGCTCACCACCACACAAGTCGCCGTGAGATCTCGAGTGGATAGGCGGGAGAGGGCCAGGACTGCAAACCGAGAGAGCAATGGCTGGGTATGTGGCATGTGCCACAATGAAATGGGTGGGGGGGACCTGTATTGACGAGGCAAAGGTCGAGTTGAGTTAGCAGGTCCTTGACACTTTACCACTGCCAGTAATCTTTGTTCCACCCCACAGAGTTGTGGCTGCTAGTATGACCCAGAAGTAGTGAACGTAGGGGGAGTTAGGTAGTAAGTGCAGCCAATACATGGTACAGCACGTCACGTCACCATCTGGAGGAAGGTCAATGTTGCAGATGGTTATTTCCTGTGTTCTCCTCATCCTGATAGCCACAGCTTCTGAAGGTGTCTGAAGGGACACAGGTGGACTATGTACAGAGGTAAGGACATAGATATGGACTCCGCCCGACATCCTGTTACAGTCAGTACGATTTTTGTAATACCTCTGATACCCATGAAGGCCGGGGGGTCCGCACTGCCGGAACCCAAGTTTACTGAAGTACAGCGCAAAAAGCTGGTGTAATGCTTTAAAGTTGTCATAACTCAGCCAGGTGGGGGAAGAAACTGTCGCAGTTGCACTGGTGGATTGGTTTGGTTTTGTTTTGCTTTGGGGCGCTAAAAAGAACTGGGATCATACTCGCCCAAGTCGAAATTATAGAACACGAAGACAGAGGATTTAAAAAACGATTTTTAAATCCTCTGTCTTCGTGTTCTATAATTTCGACTTCGGCGCGTATGACCCCAGTTGTTTTTAGCGCCCCAAAGCAAAACATGTCAGTCCCAAGTGACATTAGAGAAGATAGCAATAAATAGGGACGTGGATAAAGGGATAAGAGAAACCATACAGAAACGGAGGTTCAAAGATAAAAATTAAATGGCCTTCGCCATACTGGTTTGAAAGAAAAACGCGGCCAACAGCCCGCGCGTCAGTTGCTAAGACGGCCGATAAATCAGACGGCAAACCCAAGCGGGAAAGTAAACTGTTAAAAAAATGGGCAGTCCGTCAGGAAATGGCGGACAGTTAAAACTTGGGCGCAATGTGTACAAAGTGGTGTGGTAGCGCCACTTATCAAATGACGATGGCTAAAAAGGCAGTGCCCAACACGCAGCCTACTTAAAATGACCTCCTCCCGGCGGGAGGGCCGGGACTGGGAGAGGCTTAGTAAGTCTGAGCTTATTCCCACGAAGGAAGACCCATTGGCGATGCCAAATGGACACCACCTTCTGATGGCAACACAAAAATCGTTTAAGGGAATATAGGAACTCGTGGTCTGAGGTACGAGGACTGCATCCTTCGCAGCAGCGTCAGCAGCCTCGTTTCCGGCAGACCGACATGACCAGGAACGCACATAAATATCACCGTGGCTCCATCAAGAATGAGCAACTGACAGGTTTCCTGGACCCGCTGCACTAAGGGATGGGCGGTGTACAGCGCACATAGACTGAGGGCCGCTGAGAGTGAGTAGAGGACACAGTTGAAAAGGCTGTGTCGCTGGATATACTCCTTTGCCTCATACAGAACGAAGAGCTCGGCTGCAAATAGAGCAGTTTGCCAGAAGCCGATATCGAAAGCCATAGGTGTCAATGACGAAGGCACACAAGACCCCACTGTCAGTCAGAGCCATCACTGTACACAAAGCTACAATCGCGAAGTTCAATGTGAAGGTCGTGAAACTGAATGCGATACACCGAGACTGGATTAGTGTCCTTAGGAAACGAAGGCAAAAGTAAACACAGGCGACTTCACAAAGCCAAGGTGGTGAGGGGTTCACACCCACCGGGAAAGTTGCAGGGCCGGCCGTGGTGGCCGAGCGGTTCTAGGCGCTTCAGTCTGGAACCGCGCGACCGCTACGGTCGCAGGTTCGAATCCTGCCTCGGACATGGATGTGTGTGATGTCCTTAGGTTAGTTAGGTTTAAGAAGTTCTAAGTTCTAGGGGACTGATGACCTCAGAAGTTAAGTCCCATAGTGCTCAGAGCCATTAGAACCATTTTGGAAGTTGCAGGTAGTGTGAAGTTAAGCCGCCATACCAAGTGCCGAAAAATGGACTCCAGGATGTAACAGAGAAGAGGGAAGAGCCCCATACTGAGGATCAAAGGAATCGTCAAAGAATGAGGCATAGGATGGGTGGCCACGCATGACAAACAGCATGCATACCTGCTGAGGAGAAAGTCATGGCGGTAGGACAGTGGTAGTTCAGCAGCTTCAGCATACAAACTCTGCTAGTGTAAAAGGCACCAATGGCCAAACGGATGCCACAGTGATGGATAGTGTAGAGATGGCGTAAGAGGGATGGACGTGCAGACACACAAAGCACCCATAGTCGAGATTCGAACGGACAAGGGACCAGTACAAACTGAGGAGGGTGATTCGCAGGAAGTACCATGGAGGACACGTAGGACACTGAAGATCCGAGTACAGTGGGCTGCCAGGTAAGACACATGGGAGGATCAAGGGAGTTTCCTATCGAGCATGAACCCCAGCAATTTCGTAGATTCAAGGAACGGAAGGGCAACAGGCCGAAGATGTCAAGATGGTGGGAGAAACAATTCATGCAGACGGTTTTGTCAGTGGAAGTGCGAAGGCCATTGTCGATCCTCCAGGAGTGAAGACTATCAAGACATCGCTGAAGACGCCGCTCAGTTTTTTTTTTTTTTTTTGGTTGGGTTTAAGGGCGCTCAACTGCTGAGGTCATTAGCGCCCAGTCACTGTTGTTAGAGCACATGGAATCTGTTAAAACTCAAGGGGATGGGGGACACCAGAAGGACCTGACAAAGATGCAGATAAAATAAGTATAAAGGTTAAATGTCTTTGGACAAGCCAGTTAAAGCTATAAAACGCAGAATACGAGCAGCTGCTCGAGCGTCATCAGCTAAAACATCCGGTAAAGTAGATGGCAGGGACAGGACAACACGAAATTGACTAAAACGGGGAAACGACAATAAAACATGGCGCACTGTTAAGGCCTGACCACAAGGGCACTGCGGGGCTGGGTCACCGGAGAGCAGGTAGCGGTGGCTAAACCGGCAATGCCCAATCCGCAACCTGGTCAGAAGGACCTCCTCGCGCCGAGATGGTCGGGAGGATGTTGTCCAAGCAGTTGGGAGCGGTTTTACTGCCCGGAGTTTGTTTCCTTGGAGGGATGACCAAGCATCCCACCACAATGACACAAGCCTCTTACATACATCCCCACGAACGTCAGATGACGGGACACAATGGGAGGCTGGCCGAGGCAGGAGGACTGCAGCCTTGGCTGCAGCATCCGCAGCCTCATTCCCAGGCACTCCTACATGTCTGGGAACCCACAGAAAGCTGACAGAACCACCATTATCAGCGAAAGAATGGAGGGACTGCTGTATCCGTTGAATCAAGGGATGGACCGGATAGGGAGCTCCAAGGCTCTGAAGAGCACTGAGTGAGTCAGAGCAGAGTACGTACGATGAATGGCGGTGGCGGCGGGCATACTGAACGGCCTGATGGAGAGCAAAAAGCTCGGCCATAAAGCTGGAACATTGGTCGAGGAGCCGGTATTTAAAGGTGGCGGACCCGACGACAAAGGCACAGCCGACACCATCGTCAGTTTTGGAGCCATCGGTGTAAATAAAGGTGTGACCGGCAAGGCGAGCATGAAGTTCGACAAACCGTGAGCAATACACTGCAGCCGGAGTATCCTCCATCGGGAGTGCGCTGAGGTCGAGATAAATATGAACCTGAGCCTGGAGCCAAGGTGGTGTCGGGCTCTCACCCTCTCTGAAGGTGGTAGGGAGGGCAAAATCCAATTGTCGAAGCAGGCGACGGAAGCGGACTCCGGGGGGCAGCAGGGCAGACACATACAACCCGTACCGACGGTCGAGAGAATCGGCGAAGAAGGACTTGTAAGAGGGGTGGTCGGGCATAGACAACAGCCGGCAGGCATACCGACACAGCAGTACGTCGCGCCGGTAGGTCAATGGTAACTCTGCAGCTTCAGCATAAAGACTCTCGACAGGACTAGTGTAGAAGGCTCCGGTCGCAAGACGTATCCCCCGATGGTGGATGGAGTTGAGCCGGCGTAAGAGGGATGGCCGAGCGGACGAGTAGACGAAGCTCCCATAATCCAGCTTCGATCGGACTATGGACCGATACAAGCGAAGCAGGACAGTGCGATCCGCTCCCCAAGATGAACCGCTAAGAACTCTGAGGACATTAAGGGAACGTGTACAACGGGCCGCCAAATACATGTGGAGACCAACACAGTTTCCTGTCCAACGTGAGCCCTAGAAACGTAGTTGTGTCCACGAATGGGAGAACAACGGTACCGAGATGTAAGGATGGCCGAAGGAACGCTTTATATCGCCAAAAGTTGATACAAACCGTCTTCTCTTCAGAGAACCGGAAGCCATTTGCCACACTCCATGAGTAGAGGCTGTCTAGACAACGCTGAAGGCAGCACTCCAGGAGGCATGTTCTCTGGGCACTGCAGTAGATCGCAAAGTCATCGACAAAGAGAGAGCCCGAGACATTAGGTGGAATGCAATCCATGATTGGATTGATCGCGATGGCAAAAAGGGCTACGCTCAAGACGGAGCCCTGAGGCATTCCGTTCTCCTGGAGGAAGACGTCGGACAATACGGAACCCACACGTACCCTAAACTTTCGATCCGTTAAAAAGGAATCAATAAAAAGGGGCAGGCGACCGCGTAGGCCCCACCTGTGCATAGTGCGGAGGATACCTCCTCTCCAACAGGTATCATAAGCCTTCTCCAAATCGAAGAACACGGCTACCATTTGGCGCCTTCGCAAAAAGTTGTTCATGATGAATGTCGACAAGGTCACAAGGTGGTCAACAGCGGAGAGGCGGCGACGAAAGCCGCATTGGACATTAGTAAGTAGTCGTCGAGATTCAAGAATCCAGACTAACCGAGCATTAACCATGCGCTCCATCACCTTACAGACACAGCTTGTAAGAGAAATGGGGCGGTAACTAGAAGGAAGGTGTCTATCCTTCCCGGGTTTGGGTATAGGAACAACAACGGCGTCACGCCAACGCCTGGGGATTTTTTTTTTTTTTTTTTTTTTTTGGTAGGGTTTAAGGGCGCTCAACTGCTGAGGTCATTAGCGCCCAGTCACTGGTGTCAGAGCACAAGGAACCTGCTAAAACTCAAGGGGATGGGGGGACATCAAAAGGACCGGACAAAGATGCAGATGAAATAAGTAAAAGGTTAAATGTCTTTGGTCAAGCCAGTTAAAGTTATAAAACGCAGAAGACGAGCAGCTGCTCGAGCGTCATCAGCTAAAACATCCGGTAAGGTAGATGGCAGGGACAGGACAACACGAAATTGACTAAAACGGGGACACGACAATAAAACATGGCGCACCGTTAATGCCTGACCACAAGGGCACTGTGGGGCTGGGTCACCAGAGAGCAGGTAGCGGTGGCTAAACCGGCAATGCCCAATCCGCAACCTGGTCAGAAGGACCTCCTCACGCCGAGATGGTCGGGAGGAAGTTGTCCAAGCAGTTGGGAGCGGTTTTACTGCCCGGAGCTTGTTTCCTTGGAGGGATGACCAAGCATCCCACCACAAGGACACAAGCCTCTTACAGACATCCCCACAAACGTCAGATGACGGGACACAATGGGAGGCTGGGCGAGGCTGGAGGACTGCAGCCTTGGCTGCAGCATCCGCAGCCTCATTCCCAGGCACTCCCACATGTCCGGGGACCCACAGAAGGCTGACAGAACCGCCATTATCAGCGAAACTATGGAGGGACTGCTGTATTCGGTGAATCAAGGGATGGACCGGATAGGGAGCCCCAAGGCTCTGAAGAGCACTGAGAGAGTCAGTGCAGAGGACATACGATGAATGGCGGTGGCGGCGGGCATACTGAATGGCCTGATGGAGAGCAAAAAGCTCGGCCGTAAAGCTGGAACATTGGTCAAGGAGCCGGTATTTAAAGGTGGCGGTCCCGACGACAAAGGCACAGCCGACACCATCGTCAGTTTTGGAGCCATCGGTGTAAATAAAGGTGTGACCAGCAAGTCGAGCACGAAGTTCGACAAACCGTGAGCAATACACAGCAGCCGGAGTACCCTCCTTCGGGAGTGAGCTGAGGTCGAGATAAATACGAACCGGAGCCTGGAGCCAAGGTGGTGTCGGGCTCTCACCCTCTCTGAAGGTGGTAGGGAGGGCAAAATCCAATTGTCGAAGCAGGCGACGGAAGCGGACTCCGGGGGGCAGCAGGGCAGACACATATAACCCGTACTGATGGTCGAGAGAATCAGCGAAGAAGGACTTGTAAGAGGGGTGGTCGGGCATAGACAACAGCCGGCAGGCATACCGACACAGCAGTATGTCGCGCCGGTAGGTCAACGGTAACTCTGCAGCTTCAGCGTAAAGACTCTCGACAGGACTAGTGTAGAAGGCTCCGGTCGCAAGACGTATCCCCCGATGGTGGATGGAGTTGAGCCGGCGTAAGAGGGATGGCCGAGCGGACGAGTAGACGAAGCTCCCATAATCCAGCTTCGATCGGACTATGGACCGATACAAGCGAAGCAGGACAGTGCGATCCGCTCCCCAAGATGAACCGCTAAGAACTCTGAGGACATTAAGGGAACGTGTACAACGGGCCGCCAAATAAGAGACATGTGGAGACCAACACAGTTTCCGGTCCAACGTGAGCCCTAGAAACTTAGTTGTGTCCACGAATGGGAGAACAACGGGACCAAGATGTAAGGATGGCGGAAGGAACGCTTTATATCGCCAAAAGTTGATACAAACCGTCTTCTCTTCAGAGAACCGGAAGCCATTTGCCACGCTCCATGAGTAGAGGCTGTCTAGACAACGCTGGAGGCAGCGCTCCAGGAGGCATGTTCTCTGGGCACTGCAGTAGATCGCGAAGTCATCGACAAAGAGAGAGCCTGAGACATTAGGTGGAATGCAATCCATAATTGGATTGATCGCGATGGCAAAAAGGGCTACGCTCAAGACGGAGCCCTGAGGCACTCCGTTCTCCTGGAGGAAGACGTCGGACAATACGGAACCCACACGTACCCTAAACTTTCGATCCGTTAAAAAGGAATCAATAAAAAGGGGCAGACGACCGCGTAGGCCCCACTTGTGCATAGTGCGGAGGATACCTCCTCTCCAACAGGTATCATAAGCCTTCTCCAAGTCAAAGAACACGGCGACCGTTTGGCGCCTTCGCAAAAAGTTGTTCATGATGAATGTCGACAAGGTCACAAGGTGGTCAACAGCGGAGCGGCGGCGACGAAAGCCGCATTGGACATTAGTAAGTAGTCGTCGAGATTCAAGAATCCAAACTAACCGAGCATTAACCATGCGCTCCATCACCTTACAGACACAGCTTGTAAGAGAAATGGGGCGGTAACTAGAAGGAAGGTGTCTATCCTTCCCGGGTTTGGGTATAGGAACAACAACGGCGTCACGCCAACGCATGGGGACCTGACCTTCGGTCCAGACGCGATTGTAGGTACGAAGAAGGAAGCTTTTGCCCGCCGGAGAAAGGTGGGCCAGCATCTGAACGTGAATGGCATCTGGCCCCGGAGCAGAGGACCGGGACAGTGCAAGCGCACGTTCGAGTTCCCGCATGGTAAAGGGGGCATTGTAAGTCTCCAGATTCAGCGAGTGGAAGGAAGGTCGCCGAGCCTCGTCTGCCTCTTTCCTGGGAAGGAAGGCAGGATGGTAATGGGCGGAGCTTGAAACCTCCGCGAAAAAGCGGCCAAAGGCGTTGGAGACAGCCACAGGATCAACAAGGACCTCATTACCTGAGGTCAGGCCAGGTACCGAGGAGTGGGCCTTAATGCCCGACAGCCGGCGCAGGCTACCCCAAACTACGGAAGAGGGAGTAAAACTGGTAAAGGAGCTCGTGAAAGAGGCCCAGCAAGCTTTTTTGCTGTCTTTGATGACTCGACGGCATTGCGCTCGGAGTCGTTTGTATTCAATACAATTCGCCAACGTAGGATGGCGGCGAAAGGTGCGTAAAGCACGTCGTCGAGCACGGATAGCGTCCCTACAAGCCTCGTTCCACCAGGGGACGGAAACGCGACGGGAAGAAGAAGTAGTACGAGGTATGGAACGTTCGGCAGCATTGATGATAACAGCCGTGAGGTATTCGACCTGACTGTCACAACTGGAAAAATCGCGGTCCGGAAAGGTCGCCAGGGAGGAGTAAAGTCCCCAGTCAGCTTTCAGTATGTTCCAGCGCGAAGGACGTGGGGATGGGGTGTGGTGCAGGAGACGAACGACACAGGGGAAGTGGTCGCTCGAATAGGTGTCAGAAAGGACATACCACTCGAACCGACGGGCAAGAGTGGTAGAACAGATCGAGAGGTCCAAGTGGGAGTAGGTATGAGTAGAGTCCGAGAGGAAAGTCGGGGCGCCGGTATTGAGGCAGACAAGATTGAGATGGTTGAAGACATCCGCCAAGAGTGAGCCTCTTTGACAGGATGCAGGAGAGCCCCAAAGGGGATGATGGGCATTGAAGTCGCCAAACAATAAGAACGGCGGGGGAAGCTGATCGATCAGGTGCATCAGGTCAGCCCGACTAACAGCAGATGACGGTGGAGTGTAGACGGTACAAACGGAAAAAGTAAAAGCAGAAAGAGTAATGCGGATAGCTATTGCTTGGAGTGGGGTGGTCAACGGGATGGGATGGTAATATACATCGTCCCGAACGAGCAACATGACCCCACCATGAGCTGGGATACCGTCCACAGGGGCGAGGTCATACCGCTCCGAGGTATAGTGGGAAAAGGCAATACGGTCAGTCGGGCGCAACTTGGTTTCCTGGAGACCAAGGACGAGCGGACAGTGCAGGCGGAGGAGCAGTTGTAATTCCTCCCGATTAGATCGAATACCCCTTATGTTCCAATGAAACAACGCCATTGCTAGTCAAAAAGTTGGGGGAACGAGACGGGGAAGAGCTGGTCACCTCGATGGCCGCGGAGGGCCAGGTTGCGAGGCAACAACGCTACAACTGACGGCAGGCGGATCCGGTTCCATCGACTCGTCGCCAGCTGCGGCCGCTGTCCCTGATTGTGTAGGAGGGGCCGCATCATTTGCCGACAAAAGGCCGGCGGAACGCCTGGCAGCAGAGCGTCCCGGCGAAACTGAGGACGGCCGGGAGCAGCGACTCACGGATGAAGCGTCAGATGAAACGCGCCGGGGTGGAGAGGGGGATAGAGACTTCTTCTTGGAGGCCTTCTTGGAAGGCCGAGGAGGTACAGGGATGGTGGGCTGGACCCGAAGAAGGTCCTCACGCGCGGGGTCCGTTTTGGAACGCCGGACCTCGGAAGCCGGGGTCCGGAACGTTTCCCCGATGGACGCCTGAGAAGAGGATCGCTTCTCAGGTGGCGTGGGGGGAGGAGGAGGAGGAAGGGTGGCCCCTGGGGCAGGGGGGGTGGGGGCCGCGGGGGAGGAGGATTTGGAAGGGAGGGATTTGGGAGGCGGAGGCAGAGCCCCCTGACGGGCAGAGGAGGTGGAGGGGGGACAGGATAGAGGTGAGGATACAGCGGAAGGAGTGGACACAACGGAGGCAAACGAAGTGGCCAGTGACACGGGATGAAGGCGGTCATACTTCTTCCTGGCCTCAGAATAAGAGAGCCGATCCAAAGTTTTGAGTTCCTGTATCTTTTTCTCCTTCTGATAGGCGGGGCAGTCCGGGGACCTAGGCGAGTGGACGCCAGGACAATTAGGGCACCGAGGTGGTGGGGTGCAAGTATGTTCCTCACGAAGAGGACGTCCACAGTCGCCACAAAGGGGCTGAGCCTCACACCGGGACGACATGTGCCCAAAGCGCAAACACCTAAAACAGCGCATAGGAGGCGGGATGTAAGGTCGCACGTCGCACCGGTAGCACATCACCTTTACCTTCTCCGGGAGAACGTCCCCCTCGAAGGCGAGGATAAAGGCCCCGGTGTCGATGCGACGGTCCTTGGGGCCGCGCTGGACTCGCCGGACGAAATGCACGCCGCGGCGCTCCAGGTTGGCCCTGAGCTCCTCATCAGATTGTAGCAGGAGGTCACGATGAAAAATGACCCCCTGCGTCCTATTGAGTGCCAGATGTGGGACAATGGAGACTGGGATGTCCCCTAGGCGGTCGCACGCCTGGAGTGCCGCCGATTGTGTGGCAGAGGTGGTCTTGATAAGAACGGACCCCGATCTCATCTTGCTGAGAGCCTCGATTTCCCCGAAGACGTCCTCAATGTGTTGAACAAAGAACATGGGCTTGGAGGTGGCGAACGTCCCCCCATCTGTTCGAGAACAGACCAAATAGCGGGGGAAGTACTTCGCCCCAAGCCGGCGGGCCTGTCCCTCCTCCCATGGAGTGGCCAAGGGGGAAAGGGCAGGAGAACCAGAACTAGAAACCGTACCTTTGCGTTTGGAAGACTCGGCCGCAGAGCGACCTGATACATGCTGACGTTTCATGTGCGAAACGTCCGCCCCGATACCACCCACTCCGACCAGGGGCTCTCCCCACGGGCGCCACCCAGCCGCAGCAAGGGCCACCTGGCAGGATGACCATTGCCGGGAGTCCTGATGCCCCAAGGAGACGGGCATCTACTCCTTGGCCAACGTGGGGAGGGTGCAGCTCAGGTATCGGCAGTACGATCCCTGTGTTGTCAGGGGGCTACAACCTAGAGGGTACATGACGACCCCACCACAACGGGCTGGCTACCGTGCTGGATTTCTGGTGCCATGGAAAGTCCATCATGATCGCTGGTGCAGATGGAGAGGCACTATGGGCGTAACGTGGACAACCCATCAGGCGTTTAGGCCCAATTTGAGGAATAATGGGTATGGTGACAACGCCGGTGCAATGCTGAGTGCCAAGGTCTTAGTGCACTTAGGACCAGTGGTACACCATGTAAGGTGTCCTTCCCCAAAAGGCTCGTACTTCTGTAAAATTTTGAAAAATGGAGGTCAAACCCCAAGGGGGACCATCACATTAAGGCCAAAACATTTGAGACTCCTTTTAGTCGCCTCTTACGACAGGCAGGAATACCGCGGGCCTATTCTAATCCCCGGACCCGCAGGGGGGAACGCCTGGGGACTTGACCTTCGGTCCAGACGCGATTGTAGGTACGAAGAAGGAAGCTTTTGCCCGCCGGAGAAAGGTGTGCCAGCATCCGAACGTGAATGGCATCCGGCCCCGGAGCAGAGGATCGGGACAGTGCAAGCGCACGTTCGAGTTCCCGCATAGTAAAGGGGACATTATAAGTTTCCAGATTCAGCGAGTGGAAGGAAGGTCGCCGAGCCTCTTCTGCCTCTTTCCTGGGAAGGAAGGCAGGGTGGTAATGGGCAGAGCTTGAAACCTCGGCGAAAAAGCGGCCAAAGGCGTTGGAGACAGCCACAGGATCAACAAGGACCTCATTACCTGAGGTTAGGCCAGGTACCGAGGAGTGGGCCTTAATGCCCGACAGCCGGCGCAGGCTACCCCAAACGACGGAAGAGGGAGTAAAACTGTTAAAGGAGCTGGTGAAAGAGGCCCAACAAGCTTTTTTGCTGTCTTTGATGATTCTACGGCATTGCGCTCCGAGTCGTTTGTATTCAATACAATTCGCCAACGTAGGATGGCGGCGAAAAGTGCGTAAAGCACGTCGTCGAGCACGGATAGCGTCTCTACAAGCCTCGTTCCACCAGGGGACGGAAACGCGACGTCAAGAAGAAGTAGTACGAGGAATGGAACGTTCGGCAGCATTGATGATAACAGCCGTGAGGTATTCGACCTGACTGTAACAACTGGGAAAATCGTGGTCCGGAAAGGTCGCCAGGGAGGAGTAAAGTCCCCAGTCAGCTTTCAGTATGTTCCAGCTCGAAGGACGTGGGGATGGGGTGTGGTGCAGGAGACGAACGACACAGGGGAAGTGGTCGCTCGAATAGGTGTCAGAAAGGACATACCACTCGAACCGACGGGCAAGAGTGGTATAACAGATCGAGAGGTCCAAGTGGGGGTAGGTATGAGTAGAGTCCGAGAGGAAAGTCAGGGCGCCGGTATTGAGGCAGACAAGATTGAGATGGTTGAAGACATCCGCCAAGAGTGAGCCTCTTTGACAGGATGCAGGAGAGCCCCGAAGGGGATGATGGGCATTGAAGTCGCCAAACAATAAGAATGGCGGGGGAAGCTGAACGATCAGGTGCATCATGTCAGCCCGACTAACAGCAGATGACGGTGGAGTGTAGATGGTACAAACTGAGAAAGTAAAGGCAGAAAGAGTAATGCGGACAGCTATTGCTTGGAGTGGGGTGGTCAATGGGATGGGATGGTAATAAACATCGTCCCGAACGAGCAACATGACCCCACCATGAGCTGGGATACCGTCCACAGGGGTGAGGTCATACATCTACATCTACATCTACATCTATACTCCGCGAGCCACCTTACGGTGTGTGGCGGAGGGTACTTATTGTACCACTATCTGATCCCCCCTTCCCTGTTCCATTCACGAATTGTGCGTGGGAAGAACGACTGCTTGTAAGTCTCCGTATTTGCTCTAATTTCTCGGATCTTTTCGTTGTGATCATTACGCGAGATATATGTGGGCGGTAGTAATATGTTGCCCATCTCTTCCCGGAATGTGCTCTCTCGTAATTTCGATAATAAACCTCTCCGTATTGCGTAACGCCTTTCTTGAAGTGTCCGCCACTGGAGCTTGTTCAGCATCTCCGTAACGCTCTCGCGCTGACTAAATGTCCCCATGACGAATCGCGCTGCTTTTCGCTGGATCATGTCTATCTCTTCTATTAATCCAACCTGGTAAGGGTCCCATACTGATGAGCAATACTCAAGAATCGGACGAACAAGCGTTTTGTAAGCTACTTCTTTCGTCGATGAGTCACATTTTCTTAGAATTCTTCCTATGAATCTCAACCTGGCGCCTGCTTTTCCCACTATTTGTTTTATGTGATCATTCCACTTCAGATCGCTCCGGATAGTAACTCCTAAGTATTTTACGGTCGTTACCGCTTCCAATGATTTACCACCTATGGCATTATCGTACTGGAATGGATTTCTGCCCCTATGTATGCGCATTATATTACATTTATCTACGTTTAGGGAAAGCTGCCAGCTGTCGCACCATGCATTAATCCTCTGCAGGTCCTCCTGGAGTACGTACGAGTCTTCTGATGTTGCTACTTTCTTGTAGACAACCGTGTCATCTGCAAATAGCCTCACGGAGCTACCGATGTTGTCAACTAAGTCATTTATGTATATTGTAAACAATAGAGGTCCTATCACGCTTCCCTGCGGTACTCCCGAAATTACCTCTACATCTGCAGATTTTGAACCGTTAAGAATGACATGTTGTGTTCTTTCTTCTAGGAAATCCTGAATCCAATCACAAACCTGGTCCGATATTCCGTAAGCTCGTATTTTTTTCACTAAACGTAAGTGCGGAACCGTATCAAATGCCTTCCTGAAGTCCAGGAATACGGCATCAATCTGCTCGCCAGTGTCTACGGCACTGTGAATTTCTTGGGCAAATAGGGCGAGCTGAGTTTCACATGATCTCTGTTTGCGGAATCCATGTTGGTTATGATGAAGGAGATTTGTATTATCTAAGAACGTCATAATACGAGAACACAAAACATGTTCCATTATTCTACAACAGATTGACGTAAGCGAAATAGGCCTATAATTATTCGCATCTGATTTATGACCCTTCTTGAAAATGGGAACGACCTGCGCTTTCTTCCAGTCGCTAGGTACTTTAGCATAATCACTGTAGAATCTTAAGGGTATCTCGTCTGGTCCGGATGCTTTTCCGCTACTAAGTGATAGCAGTTGTTTTTCAATTCCGATATCGTTTATTTGAATATTTTCCATTTTGGCGTCCGTGCGACGGCTGAAGTCAGGGACCGTGTTACGATTTTCCGCAGTGAAACAGTTTCGGAACACTGAATTCAGTATTTCTGCCTTTCTTCGGTCGTCCTCTGTTTCGGTGCCATCGTGGTCAACGAGTGACTGACTAGGGGATTTAGACCCGCTTACCGATTTTACATATGACCAAAACTTTTTAGGGTTCTTGTTTAGATTGTTTGCCAATACCACTCCGAGGTATAGTGGGTAAAGGCAATACGGTCAGTCGGGCGCAACTTGGTTTCCTGGAGACCAAGGACGAGTGGACAGTGCAGGCGGAGGAGCAGTTGTAAGTCCTCCCGATTAGATCGAATACCTCTTATGTTCCAATGAAACAACGCCATCGCTAGTCAAAAAGTTGGGGGAACGAGACGGGGGAAGAGCTGGTCACCTCGACAGCCGTGGAGGGCCAGGTTGCGAGGGAACAACGCTACAACCGACGGGAGGCGGATCCAGTTCCATCGACTCGTCGCCAGCTGCGGCCGCTGTCCCTGGTTGTGTAGGAGGGGCCGCATCATTTGCCGACGAAAGGCCGGCGGAGCGCCTGGCAGCAGAGCGTCCCGGCGAAACTGAGGACGGCCGGGAGCAGCGACTCACGGATGAAGCGTCAGACGAAAGGCGCCGGGGTGGAGAGGGGGATAGAGACTTCTTCTTGGAGGCCTTCTTGGAAGGCCGAGGAGGCACAGGGATGGTGGGCTGGACCCGAAGAAGGTCCTCACGCGCGGGGTCCGTTTTGGAACGCCGGACCTCTGAAGCTGGGGTCCGGAACGTTTCCCCGATGGACGCCTGAGAAGAGGATCGCTTCTCAGGTGGCGTGGGGGGGGAGGAGGAAGGGTGGCCCCTGGGGCAGAGGGGGTGGGGGCCACGGGGGAGGAGGATTTGGAAGGGAGGGATTTGGGAGGTGGAGGCAGAGCCCCCTGATGGGCGGAGGAGGCGGAGGGGGGACAGGATAGGGGTGAGGATACCGCGGAAGGAGTGGACACAACTGAGGCAAACGAAGTGGTCAATGGCACGGGATGAAGGCGGTCATACTTCTTCCTGGCCTCAGAATAAGAGAGCCGATCCAAAGTTTTGATTTCTTGTATCTTCTTCTCCTTCTGATAGGTGGGGCAGTCTGAGGATCTAGGCGAGTGGACGCCAGGACAATTAATGCACCGAGGTGGTGGGGTGCATGTATGTTCCTCACGAAGAGGACGTCCACAATCGCCACAAAGGGGCTCAGCCTCACACCGTGACGACATGTGCCCAAAGCGCAAACACCTAAAACAGCGCATAGGAGGCGGGACGTAAGGTCGCACGTCACACCGGTAGCACATCACCTTTACCTTCTCCGGGAGAACGTCCCCCTCGAAGGCGAGGATGAAGGCCCCGGTGTCGATGCGACGGTCTTTGGGGCCGCGCTGGACTCGCCAGACGAAATGCACGCCTCGGCGCTCCAGGTTGGCCCTGAGCTCCTCATCAGATTGTAGCAGGAGGTCACGATGAAAAATAACCCCCTGCGTCCTATTTAGTGCCAGATGTGGGACAATGGGTACTGGGATGTCCCCTAGGCGGTCGCACGCCTGGAGCGCCGCCGACTGTGTGGCGGAGGCGGTCTTGGTAAGTACGGACCCTGAACGCATCTTGCTGAGAGCCTCGATTTCCCCGAAGATGTCCTCAATGTGCTGAACAAACGACATGGGCTTGGAGGTGGCAAATGTCCCCCCATCGGTTCGAGAACAGACCAAATAGCAGGGGAAGTACTTCGCCCCAAGCCGGCGGGCCTGTCTCTCCTCCCATGGAGTGGCCAAGGGGAAAGGGCAGGAGAACCAGGACTAGAAACGGTACCTTTTCTTTTGAAAGACTCGGCCGCAGAGCGACCTGATACATGTTGACGTTTCATCTGCGAAACGTCCGCCCCGATACCACCCACTCCGACCAGGGGCTCTCCTCACAGGCGCCACCCAGCCGCAGCAAGGGCCACCTGGCAGGATGACCATTGCCGGGAGTCCTGATGCCCCAAGGAGACGGGCATCTACTCCTTGGCCGACGTGGGGAGGGTGCAGCTCAGGTATCGGCAGTACGATCCCTGTGTTGTCAGGGGGCTACAACCTAGAGGGTACATGACGACCCCACCACAACGGGCTGGCTACCATGCTGGATTTCTGGTGCCATGGAAAGTCCATCATGATCGCTGGGGCAGATGGAGATGCACTATGGGCGTAACTTGTACAACCCATCAGGCATTTAGGCCCAATTTGAGGAATAGTGGGTATGGTTACAACGCCGGTACAATGCTGAGTGCCAAGGTCTTAGTGCACTGAGGACCAGTGGTACACCACAAAGCGTCCTTCCCCAAAAGGCTCGTACTTCTGTAGAATTTTGAAAAATGGAGGTCAAACCCCAAGGGGGACCATCACATGGAAGGCCGAAACGGTTGAAACTCCTTTTAGTCGCCTCGTACGACAGGCAGGAATACCTCGGCCTATTCTTACCCCGGACCCGCAGGGGGGGCGCCGCTCAGTGACAAGTCTGTTGGCTTCTCCAATAGATGGCAAAATTGTCAACAAAAAGGGAGCCCGAGATGCCCGGCGGGAGACAGGCCATTATAGGGTCAATGGCAATAGCACGGACGACGACACTCAGGATGAAATCCTAAGGCACACCGTTTTCTGGATAAACGTGTCCGACAAGGCAAAACCCACATGCACCTTGAAAACTCGGTCTTTTAAAAATACCTGAAGGAAACAGAGCAAAACCCCACGTGTAAACAAGATGAAGGACAACAGTTCTCCAGCAGGTATCTTAGGCCTTCTCCAAATCGAGAAACACAGCCACAGACTGATTTCCGCAGTAAATCATTCATGACATGGGTGGACAAAGTAACATGATGGTCAACTGCAGAATGCCGCGCTCGAAATCCACACTGTGTATTCGTCAGTAAATTGCGAGACACGAGCCACCACACCACCCGTGCATGAATCATACGTCCCATCACCTTGCAAACGCAGCCGTTAAGAGAGATGGGGCGGTAGCCAGAAGGAAGGTTTTTGTCCTTACCGGGCGTACATATAGGTATGACAGTGGCTTCATGCCAGCGTCTGGGAAATGCGCCCTCTGCCTAGATGCGGTAGTATGTGTTAAGCAGAAAGTGCTTGCCCGCAACAGAAAGGTCCTGCAACAACTGATTACACGGCGTCTGGCCCTGGAGCGGAGAATCATGATGAACTGAGAGCGTAATCCTGCTCCCTTATAGTAAAAGTGGCAGTGTAGCACTCACGATTCGGAGAAGCGAAGGGTATCGCCCGAGCCTCCTCTGTTCGTTTCCGATGGAGGAAGGCAGGGTAATAGTGGGAACAGCTCGAAACTTCTGGAAAATGGTGGCCCAAGGTGTTGGAGATAGCAATAGGGTCCTTGATGACAATGACAGCTACTGTCAGGTCGTAAATTGGGGAACGGACCTTGGTCCCAGAGAGCCGTCGGAGGTTGGCCCACATGACAAAGGAAGGGGTGGAACGGTTAAAAGAAATAGTGAATGAAATCCAGTTAGCTCTTTCACTATCGCGAAGAATGTGACAACACTTTGCACGCATCTGTTTATAATGAATGCAGTTTGCCATCGTAGGATGACTGTTAAAAACGCGGAGAGAACGTCTCTGTAAGCGAATTGCGTTGCGGCATGCCTCAGTCCACGAAGGGACTGGGACACGACGTGGTAAAGAGGGAGTGTGGGGAATGGAATGTTCTGCAGCAGTAAGGATAATGTTTGTGAGATATTCCACCTGGTCATCACAACTGGGGAAATCTTCATCTACATCTACATTGATACTCCGCAAGCCACCCAACGGTGTGTGGCGGAGGGCACTTTACGTGCCACTGTCATTACCTCCCTTTCCTGTTCCAGTCACGTATGGTTCGCGGGAAGAACGACTGTCGGAAAGCCTCCGTGCGCGCTCTAATGTCTCTAATTTTACATTCGTGATCTCCTCGGGAGGTATAAGTAGGGGGAAGCAATATATTCGATACCTCATCCAGAAATGCACCCTCTCGAAACCTGGCGAGCAAGCTACACCGCGATGCAGAGCGCCTCTCTTGCAGAGTCTGCCACTTGAGTTTATTAAACATCTCCGTAACGCTATCACGGTTACCAAATAACCCAGTGACGAAACGCGCCGCTCTTCTTTGGATCTTCTCTATCTCCTCCGTCAACTCGACCTGGTACGGATTGTATCTTATTCTTCGAAGATCGCCAGGGAGGAGTAAAGCTGCCAGTAAGCCTTAGGAAGCTGCCATCTGGGTGTGCACATGGATGGGGAGTCACAAAACAGATAGCACACGGGGAATGGTTGCTCGAGTAGGTGTCAGAAAGAATGGGCCACTGAAGACGATGGGCGAGCTGGGCAGTGCATGAGAATAGGCCCAAATGGGTATAGGTGTGCAAGGACTCAGAAAGGAAAGTGGGTGCTCCAGTGATAAGGCAGAAGAGGTTAAGTTGGTTTAGAAGGTCAGCCAAGAGGGCACCTCTCCGACAGGTCCTGGGAGAACCCCAAAGGGGATGATGTGCATTTAACTCACCGAGTAGCAAAAATGGGGGAGGTAGATGCCCAATAAGCTGAAGGAACTATGCCAAAGTGACAGCGAATGATGGAGGGACATTTATAGTTTAGAGGGAAAATGTCAGGCAGGGAAGAAAAATGTGAACTGCCACAGCTTGAAGATTGGTACTCAGCGAGATGGGTTGACTATGAATGTCATCCCGTATGAGCAGCGTGACGCCCCCATGAGATGGAATGCCGACCTCAGGGGAATGTCAAAACGAATTGGTAAGAAATGTGGAAGCTCAAAGCAGTTGTGAGGGCACAATTTCGTTTCCTGAAGGCACAGTACAAGGGGACAATGTGATGCTAAAAGCAGCCATAAATCCACTATGTGGAACCAAAGGCCGCGAAAGTTCCATTGGAGGAGAGTCACGATGAAGAGATGTAAGGGTGTCACCTGTCACCTCAGCGGTCGCCGAGTGACAGCTGGGGAAGAGACGCGACTCCAGAGCAGAGAAGCAGGAGGATCCTGCTCCATGGGGTCCACAGAAACGTCGACTTGCTTGTGTGGTCTGTCTGAAGTCCAACGCTGAAAAACAGTTGTTGGAGGCCGGCCGGCCGGCCGTGCTAAGATATCACGTGCGACACCATAAAGAGGGTCTTCCAGTTGGTGAAGGTGGAATTCTTCGAGACTTTGCGGTTAGAGGAAGACTCTTGTGTTGTCTGGCTGGAGGGACAGAAGAAGTCTTCACGGGAGTACTACTACTGTCCTTTCCGGCCTCCCAGTTGTGTAGCTGGTGGTTTCGCCCCCTTGAGAAGATAGTTTGACGGCGTGTTGCACAATTCGAAGGGGGGATGGCGATGCTACGTTGACACTGGGCGATTTCACAACCTCAGAACTGAATTGGAGGTCCTATGTCTGTATGGCTATGTTCTTCAAGGAGCGAGGGGTAACAAGAACAGAACTACAGGTATCAGATGGGAGAACACGGGGTTTGCAACTAGCCAGTAACTTGCGAGCGACTGGCTAAGACATTTGCACCTTTATCCAGATCACTTGAACAGCCCACTCAAAGATAACCGGACAATCCCGACAGGAGGCGCCATGGCTGCCATTGCAGTTAATACAATGTGGAGAATGAGGTGGACAATCGCCCTTGTGCACATCTCTATCACAGGTTACACATTTGGCTGGGTGTCGAGAAGACGTTCGAGTGTGGTTGAAGCGATGGCACTGGTAGCAGCGCACTGGGTTCGGAATGTACGGTCAGCCTGTGATAATTTCATAGCCTGCTTTGATCTTGGACGAAGGTGAGAAAGAGAGTGCAGGTGGGCACTAAGGAGGAATCTACCTTTTTCATTAGATGATGGATGGAAATGACATCCTGATCAGAGAGGTAAGATTGGATTATGGTCTCGGGTAGACTGTCGTGCAGCCCAGTGTGAATTATACCACGGAAAGAATTCAAAGTTCTATGGGCCTCGACATGAAAAGGGTAGCCGTGGAGAAGCGAGGCAGCAAGCAGTTGTGCTCGAGTAACAGAAGTGGTCTCCAAAAGCAAAGTGCCATTCTGTAAACGAGAGCAGGATTTCACAAGGCCGGAAGTTGCATCAACGCCTTTCTGAATAATAAACGGATTTACCATGGCAAAGGACTGACCGTCTTCACTACACGAGACCACGAGGAACCATGGTACAGTGGGAAGGGTCTTTCAATCATCAGCCTCATTACGTTTACGTTTTGAAGATGTTGAATCTGAAGATGACTGACTCATCATGAGGAAATCCCAATGATTCCCAGTGTCTCCGATGGCGCGCTCCTTCCAAGGGGGGGCCTCTTCCATGAAGAGGGTGCTCTCGTCTTAGGTGATTGTTCAAACCTCAGGTCACATCTCATTAACACCTGACAGAGGGACCAATCGGCAATTTGGGAAGGGTACAGCTCAGGCAATCACCCCTCCCTGGGCCTGGCCTGTACCATGGGGTATGTGTGAACCCTACCTGTCGAATCGGGGCTGGGAATTACACGTTACCCAGTCACTTGCTACACGTTAGACGCGTGGGCCGTCCTTCAGGAGCACAAAGGGATAATGAAGAAAAAGAAGAACCTCAAACGCCGAAGCGGACGAACGAGAGGAGAAAGGAAACAAAGAAAAGAAAAGGGAGCAAAAAAACAACGGTGAGACTGTTCTTACGTCAGTGACAGAATGCATAACATTCCCAGTAACACGCCACACATGTTCCCCAAGGAAGGGGGAGAAGGAGCATCAGGAGGGGAGACATGCAGCACGGAAGGGAAAAAAATGCTGCGAAGGCTGGGGTCCCGTGGTAGCCAAGCACGAACCCGCCAAGGAGTGGCTAGCCTCCTGACAGCGCACTGGAGGATGACGCTCTGTCATCTGGCAAGGCCTGAAGGGACAAAGGAGGCAGTTTACACCTCAGTGTCACCAGCTGCCACCAGTACTACTGTCTCTGAGGCATCACCGAGATCTAGATGCTTGGGAGCGCTAGAATCTCCACCTCGTCCCCAGACGCGGAACTGTTAGGGAGTTATGGTGTAGGCCTGTTCGCCCTCTTGCTGCTCTATAGGAGCTGGCCAGTAGGGTTTCTTGGAAGTAGCTTCAGGTACGGATGAAGACCATGAAGCCCTTTGACCAGAATCTTTTGTCTCCTACAGCCACTGACTGGTTGATGGATACTTTTGCACTTGTGGAGACCTTGGAAGAGGGAATCCTGAGGGATCCCTTCCATGTGAGAGGAGCTGGAGAAGGCTGTTGCTTCTCCAGCTGGGAAGGGGGGGGGGGGGGAGAGCAACAGAAGAAGGTGTGTCCCCAGCCAGGATTGGGACAGGGAGACAAGCAGTCCTGAGGGCCCACTGTAGAAGGTTTAAATGAAGAGACTGTCGTCGCTAAGAAGGGTGACGACGCTGAGGCAGCAGTGTGAGAAGATATAAATCGAACGATGTGCAACTTTTCATATTTCAGTTTACCCTTTCTGTAAGTCCATCTTGTAAAGGCTCTTGTTCTCCATAATTTTCCTCTCCTTATGGAGTAATGTGCTGTGCAGTGAGCACGGGGAGTCGTGTTCTCCACAGCTGACATGTGGGAGCAGGAGCACATGGGATATTCGCGTGCAGTGGACGTCCACAGTCTCGACATGTGGCGCTGGAATGTCACTAGGAAGATGTGCCCAAATTTCCAGTACTTAAAGCACCACATTGGGGGAGTGATGTATGGTTTGACGTCACATCGGTAGACCATCTTGACCTTCTCAGGTAAAAAAAAAAAAAAAAAAAAAAAAAAAAAAAAAAAAAAAAAAAAAAAACAGCCTCAAATGGCAAGATGAAGGCACTGTTAGCAGACCCTGTTGTCTTTAGGTCTCCTATAGACGCGCGAGACGAAGTGAACACCCCTATATTCTGAACTGGTGCGTAGCTCGTCGTCTAACTGCGGTTCCAGACTGTAGCGCCTAGAACCGCTCGGCCACTCCGGCCGGCTGCAACAGGCCATCGCGATGGAAAATAATCCCCCGGACCATGTTAAACTTTTACAGGGAGTAACCAAAACGAAATTATCACCCTGCTTGTCACATGCGAGTAACGCCTGTGACTGGGCTGAGGACAGTGTCAATCAGAACTGACCCATTGCACATTTTGTACAGTGCAGCCACTTCCCCAAACTTAGACTCCAGTGGTTCTAAGAAAAAGATTAGCTTAGTAGCCAGAAAGGAGTCCCTTTCAGTTCTGCTGCACACTAATAACGCAAATATGGCTCTTCTTTCTGTAGCCCTATGTTGCTCCCATGGTGTAGTGAATGAGCGGAATGACTTAGGGCCATACATTACAGCGTTGTATTCAACCTTCCCTTTCTTAGAGCCTGCTGGAGCCATTTGGTCCCCCAAAAAAGGAGGACTTGGTCCACTTCATCGCTGGTCGTCCACCCTGATGTTACCCACTCCCATCAGGGGCTCTCCCCATTGGAACCACCCAGCCACAGCATACGCCACCTGGCGCGATGGCCGTTGTTGGAAGTCTTGATGCCCCTAGGAGACAGGCATCTATTCCTTGGCACACATGAGGAGTTTACAGCTCACACGTCAGCAGTGCGATCCCTGTGTTGTCAGGGGGCTAAGATTAATAGGGTATATGACGGCCCCAAGACGACGTACTGGTTACTGTGCTGTGTATTGGGTGTGTGGAAATCCCTTACTGTTATGGGGCAAAAGAGGACAGCAGAATCGAGGCAAAGTTTGCAGCCCGTAAGGTGTCCTCACCCAAATTGCTGGTATATGGGTGGAGGTGGACAATTGTTGCAGAAGATCGTAATGCACGAAGGATGGTAAGTTGCACCACGTTAAAGCGTCCTTTCCGAAATGGCCCAACTTTCGGAAAAATTTGGACAGTGTCGAGGTCAAACCCTTAAAGGCGATCATAGTGTATTAGGTCAAAAAGTGGTAGACTCCTTTTACTCCCCTCTTACGTCGGGCGGGAAAACATCGGGCCTATTCCAACCCCCGGACCCACAGGAAGAGGGACTAATATTCTCATATATGATAGCATGTTTATAGATGGGGAATGTCAACCAACTTTTACGGTAGAAGTAATATCACCGAATTGCACACATGTGCGCCAGCAATGTGATGTTTATTTTTTATCACCAAGTTAAAAGCTATTTAGAGGCTTCAAAATTGTTATCTTCTCTGGGAACTCAGCGGGAATTGCACAACCGCGCAGGTGCAACAACGATTCATACCATAATTCATTATCAACTTTCAGCAACAACTTTTTCAAGCGATATTATTGTATGTGTGATATACAACAAAATTTGTTTCCAAAAAATATTTTTATATGTAAACCAAGTCTGTTTTCCACGGAATCTTCGGAAGAAATGTTGTACTTGCGCAAAGACTGCATTCTTTAAATGTTCTTATGTTCGTATGCCAAGTACAATCCGTCTAGTTCTTCGAAAGAAATGGGGGAATTTTAACACTGAGTGGAAGACCCATTGTAAAGCGACCAGGATTAATCAATTTCGAAAAGGAAAAAAATACAAATGAAAAAATTAATGTACCTGGCAATAAAACACAGTTTCTCTGGCCCCACCCAGCGAAATGCCTTGGTCACTACTCCGCTTTCTATTTACGTTGTTTACCGTATTGGGTACATAAGTGGCAGTATAAAACGTTTTTCCTCGATTTCTAGCAAAAACATGCTTTTGTGGACCTCATGTGTTTATGAAAAATGCTCTGTTTTCCATTATCTATCGATCCCGTCAATTCTGAGTTAACCGACCCTCATGAACTTTGGAGGTAGTTCTCTGTAATCAGTTTCGGATCGGTTCCCTAGACCACAGAAAGAAACTTATCCGTTTACAGTATCTGCAGACAGCTGAACACTCACCCACTGCAGATAGTACGTAATGTTCAGAAAGACGTACGACCGAAAGAAAAACTATCTTCACATGGCGAAATCTGTTTCATTTACACTTATCTTTGCACTTTTGGTTCATTAGAAAAACTTTTAGCTACTGAGATCAATACTAACTGCGTGGTTTACGCAACAGTACCCATGAAATTCTGGAGCGCCAAGAAGAAAAGCCATTGGGACAAACCTAAATACTGGCACAGCAGTACATTTGCAGTCTGAAAGGATGCTGGGTGATATTTCATTACACAGCCTCCATGTGTCACGTTTCAGCAGTTTTCTTCCCTTATTTCAAACTTGATTCAAAACTTCGCACGTTATTTCCAGTAATATTCTGCTGGTCGCCTCCGCTGTACGTCTGAATTAGTTGGGAGCCCCTATGGTACAACGTATCTTATAGAACCAAGCTTCGTGCATAGCTAACGTCATTCTAATTTAACTGGAAACAGAAGTACGTTATATTTGACTTACCTGTTTAATAACGGAAGGTACCTTACTTTCCGCATCGTCGTTTTTTATTTACACTCAATGAAATTGTTGAACCTACTTTCGCAACTTTCGTAATCTTCAATGCATGCGGCGAACGCCCTCTGGTTAGCCTTTGCGTGTTGAAAGCTACGCCAAATTAGTTGAGTGCCTGATTAGTTGCTGGTGGAAACGTCGGCCTTTGTTTTGTGAGGGTACAACCCTCCATAATACAACGTAGTATCTGAGGATTAAGGGACCGCTTTTAATACGTAGTAACGTGTCGCTTCAGAAGAAAATAACTGTAAAATGTGACGAATATACGAAGATGTATTTAAGCACATTCACAATTTCTTTCCGTAGGAGCCAGTATGTCTTATTTCACATTCTGCTTGATATTCCATGTAGAAACGCCTAATGATTTCGACACACGCACTAGTTTGCGGGAAAGCGGCGCTATTTCGACGATGCTGTTCATGCAGTGCCTTAGAACGTCATCCTGGAAGCAACTGAAGACCAGAAGAGTGCTAACGTTCATAGGAAAACAATTTTATTCAGTTTCTCACAAAGAATTCACAGTCCTGTCCAACTTAAAAGACATAACATTAAGCACTGCATATAGAAATTATTTAGTTTCACTATTTCAGTTTCCGTCTTATGAGCGTTATCAAGTGGTCTACAGCGAAAGACTGAACTTCAGGATATGTCATATGTTCGCGGCCAGTGTCTCAGTTCACATGTAAACAGTGTACAGGAGCAGTGGTTTGTTGGTATATCTGTTACCGATCTGAACATTGTGAAAAGGCTCAGATACGACGGTAAATGTGTACATGTCGGAGGACTTCGGAAGCCTGACATGTGCTCAACCACTGTCCTTTGCAGTACACCATTTGATTATGGCCTTCAGGCCGGGATTACAATTGTGACAATTTCTACAGTGAATGATGAATGTGATGTCTTTTAAAATTTATTTTATTTGTTGATTATGGGGCCGGAATATGCAGATGACGTGGCTCAGACGATGCACAAAGTAAGGGGGAGGTAATTCAAAAGGTATGCGAAGTCTACCGCCAAATCCATGGTGAGAAGGCACAGAGAGCATCACTGCAGCTTGAGAATTTGAGACTGGATGGTACAGTGAATTGTGAACACTCCTCCTCTAGCTGAACAATGCAATTTAAAGGTGGAATAAAACAAAGGATTACTAACACACCAAGAATTTAATCGAAGTGAAATAGTTTATTAGGCAATCTATAGTAAAACCGACAGTAGAACGCGCTAAGCAACAACAGTTCCATTGGCGATACTTTTAACAGACACGGAGTGCCATTTGCGTGCGGAAATGGTGAGGATAATATTTGTCCTATTGCAAGAAATGTATACGTAGAAAGGAATGACAGAAATACGTAGAATGAAACAATCTCTTCCTGTACCGTGGAACAGTGAGATTGCCCTGAGCAACCATCAGAGGTTGTGTGTGTGTGTGTGTGTGTGTGTGTGTGTGTGTGTGTGTGTGTGTGCGCGCGCGCGCGCGCGCGCGCGTATGAGAGAGAGAGAGAGAGAGAGAGAGAGAGAGAGAGAGAGAGAGAGAGAGAGAGACGATAGCAAGTGTGTCTTTCCTAAGCAATCCCAACAATACGGGCAACGGGTACACCTTACTTCGTACCACAAAAGGATTAACAATGAAAGTCATCTGTATGACCGGCCGCGTCTTTGAATTCCGGTCCTTCGGAACATCTAATACAATGTCTGTAGTACAGTGCCTTTACCACGACAGAACCACTACCATAGCCCACCCACTTCCGTAGGGGAGGTGGTTAACGCGCGCCTGCACCGTAGCGCTCGACTCTGATATAAGTCGGTTCGAATCCTGATGGTGTAAAATGTTCACTTCTGTTGTTTGACTGGTAGGGGAGGAAAGGTGGTCGCGTATCGTTCGTCATCACCCATGTTGGCGTCAGTATCCTTGATTAAATTCCGAACACTCGGCGCTGGGTCATGAAGTGGGACCATGTAACATTGTTGATGATCCGTCTGTAGGATGGTGACGTTAAGCTAGGCGGGCCTCCTTGGTGCCATTCGAGGACAGCAGCTTATGTGCCGTCACTAGGTTTCACCTTGTCCACCACCGCCACATTACACTGTACACACATCCGTCACACTCACCTACACACTAGTAATACCCATGTTGTCTGTCATATTCGCAAGGAAAGGTGTCGATGCGCGCAATGAAGAGCACCCTTTCCGACAGGCGGCTCAACGCACTCAGTAGGAATTTCCAGTCATAGGCCGAATTTTCAGCTCCTTACACTATTCTGCGTTAGAACTATTGATTTTTGCAGTCAATATTAGAAATGACCGTAATCTAGAGAATCAAGGTAACACACACACACACACACACACACACACACACACACACACACACACACACACACACACACGAGAGAGAGGGTGAGAGAGGGAGAGAGGGGGAGAGAGGGGGAGAGAGAGAGAGAGGGAGAGAGAGGGAGAGAGAGAGAGGGAGAGAGATAGAGAGAGAGAGAGGGAGAGAGAGAGGGAGAGAGAGAGAGAGAGAGAGAGAGAGAGACTGCAATCTACACACAACATTCTACGCCCGTTGTAGGACTTTCTCATATTACTGCGTAGGAACACTTATTTCGGGACTTTGGTTCCGGGTACTTGGCCGGTAATGTAGGAGACGATCTGCGGTACACCTCTGTTACAGCACCAAGAGTCTGTCAATGCATTTTGTCTACCGTATTGTTAGCGTCAGAGGAAATGGAACTATCCTCAAAGGTCTCACCGAGTAATAAAAAACGTTATCGCTTTGCTTATCACTAAAGTATGTAGCAATAATCTTACAAATGCCCCTTTTAACTTTAAACCACTTAACATTTTCAATATTTAAACGGTGTCCTAAATTCATGGATATGGCAAAATTTGGATATTTTTCAAACTTCCAGGTAGTAAGTATATGCTAGTTACTATATAATTTCAGACATATGTAGCATTTCAACAAGCGCACAACCCTATAATTTTTTTGTGCACAAGGGGATGGACAACAAAATTTTGAAAGCACGGCAAAAATTGGAAGAAGCAGCTTACCAGAAAATGATACGAGCTACACTGTCTGGCCATTATAGTAAGTAGCTTCATTAACTGCAGCAGTCATTGATTTCTTACAGCTCCTTACTGAACTACATTCGGGACTTAAAATGTGGTTTAATATACAGCACTAACGGGACAAATTTAATTTATCTGGTTGCAGATGTGACAGCTTCGTAACAACTGCCCGGTAGTTCGCTAAAACAGCTAGTAAAAAAATCACACGAAATAAAGACACCCACATACAGCTGTATAACACCAAACCTTATATTCTAAGCAACTGCTAGATAATCACAAAAAACAGTGTGAACCGGTATGGATTTGTTGCCTGGTAGACGTCTAAGACCAAGTTTAGTCGCTTAATTGTGAAGTTTCTTCTTTCACGAAGTTAAAATTTGTGCCTGAGGTGTATCTGAGCATAGATGACTAATTACATATATTCTACAGCTGTGTTGTAAGATCGTGAAAGAAGGAATAAGGTCAAACTTGATGCTGGCACAAAGTCCATTCCTCAAGACTAACCACAAGGGGACCGCCGACTTAACAAATCCATTCGACGCATTCCAGGACACATTGGGAAGGAGTCTGAATTCAACACAGGACAACCGCGAAGTCGGGTTGCCGGTACTTGCCTGACATCACCAGTCCTCTTCTTGGGGGCCAAATACTAGCAACTAAAATTTCTTCCGCGGCCAAGATATGAAACAGCTAACAGAGTCGAGCGCAGCACCACAAGCGCGTTTTTAGCGACCGCGGAGACAACTGGTAATGTAAGTACGAATAGGCATCAAACTGAAGTTCCTGTGCTATCTGGTAGCTATTCAGAAAAACGTGCAGTAGGAAAGTAGACGCAGCCACAAACATAGTGATAGTGTTGTCAGTAGGAAACTTCCCAAATTATTCAGAATTAGAAGGGCTGTGTATCCGTCCTTGAAACCACGGCGTAGTAAAACAATACCATAATCTCTGGCGGAATTCAAAGCTGTATGTAGATTACATGAAGTCTGATAAACGCACACGTAATAATTCTGCATATAGAACACACACACACACACACACACACACACACACACACACACACACACACACACACAAGAGTGAGCGCACGCTTTTGTGTGTTCGCGCGGCTATTGCATGCCTGTTGCCTCCGTTCAGTGGTTCGCGAATGCTGAAAAGGTGTAATCAACGGGTTAACTGTCAATGATCAAGCAGACCGCTAATTTATGTTTGTTTAGTGCGTCTGCGGGCTCCACAGCCCTTCAATTGCCATATTACGGCCTCCAACAGTCCTTTGTCTTCATGACCGTGAATAGCTCGGTCAACCATGGGGCACCCATCACAATCAGATTGTTAATTGACGAGAGTTTATATTTCACTGCTAACGTTTCTAAAATTCTGGGAACAAACTTACGAGCGATAATGGCATCGCACATTTAACCTGATTAACACAATTAGTGTCATTCAGACGAGCCCATGTTGTTTTATTCTGCGTCTGCCGTATAGTATTAATGGATTTTCGTAGTACTCTCGGATACACCCCATGTGAACGCTTCGGCTAATTTCTTTTGAAGTAGAAGAAATTTCATTTAACACAGGTGTCATTTTTTGGTCCTGTTGGTTTTGCCCACAGTAAGTCACCACTGAACAAAACCTAGTTTGGCTATGCATATTCGACTTTATTATTATTGATGAAAACCATTTGGCTAGCACGTTTCAGCAGGAGGATATGGGCCCCGTTCTTGTAGACCTATTTAAAGTATCTTAGTTAGAAGGGAGTTCTGCACTCAAATTAGCTTCTTGAACTTCAGCTTAGGAGAGAAGTACTGGCAGAATTGAAGATGATGGGGAGAGCACTCAGACAGTAAGTGGATTGCCCATTAAATCCAAGGTTCCGGGGGTTCGAGTCCCGGTCCAGCGCAGAATTCTAAGTTGTCTACGTTCCCTGTCAAAAATGCTATTCGTCAGTATCAATCACAATTGCTAATGGTTTTGGCTCATACACAGACCATCTCACGTGGTTTCTGCGGTTACATACCGAGCTTCTTTTTCGATTCAATGCTACGACGTTTACAGGCTGATGCAGCAAGTGACGGGTGCATACACAGATGTCAGATAATGTACATTTTTGTCATCAAAATAACGTGTGTATAGGACTATTCAATCTTTATACTGAAGTCCGTTTCAGGAAGATTTGTATTTCTTGGTGTTCTAGGTGTAGGATTATTCGGTCAGACACAGCAACAAGTTGAGATTTCTTATGTGTTCTTCACGTTTGGCAAAGTAAGATTTCTCACTAACTTAACATTATTTATAAAAAGGACGAATTTAACAGCATTCCTTGAAGATACACCTACGCCACCACTCCCTGGGTCAGCGTACGCAGGCTTCTCAAAATATCGTGTCTGTAAATATCTGTCGTCTGGTAACCTGCAATGCCCGGAACGCCAACTTGCGGTAGAAAAAAATTTTTCTGTAATAAATACGACTAGTTGTTATCTGTATTGTATTTTCATACAATATTATTAAATGCCACGTTCAGTTATGTATCATTCCAACAAATGCGTAACTCACCATCTGTAAAAAAAAACACGAAATTTTAAAAATCACGTACCAGGAAAATCCTGGACACATCATAGGTTGGAACTAGAAACGTCGAAGTCTGTAGTTGAACTCAACGTCACAGGAAATATTGTTTTCTTTATCTTGAAATGTCAAGCTGGACTTCCCGTAAATGCTCAGCCATCACGACTTTCGAACGGGGGGAGGGGAGGGGGAACATACAGTATTATTAACTTCCACCAGTCTTCATTTGGAACTGGAGCAATGCTTTGCCTAACAGCTCATTTGCTTCAGTAGCCAAATGGTTCGTGAGAAGTGTACAGGTGAAATGCAATACAAATACCTGATCAGTATATAAACTGGCCAGATAAACTCATATTCGCTGTTTTAGTAGTTCACAGTGCTCCATAACCATTCTGATTTAAGTTTCATGTGGTTTTCCAGAGTTTCGAGAAAATACGGGAGGTTTCATGGTTTCATTAAACAAGAACCTCTGATTTCCCTTCATCCTTATTGTGTTAACTTTAAGGGCTCTATTAAGCTAGGCTTGTAGACAGTAAGAAAAATGGTTCAAATGGCTCTGAGCACTATGGGACTTAACATCTGAAGTCATCAGTCCCCTAGACTCAGAACTACTTAAACCTGACTAACCTAAGGACATCACACACATCCATGCCCGAGGCAGGATTCGAACCTGCGACCGTAGCGGTCGCGCGGTTCCAGACTGTAGCGCCCAGAACCGCTCGGCCTGGACAGTAAAATTTGTTGACCATTGCTCAGCTTCCATTACTCACAGAGAACAACATTACAACACGGGTGGATGTCATTTTATGTTATTGTTCCGACTGGAAGTCCATCCAATGGAGTACAGCGTTGACGAAGTGTCCAGTGCTCGTAACACCTCCAACCTCTGTACGTTGTTTTTCTTGTTTGTACGTGTTACACAGCTCAGTTCTTTCAAAATGCATGAAGTGGACTGACAAGCTGAAACTTGCGAGTATTGTTTCGTGATATTTACTACATAATGGTAAGAGATTTGTGTCTTAGACATTGGTGCTTTGAAAAATTAGGAACTTTACGTTAGCCCTACTACCTACGGCCATCGATTGATGGATTTTTTCGTTCTAGATAATTTGTTACTTTCTGACTTTTTGTGGAACACCTTCTCAGATCTAGATTGCGCCAAAAGAATTTGAACCCGACACACTATACGAAATACTGAATATTCAACATAAGCGACAGTGCCGCCGAGTGTGTCACACACGACTTATGTTGTCAATACACAAAAATAGTTATCAGGTAGATTCAGTAGTACTGCCAGTTGGTTTGCTGACTATAACGTTCTCTACAGTAAGGTATCGTCACCGAGTGATCGTGACAAAATGCAGAACTATGAAAATTTCATTTAGTGTACCGAACAGAAGCGCTCTTTGAAAGTGGATAAACACCTAACAATACCTGCACCAAAAAGAAAGATCAGCAAGCGTTGTGATATACTTCTTGGATTCGTTACATCGTTTAATTATCTTAGAGTAATACTTCCAGTCTGTATCCTTAGCTGAGTGGTGTCCCGAGTCCGAGTCTCGGTCGGGCACACAGTTGTGATCTGCCAGGAAGTTTCAGATAATAAATAGCCGGCACGGTAGCTCAGCGTGTTCAGTCAGAGAGCTGGTTGGCCTCTGTAATAAAAAACTGAGTGGAAGGATGAACAAAACGAACTTGACCGGATGTCATGTGACGTCCGCAACGATCAAACACATCGATCAACCCAAAAAAAAAAAAAAAAAAAAAAAGTGGTCAGCAGAGACGGCTGCCATGCGGAGCACCCGGGTTCGATTCCCAGTCCTGCCAACGATTTTTCCTTTATGTGAGGACTAGTAATGAGTACCAACTGAGGAATTATTGAGTTAGCAGTAGCGGCTCCGTCGTTTGGAATGTCGACAAAATGGCCGGGAGGGCGGTGTGCTGACCACATGCCACTCCATACCGCATCTGCATGACGCAGCGAGGCAGAGGGTGACATGGTAGCCTGTGTACATTTTTTCGGCTTTCAGTCTCGACGAGGAGCTCGTTTAGTAATACTTTATCATAAAAGAAAATGAACACGTACAATCAGTATTAGGGAAGTCAAATCGGAGACAGAGTTATTGAAATGGTTGTAGGAATGTGCGGTGCATCTGTAATGGAAACGGCGTGTATGACGTTAGATCCTGAGTACTGCTAGAGTTTGTACACTTATCTATTACACGTCGTAGCAGATGTTTAACTTATGAAAATATGTGCTGCTTGAATCTCAGAGGTCATTACAGCCAATGCTCACGGAACACAAATGGCTAGCTTAGTAACATAGGCGACATTCTGGGAAACACTATTTGATAAATTTAGATATTCGGTGAAGATTGGTTTAGTTTGGGGACGGGGGCGGGATTAATGGCCTGAATAGTTCATGGGGTAATCCATGTGGAGTCAGTGATACCAAGCATAAATCTGATCTAATTGTGACAATATGTCGAAGTCGTAAAATCGAGGCAACAAAAGCAAAACTGATGCAACAAATAAGAAGCAACTGTGCACGAGACGAACATAGAAGGGTGGGTTCGGTCTGCAGGCTAGAACGCAAAGGAGGGACCCTAAGGGCTCGTCTGCGGCGAGATCCCCTCCCGTCCCGCCGATCACACTGCTCTTGTCGCCATTTGTGAAAGTGGAAAAGCTAAGGGCATAAACAACATCGGTAGGACTAAAAATAGTAAAATAAGGTGAGAAATTATCAGATCGTTATGTGGGTGAGTGAGAGCTGCTGAGTGACCCCGAGGCTCAACATGAAACGTTAAGAGTGTCCCACTCACAACCGTTCAACCGACGATTCGATGTAAGATGTTAAGGTGGGAATAGAATCCACTCTAGTAGGACACACAAAAGCCAGTTACACTGTTCTATTGGTATCCCACAGTATCCAGGACAAGGAATCGTTAACGTATTGTCTCCATCGGGGGACCACTCCTAAAGAAGTGAAGTACGGTGCAGCAGGAAAAGGAGCTAACGTATGTAAAATTAATTGAATCAAAATTACAATCGGTGATATTGTGTTACAATTCTGTTGCCTCCACCATAAGTATCACGCGGAGACGAGAGAGAGAAATTAAAACGCTTACTAATGCATGAAAGTATGTTTTTCTCATGCTTCATATGCAAACTGAATAAAGAATATAGGAGCAAATATTGGTATGAAGTACCTTCCACCACATATTTACAGTAGCTGGCGTATTATATACGAAGATAAACTAAAATGTTCTAAATAGTTGGAGGATTGAGACTGAAGGGCGGAAACTAACGTTCTACAAAACGCAAGCGATAGTAACAAAAGTGTGCGAACGAAGGAAAGTTTATGTAATGCAAGGTTGACGCTTATCACCACCGGTGTACAACGTCTCCACCAAAGAAAAACTTTAAGTGAAGGAAAATTTGGGATGGGGAATAGAAGTGCCTGTGGAACCACCATTCCTAAGATCCACAGACGATGTGTCCACTCTGGCCGCATGTGAAGAAGGCTTAAAAGATCTAAAAAAAACAATTAAGCCAAATATTGGTTGGAGTACAGAAGTACTTCAGGAGACATGGTCCTATCTGAAATGGAATGCCGTTCCCTTTCACTGACCTAACTGATTTACCCAGCCAGTTTAGCGCGAAATGAAGTTTAGCGTTGGCTCTGATCCACGAAGCAACTCCTTATATCTCATTAACTGAAAGAAGTTATTAGTCTCTTATAAATCCTAGGATTCATTGTGGATCGGACACGAGACCTTTAGATCTGTAGTCTGGCACAAACACATTTTGTTGCATCACCTCTGTATGTTGCTTCCCCTCTACACATCTGAGTTATTTTTAGTTCACTCAATTTTCTTACATGTTATATTGTGTACTTAATTTTGTATTCCATAGATATACTGTGAAAACGTAATTTTTGTTTACGAATCTTTCGTCTTTGAACTACATAATACTGGCTAGTTCGATATCATGTTTAAACTGTTTGTTTGAAAGCGGTCTCTGTAAAGTTGAAGGATACAATCTTTTCGTATCTCAACGTTGAGCGCCCATTCAAACCTCGAAGTTGAAATGTGATTGGGGAATTAATGAATGATGAACGCGATTTCCCGTGGTCCGAGATTATTCCTTCTCCAAGCACAGCCTGCTTGTTTTCCTTTATTATACTGTTTTATTCTTCGGTTGGGATGTATTGTGTAGCCAAAACTTTACGTTCATGCAGTATAATAAATAAACTTCTTAAAAGTGGTCTACAACATCAGGCGCCTACTTCGTGCTACTCCTCGTAACGAATGAAGGCACATCACTGAGCTGCTTCTTTCAGCCATCGAGCCATGAAAAGGTCATCATACTTAGCACGTATTATGGATAGAGCAGAAGAGTCTAGTGGAACAAGTTAAATAATCTTATCTAGAGAATGTAACGTTATACTGGATGGCCGATGCAAGAAACTTCCTTCAAAAAAGACTCCCTCAGTCTCAACTTCTTTTGTTTTATTAAATACACGATGCACTTCGGACGCTGTGGGTCCATCATGGGGCGTAATTTATCTTAATAAGTGATTTATTTTTTCTCTTGAATGAAGTGAAATGAATATTCCTGTCATTTTTGCATTTCACCTCGTTGAAGAGAAAAAATAAATTATGTATTTAGACAATTACCCCTGATGGACCCACAGGGTCCGAATTGCATCTTGTACATAATAAAATACGAAAAGTTGTGACTGAAGGCTTTTTGTAATTCATACTTCCAGCGTATTAAATACTGCCACGTTTGAAGCTGTAAAATACGGATAAAATTAAATTCAATAAAAGAGCTCTGCTTGTATCACGTACTGAGATGTAGACGAAGTTTCTCTGAAGCACAACACTGTATGGAAGTGAATCGAAAATTTGCAGAAAAAAGTTGGAACAATTTTAATTATGATCCCATGCCGAAAATTAAGTGTACGAAATTTATTACAGGGAATAGGTGAGTGAAGAAGTATATGGAGGACCCGTACCAAAAGAAGGGACTCTACTACAGTATCCAGATATTTTACTCTCAACGTATTGCAGAGCATGAGTTTATTCATAGCTCTTGTTTATTCGGCAACTGTACTATTTTTTAGGATACAATATTCCAATTATGCAGCTTACAATTCAATTTTACTTTCAAAAAATTTTACAGCGTGTTAGATGCTGCTTTAACGTAGAAACGAAGAGATTAGTATAAGATATGAAAGACTGTGCATAGCAAAAACCCAGTCTGAAGACACGTAAGAGAAAGAAAAACCCGTAGATTTCAAGTGCTGATTCGAAAACGCCATGGCATTTTCGGAGATGAATATCCGCAGGGGAGGAATAAAATCTAGGGTCAATCAATGACAGCACACTGTGGAAAATGCAGGTAATTCAGGAGAAGTTTTTTCTGGGCCCGACCCGTTAGCGTCTAGTGCCTTCGTTCCTCTAGTACAACTGCTCAGTACCTTATCACCAAACTGCACCACCACTGTTTCAGAACCGCAACTCTGAGTTGACTGAAGTGGAGACTCTCCTTGAAACTTCAATTTTTTTCGAAGTAACAAATGTTTTATACATCTGTTTGGAATGTTTACTCTTCGATCCCAAAACTACCCGACTTCGAATTACAAGTATACCTAAAAAATATTTGACTGATGCACTACTGTAAGATGCACTGATGGAAAAACACAAAATGCAAATGAAAATTTGTGTAGTGTCATTTGGTCCAAGCGTCCCAAAGAAAAGAAGAAGAAAGATTCTTTTGGAAGCTGTTTCTTGGTTAAATATAGGACGTTTGATGACTGAATAAAGCGGAAGACACAGCAATGCTTTATGGCACTCCCAGAAGAAGAGCCGCTTGTCTAGAGGTAAATGACGGATCAAGCAGTCCACAACATGCCGCCTGGAGATGGAAAAATTCTAGAAAAAAATACCCTGGTCTTTAAATTACAACAAGAAACCTTACAGGAGCAGGAAAAGAAAACGTATGGTGCTGACTAATTTTTAATAAAATTTTGAAATACAGTTGCCGTAAGTTGGTTGTCCTAAGTTCAATGGCAACCTTTTTATCCTGAATATTAACCAACTGCATTGAATTTTTTGCAGGAAGTAGTGGAGACGTATTTGCATAATTGTATGCATTTGCATTATCGAAAATTAGTTTGTGTTTTATTATTATACTTCTGTATCGACAGTTAAATTTTGTGTTTGAAACTTTAAGGAACATTGCGAGTAAATTAATAACGTTTCTCTTAAGATGAATGCGTAGAACTGTGTAACAGTGTCTTGTTAATGTACCTAAAAAATCTAGGTTGTGAAAATGAGTTGTCAGTACCAAAAGTTGGTTTTCAAATATACCATTAAAATCATATTAGAAATTTAAAACTCAAGAACCAATGAATGTGTGGACTTCAGATCTTAAGTATTATTGTATCTTTACGTAAGACATTTTAAAATTCGGTTTAAATCGGAGAAGAAGATCGTTTAATTTTTAGGTGGAGTCTCCCCTACAGTTACTTGTCGCGATGTTGCTTTTTACTGTAACGAATGAACACCTTAAAAGTTTAGTTGCCAACTCGATGTAACTCGAAGAATGTATCTGAACGGAACATTAGAAGCCTTCCGCTGTACGTGGATGCAGTTTGTTTTACTTTGTATCTGGTGAAACAATGGCGAGGAGCGCTCGTATTAATGACTGGCAGCTTCAGCACTCAGCAGCCGCTGGTCAGACAAAGCGCACCGCGCTCGGGAGGGAACGTTTTATGAATGCGTGCCGACACTCCCATTGGACTGCGGGTTTGTGCGGCTAATGACCTACTCTAAAAGCGATCGCTCGTTCTTTACCGAGTCCCAGTCATTATAATTGCTTTTACGCAGAACACATTAGTACTCTACGTCTCAAGGACGTAGCCGGTGCATCTGCCGTCACACACCCCAGAGGACTTTTCAACTAGGAGGAAACGAAATGTCTCTGCTCGGTCGAAGACGTTCTCTTGTATATTTTGGGCACGTGATGCTGAAAAGCTTGGAAGTACTTGAGTGAAAAAAAAATGGGGAAAATAAAGACATGACCACCAAAAACTTGCAATGTGACATTCCATAATGCTGTCACTTCCTCGTGGCCAGTTAACGTGGTACACTTAATGAATCAAATTAAGTACGTGAACATAGTACCGTGTGTTTCAAGAGGACTCATCTGGTTTCAGAGGACTATCTTCTACGTGAATGTTGACAGGAACCTGGGGTAAATTTTACTCTTTGCATATTATCAACATCCTTTGGTTCCTGAGAGGTAGGTAGGTAGGTTGGTTGGTTGGTTTTTTTTTAAAAAAAAGGGGGGGGACTAAACTATTATGTCATTGGTCCACCGTTCCCATGAAAATAATTCCACAAGGGTGGGAGTTAAATACTTGAGACATACAAAAAACAGCTGGAAGAAAGGAGAAAACCAGAAGAATGACAGAAGGGCAACAAACACTAAAAATGGAAAAAACTGACAAGAAAACCACAGAGACACGCAAGAAATACGTAGAAGAGATCAAAACAGGAGAGCACATGACCATGGTCGGCTGACCATGAGAATAAAAAGGAGAAACCAACTACTCTGCAACATATTAAAACCCCCACCCTGAAATCACTAAGGTGAAGGACACAGAGGGATAAAGGACATGCGCTAAAACTTAGATCAAATAAAATAAATCATAGAACTAAAGCTGCTGTTGAGGCATTGTCGCCAAACTCAAAGGTAGGGTGCTGGGAAAGTTAAAAGCCCGCCGCAGAACGGCTAAAGTGGGCAGTCCAACAAGAGGTGGACGACCGTCACTTATGAGCCACAGCGACACCGTGGTGGGTCCTGCGACGGAGGAGGTAACCATGCGATAGCCACGTATGGCTAATGCGGAGCAGGCAGAGAACAACTGATTCCCTGCGAGAAGATCGCACGGAAGACTTCCACACATTCGTAGTCTCCTTAATGACATGCAGTTTGTTGTGCTTACTGTTATGCCATTCCGTCTCCCAAAGCCTAAAAACCCTGCGGCGTAAGACAGAACGCAAGTCAGTTTCGGAGACGCCCATCTCCAGAAGTGGTTTCCTTGTAGCTTGGTTGGCCAGCCTGTCGGCAAGTTCGTTGCCTAAGATTCCGACATCCTGGGGTCCAGACAAACACCACTGAACGACGGGACCGTTCCTGGGCATAGATGGACTCCTGAATGGACGCTACCAAAGGATGGCGAGGGTAGCACTGGTCGATAGCTTGTAGGCTTCTCAAGGAGTACACAGGAGGAATGACTCCCCCAGGGCATGAGCGGATGTACTCAAGAGTACGAGATATGGCCGCCAGCTCTACAGCGAAAACACTACAGCCATCTGGCAGGGAGTGCTGTTCTACATGTCCGCCATGAACATACGCAAAGCCTACGAGCAGTCTGTGTCAACCACTTCATGGCCCCAGTACATGTAGATAATCGAGAGGAAGTGATAGCAGAGAGCTGCAGGGTTAATAGAGTCCTTAGGGCCATGCCAAAGGTTCAGAAGAATCTGCAGCCTAGGTGTACACCATGGAGGTGTACCTGAATGGACCTCCAGGAGAGGTGGTAACAGCAAGGACTCCAGTTCCGACAAAAGGGACCGGACGCGAACCGCAATCTTAAGCCCAGACCTGGGCCGCCAATGCGGGAGATGAAATGCCGTGGGTGGGAAAAGGAGACTGTGATTCGGATGCGCAGGAGAACTGCGAACATGTGCAACAGGCGAGCAATTGTGCACAACTAACTTTCAATGGAGGGACTCCAGCCTCCATCAGGATACTGGTCACCGGACTCTTTCTAAAGCCTCCCGCCACTAGGCGACAGCCGAAGTGGTGCACTGGGTCGAGGAAACAACACTGAGGGCGCCGCCGAACCATAAACAAGATTCCCATAATCAAGGCGGGATTGGACAAGGGCTCTGTAGAGCTGCAGCAGCGTGGAGCAATTTGCACCCCAGTTGGTGTTACTCAGGCAGCGGAAGGCATTGAGGGGCTGCAAGCGCTTCTGCTCAAGCTGACGAAGGTGAGGGAGCCAAGTGAATAGGGCGTCGAAAACCAGTCCTAATAATCTATTTGTCTCGACTACAGTGAGTGGAACGTCATTAAGGTAAAGTTCTGGTTCTGGATGAACGGTGCGATGCCGACAAAAATGCATGACACTCGACTTCACTGCTGAAAACTGAAAGCCGTGGACTAGAGCCCATGACTGCGCATTGTGAATGGCTCCCTGTAGGCGGCGCTCAGCAACACCAGTACTAGAGGAGCAGTACGAAATGCGGAAGTCATCCGCATACAGAGTTGGTGAAACTGACGACCCTACAGCTGCTGCCAGACCATTAATAGCCACTAAAAAGATAGTGACACTCAATACGGAGTCATGCAGAACGCCATTCTCCTGAATACGGGTGGAACTATGAGAGGCACCGACTTGGACACGTGAAGTATGGAGCGACGGGAAGTTTTGAATAAAAATCGGGAGTTGGTCCGAAGACCCCACTCATACAATGTGGCAAGGATGTGATGTCACCAGGTTGTGCCGTATGCTTTACGTATGTCAAAAAAGACGGCAACCAGAAGTTGGCGTCTGGAAAAAGCTGTTCGGATGACAGACTCAAGGGACACGAGATTATCGATGTTAGAGCGACCCTGGCGGAAGCTGCCCTGACGTGGAGCCAGTAGGCCACATGATTCCAGGACCCACCCAACCACCAACATACCGTACGTTCCAGCAGCTTACAAAGAAAGTTGGTGGAACTGATGGACCGGTAGCTATCCACATCAAGCAGGTTTTGACCAGGTTTGAGCACTGGAATGATGGTGCTCTAGCGCCATTGCGATGGAAAGACGCCATCACACCAGATCCGGTTGAAGATGACGAGGAGATGTCGCTTGTAGTCAGATGAGAGATGTTTAATCATCTGACCGTACCTCTCTGAACACTCCTGTTTCCGTCGTTTTATAAGCTCGACGAAGGATGCGAGAGGTCTCAGCGCCATGATGGACACTATGCACCATGTAAGACGCCCTTCCCCAATTGGCTCCTTCTTTGGGAAAAATTTGAAAAATGGAGGTCAGACCCTACGGGGGACCATCACGTGTGAGACTCCTCTTAGTCGCTTCTTGCGACAGGCAGGAATACCTCGGGCCTATTCTAACCCCCGGAAGCCGCATGGGGGATTTCTGAAAGAATTATTCGGGTTTACAAGAGTTTATCTTTTACATACATAGATAGCAGCTCGTGGTCTTGTGGTTAGCGTTGCTTACTATCAAGGAATTCTGGGGTCGATTTTCGGCCGGACTTGGGATTTTTTCCGCTCGTGACCGTGCGCGTGAGCGCGAGCGTGTGCCGCCCAAGTCGCGGCAAGCAAGAAAACTTGGTCAGTGCGCGCAGAATGCCTTGGTCGCTAGATGCGCAGCCGCCTGGGGAAGCGTGGGGAAAAGTGTTGGGGGGTCGCTCAAAGCGCTGTCGGGAAAGTTCCATTCTGAAGTGAAGCTTACGCTCACATTTTTTGTTAATATTAAGTGGGGCCCCTGCACGTCCATACTTGCATAGTGACCATTCAAAAAGATCTGTCACATGTGCTTTCATTAGTATCCAAACAAATCCCGCCGAACACGCAGCCATTTATTCCCGCATGGCTTGTTAACCATTTGCAAATTTCAGAGAAGCATCATGAGTGGCAAATTTTGAGTAAAACCTACACATTTCACTGGTTGCCATGTCAAAATTTCCTTCTTTTGGCAAAACACAGCGGAGTTTACATCGTCTCACCTCACTGACATGTTGTGAAGACAACTGCAAGAGAATTCTGAAACAGTGGTTCATGAAGTGAGGTACTGAGGAAAAGTAAAATCAGCAGCTTATGAAAAAGCACGTCCTAAGTACAAAAAAACGTGTAATGTCTTCACATATGTTGTTCCAAAACCCGTAATATTTCTCGTTTCACCAGCTATCGATGGCCCTTAAAAATTACATTTACCGAAAAAAATCTGTAGTTATTGGAATAACACAGCAGATAATAACGATACGGTAGAATGTGTGCTACCATTTGCCGAAATCTCATTTCTATATCTGGAATTCCTTATGATACATGAGGAATGTTGGAGATATTTCATTCTGGCTTTATCGCTGGCACTTTGCGATCGCAAAATGAGTGTGCCACATCAGATCAGTTTTCTCGAGATTGGTGACATACCTCTTCCCAAGTCTAAAGAAATATTGTTAGCTGAATTTCACATGCAACAGCATGTCATGTAATATGCACCGAACGCAAAATCATAGCGACCTCTATTTTCCTTTGCACACTTTTCCTTATCTCGCGCAGTTTCCTACTTTCACGTGAATATCACAATAGCTATGACCATTACCGAAATGACGGGTACATCATGAACCTAAATATGAACCTGTAAGTAAAGCAAAAATGAAACTTTTTTACCGAATAGTTTCTGTAAAATTGTTTGAGATCGGCTGCAGGGTACGCGCCCCGATTCTGTCATAGCTGACTGATCGAAACATGGAGAACACTTATCCGCCTCCCCTTCCGAACAAACAAATGAACTCGCTCAGCGCTTTTGACGAAAACTGGTCACTGTGCATCAGCCACCTTATCTTTTGCGAGCTATACCATGCGGCCGGACATTCCAGATGGGGTTACAAGCCAATAATGGCATGCACATACAACTTGCGGTCCTTTATACAATTACATTTGGGATCTACGTTTTCACAACTATTTAATGTGCTCTCTACCAGCCAGAAATGAACACCCACATTGTAAAAATGATGGCAAACTTGCGATCAAATGCACTTACTGCTATTTCTATGCGCCCAAGCGTTTCATCACAGTTTGTTGGGAACTGGGAAAATGGGCATACAGATTAAGTATTTCACAAATCTTTGCAAAATTATCACATTCCATGTTACCAAGCAACCTGACACCGATGGTGCGAAATGAGATCCGCTCCTTACGCTGTAGCAGGCGCAGTGTGTTAATTCCGAGGAAAACTACGCCACACAGTTATCACGAAATTGCGCCTGTTGAAACGGAGGAAGTAGAACGCCTGTTGTAGCTGTGCTAACGTCATTTCGGCTCGACGCACAATGGGTAATGAACGAGCCACTGAGCTGACTAGCTGCGCCTGGGAGACCACTAGCGGCAACACATGAACCGGCGACTTACGACCTGCGCCAAGGTAAAGTTTCTATGCGTTAGTTAAAAGCTACCCCAAGTTTCTATCTTTATTTATGTAGAAGACTTAGCCTTGTCATGTCGGAGGAACCTTTCATCTACATTCGTATACGCACTATGCAAACCACTGTACGGTGCCTGGCAGTGGGTACGCTATACCACTACTAGTTATTTCATTTCCTGTTCCACTCGCAAACAGAGCTTCCGTACGAGGCTTAATGTCTCATCTTCGTGATCCCTATGCGAAATGTAGGTTGGCGACAGTAGATTCGTTCTTCTGTGAGCCTCAAACTCTGGTGCTCCAAAATTTTCTCAGCAGTACCTCTCGAAAAGTACGTCATCTTGCCTCCTGCGATTCCCATTTCAGTTCACGTGTCTTTCTGAAGCACCCTGTATTATTACATACTGAAGTCACGCTTGTGCTTCTTGTTCATGACTATCTTACACATTTTTACCTCGTCGCTTTCTTTGATGTCTGACTCCTGCAAATTTTGCCACTGATTTGAAACTTCCTGATGAACCAGAGCCTTGCTATTTTAAACATCGCTCAGAACCAGACGACAATGCAATATTAACTCCCTTTCTCGTCTGGTCTGTAGCGGAGGATACCTCGCGTACCATTGTCGTTTCCCTTTTCACTTCGTGAATTATTCGCTAGAAGAACGATTCCCACCGTGTGAGATAGTATCTCTGTTACCTTCACGGTCTTTTCGTGAGTTATAAACAGGACGAGGCAATATATTGAGTCAGGCGAAGAGAAACCGAAATAAAATTAAAATATACGACATGTTTCTTTTGCCAAATGTCCTCCCCATGCGTGCCACCCAGCCGCAACAAAGGCCACCTGGCAGGATGGCCATTGCCGGGAGTCCCGATGCCCCAGGGTGACGGCCATCTACTCCTGGGCGGCGTACGTGCGGAGTTAACGGCGCGAGCATCAGCAGAGCGACTCCTGAGCTACAACCAACAGGGTACATGGCGGCCCCACCACAACGGACTGGCTACCATGCTGGGTATCAGGTGCAGCCAAGCAACCAAGTCCATTATCATCGTCAGCGTCGAAATCGATACTGCACAGTTTATGGAAAAATACGCACCCAGGAGCGTGACCTCGCCCAACAGTTGGAGAACGAGCGGAAGTGCAGATCAACGTCGACGAAGGATGCGAAAGATCTCAGCGCATGATTGATACGATGCACCATGTAAGGCGCCCTTCCCCAATTGGCTCGCTCTTCGGGGAAATTTTGAAAAATGGAGGTCAAACCCTACAGGGGACCATCACAAAGTACGAAACGTATGAGAGTCCTTTTGGTCGCCTTTTACGACATGCAGGAATACTTCGGGCCTATTGTAACCCACAAATCCGCAGGGTTTTTTAAAGTGGATCTGAAGACTGCTGAGGCGAAGCAACGTAAACCGGTCCGATTCTGATGGTGCTTTCCTACAGCACTATTTTTAGATTCACTAGAAAATGGTCTGACGTAAAACCCGAAATCGGTCGTGGACTTAATGAAGTTCTTATCAGCAACTGGAGAGGCTTTTCGTTCATTTTTAGTACCCATTTCGTTATTTCTTCCAAGTCACGGAACTTTAGCGAAGTAGCTAACACTCACGGAAAGCAACATCGATAATGCACCTTCTTGTAGAACACCTATTAATTTTAATTTGTTCAGTACACTAGTCATTAATAACTATTTTCGTTACCATTCCTCTCACCTTGTGTACAATAGCTTGCAGGAATCTGAAGAAAGCCCGTACTATGCGTTATCTTTAACAAATATTTGTTACCGAACCAAATGCTTTGGTGAAATCTATAAATACGGGACCTCCTTGCAAGTTGATTGTAGGAAATATTACGATAACGTATCTATACTCGCTAACGGTTGTAATGATACCTGTCCTACTCGGCAGATTTGATCTCTACTTCTGTAGTACTGTTGTGACGCGCCATTTGATCTCACGGGTTACCAGCTTTCAGTCTGACATAATGGGCCCATTTCATTAATATCTTGAGTTCCCTTTCAACAACAGGAATTGCTGAGTTTTCTTTGAATTCTTTATGAATTGTCTCTCCAGTTACTACTTCACTAGCAATATTAAGTTTTAACTGATAATGTACAAGAACGTTCAATAAAATTCTACAGGTAAACCTTAAGGGCCAGGTGTTTTTTTCAATGCCGACAATTATTATTTTCATCATTTATTCACTTTAGAAGCTTGTCACGAGAGCTGTTTTCTGCTTATACGCTTTCAATTATCCCACCAAGCACTTACTCAGATCGCTCATCGTATTTTCACTTTGCAGTTCAGAAAAAAATTGATGCAATTCATTGAGTACGTCCTTACACTCTCCCAGGAACACATTATTTCCTCATCTCAGTAAGACGATAAATTTTTTTCTCTTGTTCCTTGCGAGTCTCAGCAAGTGGTATAACGAGGCACACTCTTCAAGTGTCTTTCTCGATTCACATCGTATTTTTTGACCTTCTACTCGCTTTCATTACTGGCATTTTAGTTTCGCTTTGATCTTTTTCATTTCCATTTAGTGCTCAGTAGAAATCTTAGGTTGATTTAAGGCTTACCAAGGCAAGTATATTAAAATTCTATAGTATGAATTGCTAATTTAGACCTTGCCATACTCCAGCAATGCACATCTTAACTTATTTTTGGCATACAATATCCACCGGTCAATATCAGATTTACATTTGGGACATGCTCTCTACAGTTAAGACGAATGCTTGCCACTAACTACTTGTCGTCGTGTGTTTTTATTCAACTTCTAATGACCACGCCACCAGTACATTTTCTGTTTGGACTGCTTAATACAACTTTTCTCTGCACAGTCATTTGTGAGATACGCCGGGATTATTTCTGTAGAAATTACACGTCTTTCTAAATTGTGTAATGCATATATTCTTTCCAGACTACTTGCTAATGCGTTGCTGAAAAAGGTAAACTCGATTGTTGGTCGGGAAGTTTTATCATTTCCGAAAAAATCCCTCAAGTGCGGATTCTTTACTAAATCAGAGTTCTCACGAAAACTTTAAATTGAGTAACTGGTGCTGGGTACAAATTACACAGTTCCAACCAACATATGTTATCAGCTCTTCGAGGTTACCACGAGAGAGGTATAATGTCTGAAAAACATAGCTCTTTCATTTTTAGGATTCTTCCCATACGGTGCGTAAATATTAATGAAACGAAACTTTGAAATCTTACGACTAATCTCGTTGCCTGATTAAATATTTCAAGTTTTTATAGGTATGCTTTACGTAACAAAAAACTGTCTCCAACACTTTTCCGTTATCATATTTACAACCTCCTGCAACAGTATTAGCACCAGAGGCGCTGTCGCTGACTTTCTAGCTTTTTTAACTATGCACTTGTTGCTAATGTGTTTGCTCGTACACTGGTATCTTTCCTTCGGATCTGCCCACTATGGTCCGTAAGCTGCTTCTCATTTTGTAGCTTCAGTTAATAATCAACCAATTCAGAATATTTACCTACACTTGTGTCTTTCTCCCACGGAGATTTCTCTAATTTTGGTTACTGGAGTGAACAGTTATGTAACAAGCGACGTCAGTACCTTTCGATTTGTGTGTGTCCGCAAAGGGGATATTCTGAGCGACTTCCCGCCAGTGGGAGCTGCTTTTCTGCTTGCGCTTGGGGCTCAAGGGTTATCTCGTTTGGCATAGGTCTCTACTTACCCTGACGAGTCAGCTAGCGGAGCAGACAGATCTGTCTGCAATCAACAGCTGGGGACAGTCAGGTGTCGCTGTATCCACTTACGACGGCTGTTCCACTTAAGGGGTTTCTTTTTTACATTGACTGGTTTTCGGGATGTGCCCACACAGCCATCTAAACAGTGGCATGTCAGTTACGACGGATACGAACGAAAAGACAATGGAAAACTTAGTCCCTCAACGGAGAAAATCGCTGAGCCGGCAGGGGAGCGAGGCTGGACTCCTTCTACTAGCAATCCGCCGCGCTGAACGCGGCGTTACAGAGGCGGCCTTTAGTGGTTCCTTGTGCCGCATTCGGTGGGAGTCCCGGTCGCGACCGCGGCTGGATACGTCAGCGGCATGTTTACAGCCGCTCGCCTATGTGAGATGGCATCGTCGCCTAGCGGCAACTGGGCCAAGCGGCTGCGCGGCCACTCTACTGGCGAATCGCGAACAGCCGATGTTCTCGGCTGGCCGTCTTACAGATCTGAAGTGCTATATAGTCTGACATTTACGAACGATAAGGAGTGCTTCAACAAATCAAATCTGGCGTATACCGTTAAGCAAAGCCAGCGTGACTAGTACCGAACTGCTCCTCAAAATACACGTCCGTATGAACTAAACACCCGGCTTACATGGTCAGAAGGAATTCGAAAACAGTACAAAAACCCACACCAGAATGAGATACTTCTCATCGTTAACATTTCCATCCGAGTTTGTGAACTTCAAGAAACTTTCACATTTCTCTACAATTCGATTACACATTTGATTATCCTTTGACGGAAACGACAGAAGCATACTCGCACACATTAAATCCCATGTTATGTTCTAAGAGGATTCCGCCTGCTTCAGAAACGAACTAAAGCACGACTTAACGTAAGCTTCATAGTGTGTCTACCAGAAACCTTTTCTGTCTTCAAAATTATTCCTTGATCAGTTATCTACCATCAACATCACAACACCAGAAGACAAAGATCAACAACTACAGTATACAGCTACAAAGTACAACCAACGAAAAAAGCAAGTTTGCCTCGCAAGTAACAGCAATTTAGAGCTTTGCTGTGCGACTTATCTAGAGAACGGCTCGAGGCAGACAACCACGCAGCTCGAGGGTGGACCCCCTCCTAGCGTCGCTTGGAATAACAATCTGTAATTGTCTCCACACAGGATCAGAAGAGAACTTTTGCGAATGACGTGGCAATGTCAGCCTTTCTAATAAAGCGCCATATATATGTGAAATCTACAGAAAGTCTCTGCCCTCCCAATCAAGCAGGAGAACGGCCATTTTTATTCCAGTCTCAATTGTGGTTTCCTGTAGTTATGTAGTTAGGTGTTGTAGCTGTTTCGACATTGAATTTTCATCGAAGAGGAGTAGGCTTCGAATCATATCTTCAACGACCTCGTTCTCCTGGAGAATAAACTGCCCCACTTGCCTTTATTAAATCACTCCTCTCAACTTACCAACACTACGCCAATTTCTCAGATGTTTCAGGTCTACGTCGGCGATTCTTAGTGGATCACGTGTTAGATGGCGTATGGGACATTTAACGATTTGCCATCATGTGTCCTCAGGTTGACGTGAGGACTTATCGCACAGCACAGTGCGTTACTAGAGGAGCGCAGCGTGGTGGAGCAGTGCTTCTAGAACGGGTTTCAAATTCTGACGGGGCGAGCTTTAAATATTCAACCAGTAATTTGATTTAATTTTTCGTTGTTTCCCTACATATACCATGGTCAGAGACACGTCGAAAGCATCAATTTGAAGGAATGCAAAAATATAATTATAGGCAATATAAAAATTAGACGTTTCCGAAAAATCGTGCAACCTCAAGAGCATTTAGAGCTGCTTGAAAATCTTCAGCACACAACGTGGGACAGAGCCGGGGTCAGAGCAAATGGTCCATGGTTTGCATTATTACTCAGTGGCGGTTAGTTGCAACGACTGGAATCTTCCGACGCGAGAGTGTAAGTGACAGAGCACGCCGTGTATCCCACTTTTCTTATCAGGAGCGAGATATTCAGATGATTGAGGGCAATGGGGATTTTTCTGTCCTAAGCGAAAGTGGCACAAAGTTAACGGTCACTCGCACTTCCGGTGACGCAGAGACCGATGAAATAAACAGGAAGCGTTCACAAAGTAAACGGCGTGAAGTTCGACAGACTGCGCAAGCAAGTGAGGTAGCGATCTGAGTCGGAAAACCTCAACACAGGCAAAGTCATTCACTCTATGATTAATGGCGCGTATCGAGTAATTCAGAGCGTAGCGCCAACTGCCGGACAAGTGGGGGAGCGCGGCATTTACGTAGATTGTCGCGTCAGCGGACGGGCCCACGTGTCACGACCGCGGTGGCGCCGTCCACGGGAGCAAGCTGCGGCCGTGCTATCAAGCCCGACCATCTTTGACCTTTCGCCCATATCTGTTACCAGGTTGAGCATCAATCGCAGTCTGATACTAAAGGGGTTTATTATTTGAGCATTCCACATTTCCATTCGCACTTTGGTTGAAAACGTTTCTAGATATCGCTGGTTTTCAAAACGTTATCCAGGATCTGGACGGTTGGTCCGTAATAGTGTAATGGATGGGTAGGCTTTGTGGTCAGGTTTATTCTTTCCACACAGGAAGAAACCTCAGGACGGATGTCTGGGGAAGCAGTTAGTGTCACCTGATACATCTAGGCATCACACATCCAGCAGGAAGTACACAACTCATTTAGCTACCGGACTTTTTGGCGTGGGCAGCACTGTACCAGACAGGCATGTTTCGCCACGAAGCAACTGACTGATAACGTCGATTTTAAAGCTCGTGGCTAATTGGCCCACCTCGATTATACTGATCCGTTATTTCTGGTCCTGTGCTATGATAATACTGCGAGCTGGGATGGTTTCTTTGGAACAAACGAAGATTTGCTTCCACACCTTCGCAAACCCGAGCTGATTCTCTCTCTTCACGGAAAGATTAAAGGTTGTTTAATCCATCTTCCCATTTCCTTTCAGAGGCAGTGTACTTCCGTCTATCACCAACCTGATAACAGTATTCATCACCTACTTATACACTCAAGAGCCAAAGAAACTGGTATAAGCATGCGTGTTCAGATACGGAGGTAATTAAACACACAGTACAGCGCTGCTGTTCGCAACGCCTATATAGGACAAGCGTCGGACGTAGTTATATCGATTACTGCTGCTACCATGGCAGATTATCAAAAGTTAAATGAATCTGACGTGGTAAACGATGGGACACAGCATTTCCGAGCTAGCGATGATGTGGGGATTTTCCCATACGACCATTTAACGAGTGTACCGTGAATATCAGGAATCCGGTAAAACATCAAATGAACATCGCTGCAGCCGGAAAATGATCCTGCAAGAACTGGACCAAAGACATTGAAGATAATCGTTCAACGTGACAGAAGTGCAACCCTTCCGCAAATTGCTGCAAACTTCAATGCGGGGCCATCAGCAAGGGTCAGCGTGCTAATCATTCAACGAAACATCATCGATATGGGCTTTCGGAGCCGAAGGCCCATTCGTGTACCTTTGATGACTGCACGACACAAAGCTTTACGCCTCCCCTGGGCCAGTCAACACCGATACTGGACTGTTAATGACTGGTAGCATGTTGCCTGGTCGGACGAGTCTCGTTTAAAATTGAATCGAGCGGATGGACGTGTACAGGTATGGAGACAACCTCATGAATCCACGAAACCTGCACGTCAGCAGGGGATTGTTCAAGCTGGTGGAGGCTCTGTAATGGTGTAAGGCGTGTGCAGTTGGAATGGTATGGGACCCCTCATATGTCTAGATACGACTCTGACAGGTGACACGTACGTAAGCATTCTGTCTGATCACCTGCATCCACTCATGTCTATTGTGCTTTCCGAAGGATATGAGCAATTCCAGCAGGACAATACGACACCCCACACGTCCAGAATTTCTACAAAGTGGCTCCATAAACGCACTTCTGATGAGCTTAAACACTTCCGCCCTGGCCACCCCCCCCCCCCACCCCCCCAAGGCATGAACATTATTCAGCGTATCTGGGATGCCTTGCAACATGCATTTCACAAGAGATCTCCACCCCCTCGTACTCTTACGTATTTATGGACAGCCCTGCAGGATTCATGGTATCAGTTCCCCCCAGTATTACTTCAGACATCAGTTGAGTCCATGCCACGTCGTGTTACGGCACTTCTGTGTGCCCTATACGATACTGGACAGTCGTACCAGTTTCGTTGGCTATTGAGTGTATGAAGAACCAAAGTTAACGCAAACACTAATTAAGGAACAAATGTATCTCCCCTCACTTAAAAAATGCAGCGTTTAGCCACTTTAAGACATGTTTGACTCTTCCGATCATCTTTCGAAGTTTACGAAATCCCGCAGCAGCAAACGTGTCTTTCAGTAACATAAAAAAAGCTAAGAAAATTATTGGTCCACTTCTACATTTCCATACATAGCCTACTACGTAAGCAGTGCAAAATGCATGGCTGACTGTACTTTTTACAAATACTGCCGAAATTCTGTCCTATTCCATTCGCGAACTGAGGCAAGGAAAAAAACTGTCTGTACGCATCTGTATACGCCGGTGCCTACAATTTCTCCCACTCTGTTTCCAATAAATGTTCTCACGCAACAGAGTCTCGCGAGATCTACGCCGTCTCTTCCAGGGATTTAAGCTCCCAGAAGATTTCTGCTATACTTACGCATGTGCTATATCGGAGGAGGAAAATTTAGAAACTGTGGGCCCCGTTAACTGTGCCTGTTCTACACCAGTTATCTAGTCAGAGCTGCTGCGAAACCGATCCATAACCAAATTAGATTGCTTTTATACGCCTAGATATTTCATGGAAGTAACTGCTTCCAGTGTTGGTTCTGTAATCGTGTAATCATACAGTCATGGGTCTTTCTGTCTATGTATACGCAATACGTTACGTGCTTTTACGCTGAGAGTCAGTTGCCACACACTGCACTAGCGTACATCAACAGATCTTCCTGGATTTCCCTGCCATGTTGTAGCGTTACGACCCCTATGTAAAAAAAAGTAGCATCATCTGCAAAGAGGCTCCTGAAACTTCCAATTTTTTTGTTTGTTTTGGTTTTAGGGCGAAAAACTGCTATGGTCATTAGCGCCCGGTCCGTGACTTAGGAAACAGTAAAAAACCGAAAATGGAAGCCAGCAGCAATGGGAACGAAACTCAAAAAATTGAAGAAACTAAAAGCAGAAGGAAGGCTTAAAAATCCACTACAGAAAGGGGTTGGTTGTCCCCAAAAAAGCTTCAAATGACTGACGTCATTTTACTGGCACTAATAAACTCGAGAACGCGATCGGCCGAGCGCGTGTCATCTGTTAAAATGGAAGAAATATCAGGTGACAGCTGTATACGGGCGCGTAACGGAGTGAAATAGGGGCACTCAATTAAAAGGTGTCTTACCGTCCACAGCTGAGAGCAGTGGGGACAGAGTGGGGGAGGATCACCGCTTAAAAGATGTCTATGGCTAAAAAGACAGTGCCCTATCCGGAGTCTCGTTAAAATTACCTCCTCCCGACGACGCGTTCGGGAGGAAGAGGTCCAAGCACAAGGAAGAGCTTTCACGTCCCGCAATTTATTATGGGGAAGTGTCGACGAATGTGCGTGCCATAAAAGAACAACACGACAACATAAAACGCTCCGTAGATCGGCGAAGGGAATTGATTGAATAGCTGGCCGGAGAAGAGAGACTGCTGCCTTGGCCGCTGTATCGGCCGCCTCATTTCCACAGATACCAACGAGTCCCGGGAGCCAGAGGAACGCCACCGAGACGCCCCCCAGGTGGAGCAAGCGCAGACAGTCCTGAATCCGGTGGACCAGAAGGTGGACAGGGTAAAGAGCTTGGAGACTGAGGAGAGAGCTGAGAGAATCTGAACAGATAACATACTGTATCCGCTGATGGCGGCGGATGTAGAAGACAGCCTGGAGAACAGCATAAAGCTCCGCAGTACAAACCGAAAACTGGTCGGGAAGCCGAAAGTGATTTGGGGTGTCGCCAACAATACAGGCACTCCCTACACCAAACGATGTTTTTCAGCCATCAGTGTAAATAAACGTGGCTTCCTTCATTTGTGCACGTAGAGCAGAAAATGTCCGACGATAAACAAGTGAAGGGGTACCATCCTTGGGAAATTTACAAAGGTCACGGAGCAGGCAGATCCGGGGACGGAGCCAAGGCGGTGCTGTACCCCAAGTTGTCAAGAAGGTTTTAGGGAAGCGGAAGGAAAGTGAATGGAGCAGTTGACGGAAGCGGACTCCCGGTGGTAGTAGGGAGGAGGGGCGGCCTGCATACCCTACATCAAAGGAGGCGTCGAAAAAAATGTCATGGGCTGGATTAGCAGGCATGGAATGCAGATGGCTAGCATAAGGACTCAGAAGAACTGCTCGCCGATTGGACAGCGGAGGTTCAGCAGTCTCAGCATAAAGGCTTTCCACAGGGCTGGTGTAAAAAGCTCCAGGCACTAAACATAATCCACGGTGGTGGATAGAGTCGATACGACGAAGAATAGACGGCAGCGCAGAGGAGTAGACTATGCTTCCATACTCCAATTTCGAGCGCACTAAGGCGCGATAGAGGCGGAGAAGGACCACACGGTCCGCTCCCCAGGAGGTACCATTCAGGACACGGAGGGTGTTGAGGGATCGCAGACAGCGAGCCGAAAGATAGGAAACGTGGGAGAACCAGCACAGCTTTCTGTCAAACATAAGACCCAAGAATTTAGCGACGTCCGAAAACGGAAGGTTGACAGGTCCTAGATGTAAAGAGGGCGGAAGAAACTCCTTACGTCGCCAAAAATTAACACAAACGGTCTTACTTGAAGAAAAACGGAAGCCAGTTTCGATGCTCCAAGAGTGGAGGCGATCTAGACATCCTTGAAGACGTCGTTCAAGAAGGCTGGTCCGTTGAGAGCTGTAGTAGATCGCAAAATCGTCCACAAAGAGGGAGCCCGAGACATAAGGAAGGAGACAATCCATAATTGGATTTATGGCAATGGCAAACAGTACAACACTCAGCACTGAGCCCTGGGGTACCCCGTTTTCTAGGGAGAAAGTACGGGAGAGAGTAGTGTTCACCCGCACTCTAAATGTGCGCTCTGCCATAAATTCGCGAAGAAAAAGGGGCAGCCGACCTCGAAAGCCCCAAGAGAACAGTGTGCGGAGGATGCCTGTCCTCCAACAGGTATCGTATGCTCTCTCCAGATCAAAAAATATTGCTACTGTTTGGCGTTTCCGGAGAAAATTTTTCATGATACAAGTGGAGAGAACAACAAGATGGTCAACTGCAGAACGATGCTTTCGGAAACCGCATTGGGCAGGTGTTGAAAGACTGCGGGATTCCAGCCACCAAGCTAAACGGCAATTCACCATACGCTCCAAAACCTTACATACACTACTCGTGAGAGAAATGGGGCGATAGCTAGAGGGGAGATGTTTGTCCTTTCCAGGTTTCGGAACAGTAACGACGATAGCTTCCCGCCATCGTCTGGGAAAAGTACTGTCGGTCCAAATTCGATTATAAAGGCGAAGGAGGTGACGCAGACTATACGTTGATAAATGCAACAACATTTGGACGTGGATACCATCCGGTCCTGGGGCGGAGGAGCAAGAAGAAGAGAGTGCATGTTGAAGTTCCCGCAAGGAGAAAACGGTATTGTAGCTTTCGCGATTTTGAGAGGAGAAAGCAAGAGGTCGCACTTCCGCTGTACGTTTCTTCGGGAGAAACGCTGGCGGGTAATTTGAAGAGCTCGAAATCTCAGCAAAGTGCTGACCCAATGAGTTAGAAATTGCGACGGGGTCCACTAATGTATCATGCGCGACAGTGAGCCCAGAGACCGGGGAGAAACTAGGCGCGCCTGATAACCGTCGAAGCCGACTCCAAACTTCCGAGCAGGGAGTGAAGGTGTTAAATGAGCTAATAAAGAATTTCCAGCTTGCCTTCTTGCTATCGCGGATGACACGACGGCATCGCGCTCGGAACTGCTTATAGCGGATACAGTTGGCCAAAGTAGGATGGTGGCGGAAAACGCGAAGAGCACGTAGCCGCTCACATATTGCGTCACGGCAGGCCCCGTTCCACCAAGGAATTGGGGGGCGCCGGGGCAATTCGGAGGTGCGTGGTACTGAACGTTCCGTAGCTGTAAGAATAACGTCGGTAATATGTGTGACCTCATCGTCGACGCTGGGAAAGTAACGGTCATCGAATGTCGCTAGAGACGAAAAAAGTGTCCAATCGGCTTGGGCAAACTTCCAGCGTCGCGGGCGCATATATGGCAGTTGAGGCTGCAGTCTAAGGATACATGGAAAGTGGTCACTCGAGTGTGTATCATCAAGGGCGAACCATTCGAAGCGCCGAGCTAGCGGAACAGTACCGACCGAAAGGTCCAAATGAGATAAATTTGTCGTGGAGGCAGACAAAAATGTAGGGACCCCAGTGTTGAGGCAAACTAGATCCGCTTGGTGGAAGACGTCTAGCAATAGTGAGCCACGTGGGCAAGGATGTGGAGATCCCCAAAGCGGGTGGCGGGCATTGAAGTCCCCAAACAGCAAATAGGGGGGTGGAAGCTGACCAAGAAGATGAAGGAGATCAGCTCGTGCCATTGGTGTGGACGATGGAATGTATACAGTACAAAGAGAAACGGTATATCCAGAAAGGCAAAGACGGACAGCGACAGCTTGGAAGGAAGTGTTTAAATGGATTGGGTGATAATGGAGAGTATCATGGAGAAGAATCATGAGTCCTCCATGGGCTGGAGTGCCTTCAACAGAGGGGAGATCAAATCAGACGGACTGAAAATGGGGGAGAACAAAACGGTCATGGGGACGCAGCTTTGTTTCCTGAAGACAGAAGATGACCGGCGAGTAGGATCGTAAGACGATCGACAATTCATCCCGATTGGCTCGAATGCCGCGGATATTCCAGTGGGCAATGGACATAGGGTGAACAGAAAATGGAGGAATGTGACCAAGGTTGCTGTCAACTCAACGACTGCTCAGAGCTTGCGACCGACAGCATGGAATGGCATTCAGTCGAAGGCAGAAGATCCTGATCCATAGGTTGGTCAGGAGCAGCTCCTGCCACCAGCGATCGGCCGGTTGAGCGGCCGCCAGCAGTGCGCCTCGGCGACACAGAAGACGGCCGAGGGCGATTTCCGCCAGGTGGTGCTGTAGATGGGACACGCCTTGGCGGAGAAGGAGAGGAACTGGGTTTCTTTGTAGCCTTCTTGGAAATATGATGTTTAGAGGAAGGAGGAACCGATGGTTGTGAAGTTGGGGTACGTAAAAACTCTTCACGAGTATGCTCTTTTTTCGAAGTCTTGGTGTCTGACTTTTGGGCTCGAGATTTAGCAGGACCCGACGAAGGGTGAGCCAGAGAGTGGGCAGGCGAAAGTGGTGAGGTTGAACGGGCGATCTTTGCGCTGGCCGATCTGACGACCATGGCACTAAAGGTGAGGTCGCAAGTCTGCGTGGCCGCCTCCTTTGTTGGCCGAGGAGAAGCAAGGACAGTGCTGTATTTTCCTGTCTGAGGCACGGTGGGTTGTCGACTGGCTTATAATTTTCGAGCAGCAAAGGTCGACACCTTTTCCTTCACTCTGATTTCCTGGATGAGCTTTTCGTCTTTAAAAACGGGGCTATCTCGAGAGGAAGCAGCGTGGTCACCCATACAGTTGATGCAGCGAGGGGATGGAGGTGGACAAGCACCCTCATGGGCATCCTTGCCACACTTAACACATTTTGCCGGATTGGAACAGGACTGGCTGGTGTGATTGAATCACTGACACCGATAGCAACGCGTAGGGTTTGGGACGTAAGGGCGAACGGAAATTATCTCATAGCCTGCTTTGATTTTCGATGGGAGTTGAACTTTGTCAAATGTCAAGAAGACAGTGCGGGTTGGAATGATGTTCGTGTCAACCCTTTTCATAACTCTATGAACAGCCATTACGCCCTGGTCAGACAGGTAGTGCTGAATTTCTTCGTCAGACAAGCCACCGAGGGAGCATGTATATACGACTCCACGCGAGGAATTTAAAGCGCACTGCGCTTCAACCCGGACAGGGAAGGTGTGGAGCAGTGAAGTAAGCAGCAATTTTTGTGCCTGGAGGGCACTGACTGTTTCTAACAACAAGGTGCCATTCTGTAATCTGGAACAAGACTTTACAGGACCTGCAATTGCGTCGACACCGTTCTGAATAATGAAAGGGTTGATCGTGGAGAAGTCGTGACCTTCGTCAGACCGAGAAACAACAAGGAACTGTGGCAACGATGGAAGAACTGACTGTGGCTGAGACTCAGTGAACTTGCGTTTGTTAGCAGACATAGTGGAAGGTGAGGAAACAATTGCGGAAGAATCCCCCATGATTACCGGCGTCTCCGATGGCGCGCTCCTCCCTTGTGGGGGCCCTCTCTGAGGGCACTCCCGCCTTAGGTGGTTGTTCACACCTCAGGTCACACCTCCCGACAAACGGACGGAGGGAATAATCGGCACTTTCGGGAGGTATCAGCTCGGGTAATCACCCCTCCCTGGGCCTGGCCATTACCAGGGGGTACGTACGTGTCCTACCTGTCTACCCGGGGTACCCGGGGCGGGGAATTACGCGTTACCCCGTCACCGGCTACGCACAAAAATGCGTGGGTCAGCCTTCAGACACGCACAGGGAGGAAGAAAGAGAAAAAGAAAGGGAAAGGAAAGAAGAGAGGTCTCAAACGGCACAGCGGAGAAAAGGGGAAAGGGAAAAGGTAAGGAAAAAAGAAGGACAAAGGAAGGATGAAGACATACAAGCGGAGAAAGCGAAGAATGCGTTACATTTACGAGCGTCCGTCTCCGGATGTAGGCACAAACCATACTCCCAGAGGGGGAGAAAGGAAAGGAAAGAGCCTGAGGTGAGGGGACGGGGGGCGAAGACGGGGGATAGGGAAGGATGCGGAAAAGGAAGGTATGCAGCCCGGAAAGGAAGGAGGGCGACATTAGCTCGGGGTCCCATGCTCGCTATGCACGTATCCACAAAAGAGTTGTGGACCCCCTGGAGGGCTTCCTATGTTGTCTATTATGTCACATATATTGTGAAAACAATGGACTTACTATCACTCCCTTCAGGCTCGCTCGAAGTCATTTTTACCTCTGATAAAGGAATAAACCAACCTTTTACTTTACTGAACTTTGAAGCCAATCTGCAGATACGTATTATGTTCTGACAATATTCTCTGATTTAGCATAAAATTCTCGTGTAGAATTTAAGATGTGGACTAAAAAATACGTACACAAGTTTGAAAATTAAAGCCTACCAGATGTATAAATTTAACTGATACATACACGGCAGTGGACCGGTTGTGGGTGTTCAAGAAACCAACTCCCATTTGAACAGATAAATTTCTTAAGTAAAATGTCATACGTTACAGGTTCTGAAATTATCCAGAGGTATTAATGGTGGTGATACAAAAAATCTTCGTGAGAGCACATCTACATCTACATGGATACTTTGCACATCACATTTAAGTGCCTGGCAGAGGGTTCATCGAACCACCTTCACAGTTTTCTGTTATTCCAATCTCGTACAGTGCACGGAAAGAATTAACACTTGTATCTTTCCGTACAGGCTATGATTTCCCTTATTTTATCGTGGTGTTTGTTCCTCCTTATGTAGGTCAGTGTCAAAATATTTTCGCATTTGGAGGAGAAAGTTGTTGATAGGAATTTCGTGAGAAGATTCCGTCGCAACGAAAAAAGTCTTCTTTTAGTGATGTCCAGCTCAAATCCTGTATCATTTCTGTGACACACTTCCCCATATTTCGCGATAATACAAAACGTGCTGCCTTTCTTTGAACTTTTTCTATGTACTCTGTCAGTCCTATCTGGTAAGGATCCCACACCGAGCAGCAGTATCCTAAAAGAGGAGGGACAAGTGTAGTGTAGGCAGTCTCCTTAGTAGGTCTGTTATATTTTCTAAGTGTCCTGCCAACAAAACGCGGTCTTCGGTTAGCCTTCCCCACAACATTTTCTGTGCGTTCCTTCCAATTTAAGTTGTTCGTAATTGTAATACCTAGGTATTTAGTTGAATTTACGGCTTCTAGATTAGACTGATTTATCATGTAACCGAAGGTTAATGAATTCCTTTTAGTACTCGTGTGAATGACTTCACGCTTTTCGTTACTTAAGGTCAACTGCCACTTTTAGCACCATACAGATATTTTTTCTAAATCGTTTTGCAGTTTGTTTTCATCTTCTGATGACTATTAGTCGATATACGACAGCGTCATCTGAAAACAACCGAAGACGGCTGCTCAGATTGTTTCCCAAATCGTTTACATAGTTAAGGAACAGCAAAGGGCCTGTAACACTGCCTTGGGGAACGCCAGAAATCAGTTCTGTTTTACTTGATGACTTTCCACTTATTACTACGAACTGTGACCTCTGACAGGAAATCGCAAATCCTGTCACATAACTGAGACGATATCCCATAAGCACGCAATTTCACTACGAGTCGCTTGTGTGGTACAGTGCCAAAAGCCTTCCGGAAATCCAGAAATACGGAATCGATCTGATATCCCTTGTCTGACGTGGTTGCGTCCGCACAACGCGAAATTTAACAGCGAAAAGCCCCCGTAACCATTTATTCGCTACCAAATGTAACTACAAATTCTCCCTAATTATGGGCTCCCAGTAATTCGACATTCGATTCTGAAGTACTCCGAGAATGTGGGCATGCTGGTAATGAGAATAAATCAGTTTGCGCCTGCGCGGGAATACAGTGATTTTGCCGTAGCATTTCTTTTTCCTGATACTCTTGAATAGAACTCCAGTCCATTGACCAAAGGAACCATCCCAGCTAGCAGTATTACCGTAACACAAGGCCAGAAATAACATAATTAGTATAATCGAGGTGGGGCAGTCAACCACGAGGTTTAAAATCGACGCTATCATTCAGTTACTCCATGGCGAGACATGCCTGACCGGAACAGTTCTGCCCACGCCAGAAAGTCAGGTAACTGAATGACGTGTGGACCCACTACTGGATGTGCGATGGTTACACTACTTGCCTAAATGTATCAGGTGGCATGTATTGCTTCCCCCGTCCTGAGGTTTCTGCGTGTGTGGAAAGAACAAACCTGATCACAAAGCCTGGCTGTCCATTACACTATTCTGCCTGGGGCTGCACGTGGTAGTGCAATGGTCAACGCACTACTCCCATCGGGGAGAACTGGAGTTCGAACTCCTGGTCAGCGACCCAGAATTTCATTTTACTTGATTCCCGTAACACAGTCCCTGTCTTCGTTCTGTCCCATACTTTGGTGCACTTTTTAATGACCTCGTCTCGACGAGACGTTTAAGCCCCGATATTCCTGCCTTCCTTCCAAATCCAATTCTCCATTTGTACTCTCAGCAAGGCACCTTCTGCGGTGCGAAGTGGATATCTTACGTAAAAGTCGTATCCATCCATGGCCGTTTTCGGTATCTATAGACACAGGCTGAAAGTTTCGTGCCGGAGTTTCCAGGGGCAATTTTATGCTAACACGCAGAAACTGGTGTTTAAGGCAATTTAACTGAAATCCGAAAACACGGCATTAAAGGTTTATTAGTTCAAGTAAAACTTAATTGTACAATTTATGATTACAGTACAGTAAAACTATGTTGTTGCGATGTTATTTACCTGTTATGGTGGACACAAATGTCAATCCTGTGATAACGATGTTTACAAATTTTTTTTAGCTTTCTCGAACTGGTAGGATGATTAAAAAAATATATTTTTATGAAAATAAATTCATTCTTAATGCATTTCTTTACCTGGCATCTCAGTACATGTTCAACAGCTCACAGTGGTCGCGTGGTCTTCTTGTAACATCAATAGACGGTAAGCTGTCAGATGCTATGGATCTTATGAGTTTCCAGTAACGTATCTTAACGAAAATCTGAAAATAGGTTTCCAAAACTTGAGATCAAGAATACGCACCAGGCGACAGGAAGATGGGTCCCGTTTTTTGGGTGAAATTACGCGTAATAGAATTGACATGCGCGATCTGGAACTGACTTAAAACTGCACTGAGCATTCTTTTTAAGTCCTAGTTATGTTGCCATCTGAAATGGCTCGCGTCTGATCGGGTATAATCGGGAACTTTACGTGACGCAGTGCAAAATTTGAGCGACGTTACGGATCCACACAAAGACTTCAGTCCGTACAAAATAACTACCTGAACCTATTTTACAAAAGGACCTCCCATAGAGTACAGAAATACAGATTTTAAATTTTTGTGGGCCTTAGGCTACGGCTTAGATAGTTTAAATGCACTTCTCGTTCCCTTTCTTGTTGCTGTAGCGAATAGGGCACGCAAAGATTGTTAGCTTCCGTGAGAACTCAAGTATCTCTTATTTTACCTTCCTCGTGTTTTCGCGAAATATGCGTAGAAGCAATATATTGACTGATTCTTCAAGAATCGTACGCTCTCGGAATTTTGGCAGTAAACCGCACCGTGATGGACAGCATCTCGCGTTTACTAACCGTACGAATGTGAAGATCGTAGAACATTATTGGCTGAATTGTTCGGCCGCCTGGTTCATGTCTTTCTATTTGACGCCATTTCGATAAATTGCGTGTCGATAAAATGAAACGATTAATACAACATAAATACGCAGTCCCCGAGCGAAGAAAATCGACGACCGGGCCGGGAATCTAACCCAGAACCCCGCCATCTATGGACAGAGACGATAACCAGTAAACCATGAGCAACGGGCTCGATCATAGTTATCCGGCGTGACCATGACAACTACCACACAGACAAGATGCAGTCCCACCGTATTTAGTTGACAGGCTTCGTGCTACGTTTCCTCCTACACTTCTGAATTATGGCAACATTAAAACGGAAAGTAAATATCGGAATGTAGAAGTTTTGCAATTATCCGAAGTGCAATTGTGAAAGGAAGTGTGTAATCAAAAATCTCTTAAATTATTCAAATAAACTGATTTTTTTTTACAATTTAGGAAAATGTAGCTAGCAAGCATATGTGTTACGAGTAATTTATCCGTTTATCAGACAAATAGCGGTGAACTGATCAAAATTTATACATCTGGTTGGTTTTAATTATTCAAACATGTGTGTTTTTCGTAGTCTGATATTGTATTTTGAAACGAGGATATTATGCTGTATCAGGCAGGAAGATGATAATGTTCACAGAAAAATGTTCATACTGCCAGTACGTGATACGTATCTGCGGATCGACTCCAAACTTTAACATTTACTGGTAAGATGCATTTGCAAGTACGCAAAAAGCATAATTGTGGTGTCTATTATAACTGATTTGTCGAAGAACTGAATTTTATTTAATCAAAGGACATGCCATTTAATAGTAAAATTCGTATTTTGCAATTGCTGTTTATCTACGTCTGTCTACATATAAACTCCGCTAGCCACCGTATTGTGTATGGTGGAGGGTACGTTGTACCACAACTCATTTCCTTTCCTGTTCCAGTCGCAAATAGAGCGTGGGAAGATCGACTGTCTTGATGCCCCCGTGCGAGCCCTCATTTCTCGTATCTTATATTCGTGGTCCTTATGCAAAAGTTCTTGCATTTACTGGGAATCAGTTTTCAGTCTGTGCTTCAACATTTGATTTCCAGCCACACACCTTACGGTAGTAAGACCGCAACTTGTACAAAATTCTCTCTTAAAATGATATTTTTCTGTTACGAGACGATAGAAGGGATTCCTTTCATAAATTATTATATTTGCGCTGTCATTCTATCGTTTACAGTCCAATTTCAAAAAATGGATGAACCTTGAAAGAGTGGTTTAATCTTAAACCAAAGCTACAGTCAACCCGATGTGTTTGACCATCTTAGATCTTTATTGGGCACGTTCGTAATCGGGATGGTATGTGGTTACCTTCCTCTGACCTTTGAACTGACTTACGTAGTTACATTTTAACATGGATTCCGAATCACGGTGCAACTCCGCATTTGCAGAAACAAATTTTGCCGAAGATGGCTTACCAATCCTATGACCGACCGGGGCAGCAAGCCGAGACATTTGCACCGTAGTGTGGCACTTAACCGCTTTAACGTCGGGTCTTTCTTTCGATCTGTTTCTTCATCGTTTGTCAGTGGTTCTGTGCGGGTGTCGCTTGACATCTTACATATTCCATCGGTGAGAACACTGAGGAATTTGTATTACGGATGGTGGTTAGTACCCTGGCCATACGCGGTGGGCTACCGTGCCGGCTGCCACTGAGACACTATGTCGTGAATAATACAGAAGATTTCTTCTTTTTCTCTTGAGACGAAACTAGCTATTGCTAGAAGTACTGCATTGCACTTCCAAATCCTCACATGCACTCTGTTCGACATTTTCAAATGCTAGAAACTACTGTCGCAACAGGGACTTCCAAGTGGCGGTGCGTCGCGCGCCTACAGTAGGCCGCTTCTTAGCACGTTGTGCGTGCGGAGCGCTGAATGAAACACACGCGTCGAAGAAACGTTAGGGCACGACGTCATCGATTAGCGAGAACAAGGTGTATGTCACTCGGGACGGAAAATCGTCGCCGCCGCTATGAGCTGCATCAAAGAGACGCCACAGGCGACGCTGGCGGACAAAACGGGGCTGACGAAAAACACTGGCAGGTGCCTAAGATGTAGGCTTTATTGCGCCCGAGCAGAAGACCACACCGCTCGCAAGGATTCCCCTCTCCCTCCTTATATCGCAGGACGTACAGCATTTATCTTAACTTTCACATCCTCAAATCCATTGTGTGTCTCATGGCTATCACTATTCAGCCAGTGATGTTAGTCTTGATAGTAGTAAATACCGCAGTTCTCAGGATTCTTTCAGCTATGGACCTCTAGTTCTGCGTCATCTTAACTCTCCCGTTACCTGTTCACTGATCGTTTCTGGTATCTGAACTACTATTCAAGACAATTCCCGAAATGACGACTTTTTGCCTACATGACGGCAGTCTTCATATTGACACGAACGAGAACAACGCCTCAACGTGCACTCAGTTTCTCAGTTACTGTTATTACTTGTTGGACATTTGCTTCAGTTATGAATTTACTTTGACTCGCACTGGGCATCCTCCTTGTATCGACTACTGCTTTCAAAATTTTCTCATACGAATTTTAACGTATGATTACTGGTAAGTTTTACGTTCGCTTAAGGTTTTGTAGTGGCTTGTGCTCGTAAACAGTAAGTAAAGCCTGAAAATAACAGCCGAAATTGACCAAAGGTGGAACATAGATAATAGTTACATTAGAAGCGTAAATACATTGCAATTTTAGAAACTTTGTGCAACTGTAGTATCTGCCAGAAGAAAAGAAAAGAATATATAACGCACACAAAAATTCCTTTATGCAAACTTCTTGTTGCAACCTAAGCTCAGTGGGACGGCTACTGTTGAGCAAACAAGTGAAAGTCTTGTTCATTTCTTGCAGCCAAAGGCGATTTTTTAAAACAATACTGCCAGAAAGAACTTCATGCATCCAACAAAGAGGAGATACCAATGTTTCCTCATGCAGGAGAAACTTGACTGACATACCGTCCGGCCGCCTACACTTCGACAGGCCTAACTCAAAATATTTCGAGAGCAGCACATTTCCCATAAAAAAAGCCATGACAGCTTCCTGATCATATCGTTATCCACTCCGAGATTCTGTAACGACTATGGTGATTCCGACGGCGACGAGAAAGTCTAATCTTCCGTTCTTTTTTGTACGGAGGCAGGTAAAATGTTAGATTCCTTTACATTCGTATTAACGATTTGATGGATCCGAGGGAGTGACTTAAAGTCACTCGCTGTGTTTATACAGCATACTACACACAAGACGCACAGCTGCAGATTTCGAGATTCACATTTTCATCCAGCATCTAGCTGACTCTCAGCGGGACGTACTTGAACGCGCAAAATAAAGCTTTCTTTTAATGGCCATTTTACATTATGGCGAAAACTTTTATCCAAATGACTATTTTGCGTGTTCATGTAGGTATGCTGGTTGCTGATTTTAAAAAAAGATAGGATGATGACAGCTAAACTCCCGAAAAGTGGCTGTGTGTTAGCGTTGTTCCGTTTTGTGCTGGATAAATGTGACGAAAATGACGTGGTGAGAACTAACTTCGTTACCAGGGAGAACAGTTTGGAGACTTCATTAGATACCTATAAGCAATCTAACAAGTGATCATAATGGTACTAAAGCGTTTATATCGGTGAAGAAAAGAGGCCACACTTCTCTTTGAGACTGGTCTTTTATACGGAGAACTGTCAGATGAAGAATGAGGAAGGAAATCGGCCATAAAATCTTTGATGGTACCATTTCGACATTTGTCTGAATGATTTAGGGAATCACAGTAAATGTAAATAAGGACAACTGGGTTAGTATACAAACCATGTGCCTCTAGACTCTTCAATTAATGGCATGAGAAAGCAAACAAAAATAACTTTTTCTTTGACATGATTTTTATAATCAGTTCCCTAAATATCTGCCACAGATCAAATACATGTACTTTTTATATTTGTTGGTGACAAAAGCCTGAGCTATCTTTTGCACCACTGTCGACGTAACTCTCTTCTACACTTCGATTAGCAAACGCGCTAATGCTTTATGTGTATACAGAAATAAGAGAATAGGTGTTCGGGTACTTACCTCTTCAACTTCTCTGGAGAACTTGACAGGTCGTAGGTAGTAGAGCAGCACACACACGTGGATGAAGTTTATGCAGACAAAGGCAGCATTCCAGAGGAAGGCATCGAAGGAGCACATAACCGTCCAGCCCCACAACGCAAAAAACGCGCACCCCACGAGAAGCGTGCATCTAAGATACAGTATGCCGTACATGCCATTCGGGGCAAGATAAGAAAGGAAGAAAAATGTATTGGCCAACTGGAAGTATACATGATTGATTGAGGCCCATTGAGTGCAATAAGATACACTGAAAACTGACGAAAATAAGGACACGCTATGGGTTGCATTAGGCCAGTCTTGTGATGAGCTGTGCATTTTGTGCGAATCTCCGTCGCTACCCGATCCTACCTGGGATATCGTCGGAGAGGTCACAGAAGCGAAAATTGTTAGATTGTCCATAAGAGCAGATTCTGCTGGGGGCCACGAAGAGCCTGCATTGTCACCGCTCCCTTCGACTAATGCTGTAGCCAAGGCACTGACAAAAGACATTGAGGTTAAACTTCCCCAAGACAATCTTCCGATATTCCAAAAATTAAGAACCCTCTGAGTATTAGCCGTGATTCTACATTTCACACTTAAATAGGTCTTACATTATACATTTACATATTTGTTTTGTGGCACGGATGATTTCTATAAACAAACGAGCCATCGGGCATCCTGAGCTTTGTCGCAGAAGTGGACCCAGCAACCTGGAAGAGAAAACTTTTATCACTTTCTTTTTATACGGTGCATCATCTGCGATGTAACTACGACAGCCTGGACGACGGAGATTTAAAAAAAAGAAAAAGTGTAACTTATTAGCAGTTCAGTTCATAACCGAAATAATGTTCGAATTTCACTTCACTTCGATCTTATGAAATATATCTGAAAGCGCTTCGTGCAACAATGTCAACGAGGTGTTTACCATTTCTGTATGATACGTGTAACTACAATACATACAGAAAACAAACTAATACACATGCATGCAGAAAAATTTGTGCGTGCACCATTGGCTTATAATTAAAATTAAAGTGTGCCTCGCTATAAATACTGTACTACCTATTGAATAGCATTGCATGCCGTACAAACTGTGTTCCTGAACAGCACAATTTACGTACACCTACCGTTCAAAAACTATCAAAACTTAGAAGCACCGGTAGTTACCTACAACTGCTTTCATCTGACACGAAGGTCTGATTTAAGGGTCGTGTATTAACAGAATTAATATGAATCTGTAGCTGAATATACTTCCGAAACATACCGGTCACATGCTTAGCTTCATTGTAGAATCTTAAACATTCGTCCGTAGTATTTAGGCTTCAGCTACACAATTTAAAATTAAAACTGATAGGTCCGCTTTCAATCAAATTTAAATCAATTTTTCCGATGTCCAAACAAAATTTCTTATCATTTATCATGCACGCACAAGGACCACTTTGACAGCAATTTATTTTGAACAGCGAACTTTGAATCAAATTTACGGTACTCACCAGAGGCGCTCCTAGTGCTTCCAACACTCTTCCGATAAGACTACAATTTTTGATCTACACAGCCAAAACAATTGTCCCTCACTCATCACTCGCATGTGCTCGCATACACAACGCTACGCGTACACTGGCGCTGCAGCAGTTTGACAACCGTTTGCGCCAACGTCTCAAAGAAAACTAAACAAGTCCATCGACAAGTTTCAAGTTTGCCAGCACTGCGTTTGAAATGCCACCTAGCGACCGTAGCGCGCACTACATTGTATCCCAGTGTCCTCTGTGAGCTCCGTGCGGAAGCTTCCCTGCTGAATGGACGCTCTGCTCTGGCTTGGTGCCAAATCTCTTTCGTTTTCTGCTCCGTTATGATTTTTTAGTTAGAAACGTGTTACCATAGACTTATCTAAATATTAAAAAATCAAAGGTACAAGTCTTAGAAAGGAAGGAATCACTATGGATCTCTAAAATTCACGCAAAATGTACTGAAAGAGCCATGCTGTAACGACGTGTCTTTGTGTTGTTCCGGAGTGTGTCGTTTTTACTATGTTGTAACGTTTGTTCTCAAAGTAAGCTCGCATAATTACTCTAGAAACTGTGTTACAAGAATGTTAAGAACCATCAAGTATTTCCACCTACTGGCATTTTCAGAGCAACTAAGATTAGTATAGCAGAAAAATTTCTATTCTGATTTACTTTCTTGCGCTGTAAAAGTGTATGTTGTCACACACAGATACTGATACCGAACTCGAATGTAAACTCGTGTAACAGAATTATGAGGTCATTTCAATGTGATATGTGATATATTCATCAATTAGTGGAATAGGAATCTGCTGAATACTGTAGGTAGTGTGAGTGAAGCGAGCAACACCTTCCAAAGAATAGAAAGGCGCCTAACACTTGGACTGAATCCGATTTGGGACAGACGTGTTATCTAATTACCATCTGATTTAAGAGCGATGTCCAGTCTGTCACTCGTCTTTGCATGTAGTAGTTGACGACTATCTTCTATTTTCTCCCAGGTGCAAACACGGGTAAGAATTCACATTTCGACAGAACATAATGTAGAATTCACTAATTATTCACTTCAGCTACTATCTGCCTCTGACAGGTAACATTACGTTCACATATGTCAGATTATTTCGCTTTATAGGGAGTTTCAAATATCTCAAGACCAGAAAAAAATCATAAAATGCTTTTATTTTGGATGATTTGTGCATGTGTTTTTAGTTAGATTACAGCGGGTATAACAGCAACAAAATTACCACTTAAGAATGTCCACGGTTTGCAATAAACAATTTAAATTAGTGCGTTAAATCAGTGCTGTCAAACATGAAGTCAATTACATATCACAATATAAAATTTACATTACGCTACCGGTGCCTTGACGACGCTACTGGATATTGACACTCGAGTGGTAGTAGCACCGCATTATTATTTCCCCTCGAGTTATAACATCTCTACATTGTTATTTCCACTCTACTGTCACTAAAGCCACATTCTTCTTGCCACTCTACTGCATTTTCTGAGTGAAGAAACAGGAACATCTGCCCTCCGGATACGGTCAGGTGTTGGTGTTCAGTGCTTCATGCTTCTGCTTGCCCCGCTTGGATAAGGTAGTGATTGAAGTTAAGCTGTTTGTTTCTTTGCTTTGATTTTGGTTATTACGCTTTCCTTGCTGACAGTCCAACTCAAACACAATTTTGAGTTTTTCAACTTAACTTCGTGAAATGTTTATGTGGTGCTCTGCACTGGAAACTGGTAAACCTGCCATGGTGCAGACGGGTCTGACGAAAACCTCCTTTCCGTTTCATGAAGGTTGTATGTTCAGCTTGTACTCGGATTTGAGTGATGCTCTGAAGCATTTATCGGAAAAACTTTTCAGTCGTGTTTAGTTGAATACAGCATTAAATTGTTTGTTTCTTTGCTTTGATTTTGGTTATTACGCTTTCCTTGCTGACAGTCCAACTCAAACACAATTTTGAGTTTTTCAACTTAACTTCGTGAAATGTTTATCTGGTGCTCTGCACTGGAAACTGGTAAACCTGCCATGGTGCAGACGGGTCTGACGAAAACCTCCTTTCCGTTTCATGAAGGTTGTATGTTCAGCTTGTACTCGGATTTGAGTGATGCTCTGAAGCATTTATAGGAAAAACTTTTCAGTCGTGTTTAGTTGAATACAGCATTAAATGACGAACGTTTTGTGTACACAAAAATAATTGTGAAGTGTTAGCTCGGTGAAAAGGTGCAAGGCCTGAAGACCTATATAGCCAACAGTATTTTGACTCGGTTGTTAAGTTCCGGTTGTGACTGCGGACGACCAGCACGTAGATAAGCTCTTAGTAAATCATATTTTGAGCATAATCATTAAATTTTTAATGCATTGTTCAAGCTTTCTCCTGGGCAGAGAAGGTTAACTAAAGAAGCAATTGAATTTGTGAACAACGTGGCTGAGTTGCACAATAATCGGAATCTTGTCGCCGATCGCGCCAGGACAGTAATCCGGTTGAAAGTGACTTCGCGCGATGTTGCGAATTTCGTTGGTAATCAACGGAAAGTGGCTTAGTTAAGCGATAGAGAGAAAATTATTGATTTTTTCGAAGGCATCAAGAATCTTCATCCGGATGCGTTCGTTAAGGTTGTCAGTGGTTGTGCGACAAGTTGGCTGAAGTAATTCAAACGAGTAAAATGCACGAGTAATGCTGTCAGTATCATGAACTTGTGGAGGCATGTGGACGGTATAGGCCCAGTGATTGCAGTGATGTGCCGTACGCGTTTGGTGTGCTTGATGGACATGGTACAAGCAGTCTTGTTGCATTTGCTTTCTTGAGTGCGGAAACCAAAGAGAATGTTGATCTGTGTTTAGAACAGTTCAAGCTGACAGCGAAGGTATTGTTTCGAAAACAAAAGTCCTATTGTTAGACAGTGATTTTGAGTCCATCCAATCCGCTATTGAGGTTTTTTTTTATTTTTATTTTTTTTATTTTTTTTATTTTTTTTTTTTTTACACGAACGTATTGCTGTGTAAAGTTCACGTAGGGCGTAACTTTCATAAACATGTTCGCGAATTGCAGCTTGAAAAATCTGATTTGACTACTTTGGCTGCTGTGAGCTTAGCTACAGAATCTTTAGAGGAACGAATCCAAGAGCTTTTGTTCTAAATAAACAACTCTCATGATACAGCGATTCTTGAAATGCTTGATTTAGCTTATTGCCTGACACCCTGATACCATCCTAATTTAAGGTACAGTTTAAACCGATGTGGTATGACTGTCGTGAAATGTGGGCACACGTTTTCGGAAGGAAATATCCAACTTTCATGACGGATGACACGAATCGTATTGAAGTCATAACAAACACGTGAAAGATGTAATAAAAAAATATTCAAGTCTTCCGTAATGTGTGAAGGGCCTGTTCGTTTTTTACAACCTTCATAAATTTAATACTGATTATCGATAGTATAAAATCGTCATCTTGAGTGTAAAAAGCTTCTTGATGGTAATCCTTGTCCGCTCCTAAACGAGGTGAAAAACGGCTTTCTGACTACCGCGCAGAAAACGTTTTTCAGCAATATCGACTTTGTCTGACACATGACTCAAAATTTAAGGTAAGGCTGCAGAAGTGCATTTGACTGGTGTTGAGCATACTGTCACCAGTGAACCATATTGTGCCTGCACTTGCGATTTTTTTCTGTTAACTTGGCATCCATGTAAACACATACTTGCCGCGAATTAGTCTTCAGCTTATATTAATAAATTTGGTTGCGATGACTGAGCGGTTTAATAGGCAAAGCAGTGTTACGATACAAAGAATCTGTCCTTTGTACAGTAAGGATGCCGTCGTCACGATTGACCCGAAACCTAAGCCACCACTGGCATGAGCATTAAGGTACCCTAAAATGCTAAAATTGTGTAAGGGCAAGTGAGACTGGGCAAGTAAATTACGTGACGCGTATTTCTATGAGAAATTTGCAGCGATGATGCACCTGTTTAGTGAATGGCAAAAATTGGGTCATCTTGAGAATGCAAATCTGGAAAGACTGTATGATGAACAGGCAATTGTTAATTCCTTGGCTGTTGATCACGATGCTACACTACTGGCCATTAAAATTGCCACACCACGAAGTGAAGTGCTACCGACGCGAAATTTAACTGACTGGAAGAAGATGCTGTGATATGCAAATGATTAGCTTTTCAGAGTATTCACACAAGGTTGGCGCCGGCGGCGACACATAGAACGTGCTGACATGAGGAAAGTTTCCAACCGATTTCTCATACACAAACAGCAGTTGATTGGCGTTGCCTGGTGAAACGTTGTTTTGATGCCTCGTGTAAGGGGGAGAAATGCGTACCATCACGTTTCCGACTTTGATAAAGGTCGGATTGCAGCCTATCGCGATTGCGGTTTATCGTATCGCGACATTGCTGCTCGCGTTCGTCGAGATCCAACGACTTTTAGCAGAATATGGAATCGGTGGGTTCAGAAGGGTAATACGGAACGCCGTGATGGATCCCAACGGCCTCGTATCACTAACAGACGAGATGACAGGCATCTTATCCGCATGGCTGTAACGGATCGTGCAGCCACTTCTCGATCCCTGAGTCATCAGATTGGGGCCGTTTGCAAGACATCAGCCATCTGCACGAACAGTTCGACGACGTTTGCAGCAGAATGGACTATCAGCTCGGAGACCATGGCTGCGGTTACCCTTGACGCTGCATCACAGACAGGAGCGCCTGCGATGATATACTCAGTGACGAACCTGGGTGCACGAATGGCAAAACGTCATTTTTTCAGATGAATCCAGGTTCTGTTTACAGCATCGTGATGGTCGCATCCGTGTTTGGCGTCATCGCGGTGAACGCACATTGGAAGCGTGTATTCGTCATCGCCATACTGGCGTATCACCCGGCGTGATGGTATCGGGTGCCATTGGTTACACGTCTCGGTCACCTCCTGTTCGCACTGACGGCACTTTGAACAGTGGACGTTACATTTCAGATGTGTTACGACCCGTGGCTCTACCCTTCATTCGATTCCTGCGAAACCCTACATTTCAGCAGGATAATGCACGACCTGCACGGGCCTTTCTGGATACAGCAAATGTTCGACTGCTGCCCTGGCCAGCACATTCTCCAGATCTCTCACCAACTGAAAACGTCTGGTCAATGGTGGCCGAGCAACTGGCTCGTCACAATACGCCACTCACGACTCTTGAGGAACTGTGGTATCGTGTTGAAGCTGCATGGGCAGCTGTGCCTGTACACGCCATCCAAGCTCTGTTTGACTCAGTGCCAAGGCGTATCAAGGCCGTTATTACGGCCAGAGGTGGTTGTTCTGGGTACTGATTTCTCATGATCTATGCACCCAAATTGAGTGAAAATGTAATCACATGTCAGTTCTAGTATAATATATTTTTCCAATGAATATCCGTTTGTCATCTGCATTTCTTCTTGGTGTAGCAGTTTTAATGGCCAGTAGTGTAGGATGGCTGACTTCGGTGGCGTATTTCAGTCGGCAGCGTTAACTGGTGCGAAATATAGTGAAAATGAAGTCGATTCTTTAAGTACGATTACACTTGTAAAAGTTGCCTCTGGAAATGGTTCCCAGCTGCATGAGTGTTTGCGGGAATCTTCTTTTGTACCGGCACATCTCCTTAGCAATATCTTTCTTCAGGAGCATTGGAAAACCACGGGACGCATAAAACGTCTGACGGCTTCACAAAGGTCTTATTGTTAGAAAACAGATCTGTATCATCTCAATCTTTCTGATAAGGAAGGAAGGAATGTAAGAAATGGTTGTTACATTATGCCCTCTATTATGGCAAAGGCAGTAGAGTTGATCAGACGCAGTTCTGGGTGAGCTCATCCTCAAAAGCCGGGCAAAGGGCAACAGGTAGGTTTGTTTTCCCGAATCTCTGTTGTGCAGATTACCTCATTAGAAAATGCATATGCTACTGTGATGACGCTAGGTAATCGTATATACATTTTCTGTGGGTTGAGGTTGAATGTGTATGAAATTAGGGATCAAAAAACAAGGTGCATGGTATTGCTTTCTCATGCTGTGTCATTATTGTATGTGAATGTTGCGTCTGTGGTGCAGATGCTTGAATGACCTGCCACACAGTCTTCTACTCTTCGTGAGAAAGGTCTGATTGCTTTAGCCTGTGCTGTTGATTTGATGAGAGGAGTGAATCATAGCTGAATGGTACATGCGCTTGATAAAAAAAAACTGAGTCTTTTACCATCCATTGCTTCAGACATTTCAATATCTGATTTAATTTTCCATGCGCTCTGGGTATCGTAGGGTAAGTCACTGTGAGTCGTGTTAAGACTGGTTTCATTCTGAATGTATCGAACTCCCAACGGCCCATCCAGTTTGCAAATATTAGACAATCCATGGACATATGAGCAATGCGACAAAACAAGATTTTGTTCAGGATAAGCAATTATCTGCGTCTCGCGTAGTTTCGCACACAGTCACGAAGAGGGTGATTCCCCCGATTTACACTTTTCCAACAGGGTGGAGCGTTGACAAAAAACCAGATCTGCCTCCTAAATACATTTAGTATCGGTAGATGTTTAATGCTGTGACTCTAGAATTCAGTGGGAGCCTAGAACGTCATTTCAAAGCTCGTAGTAACTTGTGAGTTAGGGCTTTAAGACATCTGCTGTTATTAGCTACGCAAAAACAGATGACCGAGGCTGTGCTACACAAAAAAATTCCTATTAAGGGCTCGCTGTATGCCTGGGGAGAACGGCATGCGAATTTTTTCTCCCATATTGAGGAAAAATCCGCTACAAAAGCGTATAGTATGTGCACTGCTCTTGAGTGTCCGAACTTTGAGTATGCATTGCTGGATAGACGCATATCGTTCAATAAGCACCTATGGGACATGTTTGGTTGCAACCTGGATGTAGTACTGAAAACATGGTTGGAGCCTTATGTAGATGAATAAACCAACTTCTTTCCAGACGCAATTACATCGAGCCAGTCACAAATCTGACCCGTTCTTGTGATGACGTCACAGCATGTATGCATCCAGAACGTTTTGAGGAATATCCCCCTTTTCTTGGCCTGTCAGTTGGTGACTTAACTGCGCATCGTGATAACTTGCCCAAACGTTTTATCTTGTTCGGAAAAGCATTTATGTTGAAACTTCCTGGCAGATTAAAACTGTGTGCCCGACCGAGACTCGAACTCAGGACCTTTGCCTTTCGCGGGCAAGTGCTCTACCAACTGAGCTACCGAAGCACGACTCACGCCCGGTACTCACAGCTTTACTTCTGCCAGTACCTCGTCTCCTACCTCGGTCGGGCACACAGTTTTAATCTGCCAGGAAGTTTCATATCAGCGCACACTCCGCCGCAGAGTGAAAATCTCATTCTGGAAACATCCCCCAGGCTGTGGCTAAGCCATGTCTCCGCAATATCCTTTCTTTCAGGAGTGCTAGTTCTGCAAGTTTCACAGGAGAGCTTCTGTAAAGTTAGGAAGGTAGGAGATGAGGTACTGGCAGAAGTAAAGCTGTGAGTACCGGGCATGAGTCGTGCTTCGGTAGCTCAGTTGGTAGAGCACTTGCCCGCGAAAGGCAAAGGTCCTGAGTTCGAGTCTCGGTCGGGCACACAGTTTTAATCTGCCAGGAAGTTTCATATCAGCGCACACTCCGCTGCAGAGTGAAAATCTCATTCTAGCATTTATGTTATTCGGAACTGTCTACTACTGACCTGGACACTTTGTTGGCTAGTTTGCCTTCCAAGGTTTAAGATGATATTACAATAGTTCAGCAAATAATCTGTTTGGAAGTACTTCGTAGGAGCGCGTATCTGTTGCTCTGTGTTTGGACGCTGATGTATTGTTTACGTAAGTTTAATTTAATTTGCATTTGCGTGTGTACCTACCGTGCCTTACTTCACAAAATTTTCGGAATTCTTTGTGCCAGTCCAATGCTTCAGATAACAATATTGTGCTACCGTTCTTGCTCTGCATACAGCATTTAAGTTTTTATGGGTTTGTTTGAAAGTGCTGCGTTTCACAGAAGCATTTAGTATATCTTCTTTTTTTTAAACATCGTTGCACGCGTTTCTTTACAATTGTCCTAAATTTGTGCATTTACTTCTGATTTTGTCTTTTATGATCATCATACTGTTATTTGAGCTGGGTGATTTAATTTAAGGTCTACGGATTTTAATCAGACAGTTCACTTGCCCCCGCCTACTTCCTCCTCTCAACTTCCCCCTCTCCCCCCCTTCCCCCGTTTGTACAGTTTTGATGACATGTGCATACGAAACCATTCATCATTTCTGTACTTGCGGGTGAGGTAGGGCTTATATCTTCCGAGTCTGTTCAAAATGGTTCAAATGGCTCTGAGCACTATGGGACTTAACATCTGTGTTCATCAGTCCCCTAGAACCTACAACTACTTAAACCTAACTAACCTAAGGACACCACGCACATCCATGCCCGAGGCAGGATTCGAACCTGCGACCGTAGTAGTCACGCGGTTCCAGACCGAAGCGCCTAGAACCGCACGGCCACACCAGCCGGCTCCGAGCCTGTATTTATGCATTACTGCCCTGACACTTTAAGCCGTTGCATTCGTCTGTGCTGCAACCTGTGCGTCTACATAGAAGTTATTATTTATAGATGTTATGAGATACTATTTACGACGCTATTCCATAAACGATGCTGTTTCAGGAAAGATATGATATTATACTGAACTACCATTTGTAAAGGCCGCATAGACGCTATACCTGGACTAGTCTGAAAATTTGAGGCTTCGTTGGAATTAAAGTAAAGAAAGTGAGTCAATTTCTTTTCTATTCTTCGCCAGGGTTATTGAGTTCTGGGCTGTAAGACCATAGACGGATAATAGGCAAATTCTGGGCCTTCAGCTCGTTGCACAAGGTCCAACGTATGTTTTTTTTTTAGGTCAATAAATGTAGATTGCTAATACGGTCATGGGAAGGGCAAGAGGGTTCTTTTGGAGAGTAAATCTTAGTTCGTCGTATGTACAAAACGCATTTGTGTATGTATACGTAAGTAGACATATATACGTTACGATTATTTCATTGTTAATCTCTCTCTTTTACACACGCAAACATGCAGCTTCTGACCGTTATATGTACCTACACAAATGGATCTTAATTCAAATATTATGGCATTCCTTTTTTTTTTTAGTTTTCGAACTTAAAGCGTTTTGGGATTGATAAACCTGTTTCTCATTTCCAAACTTTTACAATTTCATTTTGTACATCCCGTTTCTGCTTGTCTTAACGAAGTTTAAACTAACTAAAAGTGGTGATAGAACAGTTGTAATATTGAGTTTACAACACCTTTCATTTTCTTTAAATATTGTGGATAACTGTAAAATTGGGTCGTTTGGGATGAAAAGGACAAGTATGTTATGTATCTTTATAAACGTAGGTATCCTTTTTTTTAACAGTTGAAAATGATTACTCCTTTCACATTTTTAGCAAAAGACTGATCGAACGCCAGAACTAATACACACGTAACCGCTCGTAAATTGGGTGTGGCAACCACACTGGAAAGAGAGTTCCGACAATCTTCAATATCTCTCAGAATTTAGATGCTTCCCACAACGTCACTGCGTGTACAATCAGAAGAACCTTTGTGAAACTGCTCTTTTAATTACAGATGACTGTTTTCGTTTAAAAGACAGTGGCTACTGGCTCTGTCGCAGGGAAGTGCTACATCGGCGTCCAGGACGATGTTTACCTTATTCCAGAACCCACCTGGAACTTCTTCTATCTGCTTCTTCGTGCCCATATGGCACAGATAACCTTGGCCATGAACACTCCACTCGTGCTGAATGAAATATTTTATTCGGGATTGCTCTAAGAGTGAACAAGGGCGGATTTGTCGATGCGAGGGTGGTCTCCTCTTCGATACAAAATAATGCGTGCCATAAGTTTCAAGGGACTTTTCTAACAACCGTACCACAACAAAGGTCAAAAATTAATTATGATTGTAGTGTTGCTCACGCTGCTAAATATTGCATTTTCGGGCAACAACAAAGTCATATTATGTGGCAGGTGTCATTAGAGCACAGTTAATAAAGTCATTTCTTGAAATAATGGATAAACTAGGCACTCATCTTTTCGTATTTCCCACGCTGGTCTCGTTGTGAACTCATGGCTCAATCGTCGAAAATCTAGATAGTGATGATTCCAAGCTCGGATGCAAAGAGGCCTAGGTGTTATTCTGCGATATTCAAAAGTTTTATAGATGTGTTTCATAAACCATTCTTGAACATTAAACTTTTGCAAGTTAGGACAATGGTGATGTAAAAAAGTAATCAGCACTCCGAATTTAAGTTACACTTCTTTTTTATTACTTTTGCTGCAATATCACATATCTCGTTCGAAAACATCACTTCACAATATAAAACATACTTGAAAATATCTTCCTCACTGTTAAAGTTCACATTTCATAAACCGACTACAATTTGCGTCTTTTTTAACATGACGACCAAAGCTTGACTCTAATAGACGCTTACGCGCCCAAAAAATCAGAGTTACAAGCACGTCAAAGATCATAGTGACAAAAGAAAGAATACACATAAGAATAATATCATTGCAATATATACATATCGATGCATCGAAGTACCTCTACATTAATGAAATCAAATCTGAATGTTGTCACAGAAATATGTTAACTATTTTACAGAAACACAGTAGAATATTGCTGATATCGAGAGGCTGATGTGAGGTGCCCTAATGGTTACGTAATTCAAGTATCATTACACTTTTTAGCAATTTTTCTGTCATATGATTAATCTTCGTTAGGATAATACATGACCCCATCATCCGTCATAACCGACCGACATCCTCATACATACAAAAAAAAAATCCTGTACCTGTTAATGAGTGTTGACGTGTTCAAATTAACATGTGTGCATGTTTGCACATGAAAGATCGTACCAAAGGGCATGCATGAGATAAGAGGCCAAATCGAAAATTATTTGGTGGTACCATAGCGTCAAAAGATGACAAAGCCAACATTTCTGCACAAAAGTAAATTTTCCTCTGTTTCATGAATTGTGACACAATCCGCACCATTTTAGCGTTTTTCGAAGTATCTGTATGGGTTTTTTTGTCCCAAAAAGTCCGGAAAGTTTCCACATGTTTTATGACAAAAGATATGAGGACGGAGACAATACCGCAATGTTCTGTTAGGCGATTGTATGCATGGCTTAGTACATTTCTACATATTATACGTGTTGTTAAGTGTTTGAACATTGCCTCATTCTGTAAAAAATCATGGGATATTCTCTACATATTTGCTGTGAAAGTTGCACCTGTTTACATATACCACCAATGACATTATGTGTGAAAGTGTTCAAATTATTCACATATGACTAAGATCCCCCCATGAACCACGGACCTTGCCGTTGGTGGGGAGGCTTACGTGCCTCAACGATACAGATAGCCGTATCGTTGGTGCAACCACAACGGAGGGGTATCTGTTGAGAGGCCAGACAAACGTGTGCTTCCTGAAGAGGGGCAGCAGCCTTTTCAGTAGTTGCAGGGGCAACAGTCTGGATGATTGGCTGTTCTGGCCTTGTAACACTAACCAAAACGGCCTTGCTGTTGGGGTACTGCGAACGGCTGAAAGCAGGGGGAAACTACAGCCATAATTTTTCCCGGGGGCATGCAGCTTTACTGTATGATTAAATGATGATGGCGTCCTCTTGGGTAAAATATTCCGGAGGTAAAATAGTACCCCATTCGGATCTCCGGGCGGGGACTACTCAAGAGGACGTTGTTATCAGGAGAAAGAAAACTGGCGTTCTACGGATCGGAGCGTGGAATGTCAGATCCCTTAATCGGGCAGGTAGGTTAGAAAATTTAAAAAGGGAAACGGATAGGTTAAAGTTAGATATAGTGGGAATTAGTGAAGTTCGGTGGCAGGAGGAATAAGACTTTTGGTCAGGTGAATACAGGGTTATAAATACAAAATCAAATAGGGGTAATGCAGGAGTAGGTTTAATAATGAATAAAAAAAATAGGAGTGCGGGTAAGCTACTACAAACAGCACAGTGAACGCATTATTGTGGCCAAGATAGACACGAAGCCCATGCCTACTACAGTAGTACAAGTTTATATGCCAACTAGCTCTGCAGATGATGAAGAAATTGATGAAATGTATGATGAGATAAAAAAAAATATTCAGGTAGTGAAGGGAGACGAAAATTTAATAGTCATGGGTGACTGGAATTCGACAGTAGGAAAAGGAAGAGAAGGAAACGTAGTAGGTGAATATGGATTGGGACTAAGAAATGAAAGAGGAAGCCGCCTGGTAGAATTTTGCACAGAGCATAACTTAATCATAGCTAACACTAAGTTCAAGAAGCATGAAAGAAGGTTGTATACGTGGAAGAACCCTGGAGATACTAGAAGGTTTCATATAGATTATATAATGGTAAGACAGAGATTTAGGAACCAGATTTTAAATTGTAAGACATTTCCAGGGGCATATGTAGACTCTGACCACAATCTATTGGTAATGAACTGTAGATTAAAACTGAAGAAACTACAAAAGGGTGGAAATTTAAGGAGATGGGACGTGGATAAACTGAAAGAACCAGAGGTTGTACAGAGTTTCAGGGAGAGCATAAGGGAACAATTGACATGAATGGGGGAAAGAAATACAGTAGAAGAAGATTGGGTAGCTTTGAGGAATGAAATAGTGAAGGCAGCGGATCAAGTAGGTAAAAAGACGAGGGCTAGTAGAAATCCTTGGGTAACAGAAGAGATACTGAATTTAATTGATGAAAGGAGGAAATACAAAAGGGCAGTAAGTGAAGCAGGCAAAAAGGAATACATACGTCTCAAAAATGAGATCGATAGGAAGTGCAAAATGGCTAAGCAGGGATGGCCAGAGGACAAATGTAAGGATGTAGAGGCATATCTCACGAGGGGTAAGATAGATACTGCCTACAGGAATATTAAAGAGACCTTTGGAGAAAAGAGACCACTTGCATGAATATCAAGAGCTCAGATGGAAACCCAGTTCTAAGCAAAGAAGGGAAAGCAGAAAGGTGGAAGGAGTATATAGAGGGTCTATACAGAGGCGATGTTCTTGAGGACAATATTATGGAAATGGAAGAGGATGTAGATGAAGATGAAATGGGAGATATGATACTGCGTGAAGAGTTTGACAGAGCACTGAAAGACCTAAGTCGAAACAAGGTCCAGGGAGTAGACAACATTCCATTAGAACTACTGACAGCCTTGGGAGAGCCAGTCCTGACAAAACTCTACCATCTGGTGAGCAAGATGTATGAGACAGGTTAAATTCCCTCAGACTTCAAGAAGACTATAATAATTCCAATCCCAAAGAAAGCAGGCGTTGATAGATGTGAAGATTACCGAACTATCAGTTTAATAAGTCACAGCTGCAAAATACTAACGCGAATTCTTTACAGACGAATGGAAAAACTGGTAGAAGCCGACCTCGGGGAAGATCAGTTTGGATTTCGTAGAAATGTTGGAACACGAGAGGCAATACTGACCCTACGACTTATCTTAGAAGATAGATTAAGGAAAGGCAAACCTATGTTTCTAGCATTTGTAGACTTAGAGAAAGCTTTTGACAATGTTGACTGGAATACTCTCTTTCAAATTCTGACGGTGGCAGGGGTAAAATACAGGGAGTGAAAGGCTATTTACAATTTGTACAGAAAGCAGATGGCAGTTATAAGAGTCGAGGGGCATGAAAGGGAAGCAGTGGTTGGGAAGGGAGTGAGACAGGGTTGTAGCCTCTCCCCGATGCTATTCAATCTGTATATTGAGCAAGCAGTAAAGGAAACAAAAGAAAAGTTCGGAGTAGGTATTAAAATCCATGGAGAAGAAATAAAAACTTTGAGGTTCGCCGATGACATTGTAATTCTGTCAGAGACTGCAAAGGACTTGGAAGAGCAGTTGAACGGAATGGACAGTGTCTTGAAAGGAGAACATAAGATGAACATCAACAAAAGCAAAACGAGGATAATGGAATGTAGTCGAATTAAGTCGGGTGATGCTGAGGGTATTAGATTAGGAAATGAGACACTTAAAGTAGTAGGGATTTTCTATTTGAGGAGCAAAATAACTGATGATGGTCGAAGTAGAGAGGATATAAAATGTAGACTGGCAATGGCAAGGAAAGCGTTTCTGAAGAAGAGAAATTTGTTAACATCAAGTATTGATTTAAGTGTCAGGAAATCGTTTCTGAAAGTTTTTGTATGGAGTGTAGCCATGTATGGAAGTGAAACATGGACGATAAATAGTTTAGACAAGACGAGAATAGAAGCTTTCGAAATGTGGTGCTACAGAAGAATGCTGAAGATTGGATGGGTAGATCACATAACTAATGAGGAGGTATTGAATAGAATTGGGGAGAAGAGGAGTTTGTGGCACAACTTGACTAGAAGAAAGGATCGGTTGGTGGGACATGTTCTTAGGCATCAAGGGATCACCAATTTAGTACTGGAGGGCAGCGTGGATGGTAAAAATCGTAGAGGGAGACCAAGAGATGAATACACTAAGCAGATTCAGAAGGATGTAGGCTGCAGTAGGTACTGGGAGATGAAGAAGCTTGCACAGGATAGAGTAGCATGGAGAGCTGCATCAAACCAGTCTCAGGACTGAAGACCACAACAACAACATGACTAAGATTTTGTAATAGGATCAAATCGTATGGTAGGGTACGATATAAAAATTAGTACCATAAAATGGGGTTACTTGAAGCAGCGGGGTAACGTGAAACGATTTGCAGTTACCTAGTTTTTAATGTTGGCATCATGGAGTGCGTAATATAATTTTGGTTTTGTGTGCGATTCAGAACAACCAAACGATGATCAGTAGTTCTAACAAGAAATCGAAATAAATGAATGAAGTTATTATCCTCTAGATAGCGTGTATGTTGTTGAAGATTTATATTGGTGACCATTAGTGCGTCTTACTTCTATGTACAATTTCTCTTATGTTAATCAGTCGCAGGTAGTGAGGTGAAAAGGCTTCTATCGAGTAAGCTATACCCATAATCTTGCAGTAATAGTAAATCTCTTGCCTCAGGTCAATATCAGTAGACCGATGGTGTGAAATCCGTAAATTCGTGATCAGTACAAGAAAACAAATTGTACACTGTTTTAAATGCCCTACCATCCTGATTATGATCCGTAGATGTCATAAAAGCGTCTAAATTCGTGCCGTTGCCGTTTACATGTTTTCTGTTAAAACTAACCGAGAGAAACAAAGCAAAACATCACATATACTTTTTCATAACATTGTATTACTGTAGTTTTTAAATGCCTGTTTTTTTTTTCTTTCAAAATCATCACATCGTATGTAGCCTATGTAATAACAACTGTTTCTGACAACACTTAACGGTTTAATTTCTCCATGACTGTTTCTGAATTATTAAATACAATAAACCTGCCTCCATGGCCGAGGAAGCGGACGGAGTGTCCATATCCATGAGACTCTATTGCCCCTCGAGTGCCAATATCCACTGTCCTTAATGACTCACATATAACGTAATGTGTATGACATAACGTCACGAAATTAACGATGAAATTTAACCTAAACCGGTAATAACTGAACTGCACGTCATGATGAAGTGAATGGTATTTGTGTCTAATTATTAACTGTTTAATTAACACTTGTTCTTCTATTACACTGTCACTGACAATTTCTGCTAAAAATAAAATAACGGGCGAGGTGGTTCATGAATTAACAATGGATGCGTTCTCGAGGGAGACCAGTTCAACCCTTTGTCTAGCCCCTTAGATTTAGATTACATATCCGTCGTTTCCCTAAGTATCTCAAGACCAGTACCTACATAACGCCTTAGATAAGACTGCTTCTTTGTGGCAGAGATACCGGCCCGTGTTAAAAAATTTTATTTCACATGGTACAGATTGTTTAATGAATTTTGAGTGTACTTATTGGATGTGTGAGGTAACTTTACTCCTGTATAATATGAGGGCAGTTCAATAAGTAATGCAACACATTTTTTTTCTCGGCCAATTTTGGTTGAAAAAACCGGAAATTTCTTGTGGAATATTTTCAAACATTCCCGCTTCGTCTCGTATAGTTTCATTGACTTCCGACGGGTGGCAGCGCTGTACGGAGCTGTTAAAATGGCGTCTGTAACGGATGTGCGTTACAAACAACAGGCAGTCATCGAGTTTCTTTTGGCGGAAAACCAGGGCATCTCAGATATTCATAGGCGCTTGCAGAATGTCTACGGTGATCTGGCAGTGGACAAAAGCACCGTGAGTCGTTGGGCAAAGCGTGTGTCATCATCGCCGCAAGGTCAAGCATGATTGTCTGATCTCCCGCGTGCGGGCCGGCCGTGCACAGCTGTGACTCCTGCAATGGCGGAGCGTGCGAACACACTCGTTCGAGATGATCGACGGATCACCATCAAACAACTCAGTGCTCAACTTGACATCTCTGTTGGTTGTGCTGTCACAATTGTTCACCAGTTGGTATATTCAAAGGTTTGTTCCCGCTGGGTCCCTCGTTGTCTAACCGAACACCATAAAGAGCAAAGGAGAACCATCTGCGCGGAATTGCTTGCTCGTCATGTGGCTGAGGGTGACAATTTCTTGTCAAAGATTGTTACAGGCGATGAAACATGGGTTCATCACTTCGAACCTGCAATCAATGGAGTGGCGCCACACCCACTCCCCTACCAAGAAAAAGTTTAAAGCCATACCCTCAGCCGGTAAAGTCATGGTTACAGTCTTCTGGGACGCTGAAGGGGTTATTCTGTTCGATGTCCTTCCCCATGGTCAAACGATCAACTCTGAAGTGTATTGTGCTACTCTTCAGAAATTGAAGAAACGACTTCAGCGTGTTCGTAGGCACAAAAATCTGATCGAACTTCTCCTTCTTCATGACAACGCAAGACCTCACACAAGTCTTCGCACCCGAGAGGAGCTCACAAAACTTCAGTGGACTGTTCTTCCTCAAGCATCCTACAGCCCCGATCTCGCACCGTCGGATTTCCATATGTTTGGCCCAATGAAGGACGCAATCCGTTGGAGGCACTACGCAGATGATGAAGAAGTTATTGATGCAGTACGACGTTGGCTCCGACATCGACCTGGAATGGTACCGTGCAGGCATACAGGCCCTCATTTCAAGGTGGCGTAAGGCCGTAGCATTGAATGGAGATTACGTTGAAAAATAGTGTTGTGTAGCTAAAAGATTGGGGAATAACCTGGTGTATTTCAATGCTGGATAAAACAACCCCTGTTTCAGAAAAAAAATGTGTTGCATTACTTATTGAACTGCCCTCGTATGTTCTCCCAAATAGCAAGTTAATCTACCGGTATGCTTTGTTTAGGTACATGTAGTGATTCCGTGATGATGTTACAAGCTTTCAGGGCTGATGGAGAAGGAAAATATAGGAAAATTGTAGGGTACGCAACTTTCAATTTGAGGTAAGGGACTCTGGTCCGGAAACGACTGCGCGAAGATTGTAGGGTACGCAACTTTCAGAGGTGGTACTATGAACCAAAACAAGAAAAATATTCCTAGTAAACTTGGGCTCTAAAATGCATGCTTTAATAGCAGTGAGCACTCGTTCATCTTCGATAATGTGAAACACTTCTGTTCAACTGGACAAGTGCCCATAACACTCAAAGTAACGCATTTTAGACCTCGTATTTACTGGATCTCCCTTCATGAACCATGGACCTTGCCGTGGTGGGGTGGCTTGCTTACGTGCCTCAGCGACACAGATAGCCGTTCCGTAGTTGCAACCACAACGGAGCGGTATCGCTTGAGAGGCTATACAAACGTGTGGTTCCTTAAGAATGGCAGCAGCCTTTTCAGTTGTTGCAGGAGCAACAGTGTGAATGATTGACTGATCTCGTGTTATAATAAACCAATATGTTCCTGTTGTGCTGGTACTTCGAACGGCTGAAAGCAGAGGTGAACTACAGCCGTTATGTTTCCCGAGGGCACGCAGCTCTGCTGTATCGTTAAATGATTATGGCATCCTCTTGGGTAAAGTATTCCAGAGGTAAACTTGTCCCCATTCGGATCTCCGGACGGAGACTCCTTTGGAGGATGTCACCATCAGGAGAACCAGACTGAGCTCTACTGATCAGTGCGTGGAATGGTAGATCCCTTAATTGGGTAGATAGACTTGAATATTTAAAAAGGGACGTAGAGTTAGATATAGTAGGGATTAGTGAAGTTTGGTGACAGGATGAACAAGTCTTCTGGTCAGGTGAGTATAGGGTTATAAATACGCTACTGGCCATTACAATCGCTACACCAAGAAGAAATGCAGATGATAAACAGGTATTCACTGGACAACTATAATATACTAGAACTGACATGTGATTACATTTTCACTCAATTTGGGTGAATAGATCCTGAGAAATCAGTACCCAGAACAACCACCTCTGGCCGTAGTAACGGCCTTTATACGCATTGAGTCGAACAGAGCTTGGATGGTGTGTACAGGTACAGCTGCCCGTGCAGCTTCAACACGATACCACAGTTCATCAAGAGTAGTGACTGGCGTATTGTGACAAGCCAGTTGCTCGGCCACCATTGACCAGACGTTTGGTGAGAGATCCGGTGAATGTGCTGGCCACGACGGGAGTCGAACATTTTCTGTACCCAGAAATGTAGGGATTCGCATGGATCGAATGAAGGGTAGAGCCACGGGTCGTATCACATCTGAAATGTAACGTCCACTGTTCAAAGTGCCATCAATGCGAACAAGAGGTGACCGAAACGTGTAACCAATGGCACCCCATACCATCACTGACATGTGAGGTATCACAACAACGTTTCACCCGGCAACGCCGGTCAACTGCTGTTTGTGTATGAGAAATCGGTTGGAAACTTTCCTCATGTCAGCATGTTGTAGGTGTCGCCACCGGCGCCAACCTTGTGTGAATGCTCTGAAAAGCTAATCATTTGCATATCACAGCATCTTCTTCCTGTCGGTTAAATTTCGCGTCTGTAGTCTGTGATACGCCAGTATGGCGATGACGAATACACGCTTCCCATGTGCGTTCATCGCGATGTCGCCAAACACGGATGCGACCATAATGATGCAGTAAACAGAACCTGGATTCATCTGTAAAAATGACATTTCGCCATTCGTGCACCCAGGTTCGTCGTTGAGTACACCATCGCAGGCGCTCCTGTCTGTGATGCTGCGCCAAGGGTAACCGCAGCCACGGTCTCGGAGCTGATAGTCCATGCTGTTGCAAACGTCGTCGAACTTTTCGTGAAGATGGTTGTTGTCTTGCAAACGTCCCTATCTGTAGACTCAGGGATCGAGACGTGGCTGCACGATACATTATTCTGCTGGCAGTCATTGGATCTCAACCAACGCGAGCAGCAATGTCGTGATACGATAAACCAGTATCGCGATAGGCTATAATCCGACCTTTATCAAAGTCGGAAACGTGATGGTACGCATTTCTTCTCCTTACCCGAGGCATCACAACAACGTTTCACCAGGCAACGCCGATCAACTGCTATTTGTGTATGAGAAATCGGTTGGAAACTTTCCTCATGTCAGCATGTTGTAGATGTCGTCACCGGCGCCAACCTTGTGTGAATGCTCTGAAAAGCTAATCAGTTGCATATCACAGCATCTTCTTCCTGTCGGTTAAATTTCGCGTCTGTAGCACGTCATCTTCGTGGTGTAGCAATTTTAATGGCCAGTAGTGTACAAAATCAAAGACGAGTAATGCAGGAGCCGGTCTAATAATGAATAAAAAATAGGTATGTGGATAAGTTGCTATGAACAGCATAGTGAGCGTATTATCGTAACCAAGATAGATTCGAAGGCAACATGTACCACGTTTATATGCCAACTAGCTCCGCAGTTGATGAAGAGATTGAAAAAATGTACCATGAGATATAATAAATTATTCAGATTGTTAAGGGAGAGGAAAATTTAATTGTGATGGTGGAATGGAATTCGATAATTGGAAAAGGATGAGAAGGAAAAATAGTAGGTTAATATGGAAGGGGGAAAGGAATGAAAGAGGAAGACCCTGTTAGAATTTTGCACAGAGCATAATTTCATCATCGCTAATACTTGCTTTAAGAACTATGAAAGAATGTTGTATATGTGGAAGAGACATGGAGACACTGGAAGGTTTCAGACTGATTATATAGTGGTAAGACAGAGATGTCGGAACCAAGTTTTAAACAGTAAGACATTTACAGCGGCCGATGTCGTCTCAGACCAAAATTTATTGGTTATCAACTGTATTAAAACTGAATCAATTGCAAACAGGTAGGAAATTAAACATATGGAACATGGATAGATTGAATGTAACGTTTGACTGAAACCGGGTGAAGGAAAGTCGAAAGGATAGCTTTGATAGATGGAACAGTGAAGGCAGTAGAGGATGAAATAGTTAGAAAGATTAGGCCTTGTAGATATCCTTGGATATCAAAGGAGATACTGAATTTAATTGATGGAAGGAAAAAATTAAAAAATACGGAACATGAATCAGGCGAAAGGGCTACAAATGTCTAAGAAATGAGACTGACAGGAAGTGCAAAATGAGTAAATAGGACTGGCTAGGTACATTTACCCTTCTCCATCATTCGAGAAAGTTTTCAAAATCATCACTGAATCACCATGTATAACATTTAAGCTCCAGGCACATGGGCATGAGATTTGTCAAATGCTATTAGTAGCCTACAATGTGATAGTCGGGGCCTGGTGGTCTGGCTGTAAAGTGTGTGCGTGGAAATCGAGAGGTCGTGGAATCAAATCCCAATCGGACCACGAAAATTTTCAGTCGACCTTTAATCTAACTTTCACCTCACAACGATGTGAGGAACCGACAGGAAAAAGGATCGATGCGTGGCTCGGATTCCACATTAAACGGTAGGTCACCTTTTTCCTGTTGGATAACTGGCTTAGGTTAGAGACACGGTAGTCAGTGAAGTGGCATTCAACCGGAAGACTTGCAATCGACCACTGAGCCACAAACAATTATTACAGTGTTATGGCAGCACACCTCATGAATATTAACATGTACATTTGGTATAGAGTTTTACACTCTTCAATCACGTAAGCCCAAATGAAGTGAGGTGGCTGAATAGTCTGTAACATATTACGGAGAATCTGGTTTCAAATCCATTTCTAGATATCTTGGTTTCTTTTTGAAGTTTCTGTTATCGCTTTGGGTGAATACTGGGATTGTAGCTTTGATATGATGACTTCCGATTCCTGCCCATAACTTTCTCGTAATGGGTGAGTGCTCCACTTATAATGACTATGCTATAGACGACACTTTAAAGCCTGAATCCAGTAAACGACGCAAAAATAATTTGCCCCTGCAGTTTTAATCTACATGCCAGTGCATGGCACTGATTACCTGATAAGAGTATATTTTGTTTCTCTTTCAATCTCTCTAATACTTAGTAGAGTGGTACTGATAAAATTAATCTTTTGAGATCCGCATACACGTGTTCCATGTACTTCTTTGTTCATTAACTCCTGCCGGCTTAGTGAAACTGAAAGCGATTGGCAGTAATGGAAGGGGGAGTCATATATCGAGTTAGAAAGGTCTTACGTCACTCGCATCGTTGGCATCTCTTCTTGTCCACGGGTCAACATGAAACTTGTGTGTGATACTTCGAAGTAAATGAATGCGATCTACATCTGTATCTCCATCTATACTCCGCAAGCCATCTTATGGTGTGTGGCGGAGGGCACTTTGTGTACCACTGTCACGTACCTCCTTCCTTGTTCCAGTCCCGAATCGTCCGCAGGAAGAAAGATTGTTGGCAAGCTTATGTGCGATCTCGCATTTTTCTAATCATACGTTCCTGGCTCCTCCGCGATATATACATAAGAGCAAGCAATATGGCAGCTGAATCTTGTAGCAACGTACGATTGCGGATTTTTAACAATAAACTACACCATGATGCACAACGCCTCTCTTGCAGTGGCTGCCAATGGAGTTGGTTGAGCATAGATGTTACGCTTTAGCGCTTACTAAAGGAACCCGTGACGAAACAAGCTGCTCGTATCTGGATCGTCTCTGTTTCCACTGTGAATCATATCTGGTTCGGGTCCGAGACTGACGAGCAGTATTCAAGTATTGGTCGAACGAAGGCTTTTAAGCTACCTATGTCAAGGATGAACTACTCATCTTGAGAATTCTTCCAATTAATCGTAGCCTGGCATCCGCCTTACCTGCGTTTAGTTTTATGTGGTAGCTCCACTTTAAATAGCTCCGTACGCAGACTTCCAGATACTTAATGGGAACAATTTAAGAAGACATGTAAATGGTCAGAATGCTGACATAGGGTAATCTCAGCTGAAACGGGGCGGTAGCTAAACAGGGATAATTTTGGAATATTGATTCTCCAGTAGAAATGAACTGCATATAAGAAGGTGGTGCCATCTTAAGATTATCGTATATACTTGTATGAGAAAGCAGCCTAACAGAGTGCCAGTCTAGTGTCGCATTCTGAATTTCTCACAACAAATACCAGGTGTTGAAAGTAACAGGCACAGAAACTTTTAATTTGTAATGTCTTGCTTCTTTAAGTTTAGTATAATTAGTTTACCGTTACTCTGATTACGTATTCGTTTGTGGTAGATTTTAAATCGGAGATCTGAAATGAGGTTATGGTGGTTCTCCTGTTCATGGAAAATGGTTTCAGTGTTACCAACCTCTGCAGACTAAAAACACTTCTTTTTGCGTGGATAGGAACACTAAATTAAGGCTGAATAGGGACAACACATTTTGTTGATTAATTTTTACTATTCTCTCTAAGATGGGTAGTGCTAAAGATGGTTGGACTGAAGATGATATGAGCTAAGCTATTGCTGCATTCCGCCAAGAGAACTAATTTGCTTATTGCTTCTCTTAGGCGCAATTCTGAAATCACATTCAGAAAGACTGAAGGTATCTCTTCATATTGAAACTTCCCGGCAGATTAAAACTGTGTGCGGGACCGAGACTCGAACTCGGGACCTTTGCCTTTCGCGGGCAAGTGCTCTACCAACTGAACTAACCAAGCACGACTCACGACCCGTCCTCACAACTTTACTTCTGCCAGCACCTCGTCTCCTACCTTCATATTGCTGCAAAAATGACGGCGAACAATATTTTACTTTATTGGGTAAAACCATGGAAGAACGTAATTTTTTTATATTCACAATTGATTTATAATTGCGATGAATCAGGCCGTCAAATGATTGATATACCAAACAAGAAAACATTTGCAGCGAAAAGCTGCACAGTTGTCTATTCGCAGACTTGTGCAGAGAGGGATGAACTTGTTACCATTCTTGCTTGCCCGAACGCTGCAGGAAATTTCATTATACCAATGGCAATATTTAAAGGCCAATATTTTATCCTGGATTTTCTGACAATTTTGCTAATGGCTTATTGGTAACAATGACAGACTCATGTTGAATAACTGAAGATGCCTTTTCGAAATGTAGACAGGGGTGAAGCTATTACCATTCTTGCTTGCACGAGAGCTCAAAAATGGTTCAAATGGCTCTGAGCACTATGGGACTTAACTTCTGAGGTCATCAGTCCCCTAGAACTTAGAACTACTTAGCCTAACTAACCTAATGACATCACAAACACCCATTCCCGAGGCAGCGGTCGCACGGTACCAGACTGTAGCGCCTAGAACCGCTCGGCCACTCCGGCCGACACACGAGAGCTGTAGAGAATTTCATTCCACCTATGTCAATATTTAAAGACAAAAAGTTTCATACTGAATTTCCTGACGGTTTTCCTAATGGCTCATTGGTAACAATGACAGACGCAACTAGATGAATATAGATGCTTTTCTGAAATAATTCCATCGTGTTGAAGCTCATAGGTATCCTGGAAGATGTCTGTTGCTTCTGGATTGACACACGTCCCATAAAAGTTTACTGGTATTGTAGTTCTACCCGAAAAATGACGTACCCATGATCTGTTTGCCCAGTCATACAACTAATCGACTTCAGCCCCTTAAATAGGTCATTTTCCACGCCATTGTAGTCATATTATGGCAATGAGTGTAACACTTTCATGGAAAACAACCAGTGGAGAAGTAAAATTAACAAGTTCTCTTTGTGAAAGTTGTTCGAAGCGGCTTGGTTGAAAGCTACTGTTGCTGAGAGGGGATTCAGATCAAGTGGGCTTTATCCATCCAGTGCAAATGTTCTCTCTTAACACGATTTCCTTCTTGGCTGCATGACAACAGAGGAAGCTGCTGAACATGTTCCGGTGCCCAATCGTAGTCCTGTACCTAAAACATCAGAAACCAGCACCGAAAACTAGACAGAATCCATGTCATCTTCAGTATTTCTTCATTATCTCCTTCCATTTCCGAAGAAACAAATGAACCACGATCCATTGAGAGGAAGCAACAAGCAGTTCTCCTGAAAATATTGCTGCCGAAAATAGAAAAAGTGAGGAACAGAAAAGTAACGTGGAGAAAAAGGGCGAAGGCTGTTTCGAGAATCATCATCCTCTGAATTAGAGGAAAAAGATACAATGTGTGGATTTTGCTGTGTGAAATACGGTGACCTCTTATCATCAATATAGGGAGGCTGGATTCAGTCACAAGGATGGGGAAAGGAATGGTACCATGAGAAGTATGCAGGGGCTGAGAAAAAAAAGATGTTTGTTCGCTCTAGATGCGTATTTAAAAAATGGCATTCAGAAGTGACAGTTGCCCTGAGACAATATACCTCCTTAATAGATATGTGCAGTATATGACAGTTAAATAAAGAAGAAATGTTATTGTAACACTGTCCCGATTCACCGAAGTAACTGTCCTGATTCATCCTCACTGGCAAAGGTAAATAGGGACAAATGGTATCCAACTGTTATCTTTAACATTTATCTTATTGCAAAAGCAATGTGAGCTGTAATTTAGCCGGCCGGTGTGGCCGTGCGGTTCTAGACGCTTCAGTCTGGAACCGCGTGACCGCTACAGTCGCAGGTTCCAATCCTGCCTCGGGCATGGATGTGTGTGATGTCCTTAGGTTAGTTAGGTTTAAGTAGTTCTAAGTTCTATGGGACTGATGACCTCAGATGTTGAGTCCCATAGTGCTCAGAGCCATTTGACCTGTAATTTGTTCCTTAAAATTTATGGTAAAGAAAGAACTAGAAACTTTACAGCTTCTACAAAGAATAAAAGCAGTATCTTAAATTTTCAAATGTTTATATCGGTTCACTAGAGCTCACCCCATTTCCGCTGAGATGTGCTACAGCTGTAAAACTGACCCGTTTCATACCACAGCGAGAGTTTGTAATTATGATCCACAGAATATGCAAATGATTAATTAACTAATCAGTGACTGTTCTGCAACCGTGCAGTCATAGAATAATAGACTTTTCTATCTATTTACGCGCAATGTATTACATTTGTTTATGTTGAGTGCCAACTGCCAATCCCTGCACCAAGCGTCCACCGCTCTGCAGGTCTCGTTGTATTTCGCTACAATTTTCCAGTGCTGCAACTTCTCTTTATAAATTAGTATCGTCCTCGAAAAGCCTTGGAAATTCCGACGTTATCCACTAGATCGTTCATATACAGTGTGAACCAGAACTCCGCTACCAATCTTTCGGTGAGGGGGGGGGGGGGGGGGGCTTTTAGGCCAAAAAAAGGCTAGTAAACATGGGCTCTAAAATGCATACCTTAAGAGCTATAAGCACTTGTTCATCTTCGCTACTGCAAAATCACTCCCTTTTATTGAATAAGTGCTCATAGTTCCTAATGTATGCATTTTAGAGCCCATGTTTACTGGATCCTTTTTTTCTTTTGGTCTGTACTACCTCCTCCCAAAATATTGAAAGCAAAGAGCTTGCAGTAGAAGAGATGCGTTTTGCAATGTCAAAGACAAACAAGTGCTCATAGCTCTTAGGAACTTTCGTTTTAGACTCCATGTTTACTAGACTTTTTTTTCTTGCTTTTATCCGGGCTACCATCTCTGAAAGTCCGTCAGTGGAGTTCTGGTTCACTCTGAATATTATGAAAAGTAATGATCATGTACTATTAAATTGGGATTCTCGAAGTATTTTTTATGTATGAATGTTTCTCTCCGTTGAGAAACACATGGTGTGTTATGTTTGGTAGGAACTCCTCAATCCGATCACAAGGCTGGTCTGATATTCCTTAAGATCTTATTTTATTCATTAGGCGACAGTGTGTGGCTGATGTAGGCACGAATGTCGCCTGCCGCCTGGGTTCGGAGGCCATCCTCGGTTCCTACAGAAGGTTAGCTGATTTGGTGAAGACAGCTAGCTTCGCCCGCGCAGTGGATGCAGAGTTATCTTTTTTGCGGCATCATTCCCATAACCGATCGTGGTCTTCCGTTTGGGAATCTACTAGAAGGCTTAAACCAGAGGTTCAGACGATTCTGCGACGATTCTGGATGTGAATTTCTCGACCATCGCTTTCAGGTAGAGAGGTGTAGGACCCCCTTAACACTGCAGGTCAGGCGCGCACTGTAACCGCTACGGTTGCAGGTTCGAATCCTGCCTCGGGTATGGATGTGTGTGGTGTCCTTAGGTTAGTTTAGGTTTAAGTAGTTCTGAGTTCTAGGGGACTGATGACCGCAGATGCTAAGTCCCATAGTGCTCAGAGCCATTTGAACCATTTTTCAGGCGCGCACTATACACAGGTAGCGTCTACTAGGCTTCCGGAGTACGCGTAGCTTGCACATGAGCGTCTTTTAGAATAGAGATGTCCCTGCACAGGTCGTATAAGATGTGTTCTGATTCCAGACAGGATAGAATTCGTCATAGTAGTTGGGAGAAAGAAAATGTTAATATAATGGTTTGGCCCGTAAATTCTGGCCCGCTTTTTATCGTTTATGTTTCCACAAAAATAAATAGATAACTGATAACAACTCAGTCAGTGATGTATTTTCCGTTGTTTCTTACTACTTCTTCCCAACGTTCAACAAGCTGTTCATTGCCTCGACAGAAGAAATCATCTGGTTTCCACTTGAAGAAATCGTCCAGCCAAGTCCCCAATTCCACGTCATTTTTGAGCGAAACGCCACGCAGTGGGTTCAAGAGGGATAGGAACAGATGGAAATCCAAAGGCGTCAAGTCGAGAGAATATGGAGGGTGTGGCAGCACATCCCAGTCAAGTGTTTGGATAGCTTCCTTGGTGATGTGAGGGTGTTCTCGTGTTGCAGAACAACGCCATGTCACGAACAGGTCGCTTTTGCTGGATAGCGTTGTTGGGTCGTTGCATTTGTTGGACGTAAATTTCCACGTTTACTTTTTGGTTCCGATCAAGCAATTCCTGGATGATCATGAATGTCTTTGAGGTCGAAATTGCCGTCTTTGAATACCTTGAACCAATTTTGAGCCGTCCTAAGAGCCATCGTTCCTTCGACATACACTTGTCAAATCACTCGAGCAGCCTCTGTGACCTAAGTGCCTCGATCAGATGCAAAACGTAGAAGATATCTAAAATACTCTTTTATATCGACTAGACACTGGAAAGAACAGAAAGTATATGGTTCAAGTGGCTCTGAGCACTATGGGACTCAACATCTTAGGTCATCAGTCCCCTAGAACTTAGAACTACTTAAAACTAACTAACCTAAGGACATCACACACATCCATGCCCGAGGCAGGATTCGAACCTGCGACCGTAGCAGAAAGTATATCAGCATAAGAAAACAAAACACACTGTTTTGTAGAACACGTAATTCTCTATCGAATAGCATAAAACGCACAGCCAAACAATTTTATTTTTCACGAAAAATTTTGGTTTGAATAAAAGCCAGAACTTACGGGCCATCCCAACAGTATTAGAGAACTGCAGGAGCGTCTATGGAAAGGTATTGAAATTAGTCTCGCTCACAAACAATAACAATGACCACATAATACTAGGGACAGAAAACTGGAGGAAACAAGGCATCAATAGCAATGAAATTCTAAACACCGATTGGAATGTATGTCGCGAAGATAGGTTGAACGCTGGTGGTGAAGGGGTGTTTAGAGTCCTAAAAATACGATAACATCTAGTGATAGTAATACATACAGACTCCGAATACGAAATAATTTGGCTGAAGACAAGGTGGATCAGATATGTTCATCGGTTGTTTTTATGGACTCCCTGCTTTAGGAGCGGTAGCGGCGGAACTTTTGAGGGGAACACTTCACGTTGTAATAACAGGCGAAGTTTTCAACTTAGTGGCTATAGACTAGGAGACTCAAATGATTAGGGTGGGTAGTAGGGACAGGTAATCGTGTGAAACTATTTTAAATGCCTTATACAGAAATTTATCTTGAGCAGTTACTCAGCGGTCAGCACGGTAATTTCATCTCCAGCACTAAAAATGCTGAGTATCAATGGACAAAGTTCAAGTGCATTATACAATATTTAGAGATGTATACGCCGAACAAATTTGTGAGGGATGGAAAAGACCCACCGTGGTTCTACAGCCATCTTAGAAAGCTGCTACGAAAACAAAGGGAGCTTACCTGCAAATTTAAACAAATCCAAAACCACACAGACAAACAAAAATCAGCCAAAATTAGAGCAAGGAGAGCCGTGTGTTAAGCGCTCATCGAATGCGAAAGTGAAATTCTGTTTACCCACTTAACAGAAAGTCCGAAGAAGATCTGATCTTATGTTAAATCAGTCAACGAATCGAGGGCATCTGTCCAGACACTTAGAAATCGTAATGGCACTGAGACGGATGGGGGCACAGAAACGACAGAGTTACTACATGTCGTTTTCGAAAACTGTTTCACAGAGGAAGATCGCACGCTAGTACTTCCTTTAAACCGTCGTACGAATGGCAAAAAGCAACAGAAATCGTTCAGCAGGGTGAAGGCCACTGGACTTCATAGCGTGATGAGGATAAGTGGATCTAACTATAAATCTGGGAGTCACATAAAATACATTCACTGCACTTCGTATCTGCGTTGTTTTCCTTTCAACTTGGTTTTACCCTCAACGCTGAAGTTTGCAGTTTGCAGTCTTGAAGAAAACTGGTACTGCCCTACCATACGACAATTCCTTTGTAATAAATGTTATTCTAGGAAGATTTCGACCGCAATCTCCGAAGGAGCAATTTAACTTCAATGTTTCACAAATAATTTAACTCTGACTGAAATGAAGTTAATTATCTTTCGTCAAATGGACCTTTTTCTTAATGATAAGATGGATGTAAACTGTGAAAGTACTGTGTAGCATAATGGCTATCATCTTTAAATTTTTAACCTTACGTAAGTTTTGACGTTAACTATAGAAGAAAATATGAGGTTTTTTTGGAGGTAAATCAATTATCAATAAGACTGCAAAGCGACCGCTGTTTTTAAATGAAACAATAATAGATTTTTAAGCTGAAAAACAATTTTTACAATTGTCAGTACATTTTTGATTTTGTGACGATGTTTTAAATCGTATAAATTTGCTTAGAACTCCTTTTTGAGAATAAATATGAACGGGAAACAAGATTCAGTTAGTGATTAGTGGAGAAAGACTTTAAGATACTTTTTGAATTAAGTGATTATTCAAAAATGACACTATAATGCGTGACTGTTGTATTCTTGCTCAGTCCTAAGCACAATTAAGTCTACGAAATTATTCTTGCCATTTCCATCGAAGGTGTGCTAGTGCTGTCCTAGAATTTTGATGACTGGTAATTAGAAAAGTTCTTCACGTGTCAAAGCTTATGGAGTAATAATAAGCGAAATACGTCGCCAGCATGAGCCATTATTCTTGAAGTAGCCATTGCTCAATATTCCGTCTTAGATCATGACCCCAAATTCTTGCATTCCGCGATCTGTAATGTTAAGAGATGATTTTTCAGCATATTGTACAGAACCGAATGTAGTCTGTTTTTTTCAAAATTTAGGGAGAGGCCATTTTCAAAGAACCAGTTAATAATTCCTTGGAAAATATCAACTCTTCTGTTGCTTTCTGTCTAATGGGCTTTATTGGAACAATAGTATCGTCTGCAATAAGTACCAGATTTGCTTGTTGAATGTTAAGTGGGAGGCCATTCACATATATAAGGAATAGCCGTCAAGTCGCATATATGTACATACTTATATATGTGGTGTCTGATGTTTCGGATATAAAACCGGAAGTGTATTTCTACATGCGTACGTTTTACTCCAAAATTGTTAATACATAATTATTAATGCTAAGAATAGTACATTTATATTTACTACGCTGAACATACATCGCGTTACGTAGTAAATTATTATGAGCTGTCATCTTGCATTGAAAGAGTCGTGGAGCCGAGAGGAGAGCAGAGTTTGGTTCTCACGCTGGCACAGCAGACGCTGAGTACAGGGCCGAGCGAGCCGTGTACTAGCTTAGCGCTGCGTGCAATACGTTAGACATACTGTCTGTGAATGTGAAGAAGTACTATTAAATATTAGTCGATCTTTTTCATGCTTAGTATACCAAATTCTGTGGATAACACAACCATACTATCAAAATTTCAAATCAATAACTTAAATAATTAAATTTTTATCTAAATCACGTAATAACCGCGCTAGCATTGTGAAACTGAGTTAGAGATTGTAATGCATTCATTTATAGTATCAATTGAAACTACAGCAAAGAGGATAGATTCATGTAATCTATTTTTCTGGAATTTTCCTTAGTTTCATTACCACAGATTTTTGATGTAATTAAAAGCACTTTGGAAAATTATTATTTCTTGTGTTTTGGTTGCGTGAGTTTTCTGGAGAGACTTAGAGAGTGAAAGGAGAACATACGTAAGTGAGAACGTGAGATTTTATTAAAACCATGTAAATGTATGGGGGAGAAACTTGTTGTGCAACAGGGAGATTTGTGATGTATGCTCGAGTGAGCTTGTTTTTGTAAAACGCAGCCATAAGGGGCGTTGAGTATTAAATTTATTAGTAATTTATTTGTGGAAAGGAATCGTTCTTCGTTTTCGTTAGATTTTATTTAGTTCCGGAATTACGAGATTTTTAGCCTAAATTATTCAGCATTTCCCGCGCGCTTGAGTAGGACTTTGTGCCTCAGACCTAGGGGTCAATATAGTCGCTCGGGAGCCGTCTCCTGCCAAACACATTTGTTATACCGCGCTGATAAAATTTATACCTCAATGAAGAAATTCGCGCGATTGATCGGTTCTCGTTTCGTTGACGAAAAACGACTACTGTACTGAGTATTTCGTAAATATTTGAGCTTAGTGAGTGCTTTATTTTAGGAGATATTTGCGTGTGAACATTTCACGTTGTACATAGACTGCGCATGGCGTGTTTTTTGTGCTGATTACGAGATTTTATGGGGAGCACTTCTTGTAAAGAAGCCTACAGAACGGATGAATGTGTTAACTTGCAAGTAGTCGTGGTTCAGGGACGGTTTAGGGCGTCAAAAAATGGGATCGAACTAAATATCTTCTGGTTGCTTTCCTGTGTAAACTTATAACAGAGACATTCGGTAACATTGCATAATTGACCCTGGGATATTAAATACGGACTTGATAGCCGTATCCGTGTTTTAGAGACAATAAACCAACTTAAAGGTAATTTTAGACATTTATCCAAGTGAGTCGAGTCATGCAAGAATCCCGAACGCTCGATAGTTTAGTGAAAAAAATACGAGCTTACGGAATATCGGACCAGGTTTGTGATTGGATTCAGGATTTCCTAGAAGAAAGAACACAACATGTCATTCTTAACGGTTCAAAATCTGCAGATGTAGAGGTAATTTCGGGAGTACCGCAGGGAAGCGTGATAGGACCTTTATTGTTTACAATATACATAAATGACTTAGTTGACAACATCGGTAGCTCCGTGAGGCTATTTGCAGATGACACGGTTGTCTACAAGAAAGTAGCAACATCAGAAGACTCGTACGTACTCCAGGAGGACCTGCAGAGGATTAATGCATGGTGCGACAGCTGGCAGCTTTCCCTAAACGTAGATAAATGTAATATAATGCGCATACATAGGGGCAGAAATCCATTCCAGTACGATTATGCCATAGGTGGTAAATCATTGGAAGCGGTAACGACCGTAAAATACTTAGGAGTTACTATCCGGAGCGATCTGAAGTGGAATGATCACATAAAACAAATAGTGGGAAAATCAGGCGCCAGGTTGAGATTCATAGGAAGAATTCTAAGAAAATGTGACTCATCGACGAAAGAAGTAGCTTACAAAACGCTTGTTCGTCCGATTCTTGAGTATTGCTCATCAGTATGGGACCCTTACCAGGTTGGATTAATAGAAGAGATAGACATGATCCAGCGAAAAGCAGCGCGATTCGTCATGGGGACATTTAGTCAGCGCGAGAGCGTTACGGAGATGCTGAACAAGCTCCAGTGGCGGACACTTCAAGAAAGGCGTTACGCAATACGGAGAGGTTTATTATCGAAATTACGAGAGAGCACATTCCGGGAAGAGATGGGCAACATATTACTACCGCCCACATATATCTCGCGTAATGATCACAACGAAAAGATCCGAGAAATTAGAGCAAATACGGAGACTTACAAGCAGTCGTTCTTCCCACGCACAATTCGTGAATGGAACAGGGAAGGGGGGATCAGATAGTGGTACAATAAGTACCCTCCGCCACACACCGTAAGGTGGCTCGCGGAGTATAGATGTAGATGTAGATGTAGATAGTTTAACTAGCTTTCGGATACTGCCCATGGAATTGAGTTCTGTGGTCCTTGCGTGGTACGTATTTAGTCGAATTTTCGTGAACGTTGCTTTTTTCGGGTAAACCAGAATGTACCATCGCAGTGTGGTGGAGCTGACGACCAGAAACCTATCCATGTAGGTGGACTGAGTGTTTGAAGGATAGTGAGAGACCAGCCCAGCCCGCTGCAATGGTAATCATTTAATATTGACAAACAGCTATTAATGCACCTTCATTTAGCTGGTATTATACATCTGAAAATTGAGTGTAGATTCGATATTTACATTTCGAATTTTGCATCCAAAGAAATAATTTAAATTTGTTTAATACATTTTCAGCTCAATTTAAGCTGTTACGTACATGTTCTAGCTCCATATCAAACCGGTTCAGTTGATATACTATAAACACAGTTTGCGTGTGAATAGAGCCGGCAATTTGTGAGGAATAGGATAGTCATTTGGGTGCATGAGTTATCCGTATAATAGATAATGAGCATAACTTAAAAATTATATGACAGTTTGATTCATAAGACACGCCACAATTCAGGCATAGGGCTTTTTTGACACCATGTGACTGACGTCGGCAGTCACCGTAAAATAAGAAGCAGCCTTATATGAAGGCGGACAGTTGTGGCGATGGTCTAGGTACTTTATCGATGTGAATGGTAAGCAGACATTTTGACTAACATACATGCTCATGTTTTCGAGATGTCATGTATTGTTTCTGTCTGGTGTGAAGGTAACAACATTCATGCAGCGAAATAGTTGAGCGCACTGTAACGTTATGAGCCATGTGTCTGCTGTGCAAGGTATTCTGAAAGGACAGGTTTGGTAGCGCGTCGTGCAGCTGGGTAAGCGGGAGCTGAGGAGAGCTCCAAGTCGCAGGAGTTGGGGTTGCAGTCAGGCGGCCAAGCTGCTGTGTGTTCCCAACATGGAATTTCCGTGACGATTAGGTACACTGCACCGCCAAATGCTTATGAACGCAAAGCAATATGATCAGGCTCTGTCTGCACTAAAACTAAAAGCTTCGAATAATCATTAAATACATGAAAACCACTTCCAGACATGATACAGAAAATCTGATGGAAGCACTGAAATCACAATAAAGATACGAATTCACTGAAATTAATATAATATTCATGAGGTAAATATTAATATAGTTATTAACCGTTACAAGTGAAATTGTTACAAAATCAATATAAAGAGCTACAGACACGCTATATATGCGTACGACGCACATTGGATAGGTCTCAGCGTTAGCTATAAAATAAGCATATTTATTTTATTGTCGAACAGATACACGAATAGTTATAAACAAATTATTTAATATCTCTGAAAATAGTGCCAAAATAAAGAGTTCTCCATACACAAATTGTAGATTAACATCAGCATAAATGGTTTGCGCTGTTATCTCAATTTGTTTGTGTTTATTTAATGAGAATTTAATAAGTTAATATTTGTAAGATGAGTGTTTAAGTACGTAGTACACAACCGACAAGTTGAATAAAGATAACAGTTTGACTAGCTTTTTGCCGTTCTGTTTATAACGTATAAAGTCCAAATTAAAGCTGATCACTCTGTGATGTTTAGCGTGTAATAATGTGATATCAGTCTGCAGATTATCTAAAACTGTATGTAATGTATGTTTGAAATATATAAATTCTGTAAAACGTGCACACTTAAGAATGGTGGTGGACTCTTAAGAATGATGGTCTAGGTGCAAGATGATCACTTTACTTTCATGGTAGACCATGCGATGAAATTTTAAAATAGACGACCAGAACACGTTTTATGGTCTTCTGATGTTTGTGTCTTGGTGGGTAAGATTGCCTTGTAAGGTATGTGCGGCACGGCTAGCTGCATAAATTTAAGTTATTCACAGAGTTCCATTATCCCCTAAGTATTATATAGGTGTTAATGAATTATTGTTCCTTATTGTTGCAGGTACTGATTGACATCTAAAACATGGCTGATGAGTCCACTGGTGGAGGAATGGATCGTAATGAGCACTTAGGCTCACGAATTACGCCATACCAGAAAATAAATGAGAGATATTCGGTAAGATTTAGCTGTAAGATTTTAAAAGTTTTCTCGATCGAAACTAACAACTTTACGGTTGGAGAAAAAGCTCTTTGCAGCTTGTTGCCTAACAGATAGGACCCGCTCAGGAGAACCACCAACGCGACTGAAAACGTGTGTGCGAGCTGCAGAGTTTGTCGAACGTAAGCAAAAACAGGTACTCGGAAGTAGTCACAAGAACTGGAAGCTCCATACTCGTCATTACAAAAACACATAAAGAATCATTCGAAGTTAAAGGCTTTGCAAACTTTCGTTTGTAAACAAATTGAGTGATAATGGCATGCAAAAACTTTATCAGGCTTGTGGGTGATCGCTCGATGTCCTTACAGCTCTTCTTTCAAGCGGGAATGTGTTCTTCTCGGACGAGTGTGCAATATATCGCAGTGAAAAGCAAGAACCATTTATTTCTGGATTAAAGAAATGTAAGTAGGCTGTTTAGGTTTTTTTATTGGTAACGCCACCTCTGTATGAAAATCACTGGCTGTGCTGTGTGCAGTCTGTGGCTGCTTTGCATTGTTGTAATACTCGCCATTGTAGTGTTAGGCAGCTGGCTGTGAGCAGCGCGTAGCGCTGCGCATTTGGAGGTCAGCCGCCAGCAGTGGTGGATGTGGGGAGAGAGATGGCGGAGTTTTGAAATTTGTCATGAACTGCTATATTTATATATGATGATATCAAGGTAAATACATTGTTTGTTCTCTATTAATATCTTTCATTTGCTAACTATCCCTATCAGTAGTTAGTGCCTTCCATAGTTTGAATCTTTTATTTAGCTGGCAGTAGTGGCGCTCGCTGTATTGCAGTAGCTTGAGCAGCGAAGATTTTTGTGAGGTAAGTGATTTGTGAAAGGTATAGTTTAATGTTAGTCAGGGCCATTCTTTTGTAGGGAATTTTGAAAGTCAGATTGCGTTGCGCTAACAAAATATTGTGTGTCAGTTTAAGCACAGTCTTGTATAATTGTTCAAAGGGGACGTTTCATATGGCATAGTGCTACTGAACTTTAATTTGTGTTACTCTGCTAAGCCAGATTTATTTTTTTGTTTGCTGCGCATTGCCTCATATTAGTTGTAATGTTGAATTGCTTGGTAATTTAGATTTACTGTAGCTTGCTTTGCGATTTTCCATTTTTTTTCATTGCTGTTTATATTAATTGTTTTATGTGCTGCTGCATTGCCTCGTCCCTTAGTTTAGCATCTGAGCTCAGTAGATTTAAGTTAGCTTAAGAGGGGGTAGACTATATAAGAAACTGACTATGGAGAATAGGTAAAGAATGCATTGCGAAGTTATATGAAAAAGATTTGGGCCCAAATGAGTATTGTACAATCAGAAATAATTATTTTGAAACAAATATGAACAGAATACTGAAAGCAGGCTTAGATAGGACTTTTTGGGAATAATGATGAACAAAGGGAGATCTCCATGCAAAATACTGCAGTAAAACAAACCCTGTCCTTTCCCTTTTGTGTTATCCCACTATATGTTTGTGTACCCTTGTGTATTTGTTTTCTTCCTGTCTCTGTGTACTGTTTCATAGAACTTTTTTCTCTTCTAATACTAAGTTACATTTACTATGATGAGGAATACAGTTATCCTCAAATACAATTGGCATTAATAATGTGTTATTTACTTTGTAAAGATGTTTAGACATTATTTATTCTGTTTTGTGTTAATGCTCATGTGAGAAGTTGATGTTTCGAAAGTTATTCTGATCTTTTATGTATGTACTCATGTCATAATTCCTGTAACACTGACGTATATGTCTATTTCTATTCTTTTGTAACGCCTGTTTTACTACAAATGTTATCTGTATTGTTATGTTCTTTAATGATGTATTTTGTACCTTTGTAATTGTATTCTCATGTTATAAAATTGTAATTGTCACCAGTTCATGATATTATTAACTTGTAAGTTACATTTCACTGCACACGTTTCTGTTGGTCATAGTATATGGACAATGTGTGAGAAGTAGGGACTGATAGTGTTTGCACATGTGTTAATAATTCAGCAAGGGACTGGATAACAGCATTGCTGGTTCGAAGGACATTTCAAAAAAAAATTTGTGAGTGCACAAGTGGTGGTTCATGGACTTGCTATATTATCCGCAAGACTCTTCAGTGGTGATTGTGCACCTGCACAGTCACAACAGATGGCTGCTGGCTATCTCTACAAGGACTACAGTGGGTCTACATCTTTGATGATCCATCAATACCATTATTTCTACAAGGACTGCAGTGGGTCTGCATCTTTGATGGCCTACCAATACTGTAATCTTTACCAGGACTACAGTGGGTCTACTGTGTGATGACCTACTTACCAATACTCTTCAAAATTTCGACTGACTCTGCTGTGGGTTTGCTCTGTTCTGGCCCATTACCTGTATGCATGTCAAGAGTCAGCACTGTCTTTCCGTTGGAAGGACAACACTACTTCTTCAAGACTGCATGGAAATCCACTACTTCTGTGTGCATTTTCTTTTACTGCTCAGACTTTGAGAAAAACACTGCAATTTTACTGTGACAAATGATGAGGACTGTCTTTATGGACTGTGAGAAATTTTTAGCTTTTGACCAACATTGTATCAATAAGTGTGTGCATTTGATTTCTTTGTTATTGTAATTATGAAAAATTTTTTTCAAATCTGTATTGGTCACTGCCCAATCCAATTTGTAAAATTTTTTGTGGGGAGCATGGGGGCTATGTAAGTAGGCTGTTTAGGTTTTTTTATTGGTAACGCCACCTCTGTATGAAAATCACTGGCTGTGCTGTGTGCAGTCTGTGGCTGCTTTGCATTGTTGTAATACTCGCCATTGTAGTGTTAGGCAGCTGGCTGTGAACAGCGTGTAGCGTTGCACAGTTGGATGTCAGTCACCAGCAGTGGTGGATGTGGGGAGAGAGATGGCGGACTTTTGAAATTTGTCATGAACTGCTATATTTATATATGATGATATCAAGGCAAATACATTGTTTGTTCTCTATTAATATCTTTCATTTGCTAACTATCCCTATCAGTAGTTAGTGCCTTCCATAGTTTGAATCTTTTATTTAGCTGGCAGTAGTGGCGCTCGCTGTATTGCAGTAGCTTGAGCAGCGAAGATTTTTGTGAGGTAAGTGATTTGTGAAAGGTATAGTTTAATGTTAGTCAGGGCCATTCTTTTGTAGGGAATTTTGAAAGTCAGATTGCGTTGCGCTAACAAAATATTGTGTGTTAGTTTAAGCACAGTCTTGTATAATTGTTCAAAGGGGACGTTTCAGAAAACTCACGTTTTTGTGAGTAACTTGGACACAACCCACCACATGTCATGCTCTGGGCTGCAATGACGGCAACCAACTTGATAGATCCATATTTCTTTAACTGTGCTGCGAACCACCTTGCGTACCTCACCATGTTATTTGATCGATTTATACCACATCCGCAATATCGGGGACTGCTCTGTCAGCTGTGGTTCGTGCAGGATGGAGCAATAGCCCATTATGCTACTGCCTTACAGACTACTTCAATGAGGTATTTCCTGATAAATGGACGGGATGTGGTTCCATCCATTTCCCTGTAACTTTGGAGTAGCTAGCCTGAAGTCCTAATCTGTCATCTTGCGACACTGCATTATAAGGATTCGTTAAACAGGAGGTTGCTGCCATACGTTACGAAATAGCTGACAAACTTAAGGGTGCTGTTCGACGTGCATTTATTGCCATCAAACCAGCAATGTTGACGAGTATTTCATATTGTACGTGGAGGAGAATCATACTCTGTTATGATAACTATGGTGTATACACAGTCACACCACCTCAAAGTTGTCCTCAGCCATGATTGCACATTAATACAGCGCGACCATCTATGACTATGTAGACGAGATAAGTCGTAATGGGACTTGGTAATTACTCTGTACAATCATTTAGATTTGCACCTTTTCAGGATTTGGAAATATTTCAGTTCGGGAGTTAGAAAATATTTGAACAGTGAATGTTAGCATAGCTATCAGTGAATGAACTTTTGCCATGTTGAACTGGTTACTATATATAGTCTGAATGAACTTATTGATCTTAAGGAATTGTATTTATTTTGGGTGATTTGGTGCACTGCACGACGACTTCGGTTTCCATTCGTTACTGCCTGCGAGCACTCTGCTTGCTATACTAGATGAATCAAAAATGGTTCAAATGGCTCTGAGCACTATGGGACTCAACTGCTGAGGTCATTAGTCCCCTAGAACTTAGAACTAGTTAAACCTAACTAACCTAAGGACATCACAAACATCCATGCCCGAGGCAGGATTCGAACCTGCGACCGTAGCGGTCTTGCGGTTCCAGACTGCAGCGCCTTTAACCGCACGGTCACTTCGACCAGCCTACTAAATGAATCAGTTGATGTATCATTTCTCTACTGTGTTTAAATATCAGCTTGTGCAAGACCAACATTCGAAGTAACTTTGTGGTTGATTTGAATAAACTGATAGCAAACTTTAATAATACAGTTAGGCCACATCATTACCCTGAGGAATCATCCTTTTAATATCACCTTTATTTTATTAATACAGTTATTAACCAGTGTTGCTATATACAGTTTTCACTGACCGTTTTTGCCAAATTAATATGCCTTATGAAAGGCCGATGCTTCTACAAGGGTTTCAAACAACAGTGCATGGCCGAAACCCTAATTTATAGATGAGCCACATGCAAATTTAATGTCGTGTACTCGCCTGTGGTGGTTAGTTAGCAACGAACTGATCCCAACTGGGGATTAATTTCACATCCTCTTCGTGAGGACTATTGAGCTGTACACCTAAATAGTATTCAGTTGGTGAGTAAACCAAAACCATTGTTTATAGAGTGTATCGTGTAAACTGTAAAATTTCTTTCTCATATGATGGTTCTTCTTCTTTCAAGGAATAGGCCATTGGACCGTTCCGGTCACAGAGGAAGTTGTTGCCAACGTTTCTTTGATCTTCCGATGTCTTTTTTGCCATTCTGTCTATGTGACAGCAAATCTTTTGGTATTCTTCTTTCTTCCATTCTGTATAGGTGTGGGAACCATCCACCTTTATTTTCGTTGACTTTGTCTTCTGTTTTAAAAATATCCAATTTTCCCCACAGATCGTCAGTTTAATAGCTGCCATCTTCGTGTAACCTTTCTGAGAAATCTCATTTCTTATCCCTGTATTTCGTTATAATATTTACCTACGTCTATGAGTCGCAGAAATAAATTGGCACAGCTACCGCTTTGCGAAATTTCAATCTTATTGCTTTTATCGTCTTCATAGATGATGTTCATCGGATTGTTCCACATGTGGTCTGGTACTTATTCAGTTTGTGAACAATATCAATTCTAATGTCTTGTTCAGTAGGTCTATTATCTAGGATTAATTTTTTTCGAACTGGATGTTAGCCTCTAAAAGCCATAATCTTCGTCTTTTGCAAAAATATTTTCATGTTATACCCCAAAAAGGTATGTTAAAAATGAAAGAAGTTAAAACACGTATCAGAGGACGTTCTCCTCTGTTTACTGAACAATAACCTGATTATCAATAAATAGCACTGTATTTATACATATTATTTCATTTTCGTTAATTCCTGGGATTCCATCCTGTAATTATATCATCCACGCAAATATTAAAATATAAACGATGGGGGATAAGATACGGCCGTGATGTACTCCTCGGTGCAAACAAATTTCTTCAGACGGCCTAGATTTCATGTTCAGAATGTCATATGTATGCGATGGTGCAAGTTTTTTTTATAGCTTCCTCAAGATGGAGATGATATACTAGTTTAATCAGTGTCTCATAGAAGGTATCTTTGACTGTGTCAAAGATCTTTTCGTAATCAAGGAAGCAAGTTAAATTCTCGCCTTCCTTCAGTCAGTATTTTCAAGGGAAAATGTCTTCTTTGCATGATCGACCTTTTATAAACCCAGATTGTTCTTCAAGCAATAAAATATCTGATACAGAACGCAACATTTCTTTTGTTGGGAATGTTAGTGTACTACACGAATGCGGCGGGATTCCGACAGCGCGCTAACCAGATTCCTCACAAGCCGCTGTGATGCCGAGTTTGGGGCGTGCAACTCCCGCAAGTTAATTAAGGATTAGCATCTGATTATGCTTGCGACCCCGAGTGTCGTAGGTGATATCAGGGTGAGTCAACTGGCACACATCTGTGCTCCGGTTTATTCTGCATCAGACCAACGGTAATGCCAGATGCAGTTGCCAGTCACTGGCATGCTAAGAAGAACTTCCACGGCGAATTACCAATGCTGCAAACATGAAAAATTCGATTTAGGCTGGTATTCAGGGAGCTCACAGAAGCACTGCACACCTCTCCATGACAACAGCATCAGCTTGTCTTACGCTGTAGGGAGAACCCGTCAGTCATCTGCAAACTGTTATCTGAGCATTCTGTAATTCCAGTGAACTCTCAAAATGTTTCATAAGTACGAGATCGACTGCGACCAAATGATCTATTCCTAATAGATTTCTATAGAAGTAAGGCTATTTGTTGGTCATAACCTAAATTTTTATCTAATAAAAGTTGGTTATTCTGTAACATAACAGTCACTTTTGGCCACTGCATAAAACTGATTGAAATTTTTCGTCCATTTCGATATCGGTCTTTTTACTTGCATTTACCTTACCAGCTTCCTTCGTGGAGTTCAAATTTTCATATTTGGTTTCTCTTTTAGAATTTATCCCCAGCTGTACTAACATGTACTGGAAGTCGGAACCACTCTTTATTCACAGTGACATAATAGGTTTTGTCCGGGAGAGTTAACTAGTTAGATTGTTAGTTTCGTGTTCCATGGATCATTTGCACGATAAATGGTAATTATGTGGAACGAGCCGTTTTATATAAACATCACAAATTATTTTGTAAATACTCCTACAAGTTGATCATTTACAATGCCTTACCTTTTCTTTATTTTTTAAGACATACAGATGTGATTTAGTAATTCCTGCACACTACCTTTCACACATTACAATAATAGAAACTCTTCTATGGAATAGAAAGAGTTGTCAAGGAGGAACTTCAGTTCACGATGTGAATGGGTAACCAAAAATATTGGACAAATACGAGTAGGACTCGCGGTCCGAGGGTTCCGCACAAACTTAATTATCTCTGTAGATAGCTGATTCATTCCGAGAACCGAGAATCTCGACGATTTTTCCCTGTTATCGATATCAATAATGGCAAGATGCCAGTCGGGAGAATTCCAAGACTTTTGAGAATGTGTTAGCCTTGTGTTTTAAGTTTAAATTTTTGTGTGATTTCGCATTCGCTATTGTAATTTTTCACTTTTTATCAGTTTTTGAGTTATAGCAACACGCTTTGCTCAGTAACGATTGCAGATGCTTTGATTTCGTCTGCTTTCGTCCCTTTTGCTACACTGAAGCGTCAAAGAATCTACTATAGGCAGGCGTATTCAAATACAGAGATATGTAAGCAGGCAGAATACGACGTTGCGGTCGGCAACGCCTATATAAGACAACAAGGGTCTGGCGCAGTTGTCAGATCGGTTACTGCTTCCTCAATTGCAGGTTATCAAGATTTAAATGAGTTTGAACGTGATGTTACAATCAGGGCACGAGCGATGGGACAAAGCATCTCCGCCGTAGCGATGAAGTGGGGATTTTCCCGTACGATCGTTTCACAAGTGTACCGTGAATATCAGGAATCCGGTAAAATATCAGATCTCCGACATCACTGAGGCCGGTAAAAGATCCTGAAAGAACGGGACTAACGACGACTGAAGAGAATCGTTCAGCGTGACAGAAGTCCAACCCTTCCGCAAATTGATGCAGATTTCAATGCTGGGCCATCAATAAGTGTCAGCGTGCGAACCATCCAACAAAAAATCGTCGATACGGGCTTTCGGAGCCGAAGAGCCACTCGTGTACCCTTGATTACCGCATTGATGACTGTAAACATGTTGCCTGGTCGGACGAGTCTCGCTTCAAATTGTATCGAACCGGTGGACGTGTACTGGTATGCAGACAGCCTCATGATTCCATGGACCCTGCATGTTAACAGGGGACTGTTCAGAATGGTGGAGGCTCTGTAATAGTGTGAGGCGCGTGAAGTTGGAGTGATATGGGACCTCTGATACGTCTAGATACGACTCTGGCAGGTGACGCGTACGTAAGCATCCTGTCTGGTCGCCTGCATCCATTCATGTCCGTAGTGCATTCCGATGGACATGGACAATACCAGCAGGACAATGTGTCACCCCACACATCCACAATTGCTACAGAGTGGCTCCAGGAACAGTCTTCTGAGTTTAAATACTTCCGCTGGCCACCAAACTCCCCAGACATGAACATTATGGAGCATATCTCTGATTCCTTGCAACGTATTGTTCCGAGGAGATCTCCACCCCCTCGTACTCTTACGGATTTATGGACAGACCTGCAGGATTCGTGGTGTCATTTCCCTCCAGCACTACTTCAGACATTAGAGTCCATGACACGTCGTTTTGCGACACTTCTGCGTGCTCGCTGGGCCCTGCGCGGTATTAGACAGGAGTGCAATTTTTTTTTTTTTTTTTTGGCTCTTCAGTGTATTAATGGTAATATTTGCGGAAGTGTCGTGAGAAGAAATCGGTACAGCCGGTAATATGGCTATTGTTGTTACGCAAATTTCGAATCTTTCTGTGGAACACTTCAATGGATAGCTTACGGGGTACTGAAACATCATCCTAAACAATGGAAGTGCAATGGTGCCTCAGTTACGTCTATCATTTTGCTTTGAAACAACACAGATGCTGTACGTGTCGTAAGCATATAGTGTCAGGGAATTTTCGTAAGGAGAATGCGAAGGCGTGACGCGAAAGTCGATCAGCCTTACGCCTGTCATCGCTAGATGGCTTCATTTCATCGTAGCTCAGCGAGTTAGGTCGAAATATTTGTAAATTACCCTACTAAATCACTATTCTGGTTAGTGGCACTTTACAAAGGCTTGGCGAGACTGGCGGTCAAGTGAAATAAAAATTAAAACTCCTGCAATCATCTCTTTTGCATTTAATTTATTTACGCAACCAGTCTCGGTGTTCCATCACACCATCTTCAGGTCCCTTGACGAACGTAAGTCACAAAGAGGAGAAAATATTAAATAACCGGTGTTCGTAGATCTCTGGTTTACACGACATTATCACTTCATTCATCAACCGACGAACCGAACGAACCGACGAGTCGTCGGTTGACTAACGAAGTGATACTGTCATGTAGACCAGAGATCTGTAGACAACGGTTAATTAATACTGGCTCCTGTTACAACTGCACACGAGATTGGATTCCTCCCAATTTACGTTGGTCAAGTGGCTTGTAGATGGTGTAATGAAACACTGACACTCGTTGAGTAATCAAATTAAATGCAAAAGAAATGGCTGCAGGTGTTTTAATTTTCATTTCACATTGAACAGCCGAAGTCCGTGTAACCATATACTACAAGGATGGAGATACAAAGAATTGACTGACAAGTGTTGGGCCACGATATTTACTGGCACAGTGGACGGGCCTACGTGCTGCAGGGGTTGGATAAAAATATGGGAACACTGCGAGAAATTCATGCTTGAAAATAAATGTAGAACAATGTACAAGCCTCCTACTTTCAATTGTAATCAAGACTTTAATAAAAATGGGAAAGGTAATGTTAATCAGAACAATGGGAAAGTTGTGGTCTAAATAACAATAGATTTATTCATTCTTAACATCACAAGACGAAAAAAATGGCTAAAGAAACATCGCACAAACATTTTTATTTGACAAACGTTTTCACTAATATGCGGTCTATGGTGGACAAAGTGATCAGCTGGGGATCAACACATGACACACTAATCGCTTTATCTGTCTTCATACATGTGAATCCGTGGCATGGCCCAAAAACTATGCTACTATCAAGCATCTATCCTCTACTATTCCATAAAGAAAAATATGGTTCCAAAGAACAGGGTGCTAAGAAGCATATATTGGAGCCCTATGCCATAGTAGCGAATACTTTACACTCCTGCTGGTCAGGCCGGCACACCACGATGCGTTCGGCGACAGGAGTCATGGAAAGCAGCAATCTGTTATTAATGACGCGCGCCCGAAAAAATTGAAGTACGCGGTCTCGCGTTCGCCTCATTCGGAACGCAAGTACTTCTCTATGAGCCTCTGAAACCCCGATGGATTCCAGAGTGCAGGTGGACCTGTTTGCTGGTCTGCCAAATCAATATGACTCCGCGCCACGACTATGTGTGACGGAATACGTCAAATGTTTAGACGGCTGGCTCAAAACAAATAAGTACACCCACGCATCACTCGTTGTGTGTGTGATGCTAGAAGCAGTACCTCTGATGGTTCAGATGGTGACTGGCACAGGCTCTAAGTAGCACACTAGCAAAGGATACAAGTCTCACCATTTAGGTAAAGACCTACAGTTCTTTACCAGTGAAGCGCCAGTACAAGAGTGCCTCTTCTCTTTCTATCAGCTTTCCTCGCCAGCTCGGTAGCGTAGCACATTTACATCTTAGACCACTCCCACATTAGCACAAGCCAATCACGAGCTGGAGCGCGGCATTCGAAGCTGGGAGAGCGCCCCTTGCTCTGCATACACAGATTTGACCAACCAAAGACTTTAAAGTTAATTGGGATTAAAGGAAAAACGATTCAGCTTCGCGGCCTCTTTCCTGCGCGTTTGCTAAAACATGACCTGGATGGAACCACAGCCCTCCATAGAGAGATCGTTATCTCCCCTGTTGTGTCCATTTCGAACTTTCCAAAGAACGGCCATAAACTCGCTAAAAGCATCATACCTTCCCAAATATGTTTTGTAACAGAATCTGGACACCACTGACCTGTCCCACGGAAATTCGCAGAAACACACAGTCGTCTCATTGGCTTCCTGCATAACAAGGATCCATCTTCTGCTTTACTGCTGGTCTTCAATGCTCTGCCCATTGCAGCGGCGACTCCTCGACACTAGTCGCCTGCCTGGGCGCGGCCGCCGACCGACCGGCGCCATCCAACGTGTCTGCACAATGAGACCGTGGAACTTGGCAGTCCACAAATGTTTTCACCCAGGTTCCACAGAAAAGACGATCCCCTTGGCCCTCAGCCGCCGAACGGTTTGGCACCCTCTTCCTTTGAATGCAGGTGAAGCTTACCACTATTCCTTCACTATAGCACACAAGCCAGAGCATTAACTACTGCCCACCATTTTATCGTGATGTATGAAGTCAGATCATATCCAGGTATAGCAACCAAGTAATAAAGACCGCCGGCCGGTGTGGCCGAGCGGTTCTAGGCGCTTCAGTCTGGAACCGCGCGACCGCTACGGACGCAGGTTCGAATGCTGCCTCGGGCATGGATGTGTGGTATATCCTTAGGTTAGTTAGGTTTAAGTAGTTCTAAGTTCTAGGGGACTGATGACCTCAGATGTTAAGTCCCATAGTGCTCAGAGCCTTCTTCTTTTTTTATATATATAAAGATCAACTTCCCTAAGAATATTACGCAGCACAACACCGTATTAGAAGTGAGACTGCCCTGCAATCTCTCAAATGTTCACTATGTTTATGGCTGCACTACATCGTAGCTAAGTGACTCCGAACTTGGGCAGTTTATTTGTGTTCGTATGGTGTTTGCTTTCAGAACAAGCGGAGCTGAAGTGTTTGGTGTTTCGAGAGGCACCATATCCCATGATTTATACAGTGTAAGGGAAAGAGGAAAATCATCATCTACTAAGTCACAATGCGGATGAAAGTGTGTGTTGAGTGATCGTGACAGATAGATTATTGAAGAGGATTGTGACGAAAAATTAGAGGATGACAGCTGTAAAAGTTTCTGTAGAACTGACTGTCGCACTCGCAAACCTGTCAGAATCAAAATAACACGAAGGGAGCTCTATAAGCAGGGAATGGCAGGGCAATCTGGAATTACAAAACTACTCATCACTGATGCAAATACTCATAAAAGGAAAACGTGGTGCCGAAGCCATAGAAAGTCCACTATGAAGCAATGAAAGAAAGTCATTTGCTCAGATGGGTCTTGCTTCACACTGTTTCCAAGTCTGCGTCCCAAGTGTGAAACATGGCGGTACTTCGGTGATGATTTGGACAGCCACGTCGGTGTATTCCATGGGACCAACGTTTACACTGCAAGGTATCATTAGTGCCAAGGAATATGTGTCCATTTCGGTTCATTCAGTGGTACAATGTCTGTTCCCAAATGGTGATGCTGTGTTCTAAGACGACATGGCCCATACTCACACAGCTGGCATCGCCCAGGACTGGTTTTGTGAGCATGAGGGTGAATTTTCGCATCTACTCTGGCCACCACATTCAACATATCTCAATTTTATTGAGCCTTTGCACCCTACTTTGGAGAGAAGTTGCCTGGTCGCTTTTCAACTTCATCATCTTTACCTGAACATACTACTATTTTGCAGGAAAAATGGTATACGTTTCCCTTCAAAACCATATAGCACCTGTCTTTGTCCATTCCAAGACGACTGGAAGCTGTTTTGAACACCAACGGTTTTCCTGCAGCGTATTAGGCATGGAAATGTGTTGTGCGTTGGTGTTTCCAGAGTTTTGTCCCCCCTGTACCTCAGTTGTTTCAGAAGGCTTTCCTAAAACACTGTCAAAATTAAGTTGAACTTCCCTCCCGAATCAGCATAGGTTGGATTAGTTCATGAGAACTATCCCCCATAAAACCTATTACATCACTGGCAATAAGAGGTGGCTCTGTTGTGGGTTGGCAGAAGAGCCAACACCGGTTCACTAGAGGAAGCCGAAAGGCACACGTTTTAGCTCACGCAGGCTGGCGTGAGGTCTGGAACAGGACAAGGAAATTAGACTTTAGAAATATGGACGTAGCTGGTGGATTACTTAACTTTAATCCATAAATGGTGAACGTCGCTCTTGACGGTAAATTATTCATAATATCAATAGTAACTGGTAATGGCGACTTGCTAGGTCGTAGCTAATGACGTAGCTGAAGGCTATGCTAACTATCGTCTCGGCAAATGAGAGCGTATTTTGTCAGTGAACCATCGCTAGCAAAGTCGGTTGTACAACTGGGCGAGTGCTAGGAAGTCTCTCTAGACCTGCCGTGTGGCGGCGCTCGGTCTGCAATCACTGATAGTGGCGACACGCGGGTCCGACGTATACTAACGGACCGCGGCCGATTTAAAAGCTACCACCTAGCAAGTGTGGTGCCTGGCGGTGACACCACAGGCTCAATGTTAAGTATAATTCCTAAAAAGGAATCCAAAAGCGGAAATTTGAATTACAGAATTGGAGCTGATATATTAAATACACTCCTGGAAATGGAAAAAAGAACACATTGACACCGGTGTGTCAGACCCACCATACTTGCTCCGGACACTGCGAGAGGGCTGTACAAGCAATGATCACATGCACGGCACAGCGGACACACCAGGAACCGCGGTGTTGGCCGTCGAATGACGCTAGCTGCGCAGCATTTGTGCACCGCCGCCGTCAGTGTCAGCCAGTTTGCCGTGGCATACGGAGCTCCATCGCAGTCTTTAACACTGGTAGCATGCCGCGACAGCGTGGACGTGAACCGTATGTGCAGTTGACGGACTTTGAGCGAGGACGTATAGTGGGCATGCGGGAGGCCGGTTGGACGTACCGCCGAATTGCTCAACACGTTGGGCGTGAGGTCTCCACAGTACATCGATGTTGTCGCCAGTGGTCGGCGGAAGGTGCACGTGTCCGTCGACCTGGGACCGGACCGCAGCGACGCACGGATGCACGCCAAGACCGTAGGATCCTACGCAGTGCCGTAGGGGACCGCACCGCCACTTCCCAGCAAATTAGGGACACTGTTGCTCCTGGGGTATCGGCGAGGACCATTCGCAACCGTCTCCAAGAAGCTGGGCTACGGTCCCGCACACCGTTAGGCCGTCTTCCGCTCACGCCCCAACATCGTGCAGCCCGCCTCCAGTGGTGTCGCGACAGGCGTGAATGGAGGGACGAATGGAGACGTGTCGTCTTCAGCGATGAGAGTCGCTTCTGCCTTGGTGCCAATGATGGTCGTATGCGTGTTTGGCGCCGTGCAGGTGAGCGCCTCAATCAGGACTGCATACGACCGAGGCACACAGGGCCAACACCCGGATCATGGTGTGGGGAGCGATCTCCTACACTGGCCGTACACCACTGGTGATCGTCGAGGGGACACTGAATAGTGCACGGTACATCCAAACCGTCATCGAACCCATCGTTCTACCATTCCTAGACCGGCAAGGGAACTTGCTGTTCCAACAGGACAATGCACGTCCGCATGTATCCCGTGCCACCCAACGTGCTCTAGAAGGTGTAAGTCAACTACCCTGGCCAGCAAGATCTCCGGATCTGTCCCCCATTAAGCATGTTTGGGACTGGATCAAGCGTCGTCTCACGCGGTCTGCACGTCCAGCACGAACGCTGGTCCAACTGAGGCGCCAGGTGGAAATGGCATGGCAAGCCGTTCCACAGGACTACATCCAGCATCTCTACGATCGTCTCCATGAGAGAATAGCAGCCTGCATTGCTGCGAAAGGTGGATATACACTGTACTAGTGCCGACATTGTGCATGCTCTGTTGCCTGTGTCTATGTGCCTGTGGGTCTGTCAGTGTGATCATGTGATGTATCTGACCCCAGGAATGTGTCAATAAAGTTTCCCCTTCCTGGGACAATGAATTCACGGTGTTCTTATTTCAATTTCCAGGAGTGTATACGCAGTACAACTATTCGTACCAAAAACTGTCTGTAATGTTCTGTTCTGCTGCATCAGAATCCACTTTTATTAGGTAACATTTTATTTTATACTTTACAAAGGAGCTTTCATCTGAAGCAATCGAGTTCATGTACGTCGATCGCTTGCAATCGATCTCTGACTTATGAAAAGAGTGATGAGTTCAATAGAATTACTGTATATTACCGGGTGTCTTCCTCATAAAATTGAAATACAATGTTGTACCACTGCCTACTTGAGTCGTGTATACACAAACGCCGGCCGCGGTGGCCGAGCGGTTCTAGGCGCTACAGTCTGTAACCGCGCGACCGCTACGGTCGCAGGTTCGAATCCTGCCTCGGGCATGGATGTGTGTGACGTCCTTAGGTTGGTTAGGTTTAAGTAGTTCTAAGTTCTAGTTGACTGATAACCTTAGAAGTTAAGTCCCATAGTGCTCAGAGCCATTTGAAACATATACACAAACTGGTCGTGACGAGGAGATTTTTACAACTGCTTGTTCCGCCTGCTCAGGAACACTACATTGTCGGCCTTACAATTGATTGTACACGCCTGAGGCTGTGCACCTAATATTTATCGGGTTATTCAGACATTTGTTGACGGAGATAGTTTGATGCATCGTGTGTGTTTACTGTGCTATGCAAGTGTATCAGCTGGGAAGAAAGAGAACCTAGAAAGTCACTTCAAAACTGTTTTCTCAGGGACTGAATAGGATTTCCCTCTGGATTCTGCTCTACGGAAAGTAAAGGCAAGGCAGCTACAATCCAAACTTTATGCTCAACTATCAACATTTTTAAATTCATCAGACAAGTATACGGCAGGAACTGAGGCGTTTGACTGACAATCAAAAATTCTTGCACAGAACGAGAACTGTACTAAGACGAGGAATTAATCAAAACTGAATTTTTAGAAGCTGCAGATTCATTATTTTATAGTTTCAAAAACAAAACTGAGATAATGTTTGCTATTACATCCGTACAGCTTTTTGAAAATCAGTAATCAGGAGGTTTGAGGTTATGTGTTATGACGTACTTCACAATTTAACATTGACTTCGATCCCTGCAGCTATTTTTCCGCATAACGTGGACGAATCGACTGATATAGTGGATGCAGCTCGGTTGCCTGTTTTTGGCTAAAAATTAGAAAAAGGATCGCAAAAGCAGCACTGAGTGAATTAGATTATGACTAATGTTACTTTCAACGAAATCCGATTGTTTCTCTGTTACACTTGGTGCGAGGGACAGGCAAACTTTGTTAACATTGTACAAAAAAAAAAAAAAGTCAATTTTGCACCTCAAGCCAGTAGTAATGTTAAGCAGACCAGAGTGGAACATAACAAGCAAATAAAATTCTATAGCAATTTTTAACGCATAAAATGTGTTTTAATAAAATAGTTTTATACTTATGACCACTGCCCACCGGCATATTGAATGTCGCCTGGAGACGTAGACAGCACGTGAAGCGGCAAGGAAAGCACATGAGGACAAGCGTAGCAGAGACGAACGGGAAATGATTCTAACGACGATACGAGCCACAAATGGATAGATCTACTGACAGACACGATTCTGACAAAGAGCGTATTTCTATAGCCCGGCGCCTGGGAGCCAGTATCTCTGAAAATACGAAGCTGGTTTACGTGCTACTGTAGTGAGCGTCTAAGGAAAATGGTTAGAGGACGATGAATCCACGAGTAGGTAACAAGGGTTCGGTCTCGTCATAGAAAATGAAGGACAGAGGTTTGCCCGCTCTGTAAAACGGGCTAACATGTCTGTTATGTTACATTATAACCTACTTTCACGAGGCAAAAATTTACGTTACGATGAAGAACGAGCCTTCCGTCTGATGCGTGTTTGCATCGGTCTTAGATTGAGAAAAAGGGCAGAGAATACAAAAGAATTGTAGTAGAATATCATTACTCCTACGAGCCATGTTGCCAATCTGCAAGAAATAGACGAATGGAAAGAGAGAGACGAATCAGTACAGGCCACTAGTCCATTCTATTAAAGAGATTGTTTTGAATACTGTGCAGTGATGGGACAGAGGTAAGTGAGGTGGGATGGTGGAAGCTGATATTATTCGAATTACTAAATCGGATCCCTACATTTGTTCACTGAACTCTTTGAATAAAGAAAATCATACATACGTTCAGATACTAACTCACTTGACATTACTGGCCCAGTCTGAAGCAGCTTTTAAGCGTAGGAACACAGGTAGCGGTTACTGCACGGCAGGGAAGCAGAGAGCTGAATACTGCACTTGTTAACAGGCTTTTGCCGTTTCCCACGTGCAGACGGCAACGCACGCGCGGACTGGCTCGTACAGGAATTCAGTGTTGAGAGCTTTAACGGGATCCTTGGTGGGCGCTACGAAAGTTCTGAACACTGCGGCCACTCTGGAAAATTGGGAGCGCTACGGCAAAATACGAGTGGTGATGGATACCCTGAAGCAGCTCAACATCAACAAGGAAGTCAGCTTTAGGCTCCCGACGTCCCGTCTGCCAGCAATACCGGTACGACGAGCTGCTAAGTGTGATCATACAAACAACGCCGGTTGTCCGCCTGCTGATTCTCCGCGCACCCACACACACTTCCAAGCACCTGCAGGTGTACACAGAAATCGTTGGTTGACCCACCAGTGGATGCTTTGCAGTCTCTCTCGAACGATACAAAAAATGTTCAGTAAAAAAAGAGTCTTTCGCATATTATAATCTCCCATATCAGCTACGTGGTGAACTACATATCTTTCAGTCAAAATCGTACAATAGTAGTTTGAGGAGCATGATAGAGAGCCCAAGTTGATGTCTTCTCCACCAAATTCGCATAATCAGATCTCATTGGGAAACACCTGGTCCGCGCCCACAAACCAACGGCCGTAATTTGCGGTGACTGTGTGATCTGTGCGTAGACACCTGGTGTCGCATACCTTCGGGAACCTATCAAGAACTTGTTGAATCCACTTCACGCAGAATCGCTAGTGTATTGCCGTCGAGGAAGACATCAAGCATCAAGGAATGTAGGTTGCCCAGAATAATGGTTCAAATGGCTCTGAGCACTATGCGACATAACTTCTGAAGTCATCAGTTGCCTAGAACTTAGAACTAATTAAACCTAACTAACCTAAGGACATCACACACATCCATGCCCGAGGCACGATTCGAACCTGCGACCGTAGCGGTCACTCGGCTCCAGACTCTAGCGCCTAGAACCATACGGCCACTCCGGCCGGCGCCCAGAATAATGTTCGCATAGTCTACAGCTGTTACGGTGCCTTCGGCTATAATCACAGGTCCCATGGAAGCCCAGATGAAGGTCCTCATAGTATAATATTGCCCCAGTGGCCTGCTTCAGTGGCGAGGTCCTTGTTTCTAGCAGGTATTCCCGCAGATGACGACGTATGCGGAGACGACCATCAACATGGTATAGCAAAAAACGTGATTCATTCGACGAGAATACACGGTCATGCCTCGATGCTTCTGTGCCACTACAGTAGTAACTGACGTAGTTACTACTAGTTGGGTCAACATGAGAATACTTATGGCACGTCTACTACTGCCCATGTGCAACAATGTTCTCTGGCGGATGTGACACGAAACTCTTGTGCCTGCAGCAGCATCGTACTCTCTCGCCAGATTTGCCATTGCTCGCCATCTGTCTTGCTTGACAGAGCGGGCAATCCTGTGGATAAGGCGTGGACGTCCAACACCTTGTTGCCCACTCGTAGTTTCACTGTCCTTCAAATACTTTGCACATATACTGACGACAGCAGCACAGAAACACCCATCCAGCTACACCTTCCCGAGGTACTTGTTCTAAGAAGCAGGGTCATAACAATTCGTCCTTCGTCAAAATCGTTTATGTCAGTGGAGTTCCCCATTGTTCTGTGTCGTCGCTAGAATGATTCTCCAGCCGCCTGTATACTTTCCTTACTGCGTTTCGTGCTCGCAACGCCAGGAGTCTGTATTCAGTTTCACAGTGGGCAGAGGTCATACCAAATATTAGCCGCGTTCTGATAAGTTTTACTTCGCACTGATTTTCGTTTTTGAATATTTTTAGTCCTTCCATCGCTATTTGAGACTGGTTCAGTTAGTGTATTATAATCATAACTAGCATGCGAACGGAACCAATAGCCTGTGAGAGTCTCCGAACTTCATTTTGATCCACTGAATCTTGCTGAAACTGGACTTCAGTGTCGTTTAAAGTTGTATAAATAATAATGTGATTCAAAAGACACATTGTAGCTCTGACGTAGGACTTGAGTGGCGCCATAAGAATGACGCCACAAGCTGCCATTATAAAAGTAGCTGTCAGCGTTTTCCAATGGATTACGGCAGTTCTTGCAGAGTGAAGGGAGTGACAGGTGGTGATTAGGTTTCACAGCTTCAGATGACATACTCCAATTGTTTTTGAGTAAGAATATGGTGGCAACATTGATAGTGGCCATTTTGAAGTACAGCTAAGCGAGTTTCTGTTTTGTGGTACAGACTAATAATAATAGACAAACATTGTGCAATGTTTCTATTTGTTATTGGGACCATTATAATTACTTCGTGTGGCCGTGAAACCCTGGGAAAAGCGATTACAACACTGTAAGTATATGCTCGATTTATGTCCCAAAAACTATACTTAGGCAAAAATCAATACGAAGGTCAAGTTTGTTACTGCTTACACAGAATAGGAGTGTTTGTGAAATGTCGTATTAGTTGTTCCACGTAAATATTTTCGACCGATTAATTTTTATACGAGTTTTCTGTTCTCTATATTTTTAATATCTTTCCTCCTTGTCCAGGATACGCTGAGCTACAAGATCTGTTGCTTGATTCGCCCTCGCTCTCCAATAATATTACAGTGGTCACTCCTGGTCAGTCGACTCCTGATCGCCAACTAACACGTGTTTGTACGCTCACTCGCTTTCTCGTTTAGTAGAGTTACTAAATCACTCACCACTTGACTAAACCATTACCTCAATGTGTACCAGCATTAATTTCCACGTACATTTCTTTTCACAGAAGGGATCTACACCTGCCTCGAGATGACTGGGTGTTTGTGTTGTCCTCATCATTTCATCATCATTCATGAAAGCGATAGATTGAACTGAGCAAAGGTTGGGAATTTGTACAGACGCTGATAACCGTGCAGTTGAGCGCCCCACAAACCAAACATCATCATCATTTCACGGAAATTTTGCATGATGTGCCCCTGTCAAATGTCAGCTTGTGTGTCAGAACAAGGAAAGTTGAAAATGTAACTTTACATGTTGTCTGATAATTGGTGAATATTCTGGAGATTGGAAGAAAAACGTATTGTTGTGACCAGAAGATCTGTGTCTCATCTGTAGGCGTGCTAGAGGTCAACATCTGTTTTGACATTATCGCTGAAAAATGAGATGGTTATGTGTCGTACATTAGAGACACTTCTGATACACTCAACTAATTTTCGAAACCTTCAGGAAAGGAAAATAGCAACCACACTGAAGTTCACGGGTTACGTGTTTTCTGCCGTTGTCCAGAAGTAACGATACACGAAGTATGTAGATGATGCTGGGGGATTGCACAAAAAATTCAAGTCCTGTAGATGTATAGAGCTACCAGCGCTAGCTGCAGAGAGGCGAAATGTGTAAATGCAAAGTTCTAAATCACTGGTCGTAAATCGACCGTCACGTTTATGACTGACTCCCAGAGAACCGTCTGTTCAAAAAAGGAAAAAGATATGAAATTTTATAGGCTAGGGTCTATCCTCACCACCTTCACCTAAGTTTGGGACAAGCGGCCAACCCCGCATCCCGCATGATGTGTCTCCACGAAGGAAGGTTCTTTTTCTATTCCGGTATAAATAATATTCACAATTGTCACCTGTATGACGTTTGGTGGGGGTGGAACTGTTACTTATCCTTTGATGAAGTGCAGACCGCCTGCTTGAATGGCTATGCCCAGACTTCCGAAGCCTTCAACACTGCTGGATTATGGCTTCACACGAGTGGAAGCTAAGAATCATGTGCTGACAGCACGCCTGATATAACTGTGTCACTGGAGGTGACCATGGTGATACGTTGTAAACAATTATCGTTTACAACCTGTATGTGATCGTGCAGTACCTATCGTACTTACAGTTGATCTTTCTTCTCTGTTTGTAGGTTTGCTAATGCTGTATGTCGCTTGCTCTCTTTTACATGAACTAGGATTGTTTGTTGCCCACCCCGCAACGTACTCTCTGTCCTCAATTCCCCCTTCCCCCCTTTCCCATCATCCTGTGCTCGTACCATATGTATTAACGATGTGCTTCTAACTGTGATTCTTAACTTGCCTTAAAAGGGTCTATTGCTATTCTATGTTTTATGTTTGTTTCTGTTTCTGATTTTGTTAATAACTGCCCATTGACTTTTATGAGTGGTCCGAACACCTAGTTTTTGTGGCAGCAGTACGTGGTCAGTTGAGCACCAATATTATGATAGATGTCAGCTGACACGATTCTCCCTACTAAGTCCTTTTCTCTGATATGTAAACTTGTCCTGATTAATGAGTGTTTTATGCTGGGCGCCATCTCACACAGCTTGACAACTGTTAAGGAGCAACTGATAATTGTTAACCAACAACTGGCAAGTGCTAAGGAACGACCGACAATTGCCGCGGAACACCAGACTAGTAACAATAGAAGGGAATGTGTAGGGCGGGACGTGTTAACTGCAGCGAAGACTGTGCACGAAGGCTCTGTATACATTCGGCCGATCAAGTAATATGGTGTTTGACGAAGATTGTTGCGGAACCGATTAGTGCGACATTCTATGTGGTACGGCACGATCGTGGAAGAGCAGATGGACGGCCTGAAGCTGTTCGAAGTGTCACCGTAATGAATGTTTCCAAAAGCGTCATCTTGTTATTAAGAAAGATCGCTGAAGGCGGAAATGCCTTACGAAAGTATGACGGTGGTCGTAGACGGACAGTGACATCGCAAGAGGATCGATCGTAGCCTTAGTGGCGAAAACGAACATTCAGCTCACAACAGATTGCTGTAGACCTCGCAACCGCTACCAGTACGCGTGTCTCTGCCAGAACAATTTTCTGGTGATTAAATCAGGGTGGTTTGTATGCTCGGAAGCTTGTTAAATGCGTCTCACTTCAACCATGTCATCGTCGAGATGTGTAGGAGCACACGTTGGTTAGGATCAGCGACAGTGGTCCTGAGTGTTGTTCTCCGACAAATCCCGCTTCACTGTGGCAAGTGATTCTAGCCACCAGTTTGTGTGGAGAGAAACGGAAACATGTTACACACCACATAATGTTCGTGAACGTTATCGGTATGGCCTAGGCGTTATGGTGTGGTCTGGCATTAAGCACAATGGCCGAACACTGCTGCATATCTTTGCACGAGGTACCGTTACAGCACAGCGGTATTGCAGAGAGATTATTCTGGATCATGTCCGACGGCTTACGGGAGCTGTAGAACCGGACTTTCTGTTTAAAGACGTCATTACCCGCCAACTCGGGGCCGCTGAGCTGTCGGACACACTGGAAAGTGAAGCCATTGAATGTATGGAATGGTTTGCTTACTCCCCAGACCTAAACCCATAGATCATGCCTGGGATGCTCTTGGCAGACGTGTTTCTCAACGAACACACCATCTCCGAACCGTGTAAGATCTCAAATCCTCCTTTAGAGAGGAATGGGACAATATCCACCAAGGACTCCTGAACAGTTTGTCACCATGATTAACAGGTGCAAAATGTTTATTAGCGTCTGAAAAGGGCAGATTCCTTACTGAGAGTGCGACATCGACCTTTATGTTGGGTGTCGGACCTGTGTCAAACACGAACGTTACTTACGTCTGTTATCCGAAATCTGTACCATTTTTCGTTATAAAAATACCATTTCATCTCTATTAATTACGTACTGTGTTTTATTTCGTCCATCGTTGCTTAAGATTATTGCTCGGATCCGCGATACTCGTAAGCGGCTTGGCTGGCGGGGTACGGGAGGAAGAGAGCGACCGGGGCATGAACCGAGACTCTCCGTGCCGCCATCGCGGGTCGAGACGCCGTTGATGCAAAGGAGGCACGTCCAAATGCTGCGGTCTAAGTTGGTGTGGCGTGAATGGGTCTCCCCATTGACTGTCGTTGTGCTTCGAGCACGCTCAAGGCTGGGTCCCAGACAATATCGTTCATGGACTCCATATTTACAAAAAAAAAACGTGGGAAACACAGAATTGTACAATGTATTGTTAATTTGGCAGCTGATATCACGCTATAATTGCTATAAATTTAGTGTACTTAAAGAAAAATAAAGATCCAGGTGGCTATGGGAACATTTAAAGGCACTGGTATATGCCCGTCTCATCTATCCAGATTAATGAGGTTCCTCTGGGTGTAATATGTACTGAGTTGAAAAAAAAGTGTTACGTATCCCTACATGAGGTAATGCTGACCAAAACTAGAAGAATAGTTTATATCATTATACTGGGTGATTATAATTAAAGTACAGGTACTCACGGGGCTCCAGCCTGGACTGTAATTATCGTACAGCAGCGAAACTTGGTAGATATGCTAATGCGTTAATGCGGAACCGATTTACGCTAAAAAAAATAGTTACAATTGTGACCACCCAGCGCAAATCTGGCACTGTACGTTATTTGTACGACGGTATGACAACTACGCTATCATCTGGCAAGTCATAACGTGAGTGAACTGAATGGCTATCGAGAAGAGAAAGCTCGCGCTGTCAGTAAAACTGTTTTATGTTAACAATAGCAATTACAGTGGTGCATTGAGAGAATATAGCCTACTGAAAGTGTCGTGTCCTGACACAGGATAGAGGAAAGTCAGGGCGTTTGAGTCAGTCTCCAGTTTCTGAGCGGTGAGGAGCAAATGCAGAAATACGTATTCCCAGTGCAGGCAGGTTGATGACTTGGATCAGCGCCAAACGTTGTTGGTTGGTTGGTTGATTCCATGGGAGGTCAAACACTGTCATGGAACACCTACGAGAGGCGCCGATTCTGGGACTCAACAGGATGCTTGCAGCGGGAGACTCGTAGAATTCTGGGGTGACTAACTACTACACTGGAGGCTAATTGTAAACATTAAAAAAAGCAAAGGAGGCAGTTGGTTGTACAACAGAAGTCAGTGTCCGAAACCACGGGAGTAGGTGCTAACAGAAGTAGCGAACACTAACACCACGTTAATTACAAACTTGAGAGCAACACTCCAATGAGAAAAATAGACGTGTCGGAATTTACCGAGCGACACAGAGTCGACGCCCCAGCGATCTGACTGAGAACTCCTCTCAATACAAAAATAAGGAGTTTTGAAAAATCGTGGGGGGTGAGCCCCTTGCCACTGGCACTTAACAAGCTTCGGCCAGTCTGGCCAGTCGCTCTGCACCTCCAGGGCGTCTCTGGCCAGCCACAGATTCCTCCCCTACTCCTACTCGGTAGGTAGAGATGCTTCTGGATTTTACATTAACAAACTCAAAATTTTCTATCAACAGTGTTCAGGTGAAGGCTAAACGTCACTGCCACTCCTATTATGGCCAGCAACAACATTGTTTCACGTCAATTGACCCGGCCCTCCGTCCTTTTGTGGGTGGGGGCTGCTGTAGTAGCTCTCCAACTTGTGTAAACGCACTGACATGGCAGTTCTTAGGAGCAAGTATCAAGTTTGCTGCCTCTGATAAGACGTGCCTTTTCGTAGCCAGCTTCTACTTGACGCCTTACAACAGCGTCTAGGCGGTGGATAGAGTTATCAGTTAATCCTCTGAAGTGAAACTTCTTCCCTAAGACAACTTCCCAGAGCATCCCGAATTTGCTGGGCTCTAGTGTTACTATTTAGTTCTGGTAACCTAATCGCTACCACTTTTGCCTGCTCTCTACGTTGTCGGTCTAAGGCGCTGCACTCATGGGCTGTGCGGCTGGTCCCGACGGAGGTTCGAGTCCTCCCTCGGGCATGGGTGTGTGTGTTTGTCCTTAGGATAATTTAGGTTAAGTAGTGTGTAAGCTTAGGGACTGATGACCTTAGCAGTTACGTTCCATAAGATTTCACACACACATCTCTGCATTGTGTCTCGGATTTCTTATGTTGGAGTGCCCTTGATGGCTCCTAACATCCTTAAGCATAACAACGTACAAGTCACTAAATCATCAATATATGACAAAAGGTCAGAAAGAGGACCGACGTCATTAAATGGTTTCAAGAAGACAATAATGAAATTCGAAAACACGCGTGAGCTTGATGTGGCACCTGGTAGAGGAAGGCTTCCTATCCCGGTGGAAGTAGCTGACGATGTTGATGTTGCTGTAACTAAGCATGCAGCACGTGCCCTGGGTAGTGCTAGTGCTCGTGCAGTGTCACGACAATTGTCAATCACATGGTCAACAGTACGGGAAGTGTTGCGGTCTACTTTACACTGGTACCCGTACAAGATCCAGAAGGTGCAGCAATTGAAACTTCATAAGCCGCAGCAACGTTCTGAATTTGATCTTCGGTTTCCGGCATGGATTGAAGTCGATTACATGTGGCCGGGCAATATTATGCGGAATGACAACGCAAATTTTACGCTACAGGGTGTTCTGAATACATAGAATTGCCGAATTCGAGATACTGTTAGACCGCGTTTCGTGCCATTGCACTCGTTGTATGTGACTGTGTCGTGTGGATTCACAAGCACCTTTATTTTCGGTCCGTTCTTCTTTGAACAGAATACACCCGGAGGGCCTGTCAGGTGTACCGCGACGTCTGGATGTTGTCGATACCTCCGTGTACAGTGTGTGATTCATGTGCTGGAAGAGCGCAACTGTGTGGAAAGACAGATGGGGCAACGTTTCATGCCGCTCGCCTAGTGAAGAATCGGCTTAATGCAACCTTTCACGAAGCTATTACCGTTAGATGTTCTCCCGGTGCATGGCCTACAAAATCACCGGATCTGAATCCATGTGACTCTTGGCTCTGGGGATATTTAAAACAACGCGTTAACCGGAGACATGTTCGGTATCTACCTGATTTGGAGGCCAGTATACAGAAACACGTTGCTCAGATTCCACCAGGACTGCTGCGAGCAACTGTTGAACAATGCAGCATCTCTTCGACGTCTCCGGTGCTCATACTGAACAAATTGTGTAAGCGACGGTTAATAATAAAATCAACATTATGCCTTTCTCACTTGTTTGACCTTTTCTGCCAGGTACCGTTCCTAATCTGTTGCATATGAAAACATTTGTATACGCTTTTATAACTTTCACAGCACCAGATTTGCACCTGATGGGCAAAATTGGAACTAGTTTTTTCCAGCGTAAATCGGCTTCGCATTAACGCATTAGAATATCTAGCAAGTTTCGCTGCTATACGATAATTACAACCCACAATGGACCTTTGTGAGTACTTGCACTTTGATTATAGCCGCCCGGTATGTCCTGAAACCAATACCTGTTCAGATATTTGCCATTGAAGAACCCCAGTTTACAGCTTTCATTTTATTCATAGATGAGGCAGGATTCACAAGAGACTGAATAGTAAATTAGCGTAATACGCACGTGTGGGCTCTTGTAAAGCCTCGAGCTATCCTGGAGGTAATGTATCAGGATCGCCTCAGTATTAGTGTATGGGCAGGAATTGACGGTGACAGACTCATAGAACCATACAGTTTTCCAAACATTTTAACAGGTGTTGTGTATCACTGATTTCTGCCTTATGAATTACGAGTGTTACTGGAGACCGTTACCATTGCAGAAGGACAACGACTGTGGTTTATGCATGACGGCGCACCACCGTGTTTTCTATGGATCGTACGACAGCACCTCAGAGGAACATTGCGATTCAGTTGGATTTTTGTCTATGGGGACATTTAAAGGCTTTGGCGTACGCGCAACTGACAGTGTGCAAGCGCTACCGAGGCGTGTAACCAATGCATACGGCGCAATCCGAATGGAGCTAGGTGTATTTGAAAGAGTGATTCACTACGAAGAAGGGCTGAACGATGTGTCGGGATGTGTGGCAACCACATTCAGTACAGCCTACAGTGCCTGCTTGTACGTAACGAACAGACGGGAATGAGAGGACAGATTGGCCCATATCTCAATGGGTGTTTTTTCCGGACATACCATTACAAGGACTTTGCTTGTACTTTTGACCAATACGACTTCCTGTAGGAATATGTGACTTTCTTTTAAAACGCTTTATACAGTCGCGACACTCAAGCACAGCCTGGTTGAACAATACGATAGCAGCGCGGCAAGTAGCCAGTAAGCCACACCGTTGAGTACGATTTCCGATGATGCGAATAACATCGTTTATATTGATTTGTAACATGATTTATGCAAAAGAGAACACATGTTGCACAATAAATTGTAGCGGTATCAAAAAGAAGATACCACAGTTGTCGTTACTTTTGTTTCTTACGGCCACTAAGAGATATTAAACATAATGTTGGACGATAATTCAGTTGTGATTATCTTTTAATCTACATAAGTGTAATGAAATTTAAACTTTCTCTTTAGAAGCACGAGGTATAAGTAAATAGTAGAGCAAATGACCTTTCACAGAAAAACTTATGTAGACCTATACAATGAGGTGAAGTTTTGTTGGTTGCACTTCGAACTAAACTAATACACAAACGCCATCAGAACTGTCGCTGAAGGGAAAACTGCCTCAAAGCCGTGATAATAAAACGCCAAAAGCAATAAAATTAAACATGCAGAAGAATTCAGTTCCGCGGTTGTTACTATATCAAAGCTAGAAATATCAGATACTTAAACATCAACGTCAACATCAGCGTCACGTCTTTTCAGGATAAAGTAATTAGATTACACAGAATCATTCATGTGTTGGAAAATCGAGTTAAGGCTAAGAATGTGCGGCTTGACGGTCTCCATGAAAAATTATTACGTCACAAGGGATGTGCCTATCATAATAAGAACAGATAGCACAGAAATGTCATAGAAATCAAGTGACGAAAGACAAACATATTTTTTTAAAAAGTATTTGATCAGTTTTCTTAAAAAAAAGGACACTTTTGATTTACTGTTAAGCTATATCAGAATTCCATTGAAGGGAAAACGTGGGGCAAGATGGAATGAAGATGATGAGTTAGAAAATATTTTTTTAAAAAGTGTTGTAGCTTATGTCTTTGCGTAAATCAAGTTTGATTGTGTTGGTTGGGTGGTTGGCGGGAAGGACTCAAACAGCGAGGTCATCGGTCCCATCGGATTAGGGAAGGATGGGGAAGGGAGTCGGTCGTGCCCTTTCAAAGGAACCATCCCGACATTTGTCTGAAGCGATTTAGGGAAATCACGTAAAACCTAAATCAGGATGACCGGACTGCGAATTTGAACCGTCGTCCTCGAGAATGCGAGGCCAGTGTGCTAACCACTGCACCACCTCACTCGGTTTTATTTTTGTTCACAAATATGTTACTATAATTAAAGTCTCTTGGTATTTTAATAACGCTTGAGATGTAATTCTGCAGTAAATATTTCGTAAATTAATAAAATGTTCTAAGGCTTCCAGACGAGTCAGGTGGTTAAAATCTTGTGGGATTTTAACCACTTGACGCCGCGGGAGGCACCAGAAGATTTTAGTAATTCATATCGCTGCGAGACCACGAATTAATATATTTCGTAAATTAAGTAAAACGCGAATAAAAAGCTAACGTTGTTCTTACGGTGCACGTGACGTTTAGAGACGGAAGGCTTTCTCGCCGTTTGGGCGCTAGTGGCACTCACAGCAGTGAATGTTGCTTGGTCGACAGGGTGGTGTGTGGCAGGGGCTGACGTCACTGCGCCAACAAGCGGGAACGAGTTGCTAGCAGGGCACCTGGAAACGCCTATACATATATGAAGAATGAGTCAATAAAAAGCAGTGTACCCTGGAATACTAAGTAAAATTACAAATTTCGCACTCATGTGCTCCAAGAAGGTGGAAGACAGCTGATACACAGTATCCACAGAGGACGATCATCATGAAATGTGTCCCATGTATAATGAAAGCTTGAAAGCTATGCTGGACAGCTGCGTTCATTTGGATACAAGAATTCAACAAAACGCGAAGAAAACACAATGTTCATCCTCGTCCTCGTGTGCATATTTCCAGCGATGCCCATTGCAACGTGTTGAAAACAGTCCTAGAAGATTACCTGATATGGAAGTCCTAAAACACATTCAGAATCACCTTCCTAGTTAATGGTTGAGTGATTAGGCCTCAATATAAGTCATCTGGATTGACCTGACGTGGCTACGTTTCCCTTGCTGCCTTGGCTCGACGGGCCTCTGAAATGAGTGTGAGCAGTCGTGGAATCCAGCTGGCGGCGACCTGTGTCATGTTCAAAATGTCGTACAACATGGTTGAAACTGATCCATGACTGATTTTCATATTTCACACTAATACATCTGTGTTATACTTCTGTCTTCGAGCACTAGGGCCACCGCTTGTCTCGTGATTCCCGGGTTTTCACAGAGGGATCACCCTGAAAGCGTGTGTACCACCGGATCACTGTGTAATAGGATGCTGGATTGCTCTCGTACACTATTTCTAACTCAACACACATTGTTGTAACGTTCTTCCCCTTCAAATGCACGAATTATCACACGGCACACCACTTTATCAATGGGCTGCGCTATTCTGTTCAAATGGTTCAAATGTCTCTGAACACTACGGGACTTAACATCTGAGGTCATCAGTCCCCTAGAACTTAGAACTAATTAAACCTAACTAACCTAAGGACATGACACACATCCATGCCGGAGGCAAGATTCGAACCTGCGACCGCAGCGGTCGCACGGTTCCAGATTGAAGCGCCTAGAACCGCTCGGCCACACCGACCGACGCTATTCTTTTTTGGATGCATTTTTGGCATATGAAACATGTGAAAAAAGATCCTTTTTAAATGCCCGTGTGACAGTCGATGACGTAGCATGTACCCTATGTTGCTCTCACGGAGTGGCAAACGACATCATTCGCAATAGCTTAATTTTCGTGAAGTTCGTGAACGTTGCGTCCCTCAACGGTTGAGAGCACAGCAGAACACATTGGACCTGTCCATGTAGCTCTGGCGTTACAGGGGAGAAGAAGAGATGTTGTAATGTAGATCGTTATAGTGCATGTGACATGTGTTTATCACCATCAGCTTATACTACTTTAAAGGCGATTCTCCCCTGTATGGATGCATCCCTCTTCCCTACTAAAATAAAGAAAAGGGCAATGGTGGTTCCTTCGGTATGCAATGCTGTGGTGGCTACCTTTTGGGACATTCAGGTTGCCATCTTGTTGCAACTTCATTCTCGTGGCGAGACTGTCAATGCCGCATGCTACTGTCTCTCTGTGTGGGAACTGCAAGTGGCCGTACACTGCAAGCGACCTCACCGTCTGATAGTGGATGTCACGAAAATGCCCCCTTCCACACATCGAGACAAACGCACAATTTATTGTGAACATTTCATCGGGAATAATTCGACCACAAACATTACTTTGGGAACAATCCGACCACCCATTTTAAAGTCCGGACGTATAACCCAGTGGTTTACAGCTCTCTCTTACAAACCTTTTTCGTGAGAAGCACTCCGAAGACGAAGAGGCCATATCACGAACTGCCGCAACAACTCTTTGCTGTAGGTTTTCGAGATCTTATCAAGCGACGAGATAAGTGCTTAAATTTGCAGAAATAGTATGACAAAAACTGAAATAAATTTGAAACTGGTACTAGAGGTACTGACATTCCTACTCCATTTTGCGACTTGTTTGTTAACTCACACTCGTGGTTTTATTTAATACCCGCGCGGGGTAGCCGAGCGGTCATGGGCGCCTTGCCACGGTTCGCGCAACTCCCTCCGTTCGAGGTTCTCCCTTGGGCTTGGGTGTGTGTGTTGTCCTTAGTGTAAGTTAGTTTAAGTTAGATTAAGTAGTGTGAAAGCCAAGGGACTGACGACCTCAGCAGTTTGGTCCCATAGGAACTTACCACAAATTTCCAAATTTTCTTTAATACGAGGGGATATGGAAAATTATTTTACACATTGTAATGGCAGACTAAGTAACTTTTATTGAATGTTTCACTACACCTCAACGTGACAGAGATATATGACACTATTTTTCTACGTAGTCACCAAGTCTCTTTAAACAACGATCGGAACGTTCTGCTAGTCGTTTAGTTCTTCGTCGACAGAAATCCTCTCCTTGGTCACGGAGCCATTCGAGAAACGCAGTGTGAATCTTCTCATCGTAGGAAAATCTACGATTGCTGCGAACGAGTTCCTCGATTGCATGGACATGGCGTCTGTGGTCGATGTCGATGACCTTCCTTCCAGATCGCCATCACACACGTCTCTTCGGCCTTGACCAAATCAACAAACGAGGTGACGCAGTGGTTATCACACTGGACTCGCATTCGGGAGGACGACGGTTCAAACCCGCGTCCGGCCATCCTCATTTAGGTTTTCCGTGATTTTCCTAAATCGCTTCAGGCAAATGTCAAGATGGTTCGTTTGAAAGGGCTCGGCGGTCTTCCTTCTCCATCCTCCCCTAATCCGATGGGACCGATGACCCCTCTGTCTGGTCCCCTTCCCCAAAACAACCAACGTTTCACTACGACTGGACATGACTTTGCATTAGATACAAATTCCGCCAGAAGCTCACGGTGAATCTCTCTGAAATTTAGACGTTTTGCCAACAAGAATTGTACTGCCCTGCGCACTTCAGCTCTGGAGTAGTTTCCAGTTGCAGCACCATTTCACTCCCACAATGTGATGCACTTGTTATCCGTACAGCAGCAGAATTGTTTATGTAGGAAACCCAGAACATGCACTCTCTTATGACAATGCACCCGTCTTACTTCTTGAACTACTCTTGTATATATTTCGTGAATTTGTTTGTATCTTACTTTACACAGACAGTGTATCATCTAAAATTCATAGAAAGCACTGGCAGTTTTTAAAGATGGCAGAAGAAAAGGAAAATATGTGTTGTGCATCAACTGAAAAGCGAAAAGGAACATCAACATACTTACTGTAGGAAAGCGCGTTTGTCGTTTTGAGAACTGTAATGCTGTGTGGCCGACAGGAACTGGCTCTTCGTGGCAAACACGACTCTGTAAATTTAATGTCACACGACGTCGAGTTAAATGATGGAAATTTTCGTTCTCTCCCGATGTTCCAAGCTGAAGCCGGTGATTTAGTTTTGTCAAAGTATCCTCAAAATCGTGCTAAGAATGCAAAATTCTTCAGTGCTAGTATTAAAAACCATATAATATAAATATATGGTGATATTATAAGAGAGCAAATTGTCCACAGAATGAACAGTTCTAAGTGCTTCGCCTTTCTTGCAGACGAAACAACAGACGTTGCGAGAATCGAGCAACTGTCTTTGTGTGCTCGGTATGTAGATTTATAATTAAATATGATTCTCAAAGACTTCCTGATGTTAATGTATGCTACAGACTTAACATGGCATGGGCTGGAGAACATAATATTATCAAATTTGAAACTAACTGATGTTAACTGTAATTTTTTGATGAGTAAGAGGTAAGACGCAGCAGCGGGAATGAGAGGTCATTTACGCTAAGCCCAAGCTTTCATTAGAAAAGAATATTCAATGGCTGTTTTTATGCATTTAGGTGCCCGCCCTCTTTTTAAATCTAGCGTTAGCACTTGTGTATTGTTTGCAGGCTAGCAGAAATTGCATAGAGACAGTAAAATCCACCGGGAAATTGTTATTAGCAGACACTCATAGCCAGTTCACTGTTTCTCTTGTACTACCGGGAGAAAATCATCTTCTCAGCCCTTTCTTTTCGCAGAACGTATTAATGTGTTAACTGTGACCTTTCTGCAGCGTTAGAATACGTCAGTAGTCCGTGCAGTGTCTTAGATGAAATGGCGAGGGATAGCGATAAAGAATTCAAAGCTATTTAATGAGGTCTTAAAACTGGCAGAAGAAGCTGAAGTGACAATCACAGCACCGAGGTTCGTGTCCACAATAAAAATCCAAACCGTAGTCTTGATAGCAGCCCAGAGGAATATTGCAGAAGAAACATAAAACTGCTTTTCTTGCCTCGCGTAAGAACCAGCTCCACGACAGGTTTCTGACTCATCAAAATTTAATTAAGTCCGTCAGAGCATAGTTCCAAGTCCGTCAAACTTTATCATTCCACGTTGCTAGAACCTTCGTCTCCAGCTGGATAATTTTCCGTTTGGCAACAAAAATGGCTTAAAGAAGAACAAGGTAAAAGACTAAAGAACGTTTTAGCGCCGGTAGAGACAGCAATTAAAAAAAATTACCAATATTCGAACAATGCTCCAAACTGTGACTACCCTCCTAGTCACAACAGATACAGATACACCATAAACGACAATTTTTACTCTAAAGCGTTGAAAAATCTATGTGAAGAACATAGGAAATGAAAATAAACAGAGCAGTCTTCCTCCCCTTTCTGAGCATCGCGGCGTTCAATTTGATCCAGGGGAAGCGGTGAATCACTTTTTCGAACTATCAGTACGAATAAATACTTGCTAAAGATAATTGTCGGCAGCTATTCCGCATTTGACTTTTTGCAATATATCTACAAAAATTTGGGCTGAAATCAAATAATACAAATTTTGTCGTTATAAAATAGAGAGAGAAACGCCCCTCCTTCGAATACTACCCCGTCTCCAACGACCTCACAGTTGTCTGAATGTTAAACGCTAATCTTACTTTCTGACTTCCTCGTTACCGTACCCTCTAGCAGGAAGTGCCGACTCGTACCGCGTGCCTTACTTGGTAGTGTCTAATATCAGAGCTGTGCAATGTCTGAGCGCTGAAGTGGAAAGACTACGCCAGGCGCCGCCAACACTGCACGGGGCGGTGCTATGCGGGGCTTTGCTGACGTTTTTAAATTTTTTATATACATTTCATGCTCGAGATAGCGCAGCTTCAAATGGATCAAATGGCTCTGAACACTATGCGACTTAACTTCTGAGGTCATCAGTCGCCTAGAACTTAGAACTAATTAAACCTAACTAACCGAAGGACATCACACACATCCATGCCCGAGGCAGGATTCGAACCTGCGACCGTAACGGTCGCTCGGCTCCAGACTGTAGCGCCTAGAACCGCACGGCCACTCCGGCCGGCGATAGCGCAGGTTGTTCGAGTAATGAGCCATGTGGAGTCAGGGACTTCTCAGCTCGCAGTGTACATGCGTGGATTGAAGATTATCGGGATGAGTTTACCGTACTTCCCTGGCCACCAGACTCGCCGGATTCAAACTCAGTTGGAAATCTGTGGTTCCACCTCTATCATACAGTTCGCGACATTGATCCTCAACAGAGGAGCCTCGCACTGGAGTCGGCAAAGCTCCACATCCCCATTGGTACTTTCCAGAACCTCACTGACACTCTTCCTGCACGTCTCGCAACGGTCCACGCTCCAAAAGGTGGTTATTCAGGTTTTCTGACAGGTTGTCATATTACTATGACTGGACAGAGCAAACACGCAGTAAAGTCTATGAGTTGCTCGACGCAGTGTACCTGTTGGCGCCTAAGTCAGCTTCCATTATCCCGAAACCACAAACGCCCAGTCTGAAATAACTCGTTAACAGTGTTGCTGGAGTGCTGAGTTGTAAAATGGAGTGTAACCGGATGAGCCCAACTTCAACGTGTCTTCCAGTAGCTTCCACATATGTATTAGACCCTACTGACATGATGGCCATCTGATAGCTTGTATTATTGACCAGCGTAGCCAGTACACGCCAAGTGTGGTGGTTTGCAGTACCATTGGATACTGAAACCGTCCTGCTAATTGCTAGCTGGGTTGCTAGATTGAGAACAAGCACTACGTCTGTTTCATGATTAATTTGCATCCCTCAAACCGGATGGGAGCGGACAAGAGAATAATAATTAGCAGAAGCAGCTGTGGAAGATCAGTGTGTGAGAATCCCCTCGTAGTAAAATTGCGTGCTTATGGAATATCGTCTCAGTTATGAGACTGGATTTGCGATTTCCTGTCAGAGAGGTCACAGTTCGTAGTAATTGACGGAAGTCATTGAGTAAAACAGCAGTGATTTCAGGCGTTCCCCAAGGTAGTGTAATAGGCCCTTTGCTGTTCCTTATCTATATAAACGATTTGGGAGACAATCTGAGCATCCGTCTTTGGTTGTTTGCAGATGACGCTGTCGTTTATCGACTAATAAAGTAATCAGAAGATCAAAACAAATTGCAAAACGATTTATAAAAATATCTGTATGGTGCGAAAAGTGGCAGTTGACCCTAAATAACGAAGAGTGTGAGGTCATCCACATGAGTGCTAAAAGAAACTCAAACTTCGGTCACACGATAAATCAGTCTAATCTAAAAGCCGTAAATTCAACTAAATACCTAGGTATTACAATCACGAACAACGTAAATTGGAAGGAACACATAGAAAATGTTGTGGGGAAGGCCAACCGAAGACTGCGTTTTGTTGGCAGGACACTTGGAAAATGTAACAGATCTACTAAGGAGACTGCCTACATTACGCTTGTCCATCTTCTTTTAGAATACTGCTGCCTGGTGTGGGATCCTTACCAGATCGGACTGACGGAGTACATCTAAACAGTTCAAAGAAAGGCAGCACGTTTTGTATTATCGCGAAATATGGGAGAGAGTGTGACAGAAATTATACAGGATTTGGGCTGGAAATCATTAAAAGAAAGGCGATTTTCGTTGCGACGGAATCTTCTCACGAAATTTCAATCACCAACTTTCTCCTCCGAATGCGAAAATATTTTGTTGACACCGAACTACATAGGGCGGAACGATCACCACGATAAAATAAGGGAAATCAGAGCTCGTACGGAAAGATATAGGTGTTCATTCTTTCCGTGCGCTATACGAGATTGGAATAATAGAGTACTGCGAAAGTGGTTCGATGAACCCTATGCCAGGCACTTAAATGTGATTTGCAGAGTATACATGTAGATGTAGAGGCAAAAACGAATTCTTCGCCAAAGACTCGCTACCCGCCCGCTCGAATGCTGTGAGAATAGACAGGCACGTCTTTCTGGTTGCGGCTAGGCCGTGGCGAGTAATTCTTTGACAGTAGAAGAGTAGTTACGTGTCCTATGTTAGTGATCTAAGGTGACTTCGAAAAATAGATACACCTACAGGTAAGTGGTTGGCTGACGATGCAGAGATGAGACGCCAAAATTCAAATACGCCGCTTCTCATTGTCCAATAATAGGTCCTTCTTGGACGGTACGATCTGTAGGGGGCAAGAGGCGGAGCTGAGGACATACCCTTCTTGGTAGACACTCAGACACAGTCACGGGTTAAGCAGTGGAATGGGAACAACCTTTGTGTTACCGACTCAAGTTTCACACTAAGGAACTGTGTAAGGACCTGCAGTCTCTGACAATTTGGCGTCAGAACAATTGGTTGCACAAACAAGAGCCATCTCTGTCTCATTGCTTCTCTCCCTCTCTCTCTCACTGGTAGCCGCTTGTGGAAAAAATGGTTCAAATGGCTCTGAGCACTATGGGACGCAACTGCTGAGGTCATTAGTCCCCTAGAACTTAGAACTAGTTAAACCTAACTAACCTAAGGACATCACAAACATCCATGCCCGAGGCAGGATTCGAACCTGCGACCGTAGCTGTCTTGCAGTTCCAGACTGCAGCGCCTTTAACCGCACGGCCACTTCGGCCGGCCCGCTTGTGGAAATTTCCATCCGCATAATCTAAGTTCTCATTACGGGGGGATGACAGAAACTCGTCCTCTCTCTGTCTCACTGGCTAGTCTCCAAACTTTCATTTAGAGGAGGTATGAGCTGTAGACGGTTTCTCATTTAATTGGCCGATCAATTGTTGCTACAACATTATTGGGTAAAAACTATCTTATGCATTTTCTTATACATAGTGAACTTCAGAAGGGAAGTACCAACGTCTTTCGGGTGTTAGATTCTGAAGCAAGAAGACTTTAGTATCAGGTGATGAGGGAAGCAGATGCAAGGTTCTGACGTCAGCAACCTTCCTTCTCCTGGAGTAGGACTTGGAGGAAATCAGCTACTGATGGATGACTGCACTGGCTTCACACACTGCGCAGACGTCTTCGTGGTATGTGCTGCTATACGAGTTGTGTATTAGTTTCGGTCATGTCTTATTCATTTTGCGATAATGGTCTCGAAATGTGAGTCTTTATTCCCATCAGTATTGGTAATTTCATTGAACTCCAAATCTTCAGTTTGCGAATGGCTCACGGATCAGTTAAGCTTATCCAGCTCCCCATTTTCAAGGAACTTCTTACGTAATTGCTGAATGGGTGTCTTTGGTTCCCTTTGTATGCATGATTAACCTTCACTTACAAGGGGAACATCAGACCTGTTAATCATGGATTTTGATGGGTCTTAGACGTGTTGTAGAGGGACGTGCATTGAGTACCTGACGAGCTGCTTTTCATGTGACGGCTGCTACTTTCCGAGAAAATCTATGTTGAAGTTGCATGCGTATCTCCCACACCTGTAACGTTAGCGCCGGCCGGTGTGGCGGAGCGGTTCTAGGCGCTTCACTCTGGAACCGCGCGACCGCTACGGTCGCAGGTTCGAATCCTGCCTCTGGCATGGCTGTGTGTGATGTTCTTAGGTTAGTTAGGTTTAAGTAGTTCAGGGGGCTGATATGACGTCAGATGTTAAGTCCCATAGTGCTCAGAGCCGTTTTATTTATTTATTTATTTTTTTTTTTTTTGTAACGTTAGTGTTGTTTCGATAAAGCGAGCGTAGCGCAGCGGCTAAAGCATGGCTAGCTCAAATCGTGCCCGCATTATTGCTTTTTCAATTTCATCCAACAGAATATCATTAAATAGTGTGCATCATGCACAATTATTAAAAACAGTCATTTTCAAAGTAGTAATTTCATTAATAAGTCAATCATTACAGAAAAGTTTCTTTAAATGTGTATTCCGTCTGTTACAGAATAGATCACACAATCGTGTTACTCGTCATCGCTTGCATCGCTTACTGTTCTTGAATACAATTCCGGATCATATATGTCGTGGAAGCAACCGGAACACAAATTCGTAGGGCACCATCCACGTGTAATGAAAGCTACTGTTTCTAGGCACAGGGATTTTCCAAAATAGATACCGGGAAACACAGTTTGTTTGAATCCAAAAATATAGTTCTTCCTTCGATCAGCTTCAGCAGAACCCAAGCGCTTTTGATCAGTCCTGTGAAAGGCGATGCACTAAATTGAAGCAGAACTAAACAATGTATTTTTATGGCATCGTCCCTCGAGGCGATTTCTTTGCTAGTCTTTAGTAAGTTGGGAGCATTTTGAATTTTTCATGAACATTTTAACCTGCCTATAAAAATAAACATCACAGGGTTAGCAAAATGTAGCACATCTGACTGGGGTAGTTTTTACGGTGCAGGTGCATGTTTTTCTTTCAGCTACAAAGATTTGATCATGAAGTGTCTGATCAGTCTACCTCCTCGACGTATAAATAACGTAAGGAATTTTTTTATGCCACAGACGGAAGAATGACAGTTTTTATAAACTCTTTGTACAGCGCTTTCATGAACTTCCTTGATTTCATGCAGGCTACAAATATTTTTTTTTTTAATTTGTGAGTCAATTCGCCAACTCTTTTCTGAACAACCCGCCCAGATTTACCAGGTGGTTCTTGTCGACATAAGAAAACGTAAGGGAATATTTTCCTGACGTGGTTGTAGTATACTATGTTGTGAAGAAATGAGTTATCTTGGGTTCAAATCTTTTTTTCTGCACAGGGACAGTTTTCTCTCGTTTTACCACGTTGACCCAAATAAAAAAAAAAGGAAGATAAAAGCTGAGCTACGCTTGTTTGGTCGAAACACGACAAACGTTATGAGTACAGGAGGTACGCTTAAAACTTCAAAATCGATTTTCTCGGAAACCAGGGGCCATCGCATGAAAAGCCGCTAACCATCAATTCAGGACACGGCCGTCTACAATAGTGGTTCCAAATCAATGGTCCGAGGACCATCAGTGGATTCAAAATTTCAAACTTGTACTTGTTTCCAATTATTAATCAATTGTTACAGGGGCGATGCAGCACCGAGCGCCGGTGACTACTGGCGAGCGCGGGATGGGAGGGTCGTGAGGTATCGGGGGTGGAGTGATCGACGTGTGAGTCCACGATAACTTGACTACGTCACTAGTGTTGGTAGAAGCAGAGAAAATCGGTTGCCAACTCTAGGCTGCCCCTAAATAGCGAGCCTCTGTATATAGGCTCTTGTGGTGTTCATGCCACATCCCTGCACACATTTATCACATGTTGTTGCTACTTTTTAACGCAAAGGACGGGAGGCTAGTTATTCAATAGGATCACAAAGCAGACTCAACGATCGACGCGACAGATGGTCACATAGCGTCAGCACGGTCGGGCGAGCCAGGAAGGTGTCGTACTGGAGCATAGAGAGAGAGAGAGATTCACCTACCACGCTGAGCGTCAAGAAACGATTCTTTTATTATTTGTATTTACTGTTTAAATATTTATATAGAGCACCAACAGTGCTGATGACGTTACTTGCACTGAGAACTAGTCAGTAATAATTTCAATATCACTCAATTCATTAGGAAAAGCTAATTACAGATTTTACTTGCTGTCACTGCTCATTGATGGAAAGAATGGACCGGTCATAAGTGCACCCTGAAAAGAAAGGCTCCAAATTGCTAAGACAGCTCACTAGACTAGTTCCTGATCGATTTCCTGGGAGGTAATACGTGACTCTGTGCATAAAATCTTGATATTATGTAAAGACGGAACAGTTTGTTGAAAAATTGCCTCAGATGAGGTACTTGTGCGATGCTGTGTTAATCCAAGTCAAACTACGAGGGGTTTCCGAGGTGGCAACACTGGAAGTGCAAGTCTGCCTAAAGACGGAATGAATTTTTAAATTTGCCTCGAAAAACATATATGTGCTATCTCATGTGAATTCTAAGATCGTGTTGAGCATTTTGTGACTTTCGCTGTGCTCGGGAACTAAAGATCAATGACCGGGAAACTTGTTACGAATATTAACAATAGGTAAACAAAATAATTTGGCATACTAACATTTTACGATTGTTATTGTGCTTAGCATTTAAACCTACCCACTTGTAACGTTAATAGGCGTTGTTTATTGCGCAAGCGCTAGAGCCCGCGACCGACGGAGAAGAAACCAACTTGGGCAACATCTACGAGACACGAGGGAAGCAAGTTGGTTACAGTTCACAGACGAGAAGTAAGGGCGACGCACTACATTTTCATCTGTAAATCACACGTAGCATCACTGTGCGTCCCTCTGTACATATTGTGGCAGACGATAGTTCGAACATTCGTTCTCCCGTCTGCAGTGATAGCGCTACTCTCTCTAGCCCTAGGCGCGATGTATTTCTGTACACATTGTTGAGTGTAATGCGCCAACGCTGCGGGAAGCAGCTGACGCTGCCTTTCTGTCACCCCTCGTTTCTCCTCCGCAGTCCTGGTGCAGGGGCACGACACGCCTTCTGCCGTTCCCGACAACCACCGCGCGAAGCGTCGAAGCGTCAACTTAAACCGTGGAAAAGGAATACACTTTCTTTTGTCTTTTTCGGCGGTGTCAGTGATTGTGTTTGGCTGGTTAGTGGTTCGAGGGTGTCTGTAGTTTAACTGACCTTCAGTCCTCAATATTACTATCTGTTTATGACGGACGTAAGAGAAGTAAGTACACATTTTTCTATACAAAACTCTTTTAATCAAAACTTGGTATTACAAAAGGGAATATAGGAATGAGTGTACCTGTATAAGTGAGTGTTACAAAAAGTTCAGAACAGTTAGGTGCAATTCATTGACCACCTAAATAGAATGTCACACTACACTGCGATATGCAATTAAAAATAAAGGTATTAAAAGCATATTTATTTCTTTATTGTTTTATATGGCGCCTAAGAGAAACTACGACAGTAGTTACATTAAATTCGAATTTGCTTCGATAGAAAGTAATGGAGAAATAAAATGGCATTGTGTTATACGCGCAGCCGTTATCGCGAATGATTCTTTGAAGCTAGAGAAATTAGAATGCCACTTAGAAATAATGCTTCCTCATTTCTCTGACCGACCACCAGATTTCTTAGGAGAGAAGTTAGGGAACCTGATAAAAGGTATGGGTATCATGAAAATAATAATCAAGTATTTTCAGAAACATAACAGTTTGTGGGGAAAGCTTGTCGTTTTCCTTTCGGATGGCACTCCAGCTATGTTAGGATCACGCTACGTTCTAGTGACGATAATAAAACAGAATAATCCTCTGGGAGTAACAATACATTGTATCATACATCGTAACGCATTAACTTCCAAGACTGCTCCTGAATGCCTTAACAATACAATGCTAGTGGTCATAAATGTGCTAAATGTTATCGAAAGCAGTGCCTTAAAAAAAGACCTGCTTAAAAAGTGTACCCTGAAATGGACTCCGACCATGAGACCCTTCTCTTCCACACAAACGTCGATTGGCTGTCTAAAGGTAACATGCTGGGAAGATTATACGAACTCAGAGGAGGGTGAGAAAAAATGACGTACTAAAGCAATTTCCTGATATGACACCTCAGATGAATTTGTGTTGTCATTTGGATAAAAAAATGGATCTGAGCACTATGGGACTTAACTTTTGAGGTCATCAGTCCCCTAGAACTTAGAGCTACTTAAACCTAACCAATGTAAGGACATCACACACATCGATGCCCGAGGCAGGATTTGAACCTGCGACCGTAGCGGTCGCGCGGTTCCAAACTGCAGCGTCTAGAACCGCAAGGCGTCATTTGGACATTTTCACATGCTTACATAAGTTGAACTTGCGAATGCAAAGTTCCGGAAACAGACATGTAGAAGGCACTGCAAATAAACTTATCTTTGAGGATAAACTTCGTGACGTTATTTGCAATCTTCAGTTATGAATAACTAAAATTGGGGAAAACAGTTATTCTGCGTTTGAGACTTTAAAAGCACTCGTTGATGATAAACGGTGTGGCACGATTAGGGCAAACATTCAAGTAAATATCAAGAGACATCTGCAAATGTTGACTTACGAATTCAATCATGATGTCCCACAATGTAGCAAAACAGAAACTAAAACTGATTCGCAACCCTTTTAGTATTAATGCTGTCCAAATTCCAGAAGGAATCCAGGAAGAGCTCATTGCATTCCAAAATGATATAAACTGTAAGGACGGATGTGAATCTGAGTCTCTTGAGCAGTTTTGGTGTAAAAAAGCAGTCTCATGCACTAAAACTCGAGAAATTGTCCTATCTTATGCTTTTCTCGACAACTTATTTATGCGAACAAGGATTTTATGCTCTGCCGGCACTTGAAAACAAGTCCAGGAAACGACTGAAAGTAAGTGGTGATATGCTTGTAACGTCGAGAAATACAGTAGTATTATCCCCAGGATTACCGAAATTACACAGAACATGCAAGCTGAAAAATCAGACTGATGCAAACCGGATTTAATTTTCTTCTTAGAATTTCTGCTTTAACAGTACTGCTAATGAACGTTACTTACGAGTTTACCGAGTATGATTAAGATTTTGATTAAAGTTTGTTTTTAAACTGACACAGTTTATTTTTGTTGTGACGTTGTGGTCCCGGGTAACAACAAAGCTCTATGGGGCTTAACATCTGAGGTCATCAGTCCCCTAGAACTTAGAACTACTTAAACCTAACTAAACTAAGGACATCACACACATCCATGCCCGAGGCAGGATTCGAACCTGCGAACGTAGCGGTCGCGCGGTTCCAGACTGAAGCGCCTAGAACCGCTCGGCCACATCGGCCGGCCACCCGTTTTCCCTGTGACCCACGCACCAGAGAGTGTCATGCGCTGTGCTAGTGATCCCGTAATAAGATTAATAATCATATTATTTTGTTTTATTCGCATGTCAGTGCTTCCTAAACTGTGTTGTCATTTAAAAACGCATTAGTAAACATTAAACGTTCGGAAGTAATATGAAACGATCGTTTCCTTTCTGAAGGTAGTATATTTCCCTTACTCATCAGTTAACTGAGTTCAACAATGCCAGCACTTGCAATTGTATTCATCCTTCAAAATCAGGTCAGTTCCACTCCGTCTAATTCAGAACATAGTAATATATACATACAGGATGTTCATTTCAACTGAAGACATTGAAATATCTCGAAAACTACACGTCGGATCAAAAAAAGTTATATTTCCAATTTGTTTGTCTCGGAGAGGGACATCAGCGATACCACACTCTACCCGACACCCTATCACGTGGGTAGGCGGCAGGGGGCAACGTTGAAATCCTCAATGGGGACCCCCATCCCCCATTTTTTATTGCAGATTAGGATTCTGCGGCAAAATCTACATACATTTTGTCTGAAGCATTTTCTTCGTTTCGCCACAGATGGCGCTGTAATCGGAGAAATAGAAAAGGGTACACAATTTGCGATATGCTACTCAATGGCTCTTGAATATCTAGTGGCACATGGTACCCCACCACCTTGCTGCGAGGATAGGACAGACCAGTTTTCATAACTTATAATTGGAAACCCAATTCGCAATGTTGTAGTCCTCCGACATACCGAACTGGGGATACTCGACGCACCACTGTGGCCATGGCTCGAGGCGAATGCTACTCTACATTTTCAATTAGAGTAAGTGTTCTAACGTCGTACCGCCAAACTTCAATATACTCAGTGATCCGCTTTCCAAATGACCGTGCACAGGATAGAAGCATATCTGCGGTTATGTCAACACAGACGTTTCTGATGCGGTCAACCATGTCTTCAAGGCCTGTTTGTACTTGCTGGTACACCTTATCTTTTAAATATCACCACAGAAAAAAATCCGGTGACGTCAAATCCGGCGAACTAGGTGGTCAACAAATAGGTTCACCTCTGCCGATCCACTGACCAGTGTAAGCGCCGTCTAATACCTCCTTTGCTTGAACTGCGTAATGCGCTGGGCAACCGTCTTACTGAAACCACGTACGTTGTTGAACGTTGAGAGCCGGCCGGAATGGCCGAGCGGTTCTAGGCGCTACAGTCTGGAACCGCGTGACCGCTACGATCGCAGGTTCGAATCCTGCCTCGGGAATGGATGTGTGTAATGTCCTTAGGTTAGTTAGGTGTAAGTAGTTCTAAGTTCTAGGGGACTGATGACCACAGTAGTTAAGTCCCATAGTGCTCAGAGCCATTTGAACCATTTTGAACCAAAAGCATTCGATATTTCTGTCCGTTCAACGTGCTGTCAATAAAATACGGACTAATGAGTTTGTTCCCCATGGTGCCACACCATACGTTAACCGATGAACGACGTTGATGATCAACTTGCCGTAACCAGTGCGGGTTGTCTACACACCAGTAATGCATATTAAGATGGTTAACGCTACTATGGTTTCCGATTGTAGACTCATCGGAAAATAGTACCTCGGCAAAGACCATGGATGTCGTTTGCATTTGTTGATGTGCCCATTCACAAAACACTACCCGATTATCTTAATCGGTGCCATGAAGTTCTTGATGCAGTGACACGTGGTACGGATGATACTTATGAAGATGCAATATTGTGACAATAATACCTACGGACATACCGGAATCGCAGTGTAATTGCAGGGCGCTTATCCGTGGGATGTGGTGCACTGCCGCTAGTACAGCAATCTCATTAGCTTCTCCTGTAACGCGTTTGCTTCGTTTCCTTTTGCCGGCCTGTAAGCTGCCATCAGACATAAAGACGTTCACAATCTTGTAAAAGGACGAAAGAGAGCCAGCTTTCTCTGGAAAACGCTAGGCATATATGGCAAAAGCAGCCTCAACATATCTCCTACATTCTCCGTAAATCAGGATCATTTCAGTTTTTTCTTCTGTGGTTGCAACATTCATCGTCCACTTGCACGTCTGTTCTCCAAATGATAGATGTGCAGGCAATAAACACTGTGCAAGTGTTGTAATGTTCAGAACCGCTATCTGTCCTACCTCTGCAAGATACGTGTCCTCCGGCCGCAGTGTACTGCCTGTTATAATACGTCATAGTTCTCTACACGGCCACGGTGGCGCGTCTTAGTCCCCTGTTCGATATTTCGGAGGAATACAACGTTGCGAATGGGGTTTCCAATTAGAAGTTACGAAATAATGGCCTGTCCTACACTCCCAGCATGGAGATGGGGTCCCACTCGTCATTAGATATTCAAGGGCCGTTGAGTAGCACGTTGTAAATTACGATTGTGTACCCATTTCTAACCTTCGATTACAGCACCATCTGTGGCGAAACGGAGAAAATGCTTCAGACAAAACGTATGTAGATTTTTCCGTAGAATCGTAATCTACAATAAAAAGGGGGGTTCCCATTGAAGATTTCGAAGTTGCCTCCCGCCGCCCACACACGGAACGGTGTAGTGGGTCGAGTGTGGTGTCGGTGGATGTCCCCCTCCGAGACAAACAAATTGGAATTATAACTTCTTTTGATCCGATGTGTAGTTTTCCGAGATATTTTAATTATAATACTATATGATCCCAGAATGAAATTTTCACTCTGCAGCGGAGTGTGCGCTGGTATGAAACTTCCTGGCAGATCAAAACTTTGTGCCGGACCGAGACTCGAATTTGGGCGGGACCTTTGCCTTTCGCGGGCAAGTGCTCCACCAACTGAGCTACCCAAGCACGACTCACGATCCGGCATCACAGCTTTAATACCGCCAGTACCTCGTCTCCTACCATCCAAACTTCACAGAAGCTCTCCTGCGAACCACTTGCACTTACCCGCGAAAGGCAAAGGTCCCGAGTTCGAGTCTCGGTCCGGCACACAGTTTTGATCTGCCAGGAAGTTTCATACCATATGATGTCTCAGTTCCTATTACTGAAGGCAGTCTGAATAGCAACCAATACACATGGATGGTGTGTTTTAGATCCAGAGGTACTGCGCCTCCTTCATCAACTCCACGTGATGTACTACAGTAGGAGAATGCAGTGCCACTGATGGGACCCCGCCCCGTTGAACGATGGCTACCACTGCTTCCTGAGTGTGTGACAATTGTGCGGAGTGACACTTGTCCGGAGACGCAATTGTTGACATTTCTACGAAGCCCAACGTACTTTATGTAGTGGATCTCGGAACAGGCTGTCCCAAAAGTAAGATACACCGACCTTTGCGCCACTCCCTGCAAGCAGTTTGGACTGTTGTTCGTACAAGTTGATCGTACAAGTTAGCAAGAAGTTTTTTTAACAGTTGCTTTTTCCAGCAGTTAAGCACTGTTTTTGAAGCTATTAAAAGCGTCGTGCCTGGGTCTCTCATGCTGGACTTGGGAACTACTACCGTGCTGTCAGCCAGAAATTTATTTCTTTAAACAGATTTTGTGAACCAGTGAATCTATAAAGCGCGTGTGTCAACAGATAAGTGGAACTGCAGTGCAGCCAGCCCTCAGCCTCCGTTGCTGGAGCACCGAGAAACTAGCAAGTCACATGTTTTTCATTACTGTTTGTTTCATATTTTAATTTTTTAATTTCTTACCTGTTTTTGTGTGCTTGCAAAGTTTAATCCTTACATGCTTTGCGTTTTTCTGTATTTGACAGGTGTGGTATCGTGTTTTAGTAACTGTAACGTGTACAAGTACATTCGCGTAATCTGTAACACAGTTGTCATTTGTTTATTTGTTTGTTTTGAACGGCCAGTGATCGTTGACCACGATATAGTCTGCTGCCATTCTACGTTGGTGATGCACCAGGAGACCAGCTAGTCACATATTTAGCTTTTTCTGTTTGTTTCCATAGTTTAATTGTGAAGTTAGCAGTAGTAGGATGGATAGGGTAGCTGCGTACTGTGTGCGGATGCAGGTGGAGCTTGCCGCAGTTTGAACAACTGATGACGCTAATGGCAGCGGTCAACCATTTCCAGGGTTTTGCCTCGGGGTATGACGGCGGCGGAGAAACTAGGACGACGCACGAGACACCTCAGGGGTCCCTTGCTCTGTTTACGGGCTCTGCTGTCAAGGCACTCACCAGCGTACCCGTTGCTGTGGTTTTGTACTCACTGCAAGCTGGGTGGCGGGTTGTTATCCGGTCACGTCGTTCGAGGCGGAGAGTCAATGTGGAAGCTGGACGCCTGTCCTCGTCCTCTCATCCTATGAGTGAATTGGTGGCCAATGCTTCAGCAGGGTCCGAGCAGGCACACGAGGGGAGTGGTTTACTAGTTATTGTGTGCTCTAATATTAGGCGCGTTATGGAGCGACTTAGGGGAATAGCTTCCAAGACTGGTAAGAAATCCCATGTGCATTCGTTGTGTCTCCCAGGGGGCCTCATCCGAGATGTGAAAGATGCCCTACCTGCAACTACAGTATCAAGGGTGCAGGGTGCAGTAGTCTGCAAGCTGTTGCTCTTTTCGGCACCAATTACGCTAGTCGCTTGAGTTCTGAGGCCATCCGCAATGCCTACGGGCGGCTGGCGGAAGTGGTGAAGACTGCTGACCTCAAAAAAATGGCCCTGAGCACTATGAGACTTAACATCTGAGGTCATCAGTCACCTAGAACTTAGAACTACTTAAACCTATCTAACCTAATGACATCACATACATCCATGCCCGAGGCAGGATTCGAACCTGCGACCGTAGCGGTTGCACGGTTCCAGACTGTAGCGCCTAGAGCCGTTCGGCCACCACGGCCGGCTTGCTGACCTCACTTGCGGTGTACAAATAGAGCTCACAATTTGCAGTATCGCACCCAGAGTCGAACGGAGTCCATTGGTTTCGAGACGAGTGGAGGGTCTGAGCCAGAGGCCTCATCGATTCTGTGATGGTCATGACTGCAGATCTCCGGACCTTCGTTATAAAGTGGAGAGTTGTAGGATTCCCCTTGACAGGTCATGGACACACTACACAAAGGAAGCAGTTCTTCGGGTTGCAGAGTATTTGTGATTGCACATGGCGGTTTTCTATGCTAGGCTGTTGTTTGAGGCTCTCTGATATGGCTCGTCAGTCGATGTGCAGAGAGAAACCACGTTACTTAAAAATTAAAGACACCTCGACTGTCAAAATTTTAACAGTAAATTGTCGAAGTATTCGTAACACACTTCGAGAATTCACTGTCCTCCAGGAAAATTCTCTCGCTCACATTAGTCTCGGAATCGAGAGATGGATGAATCCCGAAATAGAAAGCTCCGAAATATTTAGCGAGGCACCGTCGCCGTGACGGAGACAGTAATTTTACATTTGGCGACCGTGACAGTAGAAGACCCTGCAATATTCGGATACGACACACGGCGACAGATGAAGAGCCTCTGATATCGGTTATTTTTGTTAATTTTGCGGCACTCGGACTCGACTGTGGGAGCTTCACATAGACGATATGCTTCATTACTAAACAAACCTGACCGCATTCCTAATACGAACACGTGTCGCTTATGCTTATAAATATTAAAGTTTTCAGGTTGAAAGGTGGAAAATGTCACTCTTCCATAATAATAGTGCAGTTCAAGTTACTTTGTTTTATCGTCCTTTTAGCACGAAACAGGTTTCCCTATCATTGCCTAATCGCATTCAGTCTGGTTTTAACAGTTAAGATCGTTTTACATTAATAATGAAGTATTCATTGCCACGTTGGACTTCCACATTAATTAAACGGGCAACACTGATCACAAATCCTCTTCATTTACGTTCTACTATCAATACGTTCTTACACAAAAGATACTGATTAAAACACGTTGCTGTTCTAACAATCAGTCTCTTAAACAATCCCCTTTATTCCACAAAATAACTGAATTACTCAAACAATTTTCTCCTATGAACCGACTTAACATTTTCAATCCTTAATTATACTTTCTAGCGAATTCTTCGTACAATATGTGATCAAAAGTATCCGGACACCAGGCTGAAAATGACATGAAAGTTCGTGGCGCCCTCCATCGATTATGCTGGAACTCAGTCTGGTGTCGGCCCTCTATTAGCCTTCATGACAGCTTCCACTCTCGCAGGGATACGTGCAGTCAGGTGTTGGAAGGTTTCTTGAGGAATGGCAGCCCATTCTTCACGGAGTGCTGCTCTGAGGAGAGGTATTGATGTCGGTCGGTGAGGCCTGGCACGAATTCGGCGTTCCAAAACGTGCCAAAGGTGTTCTATAGGATTCAGGTCAGGACTCTGTGCTGGCCAGTCCATTACGGGGACATTATTGTCGTGTAACCACTGCGTCACAGGACGTGTATTATGAACAGGTGCTCGATCGTGTTGAAAGATGCAGTTGCCATCCCCGAATTGGTGTTCACCAGTGAGAAGCAAGAAGGTGTTTAAAACATCAATGTAGGCTTGTGCTGCGATAGTGACAAGAAAATAACCAGGGGTGCAAGCCTCCTCCATGAAAAACACGACCACATCTTAACACCACCTCCTCCGAAATTTACTGTTGGTACTATACTCCCTGGCAGATAACGTTCACTGGGCATTCGCCACTCTGCCATCGGATCGCTACATTCTGTATCGTGATTCGTCAATCCATACAATATTTTCCCACTGTCCAGTCGTCCAGTATTTACGCTCCTTACACCAACTGAGGAGTCGTTTTCCATTTACCGGCGTGATGTGTGACTTATGAGCAGCCGATCGACCATCAAATCCAAGTTTTCTCACCTCCCACATAACTGTCATAGTACTTGCAGTGGATCCTGATGCAGTTTGGAATTCCTGTGTGATGGTCTGGGTAGACGTCTGCCTATTACACTGTACGACCCTCTTCAATTGTCGGCGGTCTCTGTCAGTCTACAGACGAGGTCGGCCTGTACACTTTTGTGATGTACGTGTCCCTTCACGTTCCCACTTCACTATCACATCGGAAACAGTGGACCCAGGGATGTTTAGGTGTGTGGAAATCTCGCGTACAGATGTATTACACAAGTGACACCCAATCACTTGACCACGTTCGAAGTCCGTGAGTTCCATGAAGCGCGCCATTCTGCTCTCTCACGATATCTAATGACTACTGAGGACGCTGAAATGGAGTACCTGGCAGTAGGTGGCTGCACAATCCACCTAATTTGAAAGACGTATGTTTTTGTATCTCCTGATGAACACCAGGTAGAGCAAATTGAAGAATCAGTGCCTTCAAAAAATGGTGATCTTATCACGGCGAAACAAAGAACAAGTATTTTTAATTTTTATCCACAGCCTGAAGAAAGATCATTTACGAAAAAACAGAAACAGAACAGTAGGAGAAATACAAGTGTTTAACAGTCACACGTATGAGACAGATGATGCTTGATAACGAAGCGCACATGGTGGGACAAACACGTTTAAAGTAACAGAGAAGACACTCACACAAACGTACACTGCAATGTCCTGCATGTGATGAGATCTATGTTGACCCCTCTGTAGAAAACTGGATGGAGTGTCGCAAATGGCACACTTAGCAGAATGAGGACTGAATCATTTTCGAAGAAAAATATATGTGTGTGATTTTTGGGATTGAAACACACTGATCTTGGATTGTACGAATTTTCAACGCAACACTCCTTATAGGCCTCAGTTACATGACTCCCAACCATCTGCTTGTCTTTTACCAGGAAAGAGCACTGTTTTGCTGTATAACGCCAACAGTTCCCCTGCGCTATTGTTCACGCGCGGTTTTGGTGTGAGCGGCGAGTCATTGACGGATGTCAGCACGGAGCGGTTGCGCGCAACCGCGTCGTCGGTAGATTGTACACTATGTGACCAAAAGTATCCGGACCTCAGTTACATGACTCCCAACCATCTGCTTGTCTTTTACCAGGAGAGAGCACTGTTTTGCTGTATAACGCCAACAGTTCCCCTGCGCTATTGTTCACGCGCCGTTTTGGTGTGAGCGCCGAGTCATTGACGGATGTCAGCACGGAGCGGTTGCGCGCAACTTGTGACTTTTGGTCACATAGTGTACAATCTACCGACGACGCGGTTGCGCGCAACCGCTCCGTGCTGACATCCGTCAATGACTCGCCGCTCACACCAAAACCGCGCGTGAACAATAGCGCAGGGGAACTGTTGGCGTTATACAGCAAAACAGTGCTCTTTCCTGGTAAAAGACAAGCAGATGGTTGGGAGTCATGTAACTGAGGTCTATAAGGAGTGTTGCGTTGAAAATTCGTACAATCCAAGATCAGTGTGTTTCAATCCCAAAAATCACACACATATATTTTTCTTCGAAAATGATTCAGTCCTCATTCTGCTAAGTGTGCCATTTGCGACACTCCATCCAGTTTTCTACAGAGGGGTCAACATAGATCTCATCACATGCAGGACATTGCAGTGTACGTTTGTGTGAGTGTCTTCTCTGTTACTTTAAACGTATTTGTCCCACCATGTGCGCTTCGTTATCAAGCATCATCTGTCTCATACGTGTGACTGTTAAACACTTGTATTTCTCCTACTGTTCTGTTTCTGTTTTTTCGTAAATGATCTTTCTTCAGGCTGTGGATAAAAATTAAAAGTACTTGTTCTTTGTTTCGCCGTGATAAGATCACCATTTTTTGAAGGCACTGATTCTTCAATTTGCTCTACCTGGTGTTCATCAGGAGATTCATCGGGAATTCCTGCAGGTTGGCGTTTAGGTACTGCAACCTGAGAATAGGCATTTTCAGCTTCTGCATAGTCCGTAACAAGAACACGATACGCGCCGCAGCAAACGTATGATCGTTAAAGACAATTGCATCGTAAGGCTCTATCCCACATTTTTTGAAACTATTCACAGCGTTACTGACTATAGCTGCTTGGCAATAACCAGTGCTCAATACATACTTAATAGGAAAACTTGCCATATTAATTTTGCTCCAGTCGACTATGTAAAAAAAATCTGTGAGTTTTGGAGTAGAATTCAGAAGAATACCAGAGGAAAGAATAATGGCTGTGTGAGGTAATCATCTATAGCAAAGAATAATCAAATATCTCCCCTGTTATTTACACAACAACTTACGCTGAAAGACTTGAAAATTATAACATGTCAATGGATGTAACCTACACTGGCATTATTTAACGCATACTGGACTGGAAGCAGCGGCTTCTCTGAGGGATTTTTTGTGCCTCAGTTTTTGAAACGTCAGTTATGTCCCTTTGTTGGTTCTACAGATAAGTATGAAGTCAAACCAAGTGATTAGTCATCTTGTTCCGCTAGTTAACTTTAATTCCATGAGATATTGGGGTTGATGCCAAACGATGTTGACTCGTTGCCTCGATACTTCGCGCGCGTGCATGTGTTTCTACCAGAAATTGGTGCTGTTGCGCAAAAGCGCACGACCACACTCTGTCAAACTGTACCTCGTCTGAGATGCGTCGCTGCAAGTGTAATGGTGCTGATGGTATTGCATGCACATCTTCTGCCTTATGGTAGAACCGATACAGCTGTTCTGCTCGTATAGCTTGAACTTATTTCGTGCTACCACTCTTTATTTTCTTCTCTCTTTAACCTGCCTTTAGCACATCTAAGACGAGCGCATGCTTGTAAACCGTAAATAATAACCACAGATGGCAATACTCTCATATTTAATATGCAGACAAAAGAGTAGGCACCTGCTTTGTAGTGGAATACCGTCACAGCGATGAAAACAGATTAGTAACACAGTGGTCATATTTGTTTCTAGAGGGTCATCTAACCAGGAGCAGTTAGAAGTAGTTCGGTTCAGAGATTCGAAATTAAATCTTCCTTTAATAAGTGATTTATTTACTCAAAATCTTGACGTATACCACATTAAAAAAAAGACAGAAATTAACTTTCCAAGTAAATGAACATGAAGTCTCGTAATGTTGACAGAGAAATTGCTCCAAAGTAACGAGCACAATGTCGTATGAAATACTGAAACACAAAGCTTTCTACATCTCATTTTAAAAGTGACTGTCTCTCTAACAGTGTGGCAGGTACCTTCTCTACGTCGAAGGCTGCTCGGAAAACACTATAAGCTTCCTAATGTGTGCAGCTCGCAAATTCAACGTAAATGAGTGCAAGATTCACGAAATAATAGAATTAATCAGGAACCTCAAGCTGTGTAGCAAGTCTTGTCAATTGTGAGCTGCTCAGAAAGTAGATGCTACTAATGCCAAATATGACATTTATTCAAACTCAACAAACGTGCGCCAGAACCCGACGGTCAGTGCCAGAGAAAGACGACTCAGATGGCAGCAGAAAATGGCTACTCCGTCGATCTGTGGACCAAGAGTGCCCCAGACGGCTACCCATAACAAGGACCCAAAAGTCTCCTCCTCTAAACCTAAGTCCCGATTTTTCTAAAAACTCTGCATGAAGTGGTGGACCGCCAGACATGGTCATGGTGACCAGCGAGAATTTCGCTTTATTTACTTGAATAATGCAGAAATTTCCCATTCTTGACTTACAGAATGCATCTTAACATGCAGCATGTTGGTACTGGCTGCTAGTCACGTTTCACTCATTGGTCGAGCTCTCTATGCCTAAACTCGGTGGTCGGCAAAAGTCAGTTGATTGGATAACAAGATTGGGAGGGAAAGGCAACGAATTTTCTCACGGTGTTGGAGCAGCGCTGTGCGGACAATTCTTAGATCTGCGTACGGGAAGGTGAATTTGTAACGTATAATTATAGTCTAAGGACTTCCAGTGACACAGCGGTAGCTGCCTTCAAGCGAGAAAGCCACATTTTCTGCCAAAGCGAGGGACAGGTGCTTATTAGACCCACTACAACGAACTGTATGAAGATGTCCGAAAAAACAGATACCATCTTCATATGCACACGCATTTCCCGAACTCTTACGGGACTCGCCGCGAGTAATGAGTGCAATGGGCAGGGGCACTACGAATGTAGTGTGTGGACATTAAGTCCGGAATAGGGGTCTCACGGGGAGCGTGCGACGGATAAGTCCCTGCAGTCGCTCTATCCTCTGTGCCCTCGGTGGCTGAGGTGGATAGAGCGTCTGCCATGTAAGCAGGAGATCCCGGGTTCGAGTCCCGGTCGGGGCACACATTTTCAACTGTCTTCGTTGATGTATATCAACGCCTATCGACAGTTTAAGGTCTTGATTTAATTATCATTTCACAACGAACTGTGGTGCCCTGGGGAACCATTCCCCCTCTCCAGAGCCTCTATGATTCCTGTGGTCAAGTCAGGGCACAGGATGCACACCCGGGCCCACTCGTTTCTTAAAAAGGTATTTTTAAGCCTTGTGCTCCCTTCAGAAGTAGCCACTAAATGAGCGGAAAATTAATCAAATATCATTCAGAAATATGTGACGGTCACATCATATCACTCCATCATAATTAAAAAAAAAAGAATAAAGCTCCCGTTATTGCAAAACTAGATAGTCACTTAGTATTGGCACTTAAAGAAACAGTCCTACTTCAGTCCAACTGGGACTCAAAGAATACAAAATTCCTAACCGCTTTCCATCAGATAAGATTAAAAAAAATAGCAAGATGTCATCGCCAGTTTGAGTAGAATGACAACATAACCTACAGTTAACTAGGATACCCCAAATTAGTTCATATAAAATTTGCTAGCAAACTTTAAATATAAAACACCGCGGTCCCACTTGATGCAAACAAAATGATTACAAAGTTTTTTCATAGCCTAGTTAACACTGCAGGATTGCTTTTAAGAATATGTTGGCAGCTTATCACGTCACTGAAATTGTCGTGTAAGATTGTAATGAATAATTAGCTTTTCAAGGTAAGCAGTTTTTTTAATGAAATGAAATTTCAGCATAAAAACTAAATCCTATTGAAAAGGATATCAAGTACTGAAATAATATTGATCCACTCTGGGATGTCATATAATAAAACGATTATCTTCAATACAGTTCTGTCTGAAGTTCACAATGGTGCATGAGCACCTAGGAGTCAATGTCACTAACGCTAATAAAACTGTTACTTTGATCTTATACTATATAAGTTACTTTGCATGTTTACCCTTTATTTGGTAATCACTGAAATATTGTAGAGAAAAAAAATATTAAGTTACTTAAATTAGATGTATATGGCCATGTCGACAATTTTACATGCATTTTTTTTTCCAAAATACAGTATGTCGCCTGTAAGTAACATTGCTCACAAAAGGAGCATGGGTGTTACAACATAAGTATTACATTTTTGTTCCTGTTGTTCAAAAAATGGTTGCGTTTTATACTATTTAATGTGAAATGTCTTAAAACAATTCCATTTACCTGCAAAGCATAGAACAATTCCACAGTTTCCCTTTTTTACAGTCGAATACCCCTTAGTGCAATGCCTACCTCCTCCTTTTTGACTCATACTCTGGCCAGTGACCAAAACTGTCATACTGAACGTCATTCATTGGCACAAGAGGTGCTGCTTTCTTCTTGTTCTAAACTTGTCCGTGCTACAGTCCAAGTCAGTCTTCCTCTTCCCAGAAAAGATAAGTCCATTTCAGATGTTCAGCTTAATAATTCGCCAAACATTTGTATAATAACACACCTTCAAGACTTTCTCTTTCCGTTTGCACGCAGATTATCGTTGTGCAAGGAAAAACAGCGCCACAAAATTGAAGGAAACTGCTACATCGTTAACTGGCGCCCACGTAACTTTGCGCGACGTATGCTAATGATAAACTCTATTCAAAAACTTCAATTCGCAATTTTGATATTGCTTGAAAGAAAAATTGCCAAAGGGTTAATCTTTCTGTAAACTGAGTCAAGAAAAGAAAAATGATCACAAAATTTTAATCTGTTGCTGTCTCATTCGGCCAGACACTTTATTAATTGTGAGCCACTGTTGCTTCACTAAAAGATTTTATTTACCTTATATTTATATTTAAAAACAACTGAGTGTACAGTATAGTTTAATCCTTGGGGTGATGAAAACAAATCAGTTAAGTTGTACATGGAAATGAGTTTTGTGTTCGTGGGTTAACAAAGCAGAATCGTTCTGAGACGCAACTGAGAGAGCATATTTCGTGACGTGGGACTTCCCTCCGTGGAAGGGAGGAATGCTGTGGAGGAAAGTACGCCAGCTGACAGTGTTTAGAGACAGATATACACTATGTGATCAAAAGTATCCGGACACCTGGCTGAATATGACTTACAAGCTCATGGCGCCCTCCATCGGTAATGATGGAATTCAGTATGGTGTTGGCCCACCCTTAGCCTTGATAACAGCTTCCATTCTCGGAGGCATACGTGCAGTCAGGTGTTGGAAGGTTTCTTGGGGAATGGCAGTCCATTCTTTAAGGAGTGCTGCACTGAGGAGAGGTATCGATGTCGGTCGGTGAGGCCTGGTACGAATTCGGCGTTCCAAAACAGCCCAAATGTGTTCTATAGGATTCAGATCAGGACTCTGTGCAGGCAAGTTCATTACAGGGATGTTATTTCTTGTAACCACTCCGCCACAAGGTGTGCATTATGAACAGGTGTTCGATCGTGTTGAAAGATGCAATCGCCATCCCCGAATTGCTGTTCACCAGTGAGAAGCAAGAAAGTGCTTAAAACATCAATGTAGGCTTGTGCTGTTATAGTGACACGCAAAACAACTAGGGGTGCAAGCCCCCTCCATGAAAAATACGACCGCACCATAACACCACCGCCTCCGAATTCTACTGGCAGACGACGTCCACCGGGCATTCGCCATACCCACACCCTGCCACCGGATCGCCACATTGTGTACCGTGATTCGTCATTCCACACAACGTTTTTCCACTGTTCAGTCGTCCAATGTTTACGCTCCTTACACCAAGCGAGGCGTCGTTTGGCATTTACCGGCGTGATGTGTGGCTTATGAGCAGCCGATCTACCGTGAACTCCAAGTTTCCTCACCTCCCGCCTAACTGTCATAGTACTTGCAGTGAATCCTGATGCAATTTGGAATTCCTGTGTGATGGTCTGGATAGATGTTTGCCTATTACACATTACGACCCTCTTCAACTGTTGGCGGTTTCTGTCAGTCAACAGACGAGGTCGGCTTGTACACTTTTGTGCTGTTCGTGTCTCTTCACGTTTCCACTTAGCTACCACAACGGAAACAGTGAACCAACGGATGTTTAGATGTGTGGAAATCTCGGATACAGATTTATGACACAAGTGACACCCAGTCACCTGACCACGTTCGAGGTCCGTGAGTTCCGCGGAGCGCCCCCTTCTGCCCTCTCACGATGTCTAATGACTACTGAGGTCGCCGAAATGGAGTACCTGGCAGCAGGCGGCAGCAAAATGCATCTAATATGAAAAACGTATGTTTTTGGAGATTTCCGGATACTTTTGATCACATAGTGTATATGTGGTGGCAAATGTCAATGGGTAAGTGCTAGCGGCGCTTTTTGTGGCTTTGTCAGAGAAGCGGGCGGTCAGCCGGGTCGTCCCAGAGTAATCACCTCGCCATCCCTGCTCTCGGAACGTCCCGTCGCGTCTTTCTAGAGGCGCAACTGGTCTTGCAGCATTTGTACGCTACGGTTAGAAAATACAGTACTTATGCAAATCATCACAACCCCACAGATAGATCCTAACATATTAATTATGTTGTGAGTATTCGATACATGGGAAGTGAATGTAGAACCGTGACAAATGTAATCAAAGTATGATTTTATATTTCATGTATTGTTAATCTTAATTTAACTCAAAGGACGGAAAAATACAGCTCCTACAGCTACTGTCTAATGCAAAGAAACTAGTAGATTATTTTAAAAGGAAACCAAAATTCGTTCCTCCAAAATTTTCAGATTTAACACATGTCTGGCGCACTTATTTATTTGCCTGTCCACGTGATCAATTTTAGTGATACGTATTCCCTTTACATTACGTTCAGCGCCCACTAACGAAACAGGCTGCAGGATGCAGAGAGGTGGCGTGAACGAACATAAAATCAGTAACAGAAATATTGTCACTCTCGCTCAGGGCTCAGCAGGCGAAAGTTGGTGATTGTAAAATCATCATATCACAGCGAATAACACCCTGGAGCGTTATTCACAGCCAGCGACAGGTAAAATCTCTCAAAACATTGCAATGTGTACCACAACCATGCAGAATATAAGAAACAAGACTCTTCCTCACGTCATTGACACTAAATCACCTGTCAAGTCAAAAATGCCTGATGCTACATCTTCCCAAACTGTCACATAATTGGTAGAGGCAAGAGGTTTCCCCCTAAAAAGCTGAATGCGACATCTCACAACATACAACATATGGCACATAACATATGGATCGGACGTCAATGAAAAGATTAAGCACAGTAAGCACTGAAAAAGTTATATCGTTTGAGGAGTGACACATTAGGGTTAAGTTTACTTTGAGTAGACTTCTTGACACTGAAATAAAGTACATCTACGATACATTTCGACAGAATTCGCCGACGATTCTCAGTGGTTACATTTGCGCGTCTTTCTTTGGTACATTAGTAAAACATGTATTACACTCATGTAATTAAGTAATCCTACCCCATGTGATTGAAAAAATGAAAAAAAATTCCCTCAGACACACACGTCTCAAGTTATTGTAAAGCGCGCCCGACTTATTAAAATTTAACCTCATAAACTCCCAAAAGAAACAATCATGTGCAAAACACTAATGGCCACAACACTCTTGATATACTCACACGTCAGAATCAGGAAAAGACTTATAGCTAAACACAACTAAAAACTAAAGAAAATCTTGCTTTACAAAACAGTTCATTTGTGTCAGGTTCGTTGATTGCGGTCTGGAGCTGGATTCGTCTAATCTATAGTTTCTTGGCTGCTCGAGTGCTCCGTTCCACTGTCATGCTACTTCCCTAAAATGTCTGTTTTTTTATTTCGCCAATTTGCTGGCTGATTCAGAGACTGACTTCCATTGCTCCTCTCTTACATTCCCATTCGTGTGCTTATATCCCCATAAAACTCCGTACTGTCTTCTTTCCGGTGCAACACGTGCTCTTTTCTCTTCTTGCACATATTCATCATAATCAATTAATATTAATCGGAGTGTCTCCGGATCTTTCTTCTCAATGCAAATAAGGAATCTCTTGTGTTCTGTTGGCATTATGTTTATGAACAATTGAATTGGCTAGCTAATGTTATATTTGTGGTAAAGCTGCTTGTTTCGTTTTCAAATATCGTCGAGATGCTCAGTCGCACCTTGTTTTGGTGTGCAGCACAATTGCTTTACGAGTCGTGTGGCTACTAACAATTTCTAATTTACTCTACATTGACAAGAGTTCGGGAAACTGTCTTTAAATTGCGCCAGCCATGTTTTGACACGCAAGTCTCCGCCTGCAGCAAATGTAAGAAATTTTCTCAATGTGAATAAGTGTTTGGCACAAAATTTTTGTCCGTTACTGGACACAGATCCCGTCGGTGCATTTGATTCTTCCATAATGGCCCTGTCTGATTACGCTTTTGCAAACTCTTACAAATACTCTGCTCATTAATGCTGCTAATTCTCCTCTCTGCTACTGATATTAGTCTCACTGTGGCTCATGGTTGTTCAGTCTCCTATGTTAACTGTCCTACATTGCGTCTGAGCGAGGTAAATTCTTCGGTGTGTGCAAATTATACTGGTTCTGTCGTCCTCGAAACTGTTCGCTCCTCCAGAGTTTCCACCTTTTTACATAGTGGTGTTTTCACATATTCTATCGTCTGCAGCCGTTTATAAAGTGAGCAGTTACTTTCCTCTAACTTTTGCAATCTCGATTCCTCTTGTCTTGGATCAGCCTGGCCACGCCGCCTTTCACAGTTTTGGAAACTTCGACGTTCCTTTCGTCCATTGATTTCAACTGGGAATCAGATTTTCTTTCTAGCTCTGTCACTTTTTCCAGAATTTCTTTCTGTCCTCCTTCCTCCTTCGCTTCGTTTCTGTGTGCTTTCGCTCTTTGTCTGCCTTGGCCTATTTTTATCCGCTTCGGCTTTCCTACCTCTCATCTGTGCTTCTTTCTTATCTGCTTCTGTATTCCTGTCTCTCTCCTTTGTCTCTGTTCTGTATGCTTCGGCTTTTCCATCTCTCTCGTATGCTTCTTTCAACATTTGTTTGAACCAGAGTGGGACGTTCCACATAATTGCTAAACTTGAGCTGCTCTGTGCTACATTTGATTCCATGACGAAAGGACTGCCATTTCCACCCTGCTCGGTTATCGGTGCTGTTTGCTGTGTGTGAGGTAATGCAACTGCTTCCGACACCTCTCCCTCAAAAGGTTCCGATGCAGTTCCTGAAGAAATGTCCTGGATAAGGTTCGTCATGAGTTAATCATGTGGTGCCAGTCTATAATTTTTAAACTACCTTTCGCACATCTAAGACGAGCTTAGTGCAATGCACATAAATCATAACCAAAGGTCAAATTCCTGTTTAACATTTAAATAAAAGAGTTGGCACCTGCTTTGCAATGGAACACTGTCACAGAGAGTAAACCAAGTAGGAATAAGTAGTAGGGTAACGTTCGATCTAGCGCATTTTTAGGGCGAGTTGCATACATTCAGGGGCAACCACACGTTCATGAGAAACACATGGTTCTCTTTTGATAGGCAGATCCGTAACACATCGCTCTGATAAGTGTATTATGACCGCCCATGGATAATCTGTCCTTATGAGAAACTTCCCCCCACCCCTTCCCCTCCTTCTCACCTACCCCTTCTCCTCCCCCCTTTAGGAACTTCCATCACCGATACAAGTACACTTTCAGACCTAAGTTTTTCGAATATCCCCATCCCACTCAACTAATTTGATTCGCTAATTAATTAAATTAATCAATTAAATAACTTCTCCCCTCCCCTTCCACCCCTAGCTCTCCCACTCCTCTTCCCTGGCTAGAAACTGGCGGGACAAAGACTAAGTCGATTGGCTATTTGGCCGGAAATTGATTGCAGTATATGGGATATTGTTTTAACAATTTCTGGTAGACAAGGCAATGTGTGAATATTATTTATTTAAATAATTTATTGGATATAAGGAAATGTTTGCAGTATAGTTTATTTATTTATTTGAAGAATTTGCTGGGAAATTTACTGCACTGTATGGAATATTGTTTATTTAAACGTTTTGAGGGTGATAAGGCAATGTGGAATATTTAAAAAACTACGGTTTTTTGTCCAGATTGTGCAAGTAATACTGTCAACGTAAGTCACCACAGGTAATTAAACTGTTAAAAATGTTTCGCATCGACCGCAGGGCATTGCGTGCTGGGCTGACTGCTTCTTGTATTCCTGCACACACAGGCCATACTACGCTTTATCAGGGCCCGCAACTAACAGACCGGATGTTGCACAAATCTCTGAATGAATGCATCAGGTGGCGGCAACCCTTCGATATTGGTACCTGACAAATTACCGTCGAAACTCGTGCTCTCCCTCTCTCTCTCTCACACACACACACTCTCTCTCTCAGGTAGCCATGTCCTATCTTGTGGTACTGCTGGTCCTGCATTAGCCGTCATTTGTGTTCGGACCAAACCACAAACAAAGAAGCATTTACCTGGTAAACACCCAGCAGTGGGTGTCACTCTATCAGATTGATTGACTAATTAATTAAATCGATACCATTTGTATGGGACAGTTTTTCCTTGCTTCTGTTTGATGGATACTAGGACTGGAGTATTTGGCAGGATTCCATCCTGTAACTACCCAGTTTCCAAACCATACTGGAATTTTCTCCCTCTTCCCTCTTGTCGATGGATACTGGCACAGTTAGGTCATATGGTAGGAAGCCCAATGCTATGTCCTTGTGCTGGTGATCGTGCTCGCAATACCACTATCACAAACAATTCTTTCTTCATCAAGAATTTGATGTTGCGGTTATGTTTTTAATACATGTTACAACCGCTAAGCAGATTCTCTCTGCCACATTCGGAAGGAGGAGGAATGGCCTACTGCATGATAAGACAGAGACAAAAACAGCAAATACCTGTGCAAGACAGAGTCCACTGCAATGTATTGAGAAGCACTAACCACGACACACATAAACCACAGTCTAGTCTTTAGCAGTAGTTGTCAGGGCTAGATGACAGAGATTACTGAAACGTTTATACATCCTGCGCGTTCATGTCCCAATGTACACAGGTAGCTCACATGTCCTGTCGAATACCGCCAGCTACAATGCTCAGAGGCCAGAAAAAAGTGCCACAGCCGTGGAGGCATGTGTGTCACAGTATGCGCGACCCAAGCCATGGATGTCGTGGACGATTGGACTGGTACAATTCTGATATTGTCAATACATCCAGTGCCAACACATGGCAGTGATTGATACTGAATCACCCAAATTTCCATGGACAATACATGCAACAAACTCGATCAAGGAGCCAGCTCAACATATACTGAGTATTAGTTCGTCTTCAGCTATCCAGAGGGCGCCACCGGCAGAACCTGCCCCTGCAGCTGCAGGCAAGAATCGACTAGCTGCCCAGTGGGAACTTTTCTTTGTACCCGCCGCTCGTGAGAGCCTTAAGCCAGAAATACCCATTTCTTCTGGTCGCAGACTACCTCCACCATGCGTCCAGCATGCCACATGGTGCCTTCCTAGGAAACTACACATATTTATGACTGAAATTACAATGAAATATTACGATTGCAGCCGCAATCTGATGACATTTGACAATGGGCAAAGTCTCAGAAATACCTCTTCCTGATGGCTGTGGCTCTGGAAATATCAATATCTGTATTCCTCTTATGGCTGGTCATATTTTGTCACGTAAAATCCTTTATCGCCCTTATGACTACTGGTGCACTGAAACCGCAATCCCCCATGTCAAGACTGATAACCTCAGATGTTAAGTCCCATAGTGCTTAGAGCCATTTGAACCCCCATGTCAGAGTCATACCCCCCCCTTATGACCAGACATAGCCATTTTCTTTGCACATGTGGGAACAATATCCACAGTAACTCTACACGTCAACACAAACTTTCTAAGACTGTCAATCACAGCAAGTCAATCACATATCCCATACTAACTATAGTACTTCGCCAGTAACTGAATTCTGATAACACCAAACAAAACTGAGCGAAAATCCGCGGTGGATGAACATGCCTCATTTGCTTTTCTTGCGAGTGCCACTGGTATGTCTTAGTAAGAGAAACGCATCATCTTATAAACGACAGATGTTGAAAACACGATTGCAATGATTTATGTTACTATCACCCTCCACAAAAAGCATTCCTGGTTCTACAGGCACACACAAGAGTCGCTAACGATATCCATATTAATGATGTAGATACAAAAACTATACATGCTTTATAGATTGGCGTTTGGTTTTGCTTTTGAATGAAGTGGTTTTCCACACAAACACTACGACATTGAATATAAACGGTGATCACAGGGTGTGTATTAACAGACTGAAAGTGCAAGTCGTCAGTGGTGTAAGCTCGTAATAAAATCACCCTTATACCCGATTTAGAAAGTGATTCAGGAAGGAACGTGTACTAAGCCGACACCGTGCGACCGCTACGGTCACAGGTTCGAATCCTGCCTCGGGAATGGGTGTGTGTGATGTCCTTAGGTTAGTTAGGTTTAAGTAGTTCTAAGTTCTAGGGGACTGATGACCTCAGATGTTAAGTCCCATAGTGCTCAGAGCCATTTTTGAATTAAGCCGACATTTGCAACTCCCTCTTGCAGCTTCCAGATATTTCCAAAGCTAGCAAACAGTATTTGTAACACACTGTATCTTGATATAATGTAGACAGTGTAACAGAGGTTTTGCGATACATCCATGCGGTTGTAGACTAGGGGAGATGATGATTGATTGAGAATGACGACATACAATAGATGGTGTGCTATGTGAGGAATCACTTTCAAAATGCAACGCTAAATTGAAGTCGTAAGAAATGTATAAAATCCTATGAGCAACACACTGGCATTTCGGATCCATAGTGTTATGCTTTCTGGTAAAAATGCTGTCTGTGATCTGGAATCAAGTCTCTCCATTCAGCCACATGTTAGTGGTGGATGCTAATGAGATGTCTTTTGATAATTACAACTACTAGTGAAACATGTTCGTGACACTCTCATACCTTGAAACGAGTCGCCTTTCTTGAACCTATCTTCTAAGGGCGCCATACAGCAAAACGCCAATGTGGTTTTAGACAGACTCTCTGCATCTCTCAACCTCTGGCCTGTCCTCTCGCCCTCACTGCAACTTTGTCCATGTGATAATTCCAATTTAAGTCACATTGTACACCATTGGTGGAGCTATGAAAGCATGTTCACGTTTCCACCAAGTAGTCCAGACATGGTCCCGTCGCATTAACTCATCACTCCACAGAATGCAGAAAGTCTTAGATATAGCATTCCCCGACTCCCAATCAATTCTGACTTAAATTGGAATTATCACATGGACAAAGCTGCAATGAGGGAGAGAGGGCGGGACAGAGACTGAGGGACAGTTACAAGATGCAGAGGGTCTGTCTAAAACCAGTTGGTGTTTTGCTGTATTAGGTCCTTAAGAGAGAGGTTCAAGAAAAGAGACTCGCTTCGAGGAATGAGAGTGTCGTGAATATGGTTCACTAGTGGCTGTTATCGTCAAAAGACATCTCCATAGGATCCAACACAAGTATGTAGTTGAACGGAGAGACTTGATTCCAAATCGCAGGCAGCATTTCCACCAGAGAGCATAACAGTGTAGTTCTGAAATGCCAGTGTATTGATCATAGGATTTTATACATTTATTACGACTTCAGTCAAGTGTTGCATTTTGTAAGTGATTGCTCACATAGCACACCATCTATTGCATATGATCATTCTCAGTCAATCATCATCTTCAGACGTCTATAACCCCATGGATATATTGCAAACGCTCTGTCACATTGTCTACATAGTATCAAGATAGAATGTGTTACAAATACAGTTTGTTAGCTTTGGAAATATCTGGCAGCTGTAAGAGGGAGTTGCAAATGTTGGCTTAATACCACGTTGCTTAGCCGAATCACTTTCTAAAAATGTTCAAATGTGTGTGAATTCCTTAAGGACCAAACTGCTGAGGTCATCGGTCCCTAGACTTACGCACTACTTAAATTAGCTTAAACTAACTTATGCTAAGAACAACACACACTCCCATGCCCAAGGGAGGACTCGAACCTCCAGCGGGAGGGGCCATGCAATCCGTGATATGGCGCCTTAAACCACGCGGTCACTCCCCGCGGCAATCGCTGTCTAAATTCAGTTATCAGGGTGATTTTATTACGAGCTTACATCGCTGGCGACGTGCAACCGCACTTTTTGTCTGTTAATTCACGCCCTGTAATCATCATCCATATTCAATGTCGACGTATTTGTATGGAAGAAAACTCCATTCAGAAGCAGAAGCAATACCATACGTCGATGTATAAAGCATGTATATCGCTAGCGATACTTGTGTTTGCCTGTACAACCAAGACTGCTTCTTATGCAGGGTGACAGAAACATGGTCAATGCGATCGTGTTTTTAACATCTGATCGCTTATAAGACGATATGTCTCTCTTCCTAAGTCACACTAGTGCCTCTCGCAAGAAAAACAAATGAGGCATGTCCAACCATCTCGGATTTACGCTCAGTATTGTTTGGTGTTACCAGCATTCAGTTACTATAGAAGAACTATAGTTACTAGTGGATATGTGATTGACTCCTGTGATTGTATTGTATTGGGGTGTAATGTTAATGCGGATATTGTTCCAACATGTCCAAAGAAAATGGCTATGTCTGGTCATAAGGCAGGTATGGCTCTGACGTGGGAATTGCGGTTTCAATGCACCGATAGTCATAAGGGCGATAAAGGATTTTACGTGGCAAAATATGTCCAGTCATAAGAGGAATATAGATGTTGATACTTTCAGAGCCACAGCTATCAGGAGGAGGTATTTCTGACACTTCGTCCCTTGTCGAATGTCATCAGATTGAGGCTGCAATCGTTCAAAAAATGGTTCAAATGGCTCTGAGCACTATGGGACTTAACAGCTGTCGTCATCAGTCCCCTAGAACTTAGAACTACTTAAACCTAACCAACCTAAGGACATCACAAACATCCATGCCCGAGGCAGGATTCGAACCTGCGACCGTAGCAGTCGCACGGTTCCGGACTGCGCGGCTAGAACCGCGAGACCACCGCGGCCGGCGCTGCGATCGTAATATTTCATTGTAATTACAGTCACAAATATGTATAGTTCCCTAGGACGACACCATGTGGCATGCAGGATGCGTGGTGGAGGTAGCCTGTGACCGGAAGAAATGGGCCTTTCTGGCTTAAGGCTCTCGCGAGTGGCAGATACACAGAAAGCTCCCGCTAGCCGGCTAGTCGGTTCTTGCCCGCAGCTGCAGGGGCAAGTCCTGGCGGTGGCGCCCTCTGGATAGCTGATTAGCGAACTAATATTCAGTACAAGTTGGGAAGTCTCCACAATCGTGTGTGTTGCATGGATTCCCGGAGGAAAATTGAGCGAAGTGTTCACACTGGGCATATTGATAACATCCGAATTCGTACCAGTCCAATCATTTCTGGATGCCCTCCATCGCTGGAATGGTACATTCTGTCACACACCTGCATCCACGACTGCGGCAGTTTCCTCTGGCCTCTAAGCGTTAGAACTGGTGGTGTACGACAGCAAGGGACGCTACCTGCGGACTTTGGGACATGAACACGAGGATGTACGAATGTTTCACCGATCTGTGACATCTAGCCCTGACAACTATGGCTACAAACTGGATTTTGGTTTAAGTGTGTCGTGTTTAGTGCTTCTCAATACAACACAGTGGACCCTGTCTTGCAGAGGTATTTGTTATTGTTGTCTCTATCCTATCATAGAGTTGGCCCTTCCTCCTCCTCACGAATGTAGTGGAGCTAACCTAATTAGGGGTCATATCGTGCTTTAAAAACGGAATCGTAATATCAAATTCCTGATTGACCTATTTATTGTTTCCGATAGTGGTATTGCGAGCACACACACCAGTCCAACCACTCTGCAGATTGGTTAAGTACATAACATGCATCTGAGCTGCATTTGAAATTTTTAGCTACTTCCAAGATAATGGACTTCCTATCAAATGACCTAACTATGCCAGTATCCACCGATAGGAGGCAAGTAGAGTTTGTAAACCGGGTGGCTGCAGAATCGAATCCCGAAAATATTTCAATCGTTGTATTCATCAATAGGAAGGAAGGAAAAACTGTGCAACACAAAGGGTGTCGATTTAATTAATTAGTCAATGAACCTGATAAAGTGAAGAAATACTTCCAAGACATCCACAATTGGGGTTTGGCCATGTTAACACTGCTTTGTTTGCAGTTTAGGCCGTGCACGACTGACGGCACATGCAGGTCCGGCAGTGGCATGTGACAGGACGTGGTCAGTTGAGAGAAAGAGAACATGTGTTTCGACAGCAATTTCTCAGATATCAATGTCAAAGGATTGCCGCCACCTGGCGCTTTCGTTTGGCTAATAGCGCGACATCCAGACTGTCAGTTGCAGGGCACTACTTCGCGTAGTGCACCCTGCATGTGCAGGAGTACGCAAAAAGGTCTTCCCAGAGTACAATGCCCTGCAGTCGGTGCAATGATTTTTAACAGTGTAATTACACGTGGTAAATTATGTTGACGATATTCCTTGTGCTATCAGGATAAAAAAAAAGGCCCCACAACTGTTTAAATATTCCATCCTGCTTTGTCACCCTCAAAATGTTTAAATAAACAGTGTTCCATACAGTACAGTCAATTTTCCGACCAATTCTTTAAATAAATAAATACATAAATCATATTCCGAAAACTGCCTTGTATACCACAAATAGTTTAAGTAAGCAATATTCCAGCCATTGAATTGTCTACCAGAAATTGTTTAAACCATACTAAATATACTGCAATTGATTTATCACCAAATTCCATATACTGCCTTGTATCCAATAAATTGTTTAAATGAACAGTGTTTCACATATTGCCATATTTACCACAAATTGTTTAAACAATATTCCATACACTGCAATCGATATTCCGCCAAATAGCCAATTAATTGAGTCTTTTTACTGCCTACTTGCAGGTGGGAGAGGGGAGGAGGAGGGCTGGGGGGGTGGGAAGGGAGTGGTTATTTAATTGATCAATTTAATTAATTAGTCAATCAAATTAATAGAGTGGGAGGGGGCTATTCGAATAACTCATGCATGGAAGTGTACTTGTATTGGTGAGGGGAGTTCCCAGAGGGGTGAAGGTGGAGGAGGCATAGGTGAGGAGGAAGGGGAGGAATGATGGGGTGGAGTGGGATGAGGTTTCTCAGAAGCTCAGATTATCCCCAGGGGTTCATAATCCTTTTAGCAGAACAATAGGTTAAGGATTTGTCAGACAAAAGTGAACGTTAGGTTTACCCCTGAATGTATGCATGCCCCTGAATGTAGGCAATCTGCACTAACAAAACGATCTAGAATGAAGGTTACCCCACTACTGAGATGCACATGTTTTTAGAGGGTCTCCTAACCAGCATCAGTTGAAGGACTATCACTCGGTTGTGAGATTCAAAAATTAAGTCTGCATTTAATAATTCATTTATTTACTCAAAATCTCGAAGTATACCATATTAACATGACAGAAAATGACTTTCCAGCTAAATGAACATAAATTCTGGTAATTTTGACTGATAAATTGCTCCAACACAAAGGGCACAAAGTTCTCTAAAATACTGAATCACAAAGCTCTCTAGAAGTTCAGCTTAATCATGAATGCCCCGCTAACATTGTGGGAGGTACCTCATCTACACTCATGGAAATGGAAAAAAGAACACATTGACACCGGTGTGTCAGACCCGCCATACTTGCTCCGGACACTGCGAGAGGGCTGTACAAGCAACGATCATACGCACGGCACAGCGGACACACCAGGAACCGCGGTGTTGGCCGTCGAATGGCGCTAGCTGCGCAGCATTTGTGCACCGCCGCCGTCAGTGTCAGCCAGTTTGCCGTGGCATACGGAGCTCCATCGCAGTCTTTAACACTGGTAGCATGCCGCGACAGCGTGGACGTGAACCGTATGTGCAGTTGACGGACTTTGAGCGAGGGCGTATAGTGGGCATGCGGGAGGCCGGGCGGACGTACCGCCGAATTGCTCAACACGTGGGGCGTGAGGTCTCCACAGTACATCGATGTTGTCGCCAGTGGTCGGCGGAAGGTGCACGTGCCCGTCGATCTGGGACCGGACCGCAGCGACGCACGGATGCACGCCAAGACCGTAGGATCCTACGCAGTGCCGTAGGGGACCGCACCGCCACTTCCCAGCAAATTAGGGACACTGTTGCTCCTGGGGTATCGACGAGGACCATTCGCAACCGTCTCCATGAAGCTGGGCTACGGTCCCGCACACCGTTAGGCCGTCTTCCGCTCACGCCCCAACATCGTGCAGCCCGCCTCCAGTGGTGTCGCGACAGGCGTGAATGGAGGGACGAATGGAGACGTGTCGTCTTCAGCGATGAGAGTCGCTTCTGCCTTGGTGCCAATGATGGTCGTATGCGTGTTTGGCGCCGTGCAGGTGAGCGCCACAATCAGGACTGCATACGACCGAGGCACACAGGGCCAACACCCGATATCATGGTGTGGGGAGCGATCTCCTACACTGGCCGTACACCACTGGTGATCGTCGATGGGACACTGAATAGTGCACAGTACATCCAAACCGTCATCGAACCCATCGTTCTACCATTCCTAGACCGGCAAGGGAACTTGCTGTTCCAACAGGACAATGTACGTCCACATGTATCCCGTGCCACCCAACGTGCTCTAGAAGGTGTAAGTCAACTACCCTGGCCAGCAAGATCTCCGGATCTGTCCCCCATTGAGCATGTTTGGGACTGGATGAATCGTCGTCTCACGCGGTCTGCACGTCCAGCACGAACGCTGGTCCAACTGAGGCGCCAGGTGGAAATGGCATGGCAAGCCGTTCCACAGGACTACATCCAGCATCTCTACGATCGTCTCCATGGGAGAATAGCAGCCTGCATTGCTGCGAAAGGTGGATATACACTGTACTAGTGCCGACATTGTGCATGCTCTGTTGCCTGTGTCTATGTGCCTGTGGTTCTGTCAGTGTGATCATGTGATGTATCTGACCCCAGGAATGTGTCAATAAAGTTTCCCCTTCCTGGGACAATGAATTCACGGTGTTCTTATTTCAATTTCCAGGAGTGTATGTGGAAAACTGTTTTGGAAACACTGCAAACCTCCCTGACCTGTGCAGCTGGGAAGATGCAAAGCAGACGAGTTCAAGAAATGATAGAATTAATCAAGCAACTCAAATTGCTTAACAAAGCTCGCAAATTGTGAGCAGCTCATGGAATGGATAGCGCTAATGCCAAATGCGACACTTATTGAGACTCAGCAAATGTGCCCCCTAAACGTGTTAGTCTGTACCAGAGGAAGACAGCTGAGATGGCAGCAGAAAAAGAGGGCTTCTGTCGCTCTCTGGACCACGTGTACCCCAAATGGCTTCCCCACAAGTGCCCAAAATTCTCTTGGTCTGAACCTAACTCCCTACTTTTTGAAAAACTCTACATGAAGTGGAGGACATACTGACATGGTCACAGTGACCAGAGAGAATTTCGCTTTATTTACTTGAATACAGGGAACCATGCAGAAATTTCCCATTCGTGACTTACAGAATGCATCTTAACTTGCAATAGGTTGGTGTTGGCTGCTAGTCATGTTTCTCTCATTGGTCGAGCTCTTCATGCCTAAACACGGTGGTCGGAAAAAGTCAGTTGATTGGATAACAAGATTTGGAGGAAAAGGCAATGAACTTTCTCACTGTGGTGGAACAGCACTGTGCGGGCAATTCTTAGATCTGCGTCCGGGAAGGTGAGTTCGTAACGCATAATTATGGGCTAGTGACTTGCAGTGACACATCGGTAGTTGCCTTCACACGAGAAAACCGCATTTTCTGCCAAAACGAGGGCCAGGGACTTATTACACCCACTACAACGAACTGTGGTGCCATGAGGAACCATTTCCCTTCTCCAGAGCCTCTATGATTGACTTTCTGTGGTCAATGTAGACTAGGGAACGCACGCATCGGCCAGCTCGTTTCTTAATAAGATAATTTAAAGCCTTCCTCTAGAGTTTACAGGACTTGTACCCTCCTAAGAAACAGCCGTGAAATGAGAAGAAAAAGTATGTGATGGTTCCGTCACGAGCTTCACTCCCACCGCCCTAGCTTGCGAAACAGGGACGAGAGCCAAACATGGATCGAAACAACGCGACTGATTGACGCCCTTTGGTCTGGTACGCCGGCCAGCCTAAGAGTGCAGAATGAATTTTTCACTCTGCAGCGGAGTGTTTGCTGTAATGTGTTTGGATAGCTCAGCCAGTAAGAACACTGCTCGAGGAAAACAAGGTTTCATGTTCGAGACCTGGTCTGGAACACTGTTTTAACCTGCCAGCAAGTTTCATCTCTGGTGTGGGTTTTTAGGCAGCCTCCCACGCTCGTTTTGACAAATGCTGTGTGGGGTCCCTAATTTTCACCTCAGAAAATACGAGACAGAAACAGTTAAAATACGATAACATCCAGAGCAAAGTTTACGAGATCCACAGACAGATGAGGCACACGACTTTCTCCCTGAGGTGAACTGTCGATTGTAGTGACAGTAAAGGCATCCTGCCACCAAGTTAAATACAATAAATTTTCCAAAACAGTAGACCTCGCAAAACAGGAGAAAGGCTATAAAAAGAGAAGGATTGAAACTGATATCCTTCGAAGCACACAATAGTGTGCATATGTTTCTCCAAAGTATTATCACTACTGACGATGTAACAGAATTAGATGTCACAACACCAAAAACACAACGATATGCAAAACCGAACGGCCAAAAGATATTAAGTGAATAACGGTATGCAAAGAACAGGCGAGGAATACTCATAAAATACCTAGAGAGTATATGTCATACACCAAATCCAAAAATAAAAAGATATGGCTTGATGTCCCATACAGTAATTAATAGGCGGGCAAATACTAGATTACAACAAACAAATTGATATTGACTAATGGCAGTCCTCCAAAATCTCAACTGAAAAATGTAATACTATTTCCGTGGGAATATAAGCTATCACACTGTCGACCTATCTATAAAATGACGAACCCATCAAAATAGGAACTGACACATAGCAAGTTGTATCGCGATAGGTAGTGCGAGGATGGAACAAGGTAAAAGTAAGGTAAGTATGCGAAGATCAAGAAAACACCAAAGTATAAGCCCACGAACTGAGGGACGTACTGGCGCAAAAAGGGGGTGGGGGGTGGGGGGCAATAACTGTGAGTGAAAAGCTGAGTTGTTAAATGGCCTCATATTATAAACCAGTGGTGGAATGGAACAATACTAAATCCAAACCTTGCAAATGATGGGGAAAACCAAGGCGATAAAACAAACAATGTTATGGCACAAGCCTAAATAGTGCAGGAGTCTCAAGCCACACAGTAGAACGTATGACCCACAGCAGTAGCACAGAACATACCCAAAATTAACAGTTATCATCATATCGACATCAATACAAACACTATAAAACAATAAAATACGTATAAATGGTAAGAACATCATAACATTCCCCATACAGTGTATGATGAAGTAAAAGGCACAAAGCTCGAACTATACTAAACTAACAAAATACTGCTCATGGGATGCATTCAAAAAACACCGAATATCCCACATGTCACTTGGAGAATATGTCGGTTTGGGTCTAAAAAATTTAACGGCTAAAAATGGTATGCAAACGAGTTGATTACAAGAAATCAAGCCATAAGGAAACAGCAACAACCCCATCCTCCTGAATATCAAGAAGATCCCACTATCATAAGAGAAATCAGATCATAGATGCGTATAAGCTTACAAAAGGTCAAAATATGGTCAATACTAAAAACCTACTACATACCAGTAGTGTGGAACGTTACAAAGTGAGAGTCAGAGAGCTGTGGAAACAACAACAGTCTCATAGAGCTAGGTTGTTTCTGCATCTCTCTGAATCTTGCTTTGTAACATCCCACACTATTGGTATGTAGAACGGTCTTATCATTAACCACGTTTTGGCCTTTTGTAAGTTTATATGCATCTATGAGGGGATTTTTCTTATAATATTGAAGTCTTCTTGATATTTAGGACAGTGAGGTTGTTGCTGTTTCCTTATGGTTTGATTTGTTGTCATCAACTCACTTGCATATCCTTTTTAGCCATTAACATTTTTAGACGCAGAGTGGAGTATTCACCCAGGCTAAAAGTGGGATATTCGGTGTTTCTTGACTGCATCTCATGATTGGTGTTTCGTTACTTTAGCAGAGTTCTAGCTTTGTGACTTTTACATCACCATACACTGTATGGTAAATGTTATGATGTTCTTATCATGTCGCGTATTTCATGGTTTTATGGATTTTGGATAGATGTCAACCAGATGGTAGCTGTGAATTTTGATTATGTCCTGTGCTACTGTTGTAGGTTACAAGTTTTACTGTGTCGCTCGAGAGTCATGCCCTATTTAGGTTTGTGCCAGTACATTGTTTTACGGATTTTGGATTGATGTCGACCTGATGATAGTTGTGAATTTTGAGCAAATTCTGTGCTACTGTTGTGGGTCACAAATTTTACTCTGTTGCTCGAGACTCCTGGCCTGTTTAGGATTGCGCCAGTACATTGTTTGTTTTATCGCCTTGGTTTTCCCCATCATTTGCAAGGTTTTGATTTAGTGTTGTTCCATTCCATGACTGATTTATAGTATGACGCCATTTAACAACTCCATTAATTCACTCACAGTTATTGCACTCCACCCCTTTTGAGCCAGTATCTTTTTAATTCCTGGGCTTTATTCCCAGGGAAGTAGTGTTACATTTTTCAGGTGAGATTTTGGAGGACTCCCTTTAATTAATATGGATTTGAGGTTCTTGTTTTTCCAGTATAGTATTTGCACGACTATTAATTGAAGTATGAGGCACCATGCCATATCTTTTTACTTTTTGATTTGGTGTATAACATTTGCACTGTACGTACTTTATGGGTATTCCTCCCATGTTCTTTGCATACCGTTATTCACTTAATATTTTGTCGGTTGTTGGGTTTTGCGTGTGGTTGCGTTTTCGATGTTGTGACAACTAATTTTGATACATAACTAGTAGTCATAATACTTAGGCGATATATATATATATATATATATGTATATATATATATATATATATATATATATATATATACACTTTTGTGTACTTCATAGGTTATATCGCGAATTTTTACTTTGAATGAGGACAGATTTTCATAAGAAATAGGATATTTCTCATCTATAAGAATTTTGTAGATTTTTATATTAAAATTACACAAAAAGGAAAAAAGAAAAATAATTTTGAAGCATCTATAAAAAATGGAAAGTGGAAAAACTTCTGTTTGTATGTTATCTATTTTTGTTTTTTTCGCATGTGTGTCATGTCCTTTTATAACTCTATGATGTCAAAATAGTTTCAGTGCTGACCAGTAAGTGTACATATGCTGCTTTGTTATATTGTATATGCACAGCCACTTGTCTTAAGGCTGCAAATAGCATTTTGTTGGTTTTAAGAACGTTTAATACTACGTTTCATTTTCTGTAAAGTCTCCTGTGGTATACCTTCATGTACACTACACACATATTCGTTTTTAATATACAGAGACCTAAAGATGGCATTATTAAGATGCGGAAACTGGTTGTCTAAATAAAATAATTTCTCAAAACTACGAGTGATTGACGATTCTCCATGGTAAATATTTGACCAGCCGCTGTCTCGCAACTACAATTGATCAACATAGATTTCTATTTTGTTCCAGACATCTTTCGTGCCAGTTCAAGATATACGTAATCGTTGTTTCATTGCAATTATCCTTATTGTGCTACATTTCTCACAAGCTGCAGTATATCGCTGAGTACTGGATCTTTCTTATATCAAAACTGAAATTTAATGACTTTAGTAGAAAAAGTAACGAAATATAGTACAGGAAGAACTGAAAAATTTTCAGAAGTTGATATGGGATATTTTCTGACTGTTTTGGTGTATGGGAACCGTGTTCATAAGTGGCCCGTAACAGAGTAACAAATTAGTCGTAATTTATTCGGCTCTTATCCAGATTGTCTTTGTTGCCTCGAAAATGCCATCAAGACAGTGGAATAGCCTGTAACATACTGTCACCAAAATGTACAACGCAAAACACAGAGTAATGCAACAACTCTCAGATGCAAAAGTACTGTTATGTGGTTGCCGTCACTGCCGTAACGGCGTCGTTGTGACGCCATTTAAAATCGTTCGGTGAAACGATACACCTGGTGCATATCGGCCAACTCACCAGCAATAAATCTATCAATACTGCAGAGTATCACTCTTAACTTACAACTAACACTGCCGCAAAAACAATTCTGATACAGAACCGAGCAGTACTCACTGTAATTGTGTGAGCGAAGAGTAAAGTGGGCATTATTGTTGTCAACATCAAGTACTGTGAGTTAATGGAAAAGATATGTTTCAAAACACAGCGCCTACCGTCGACAGAGGCACTGTAGTGTAGATATTTTCAGTGCAGTACAGATAGAAAGGTAAATGGGAGTGAGAAATCATACGAAATGGAATTGTTCTGTGCCAACCTGCCAGAGACATTGGGCCCCTTATTCCAAAATACTCATAAAATATCCCTGAAGAAATTCCGCGATTCTGTTGGTGAAATTCCGGCTCACCCGGTATAATTGCACAACGATATCTGGAAAATCAAAAGCTTTAATCGTAACACAACGAAAGCCGCGAGATAGTTGCTGTGATAAAATGAAAGAGTGGAACATTCACAGAGGTATGTAGGTAACGGTTACTCACGTTATTAGAAGTGAAAGATGATAAAGGTACTGCACACTCCCTTATGAGGACGGCAAGCTGGTCGTGAGGCTTGTATCGCATATTTGGACGGAGAAGCAATTTGTTGGCGGGGGAGCGGTGAGAAGAGAGCCGTCGTGCATCCAGAGACACGGGCCGGTCGATCAATATGCTGCCGACAGGTCTGAGTCGGAACGAAGGAGAAGAGACACTTCGGGCCGGTAATCAAGAGAGGGACGGCGTTACCATCTCCGAGTGCTGCGCCAGCCCAGGGGAACCCCCTACCAAGCCTGCTCACGCTGTCCTCTGTCTCGTCATTCTTATACGAAATCGAAATGCTACTCATCACAAATCTTCAGTCTCTGTGCACAGTGCGTTAAGCAGTCGCGTGAGTCTTATTTAACATCAAAATTGAGGACAACGAAGTAGACGAAATGAGGGAATTTTGTTACCTTGGAAGTAAAATAATACATGATGGACGAAGCGAGGAGGACATAGAAAGCAGACTAGCACGGGCGAACAGGACATTCTTGGCCAAACGAAGTCTACTACTATCAAACACCGGCTTTCATGTGAAGAAGAAATTACTGAAAATGTGCGTTTGGAGCACAGCATTCTATGGAAGTGAATCGCACATTGTGGGGAAATCCCGAAAAGAAGATTATCGAAGCGGTTTGAGGTGTGATACTATAGAATGACGTTGAAATTTAGGAGGACTGTTAAGATAAGAAATGAGGAGGTTCCCCGCAGAATCCGCAGATTGAAGAACTTGTGAAAAATATTGAGAAGAAGAAGACACAAGATGACATCATCCAAGGTACTTGATGGGGGTATAGAGGGTAAAAACTATTGGGGAACACTGATATTGGAAAATACACTCCTGGAAATTGAAATAAGAACACCGTGAATTCATTGTCCCAGGAAGGGGAAACTTTATTGACACATTCCTGGGGTCAGATACATCACATGATCACACTGACAGAACCACAGGCACATAGACACAGGCAACAGAGCATGCACAATGTCGGCACTAGTACAGTGTATATCCACCTTTCGCAGCAATGCAGGCTGCTATTCTCCCATGGAGACGATCGTAGAGATGCTGGATGTAGTCCTGTGGAACGGCTTGCCATGCCATTTCCACCTGGCGCCTCAGTTGGACCAGCGTTCGTGCTGGACGTGCAGACCGCGTGAGACGACGCTTCATCCAGTCCCAAACATGCTCAATGGGGGACAGATCCGGAGATCTTGCTGGCCAGGGTAGTCGACTTACACCTTCTAGAGCACGTTGGGTGGCATGGGATACATGCGGACGTGCATTGTCCAGTTGGAACAGCAATTTCCCTTGCCGGTCTAGGAATGGTAGAACGATGGGTTCGATGACGGTTTGGATGTACCGTGCACTATTCAGTGTCCCCTCGACGATCACCAGTGGTGTACGGCCAGTGTAGGAGATCGCTCCCCACACCATGACGCCGGGTGTTGGCCCTGTGTGCCTCGGTCGTATGCAGTCCTGATTGTGGCGCTCACCTGCACGGCGCCAAACACGCATACGACCATCATTGGTACCAAGGCAGAAGCGACTCTCATCGCTGAAGACGACACGTCTCCATTCGTCCCTCCATTCACGCCTGTCGCGACACCACTGGAGGCGGGCTGCACGATGTTGGGGCGTGAGCGGAAGACGGCCTAACGGTGTGCGGGACCGTGGCCCAGCTTCATGGAGACGGTTGCGAATGGTCCTCGCCGATACCCCAGGAGCAATAGTGTCCCTAATTTGCTGGGAAGTGGCGGTGCGGTCCCCTACGGCACTGCGTAGGATCCTACGGTCTTGGCGTGCATCCGTGCGTCGCTGCGGTCCGGTCCCAGGTCGACGGGCACGTGCACCTTCCGCCGACCACTGGCGACAACATCGATGTACTGTGGAGACCTCACGCCCCACGTGTTGAGCAATTCGGCGGTACGTCCACCCAGCCTCCCACATGCCCACTATATGCCCTCGCTCAAAGTCCGTCAACTGCACATACGGTTCACGTCCATGCTGTCGCGGCATGCTACCAGTGTTAAAGACCGCGATGGAGCTCCGTATGCCACGGCAAACTGGCTGACACTGACGGCGGCGGTGCACAAATGCTGCGCAGCTAGCGCCATTCGACGGCCAACACCGTGGTTCCTGGTGTGTCCGCTGTGCCGTGCGTGTGATCATTGCTTGTACAGCCCTCTCGCAGTGTCCGGAGCAAGTATGGTGGGTCTGACACACCGGTGTCAATGTGTTCTTTTTTCCATTTCCAGGAGTGTATTCAGCAGATAATTGAGGAAAATGTGTAGAAGTGCTTCTCTCAGTGCATCAAACCAGTCAGAAGAATGATGATCCCCTCCACCACTAAAATGAATATTATTTGCGTGTTGCGTATACTTATATGACATACAGACGACACTTTTTTAGTAACCAGAACTGGCTTGCAGTAATACATATACTTACCGCTGTGAAGACAGATGAGCTGCAGGCGAGTTTAGTCCTTATAAATCCCAATATATAAAGGACGTAGTATGCTATTTACAGCAAGCCTGTCCAAAGTTTTCGTTCCCAGAGAGCGCACGCACCCTTCCAGCGCAACCGAGTCCGGTCAGCGCTTCCACCACTGTGCTAATCCGAGCAGGTGTGTGAGTGAGACGGCTATATCTGAAGGCTGCACACGCGGGAAACGTAGGCAGATGTGTTTGCAACACAGTGCGAACACTTCTAAGAAGCAAATATTGCAGCATACTTTTATAAGCACCATTTTACCAGTAGTGTTTATTTTCAACTTTTTATTTTTCCACCAAAGCAGTAACTTCACTACGTAGCGCAATAAGTAGGGTAAAATGACCTAAAACTGTTGTAGCCTAAAACTTCCAAAAATGATACACCAAGTCTGTTCACAACGAAACCATACCTATCAAAAATGTTGCTACTGTTAGTTATGCTGCCATTGTTTAGGAATAGTTAGTAATAATTTGTATTTTCAGTTAGAAAATTTACTTTGGAGGTAAAAAATAATTTTCATGAACAGCACTTTCAGACTGAAAATAAATGTGCACACAATTCTAGAACATTTGCCACATTTACGCAAATACTGGCTTTGTAACTACGAAATTTCTGTTATATACACTGAAAATTGTGCTCTATCTACTACATTATTCATTATTGACACATTTTCTATGGAGTTAATTATCACGAAGTCAATGTAACCCTTAAATATACTACATTCCATTCAAAAACATGGTATTTTTCAGTTCTACAAGTGAACGTCGCCTACTGCGTTGCCACCAGCCACGTACCGGTGTACCGCGGGTTGCCGCCTTTCCCATACTGCGGCGACACAGCCGCGGAAGACCATACCTTTAGCAGTGAACTCATTACTGAAAAACAAAAGACCCTAAATAAAAAAAGACTAGGCCAAAAGCAGGCGTGCCAGAAAGCTATGCCTGTGTCCAAAGCTGCCACAAGTACACCAAAATTAAAGGAAATTAAGGGGAGCGATTCCGATTCTGACATCTCTTTCAAGAGTGACGACAGCATGGATGCCGTCGATCCCTTGGACGATCCTCACCAGATCCGACTGTAATGAATGATCTAGCACATCTAGGTGTATGAGATTATATCTTGGCTAAATTTCGAGGAAGAAAGAGTAATTCATACAGCTACAGATGCGTCTGCACTAACACAAAAAGTACTAGAAAATGACCTAGAAGTTTGGCTCTAGAATCTGGGGACAAGGACAAAATCGTTTTCAAATAAAATGAAAAAGACATATCTCTTCTTAATAAGAGTGATGTGGCAGGTAAATTGACAGATCCTCATCTCACGAATAGGGTGAGAAATATCAACCGAGGAATTTAATTTGTGTTTAACGGTTGTGTTGATATCCATGAAAAACAATAAAACAGTGATCCCTTTTTGTGTATCTCTTATTTTAGCACTAGTGTCTATATATTACGTACAACTGAAGCAGTTCTTACTCACTGCTGGTTGATTTTATAGTATTGAAAATATGGGAAACATATAAGGAAATTTCTGTGATTCATTCTGACGTACATTTCATTCTATGAATATCCTAGAAATATTCCCCACAGAAAAATCTCCGTTACACCTACGTATCGTTTTTCGTGTTCTCTAACTCATTTTTAAGAAATCTAACTTCTGTCTTCAGTGTACATAACGACGTAACATGTGTATCATATTTTCGACCAGCCGTATCGTATTTAAGAATTTCAGCCCCAGAAATGTAATCTGCTTTTTACCTTTTTTAGTCTACATTCGTAACTTCAAAGAATTAAATACAATGTCATTTTAAAGCAGCCTATATTCCGTAATATTCACAATTTTTTCCTAACGGTTACTCTTTTCCTTCCAAAAATACAGACAAATTTTGTGATTTTGTATCATATTTAGTTCACTTAGATTACATTAGACAGTTGCTAATGCAGTGAGCAGAACAACAGAAAGCTGTAAATAAAGGCATTTAAGATTAATTTGTGATGTTTATAAATTCATACATTTAGAGTTTAGAAGAATATGAAAATGCCTGGAACTATGCTTCGTGTAAAGTCGAACACATGGGGTACGAAGATGAGAAACCGGTAAACCCCAATGTTGGTGGAAGTTTGTCAGTTCCATACCAGAAAAAAATCGTTCGCACATATACGTTGAAATAACTGTAGCAACTTGTCTGTACAGTCGAAGATATTGCTCTTAGCGTAACATTTTATAAGAGTCTTGTAAACTACTGGACTGCACAAACAGGGCACTGTGTCGGATGCTACACCGTACGTCTGTTAGTTCAAGTTGGAGGCAATGAAGAGGTACACCAGCAGTCAAAAGTGAGAACCGTCTGACGAATAGATCGAAATAAGTCTTCAACGCGTGAAGTCTTGCAATCTCTTTGAGAGCTCATGATGAGATGTTTCAGTCACTGGAATGTTACATATTTAAACGTAGTCAGTCATATTTGGTGCACAAACTACTCCCTTGAGTTCTGTAAAATGTTCCATGCCACGAACTTGAAGCGGATTTTTCCACAGGATTACATTTTGTTTGATAGCATCACTCTCGTCCGCCATATGTGTTACCAAATGATTCTCCCCTAGTTTGAAAGACTTAATGAATTCAAATAATTGGTGATGCCGACCATAGAAGATTTTGTCAGTGCTCTATTGACCCGTAACTCAGTTTTTTCACTAACAGCCGCCTTAAGTTCAGGGAACATTCGCTCTTGTTTATTAGAAGACAAGTGCAGCATATCGTCTTTGTCACTGGTGTTGTAATGATGTTCCAGTGAAGTTTTCCCAGCTCATAATAGTGCGATGTTGTACTAAGCGCATTACATGGTCTTCATACTATACGAAAAGTGAAGCAAATTCCATTCAGCGTTGAATGATATTGCTTCTCCACTTTTGATTTTTTTGGACAAATGCATGGACACCATGGTATTCCTAATGCAGAATGTAAATCTAATTTAACAGAATTGTTATTGTTAGCAAACTGTGACAACCTGACTGCGTTACTCTAACGGTGTCTGTTCCTTCTCACCCCTCAGGCCAACTAGATGCTACGCTCGGAGCGCTAGGCGGGAGCACGGCCGGAGCTCTTTTGGTCGCGGAGCGCTGTTTGGCCTGGTCTGATTTCCAGCACCGAATGCTCAAAACAAAAAAGATCCATGGAAACTATTTGAAATTCAAAAAGATAAAAACAAAAAGTAGTTCCTCGTAATGTATATCACTCAACGATTTTACTGTTTTTCCCATTCGAATATCCAATCTAATTATTCACCTCTACTTCGGTAGCTTACTATAATTCAAGAGATGCCTTGTTTCTAAATTTCTTAGGTAACTTAAGAAGAGTAAAATTTGTCAAAAATGACAAAGCATTGTATTAATTATAAGCCATGTTTAACCACCTTTCACTTGTTTTTTAGTTGCTTGCCCATGTAGATTGGCTTGCGGCCTGACCGCCTTTAGAGAATGTACCAGCTAGGATCAGACGCTCGTTTACAGACTGACTGCACCAGACAGGATCAGACACGATTAATGAGCCTACAGGTAAAAGCGGAAACTCACAGGAAGCTGAGTGAGGAAATACAGAGAGGAAAAAGACCCTCTGCTAAAGAAAGACTAACCAGAAACGACTGTAAGAAACAGCGGTCCCCTCATTTCCATGTTCGCATAGCATTACTCTACAGACTTTGTTCACAATTGTTATGTTACGTGATTTGTTGATAATGGTGAGAGCACACTTGGATTTTATCTTGTGTAAACTATAACGTTGTCGAAGGGGAGAGAGATCGTTGCTTTTATATTTCTTAAATAAGTTGGATGACACCTATACTTCTCATACACTACTGGCCATTAAAATTACTACACCAATAAGATGACGTGCTACAGACGTGAAGATGCTGTGATATGCAAATGATCAGCATTTCAGAGCATTCACACAAGGTTGGCGCCGGTGGCGACACCTACAACGTGCTGACATGAGGAATGTTTCCAACCGATTTCTCATACACAAACAGCAGTTGACCGGCGTTGCCTGGTGAAACGTTGAGATGCCTCGTGTAAGGAGGAGAAATGCGTACCATCACGTTTCCGACTTGGCTAAAGGTCGAATTGTAGCCTATCGCGATTGCGGTTTATCGTATCACAACACTGCTGCTCGCGTTCGTCGAGATCCAATGACTGTTAGCAGAATATGGACTCGGTAGATTCAGGAGGGTAATACGGAACGCCGTGCTGGATCCCAACGGTCTTGTATCACTAGCAGTCCAGATGACAGGCATCTTATCCGCATGGCTATAACGGATCGTGCAGCCACGTCTCGATCCATGAGTCAACAGATGGGGACGTTTGCCAGACAACAACCATCTGGACGAACAGTTCGATGACGTTTGCAGCAGCATGGACTATCAGCTCGGAGACCATGGCTACGGTTACCCCTGACGCTGTATCACAGACAGGAGCGCCTGCGATGGTGTACTCAACGACGAACCTGGGAGCACGAATGGCAAAACGTCATTTTTTCGGATGAATCCAGGTACTGTTTACAGCATCATGAAGGTCGCATCCGTGTTTGGCGACATCGCCGTGAACGCACATTGGAAGCGTGTATTCGTCATCGCCATACTGGCGTATCACCCGGCGTGATGGTATGGGGTGCCATTGGTTACACGTCCCGGTCACCTCTTGTTGGCATTGACGGCACTTTGTACAGTGGACGTTACATTTCAGATGTGTTACGACCCGTGGCTCTACCCTTCATTCGATCCCTGCGAAACCCTACATTTCAGCAGGATAATGCACGACCGCATGTTGCAGGCCTTTCTGGATACAGAAAATGTTCGACTGCTGTCCTGGCCAGCACATTCTCCAGATCTCTCACCAATAGAAAACGTCTGGTCAATGGTGGCCGAGCAACTGGCTCGTCACATTACGCCAGTCACTACCCTTGATGAACTGTGGTATCGTGTTGATGCTGAATGGTCAGCTGTTCCTGCACACGCCATCCAAGCTGTGTTTTGACTCAATGCCCAGGCGTATCAAGGCCGTTATTACGGCCAGAGGTTGTTGTTCTGGGTACTGATTTTTCAGGATCTATGCACCCAATTTGCGTGAAAATGTAGTCACATGTCAGTTCTAGTATAATATATTTGTCCAATGAATACACTTTTATCATCTGCATTTCTTCTTGGTGAAGGAGCTGTAATGGCCAGTAGTGTATCTTCGCACGAATACTTTTTAAGTGTTATATTTCTCTCATCTGCAGTTCCTAGCAAGCTGCGCTATACGTATGTACCTTCAGTCCGGAACCGCGCTGCTGCTAAGGTCGCAGATTCGAATCCTGCCTCGGCCTTGGATGTGTGTGCTGTCCTTAGGTTAGTTAGGTTTAAGTAGTTCTAAGTCTAGGAGACTGATGACTCAGATGTTAAGTCCCATAGTGCTCAGAACCATTTGAACCATTTTATACCCACGTTCTAAGCAGTGACGTAAACAAACAATTTATCATTTTTATATAAAATCATTTTATATATTTTTCTTAGTTTTAAAATTATAGGCATCCGTGGCACATTAAAAGTAGGCGTGACGGTAAGTTATATTTTTATAGGGTGGGGGCAGAAGAGAGAGAGCTATGTGGATGCTCCTCTATGCTGTGACGGGATATCGTCGGATTTCTGGTCCTGCTCGTCTTGATCTGATGGTGGAAAGCGTAGCGTTCCAGACTACAGAAATTGGAATCCGGAACCCCTCTTGAAATGGGATCTGTCGTAGATATAAAGGTTGACTACTTTATCACGCAGAACACAGAAGGAAGAATGTGGGATATAACTTTTGTCACCTCGTACATCATATGCCTTGCGCTAAGACAATGGTCTGCTATTGCCGATTTATCCTTTTGGCCCAGCCGTGTACGATGCTGATGTCCATCACAATGGTTTTTTACGACTTGATCTGATGACATGTCCCAAAACTAAATACTCAGTCTTCTCTCTATCAAAATTATCGTGATTCTGGGCACCTGAGGCAGCTCTTCTGGGGCCTTGAGGACTGTCGCCTGTATTCCTCATTAAACTGGTACTACTAGACTCCATCACCTGTGGTTTGAAAAAAGATGGCTTTCGGTCACAAGTTTCACGGAAATATTTAAAATTTTTTATCCATTTTGCCTTCCACTTTTCAGTCAGTTTGTGTGGTAAAATCGAGAACAGCTCTTTCACTTCCCAGATGTTTATGAATCAGAACTTGAACGCTGCCACTGCTAATATCCTACACCTTCAGTGTGAATTTCAGAGATAGTTGCCGATCATGTGCCATGATGTGTCACATATCGTGAAAATCACATGTCTTTATGTCTTTTGATGGTCGACCTGAATACGGCACAACATTGAAAGTCTCCTCTTTTTTTTTTTATTATTAAACTCAACATTTAAGAGATGCGGTACGGTCAGCCTGTGAATAAGCGCCTTCTTCTGGTTGGTCATGTCTCTCGAAGAAAAGATGGCAGGTGCTCAAACCAAGAACTATATTGAAGCCCAATTTACCAAAAAAGACCAAGCGGAAGACCATGGGACAGAGACTTCAGAAAGACAGATGGAATGAATTGGCAACAGGAAGCTCAAGATGGGCAGAAATGGAAGAACCAGCAGGGATCATATGTTGGACGCTGACTCAAAGAGGCCACGTCACCAAACGATCTAACTGTCTGACGATGATGATGATTATGATAAGAGATTTGGTTTCAGTGAAGTTTGTGGGCGTACAAGCTGTGGGGGGAAATTAGAGCGGAAGTTTCCCGCCGCAGGGCACGTGGCTGGCGATTGCTACAGGGCCTGGAGAGCGGGAGCTAGGCAGGGGAGCGTATGGCAGTGTTTGCGCGCTTGGAGGAATTTATATTCCAGAGAAAAATTGATAAAAACAAAACTGAGAGTGACACGAAGATGCGAGTTGGCACTCATGGACAGAAAAATATGTAAAGCTAAATTATCTAGACGCGCCACAAAAATATATAATAGTTTAAAAGTTATTGTTCTCTTAAAAATTGTAAATTTATAAAAGTTCAAAAGCTAATATTTCGGCAATGTTTTGGCCCATTAATATAAACAAAGTGTCTACGGATGCGGCTAGTAGAGCTGCATCGAGATATTATAGCCGGTTTAGCAGAATCTGTACCATTTTTGAATGAGAGGTCAGAATATGGGATTCGACTGAGAGAAACTGTGTTTTCGGTAATAAATGGATTTAAAGATACGAAACTAGCAGCAGCATTCTGAAGTTTAAAGAGGTAGGTGAGTAATTAATATGTATTTTTATTTGTTTATTTATGTTTAATATCAAAAATCCGGGAAAAGCAAAATCACGCCACAAGAACATTGTTTGTGAACACACGGTGGCAGATACATAAAATTGGACTTAAGATTGTTATTGCCCGTAAAATTTCCATGTGTTTTTGTGTTTAGTCTTAGAATGTCCGTATTTTTTTGTTAAACATTGTTCTGAGTTAGACAGTCGTTTCGAGGGTGGATAGGGCGGCCATCTTTGACGGGAGTTGAGTTTGAGTGACGCTAAGAGCCGGACATACCGCCCATCTGGGGCTAGCAGTGGGCTGGTAGCCCAAGTGGGCAAGTATGTATGTAGCGACGTTAGAAAACGATGAAGTTGAGCGCAATATAGTGGGTTAGGACAGCAGGCAACAGTGTACTTTGTGAACTGTTAACAGACTGTCGAGTGCCGCGATCGCGACATTTGAATTTTATAGGGAAGTGTTGTAGCATCAGTTATTCACTGCTGCCCTGACGTTTTTGCCCCTCAGACTGCATTTTAAGTGTTTAGTCAATATATTGAAGACTTTCCTGGAAAAAATAAAAATAAACTACTTGTTCAAATTATAAATCAATGTGAGTGACTCAATATTTTTTAAATTTCACCGCAATACATGCCTGAATTGTTTTTTTATATTTTTATTTCAACTTGAAAGTTGAGTTTACGATAGGTGTGAGCTGGCACCCTATGACGAAAAACGTAGCCAAACATTGAGACCAGCCACATCTCTGGGCCGCTCAATTAAGCTGAGTGTTGAGTGTAACTAATAGTATACATATTTTCGTGCCATAGCACGTGGGGGCTCGAGCTAATTATTCAAGCTACAGAGCGTAGTGCCCAGTACTGCCGTAAGTTCTCTGAAAATTCCTGCTTGTATACAAGATTTCGACGCAAGAATAATCACTGACGCTCACTGATCTAATTGTTATTGAAATATTCTTAAGCAAGAATTGCTTTCATTGTACAGAGGAGAAAAAGGGGCGCTTGAACAAATATTTTAATGAATGCAAGATTACGATTACGCCCACTAACTTCCTGGCACGATCTGTAAGTCGATTGCGACCTTCCTTACAGCCGGATCTCGTGCAACGAAGACTGTGAAACCTCACCTTGTAAGACTAGCGCGTATTCACAAAAAGATCATGGAATGCAACAATCACGTCGAGCATAGTTTGGAACACCATGAAGTCTCGAAGTCTCTGCAACAGTGACTTACCTTGCTGGCTGAAATATGCATCCAAAGAATTCAAGATATTCCTACTGACGGCAGCTCTTTTTCGAATAATAATTCTGCTGAAGGCAACCTGTAAGTGTTAACTTGTCAGATCAAGTAGTGTCTCACTTAAAAACGTAAGAACACATGGGAACAACTTAAAACTCGAGTGAGTTGTGTGAGTCAGTGGGGGATATGAATAAATCGGGAGTACTTTCTGATGATTCCTTACTATCATTCATTAACTCTATAAACAGTGGCAACAAGAAAATTACATTTGTCCTGTGATAAACCACGTGGAGTACAATTCCACGAAACACAAGGAACAGATCAAAAGGAAAAACTCCATATACTTTAGAATACTCGGACCAATATCTAAATAGTGGGAAAGTAATGAATGTCATACTTTAATATCATGGATGGACAACTGAAAGCCGGCCGGTGTGGCCGAGCGGTTCTAGGCACTACAGTCTGGAACCGCGCGACAGCTACGGCCACAGGTTCGAATCCTGCCTCGGTCATGGATGTGTGTGATGTCCTTAGGTTAGTAAGGTTTAAGTAGTTCTAAGTTCTAGGGGACTGATGACCTCAGACGTTAAGTCCCATAGTGCTCAGAGCCATTTGACAACTGAAATGCCGGCCGGTGTGGCCGTGCGGTTCTAGGCGCTTCAGTCTGGCACCGCGTGACCGCTACGGTCGCAGGTTCGAATCCTGCCTCGGGCATGGACGTGTGTGATGTCCTTAGGTTATTTAGGTTTAAGTAGTTCTAAGTTCTAGGGGACTGATGACCACAGATGCTAAGTCCCAAATGCTCAGAGCCATTTGAACCATTTTTTGAACAACTGAAATATCGATGTTGTTCTGTGAACATGGAACAAGATCTCTGTCCTTGAACAATCGATGTTAAGCCTGGGCACGAGTGAAAGTACATCTAAATTCCTGAAAACGCTGCAAATAAAATATTACGCCAAGCCGCGCTAGCATACCTACGACGTCACCATAATTCTTGCACACCTGCATCTATATCCATACTCCCCAAGCCACCTCAAGGTACGTCGCGAAGGGTACCTTGTGTACTAGTGTCACTCCCTCCTTTTCCTTTTCCATTCGCGTATGGGTCGCGGGAAGAACGACCGCTGGTAACGCTACGTGTGGGTCTGAATCTATCCAATTCTATCTAGATGATTTTTTCGCAAGATATGCGTAGGGTAAGCAATATATGAGTTGACTTTTGTAGGAACGTACACTATCAGCAGTTTAACAGCAGACCATACCGTGACACAGAATACCTTTCTTGCAGCGTTTGCCACCGGAGTTGGCTGAGCATCTTCGCAACGCTTTCGAGCGTACTAAATGAACATGTAATGAAAAATGTGGCTGTTCTTTGTATCTTCTCTATTTCATCTACCTGGTACAGATCCCATGCCGACAAGTAATACTTAAGTATTGGTAGAACGTGTGTTTTGTAAGCCACTTCCTTTGTTGGCCGGCTACATTTCCTGAGGATTAGTCCAATGAATCTCAGTCGGCCTTACTCGCGATTAATTTTATGAGGCTGTTCGTTTTCATATCGCTCTGTATACATACTTCTAGGTATTTTATGGAACTAACTGCTTCCAGTGATTGTTCTGTAATGGTGTAATCATACAATGAAGGGTTTTTCTGTCTTCGTATTTGCAATACGTTACATTTGTTTAGTTTGAGGGTTACGGCATGAGAATGACTATAAGATCTTAACATAAACTCAGTACACAGAGCGTCTCCAAGCCAGCCCCGATAAGCATTAAGATCCAGCGCTATCATAAACAGGAAACAGAAGAAAAGCCTTTGTCTAGCGTTCATCAGGGCATGATTCCACAGAACTCTGTCGCTCAGGCATGTGATTGGTCAGTCAACTACACTGATCAGTCAGAACATTATAACCACCGACTTACTATCGGTATAAACCCGTCCAGGTTACAGCAGCGTCACTTGGCGAGTAATGACTGCTGGTCGTACACAAGCACAGTGCATGTACACTAATGTTCAGAAAAAAACAGAACATCTTGAAGGACTAGAGACAGGACGTTCATATTCACAGGGCATGTACATTAGTATGTTCTGCAGAAATGATTAGCATTTCAGTCACCTTTGTTCAGCATGTGTCCCGTTGCCTAGCAGGCACAGGGTCCGCCATAGGTCCTGCGTGAAGTTATCGACGTGTAAAAGGCGCGAATGGCGTCCTGTGATGTACACAACCATGCTGTATTCACCTGTTTCCTAAGTTCATCTGTGCTGGTTGGCACTGGGTCACAGCACTGTACCCATCGTTTCACCATACCCCACACATTTTCGATTGGCGACAAGTCTAGTGATCTGACGATCCAGGGTAAAAGGCTGACATGCCGTGATACCAAGAGGGCGCATATTCATGCAGCAACATGTGGTCGTGCACTGTCTTGCTGAAAAATGGCGTCTGAAGTGTTGTGAAGAAAGAGTATGGCTACAGGTCACAGGATGTCATTCGTGATTCACGTAGGTCACACTGGTCATAGTGCCCTGAACACGCACCAACTGTGGTTTGTGGTTGTACCTAACAGCCCCCGACACCATAAGGCCTTGAGTTGGCGCTGTATGTCTTGTGCAAATGCAGTCACTGTGATACCGCTCCCCTGTCTGCGGCGAACCAAAATACGGCCATCATTTTCAAACAAACAGAACCTGGATTCGTCCAGAAACACTATCTGATGCCATTCCTGCCCCCAATAATGCCGTTCCATAGACGATTGCCATTTAGGATCTTTCTGCACATTCGTCAAAGATAGGCAGAGAAGTGGACGACACGCACATAACCAATGCCATAATAAATGGCGACGGACTGTCGCCCCTGATAGTGGACAATGTGTTACACTTTCCACTGTTGCGCCAGAGCCGCGGAGGACATAAAAAAATGGTTCAAATGGCTCTGAGCACTATGGGACTTAACATCTGTGGTCATCTATCCCCTAGAACTTAGAACTACTTAAACCTAACTAACATAAGGACATCACGCAAATCCATGCCCGAGGCAGGATTCGAACCTGTGACCGTAGCGGTCGCGCGGTTCCAGACTAGAGCGCCTAGAACCGCTCGGCCACTGCGGCCGGCCGAGGAGGACACAGATCTACCATTCAATGCCATTCAGATGAGATGTCGATCTTCTCGGGGGGTGATTTGGGTGATGTGACGTCACCCATCTCATTGTGTTCTATAGCCCTCTGTGAACCATTCGGTACCCACTCGTTGCACTGCCGAAACACTTCGTGCCACTTGAGCATCAAATTCCTTGATGGATACATCAGATTCTCTCATGCCAATTATGTGCCCTTTGTCAAACTCACTGATTTGACAGTGCAGTTCACGCATACATCTGCAAGGCATTCTTCACATCTGTGCAAGTCACACTGGTGCATCACCTTCGGTTTATAACGACAACGAGAGGCACAGGCACATTTTGCCAATAGGTGGCGTTGCGCAGCGATATCGATGTTGAGCTTGATCCCGCAGACCGACATGGTTCAAATGCTAATCATTTCTACAGAACATACTAATGTACACATCCTGTGAATATGAACGTTCTATCTCTAGCTGTTCAATGTGTTGTTTTTTCTGAAAATTAGTATAGTATTACTGAGCATGCTGTCCGTGTGTAGATGGAGAAGGCCACAACCTATCTGAGTTTGCCCGAGGACAGATTATGATGGACCGGAGGTTCGGAATGAGCGTTTTGGTAACAGCACAACTTTTCAAGTGTTCAAGGAGTGCTGTGACGAGTGTCTTCAACATGTGGCAAAACTAAGATGAAACCCTGTACAGACATCGTGTGGTTAGGCGGCCACACCTCATTACAGATGTCAGACGTCGTAGGCTGGGCGGACTGGTAAAACAGGACAGATGGCAAACTGTGGCAGATCTAACATCAGACATTAATACTGGGTAGAGTACAAGTGTGTCTGAACACACAGTCCACCAAACACTCCTAAAGACGGACCTCCACAGCTGGCAACCCATGCATGTGCCAATGTTAACATCATGACATCGGCAGTAGTGTAGAGATGGCGACACGAGGACAATTTTGATATCAAATTGATATTCAGATTAATTAAACTCATCCATCAATTACCAATGTGATGCTATACCACACTGGCGTTTGTGAAACAAATCGTGAGAGCCTGCTTGTAATAGAACACCCTAGTTCTACCACATCTCTCTCTTCCGATGTATTAAAATCAAATACCGTCTGCATGCTTATATTTGACATTTTTGATCCATCACTCCTCACTACGTACATGTCTCTAACGTTTCTGTCATACACCAGACAATCATTTGCAACAGCAGCAGATTCTTGCGTTCTAGCTTTGTAAGCAATTTGCTACTCACACGTCGGGAAAAACTTTATCATTTCGAGGTTTTAGAAAGAGCTATAATTCAAGTGATGCCTACTTTACAGTTAGAAAATGTTCAAATGTGTGTGAATTCCTAAGGGACCAAACTGCTTACGTCATCGGTCCCTAGACTTACACCCTCCTTGAACTAACTTATGCTAAGAACAACACACATACCCATGCCCAAGGGAGGACTCGAACCTCCAGCGGGAGGGGCCATGCAGTCCGTGACATGACGCCTCAAACCGCGTGGCCACTCCACGCGGCTTTGCAGTTAGAGATTATGAAGTATGAAATAATATGGGACTTGTGGTAACACCTATTTTTAAACACGCAATCATGACGATAATAACAAAAACGGTCATGATTCCGTAAGAATGGATACAACCGATTCCTGTTAGTTTTTTGAGCAAAATCGGTGTAGTTTTGAGAGAAGTATATGCATTCAAACTTTAACCAGTTATACAACTCCTTGTAATAGAACCTCATCTAAGATTTTACCACATTTCTCTCTTCCGATATATCGAAAAACAAATACCACCTGGTTGTTGACATTGGCATATTACATATACACGTATCACTCCATTGGACCTGGTGGCCAATGGTCAAAGTCGCTTGCAGACATGCGTAAAGGTTTCTCGACTACACTGGAGGAAGACTATCAGTCACAAGAGAGGGTTCCTGTATTGTTCCTCAATAAACAATTTACTACATTGTTTTCCGGCTGTAACACATCAAAGCGGTGTATGACTACAGCTTTGTATGCCACTGTACACTTCGTTTTTCTATTATGACTTCTAGGTCTGTGTCAGGTGCTAAACTGATCCACTTAGACGTTTCGATCCATTGGCTCTCACAAAAAGCTGAACATCGTATGATGTAAACTATGTAACTCCCAAAACACACAGGTTGTCAGGAATAAAACACAGAGGCGATGTTTCTCAGTGAAAAAAATGAGGAAGACATCGCAAGATATGGAAACCGGAGAGTTTATGGCATTGCAGAGCGTATCTAACAGCTGACCTGTTCAGATGACGATCTGTTCAGTTAATCTTGTCTTCAACAGCGATGGGTAGCAGATGTCTTGGTGTTCTGTTTCAAAGAGCATTGTTTCCTCACTCTGCAGTCATGTACATGATTATTGCTCCAGTGCTGACCATCTCCAAAAGGTGCTGTTCACTACATGCGTGAGATAGTAGAAATAAAAAGAGGTACTGTTATCTTATCGGTGAAAAAATCATGTGGAGGGCATCACAACATATGGAAATAGGGCGAGTCTGCAGCATTGAGGAACACTTCCAACCAACTGTCTGAAGGCGATGAACTCTACATTTAACCCAATGCACCACAGTGACAAATAGCAGGTACCCAATTTTCCGCTACATCTCTATCCATTTCAACCAAGTGGTGTCAGTTAATCATTAGGTAGCAATCAACAGCTTGCCAGTGGACGGATGGGATGGGAAAGACACAATTGATGTATGTACTGTACTGTACATTGTCAATGTACTGTAATCAGCACTGCAGTTGATAGTGCGATCAATTTTAGCAATGTTACCAGTTCTTCCGTAATTTCAACGACAGACAATGACACAGCAGATTGCACCCCAGTTTCTTTATCATCGCTAAATCATCCCTCCACTACTTTGCAAGTAACGTATCCTAGATAGCGAATGCAGATATGTGACTGCAGTACATCCATTCGGTCATATATATCAAAGCAACCCAGTTGGTCTATAATTTCAGCGTTATCTGATGAAACAGCAGAATGTTTCCCAATTTCTATATCACCGCTAAATCACCCCTACACAACTTTGCAAGTACCATATACTAGACTGCGAATGCAGATAGGTGACTGTGCAGTAGATCCAGTCAGTCATATACACCAAAGTATACCAAACAGCGTCCTCCACCGATGCAATTAGGTTATGTACATAGTGCAGAACTTACGATTATGACTAGCGATCTTCCCCTATGTGGATGGGCCTCACAGAGTACTCTCACATTCATAGAATATAGTCAGAGGTTGACAGACCCCTCCCACATTGTTCTTGACCAACCCTCCCTGCAACACAGTCGCTAATTTAATCTGCAACTGACCAGATGCATGAGGGTCCCACACCCAGGACATTCCAAATCTCATGCAGGAACTGGGCGAGCTGTGTCCGTAGCTGCTGTTCAGCAAAGACTGTTCCACACCAGTCTTACCCACAGCAACCATTCAGATGTACAAGATATATCCAGATGCGTGCATGTCGAGGAGCGTAGCACCTCCTATCGGTGTATAGTAGACATGGGAGTGTTGCAGTGATATAACAGACGATTAAGGAGAAATGTGTGGATGGATTTCGAAACAATTCACGTAAATCAACTGTGTTATCAGTTCTGAAGTATTATTCCACTGTCTGGAGTCAGTACCAGGAACGTACTGGCGTGAGAGAAATGCTCGTAGATTATAAACACACAGTCCTATAGCTACACGGTTCTGGACCTAAAAATGCTATAATGTTAAAGCCATATGGCTTCCGAAGTATTAGTCGCACAGAATGCAAAGCTCTTGATACTCTAATGCAGGATGTATCTGTCCAACATCGGACATACAACCACCCTGCAGGTTTCCAACCCCAATCACTATGGTGACAAACTTTAAAATGATAAAACTACTTATATTAAATTTCAGCCTCCAGTTGCGTAAGCAAATAAACTTTACCTGAGTTTCGGCTATAATAATGTAGTCTTCTTCAGAAATGTCACAATATAAAATTAACATTAAAACATGCCAGATATTGGCCTTGTCAGACTTAAAATGTTACTACTACCGTAAATAGTCATAAGACTGCGTCACTTCTACTAATGTTTTATCGATAGGCCACACCAAAACATTAGTAGAAGTGACATAGTCTTATGACTATGTACTGTAGTACTAACATTTTAAGTTTGACAAAGCCAATATCTGGCATGTTTTAATTTTAATTTTATATTGTGACATTTCTGAAGAAGACTACATTATTTTAGCCGAAACTCAGGTAAAGTTTATTTGCTTATGCAACTGGAGGCTGAAATTTAATATAATTACATTTTACAGTTGCTGACTCTGCTGCACCGTGCTAAAAATAAAACTACTTACTTCTGCACTATTCTGATGTCATAGAAGGCATCGTCAGTGTATATCCGTCGCTCAAGCTGCTTGTAAACCAACTAGAACGAAGTCAGGAGACTGCTGCTCTGTCTCTTAGGAAATTAATCGATTTTATTCGTCTCGTTAAGTCTGACACGTACATACCCTCAATCACACTTCCTGCGGCAGTCCTGCATATTATTATTAGCAGTATCGGTTTTGATAAATGTGGGTTTGTCTCAATAGGATAGAGAGCGAAGAAAAACCGACATGAATATTTTCGCTAACCGATGCCCTGCTGCACGAAAACGCACAAGGAAAAGCAGCAAATTCTTATGAGGGAGTAAGCACTACAAACAGTAGCCAAATGAGATGTAACAGTCTTATTGCTGTTTATAGTAACATCACCATGGCTCTGGTAGCATTCCTCTTCCACAAAGAAGACCTGGTCTGATGTTAGGTAGTTTTGCTCGTGTGTAGTATAATATAGCAACTTCATCCTAACACCACATCTCTCAAGTACACCCCCCTCACACTATTAAAGGTGATATATGTGGCATCAGTCCACTCTCCTACAGAACACTCTAGGGAATGGCTTAAGTCTGACAAAGGCACTGATTCTTCTCCTTAATACTTAAGAAATAACATTGCTTGTGAGAAATAACCGTAATTCGGTAATCTCTATATTCGACTGCATGTGTGAGAACATAGTTATGGACTGGGATAAATATGTTTCGCTCACTTTAATACAGCGCCCACGTAGTTTACAGGGGGAGGGGAGGGCTGAAACGGAATGCAGCCAGAGCATAATTTTTAAGCTTTTCTCGGTCTTGATTGTCCGGGTACCCACAGCCCACCTCAGTTACCCGCATTTCTTAGTACTTGTTCTCTAATTTTATATATTCTCAGTCAATTTATGTAATTTTCAAAGTTTCTGCGCGATTTTACATATTTCGTCATATTTCCCTCAATTGTACCTATTTCCAAGTTTTCTCGATTTTTACCGATTTTTATGTCATCTTTTTCATATTTTTTTCTGGCATACCCATGCGGTCATTGATTTTATATGAGGATATTTCCGTGTCCTATACAACAGCCTACTAAAAAATCCTAAAAATTCCCCTCTTCGAGATGATCCACATGCTTGCATTTTGGATAGGAAGACCATAAAAACTATAGTGACACTCGCCTTGTACCTAGATGAGACTCAACAAGTGGTGCAGATTGGAAACACATAGTCTGGAACCAAATCCGTGTACTGCTATGACACATCAGAGAGCTTGCCTGCAGACTCATGTAGCGATGCACTTAATGGAAACTCGAAGTCTGGCGCAGTTCCACAGGTTAATTTGACTTCCACTCTACCTTGAAGTGATCTGCAACAAGGAACTGACAGGTGTATATGTCATATGTCGATGTCAGCTCGCGGATGGCATTTGTTTTTCGATATATCGAAAGAGAGAAACGCGGTAAAATCTTGTAGCAGGTTCTATTACAAGGAGTGGTATAACTGGTTAAAGTTTGGATGCATATAGTTCTCTCAAAACGACACCGGTTTTGCTCATAAAACTAACAGAAATCGCTTTATCTATTCTTGTGAAACCGTGACTGTTTTTATTATTATCGTCACGAGTGCACGTTTAAAAATAGGTGCTACCGCAAGTCCTATGTTCTTTCATACTTCATAACCTCTGATTATAAAGTAGATTTGGTAAGGTCTTAGGGGACCAAACTGCTGATGTCATCGGTCCCTAAGATTACACACTACTTAATCTAACTTAATCTAACTTACGCTATCGACAACACACACACCTATGCCCGAGGGAGGACTCGAACCTCTGACGGGGGGGAGCCGCACGGACCGTGACAAGGCGCCTGAGACCGTGCGGCTACCCCCCGCGGCTATGAAGTAGACCCCACTTGAATTATAACTCGTTCTATACCCTCGAAATGATAGTGTTTTTCCCGACATGTGAAACAGGCGGTGATGATCAAATTGCTTGCAGACTAGAACGCAAGAATCTGCTGCTATTGAGAATGATTGTCTGGTGTACGATAGACAGGTCGGTAGGGGAAAGTTATGGATCAAAAATGTCAAATGTAAGCACGCAGACAGTATTTTCTTTCGATGTATAGGAAGAGAGAGACGCAATAAATTTTTAGAGGGCATACTATTACAAGGCAGGCTCTAGCGATTTGTTTCGTAAACGCCAGTGTGATATATCGTCACATTAGTAAAACGGGACCTGCCATAGTGTACAAAACAACAACGTCCTCTTGAATGTTGTTGTTGTCGAACGTAAAGTGGTTGTGTTTTTTTCCGACATGTGAGCAAATGGCTTGAAAGGCTGTATTCTGTAATGTTATTTCACGTGTCTGAAATGTTTGTAATACACACATGCATCACAGTTTATTTACAGACACTGATTTGAACGCGAGAGACGCTCTCATGTTGTGTAATTTGTCCATCAAGCTGAAAGACATTGCTTAACATAAATGTTTTTTCTTCGGAGTTTAAATTCTCTCTTTTTCTTTACTTTGATGCTGGTTTCAAAATAACGACCACATTCTGTAGTGATCGGTACTTTTCGCAAGAAAAATAGTGGAAGCTTTTTTCCCGATTTTGCGCAGGGTGGACATGTATAGGCCTCTGCAGTCTGTTCATCTGTAATCGGCAGCGATGCTGTACTTTCTTTCACTTCATTGGATGTCGCAAAATAATGAGATGCGCGTTGTATCCTGCAATCGAACGTAAAAACTATAACCAGTTAGCTCATAAAACTTAAAGAAAATGTTCTGCGCCTATTTTTGTGGAAAGACGACTGTAAGTATCATAGCGATGGTGTTTTTCTTTTTAATAGATGCTCGCTTATAGGAGGTGCATTGATGATAAAATACAATTGTTACAGTGAAGTGTTTTCACATTTTGCAAGGGTGGTGTGTGGGACGGTCCAGTGTGTGTGTGTGTGTGTGTGTGTGTGTGTGTGTGTGTGTGGTTGCTGGAGGCAGCTGTGCTTTGGTCGGGGGCGGCGTGTGGGGTGGTGCGGTGCCACTAAATATTAGTTGAGCAAACAAGTTGTACTTGGGGCATCCCTCATTTATCTCATATTCTGTAGTTGGCTTTACATCCTTTTGTGTTGGCGAAAAGGGACGATGCCCTGACCGTCGCCTGAACGGAAGACCACGTGTGGCCAGCGGCCATAGGGAGATGATGGGGGTGCTCCCATCGACCGTAGGGAAATGGCGGAAGGGCCACAGGAAAACCGCGAGGCGCGCGGTAGCAGCTGACCATTTGAAAAAGTCGAGGGAACGAGGGAGGGGGAGGGATAAGGGAAGGTAGGAGTACCTATGATTTCGCTAGTTCCTGGCCGTACATCGAGGAGAACACACGCTCAGTTGCCGCCTCTCTGCAATATTTTCGGACGAAGACTTTCCCCAGTACATGTGTTGCATTATGACCTGTTGATTACGAGTGCTGTTTTTCGTTCATGACAATTTCGACGTGCAATTATAACAGTGAAGCATTTTCTGTCAGTTGTGGTAGCGTGTAATGGCTTCGATTACCTAGGCTGCAGGGTCATTGTCGAGCAGGTGTCTGTAACGAACTCTGATGTCAAACAGTGACACAGACCTCAGGTGTATGCTTACAGGTAATACACTTATTAAACTCCTCTCTGTCCAACACCGGCATCTCGTCAGTTGAACATATTTCCCACCAAAAAAATAAAGATATTACCTTCCACTGCAACCTTTTGTCCTGCCAGCTTGTAGGTGAAAAGTAGAGTTTGAGTGCGTCTGCCACTGGTTTCGAGTGGTATTGTGTAATTTTTTCACATCAGAATAACACCAATTGTATGACGTCGTCAGTTTTTGAACTGTATTGCGATTTTGGGCGTTCCTTGTGTAGCGCTATGCATATAGTTGTGTCATTAGGACAAATCTTTATGATTAATTACGTAATTAGGACCGATCTCTACTTCAGTTTCCCAAGCAAAACGAATAAAGTATACTAACCTAACCGTCCTCTCTTACATCTGGGCAGTTTCCATGTGTTAGGGCACCGCCATTTTTAATTTCCCGCCAGTTCTCGATTGGAGAGTGGGGTGGGACGTCAGCACAGTCCTGGGGCAAAGAAATTACCGCTATTTTTGAATTCCGGCCAAAATTCAACCCACGTGTTGGCTGAGGAAAACACATGACGTCATCTGCGGGTGGGGTTGGGGGTGGGGTTGGAGGTAATTAATTGATCAAAAATTAATTTGCATATCAATTTGATATCAAAACTGTCCTCGTGGTGCCATCTCCCTTCTACTATCGTCAACTACGACTGAAATAGGCACATGACAATCGGCACTGGAAGTTGGTGCAGTGGCAGAGCGTTGCATTGTCTGATGAGTCCTGATATCTTCTTCATCATGCTAATGGGAGGACCCGAATCTGTTGTGTTCCAAAGGTACCTCTAAAGGTACTGGCCGAATTCGTCCAAAATTTCATCGATACGTGGGAGTGAAAAGACTGTGCTGACAGTAACATCATTTAGTTTCCTCGAATTAGCTACTACTCTCCATTTCTTTTTACCAGATACTTTCATCTTTTGGTAAAGCATTATTAACAGAAAATTCCAGGGGTTAGTTGAAGGCACTATTGTAGCACTCCCAACACACTTTTATCTCCTGCTGTAACGTTTATTTCTGCCTTCTGGTGTTCTGTAAGGACGAGAGCAAATTATTTGTCCCTCTGCTTCGGGAATCAATTTTATTGATGCCGAATTTTATCTGTATTTGTCAACTAATCTCCTGGCAGATTAAAGATATCACACGTCTATTATGGTCTGCTTCATTAGGGCATTTAAATTATCTAACCGTAAGCTCTGTTTTAATAAACAGATTTTAGATCTTTTCTCACTTGAGACATTCGTTCCTTGCACACAGTCTGCTTCAGACTTGTGCTAAGTTGTGGAACTTCTACCTCTTTAATTCGAGGCATTTCAATAGAAACCGCCTCCTCTCGTGTATTTAACATATTAAGAGCTTTTTCGTACTCTCACCAGCGACTATGGTAGGTACACGCCTTCCTGCAACTCTTTCATTTCAACAGTGGCTTCTCTTAGGTTAGTATCATCAACCTGTATCCCCATAAATCTCCTCACAAGGACTCAACTTTATTTTAGCCACCTGGTCTGCCTTAGGCTGTGTTTTTGTTTCTTGTCGGTGACATGTCTGCCTGTCGCTATCTTGTTTACATCGCAATTTCTTAGGCGTACTTTTGCGTACTAGCTCCTCTGAGAAACACAGAGAACTACGAACTCTGCTGCATTCAGACTTTGCAGATGCAATATCCGTTATGGCATTCCAAGCCCCTGCCCCTGTGTATTTGTGCCTTGCACTTCTGTCTCCTTATACAGTTTAACGCCACTACCCTCGAGCAACAGCGCTCCCTTAGCGAAATCAATGCTTCGTAAATAAGTCTCTACCAATGAAATCTGCATTGGGAATATACAATTCCCCTTCTACCAAATGAAACTTACGTTTCCCTCTTAGTTCCTGATCTATTCCCAGACCTAGAACTGCTGTCCCATGTGTGTGTGTGTGTGTGTGTGTGTGTGTGTGTATATATATTACAGGATTTGTAATACTTTTGGCTTTTATACTTTCTTCAGGTCTATATCCGACCGGCTTTGTACATACTTCATATTAAAGAAATTAATCTGTGCTCCATCGTCTGGGAGCAGTTTCAGTGATCTTTCTGTTCTCTGTGGGCAATTCAGTTCCACATACTCATTTTTACTTTCATAGTCGACTTGAAATACTTTTTCCAGTACAGAATAAGATGACTATAACCTTATGTTTTTCTGTTGTTTCCCCGCTTCTTATTTTTCATAAAATATCCCGTGTTCTAAGTACACTCTGTGGCCATGTGCTCTGGCTTATGACACACGAAACACACAACAGGTTTCGCTTTCTTACAGGAAGCACTATGGCCCAAAAAACTACAATTCCGCATCTGGCTGGCTCCGGTGTTTCTCAATTTTCGACACGCTTGTGCTGATTCTACTTAACGAATTCTTTTCTAAACGGCAGTCTCACGCTAAATGCCGCGATTTGCTACAGATTTTGCACTTAATACTTACGTTTCCAAGTGAGAAACATTAAATAGCAACCTTCCACTCTTTGCCCAAACTATTTCCGTTACCAAATCCTTCTTCTTTGGTAGACATAACTGCCGACTTTTCCGTCGAAGCTAGTTCAACAATCTCAGTTAGGGTGATGTTTTCACCCTTGAACGCGTAGTTGTTTGTATGCGCTCATCCCTTAATGAATACTGCTCTGATTAATTTATCTACTAGCGACAAAGATCCTGCCAGTACTGACACTGGCATTGCACCACTGACTGCCTCACGAAATTGATGCTGAAGCAAATCTACGAATACTTTACTTACCCAGTCTGCAGTCGATTCTCCCTTTCGATGCCTAGAAGAAAACATATTACACACGTAGAAATATGAGTTAGGCTTGTACGCATATTTTTGTAACAAAATATTTCTTTTCTCTGCCCACGTGGAATATAATTTACACACGAGCAGTTTACTCCTTTCAGGACACTGAATATGGGCCTTTACAGACTTTAACAATACTGAATGGTCAGCTTCACGCACTAGTTCAAAAACTACGTCCACATTATTTATAAATTCATTTAACATGGACTTCGCACCATCAAAAGCCTGGGAAATGAGTTTGAGGGCATCGCTAATGCTAATGTTCGATACTTCTTCACTCTTGGCAACGGCGTTGTTATATGAGGCCATGATTTTCTTTGGCTACTTATGACTTTTGCAGTGACGAGATGACATAGCGCCATTGCTATGCGTTGTGCTATGCGTCTGCTATGCTGTGTTGTGTTGGGCTGGGTGGGACGTGACTGTGTGACGCCCACGGTGTCGTGTTACCTTCAGCGGTGTTCTGGTGGCCCATTGCCCCCTGCTCACAGCCCACCTGACTGCAGCTGTAACTCGCTAACGCTTCGCACCCTCCACTGCTGGTCCACGCTGCTGTCACAGCTGGTCGTTGTCCCGGGGGTCCACTCAGGACTGCGATCGCCACTCCATCTCGTTTTCAATCAGCCATCGTCGCGATATGGCGAAGTCATGAAGACAATTTGCCAATGCGGTGTCTTCGATCGTTCGGCATCAATCTCCGTATCTCGACGTCTTTCTTCTGCTCTTCTCGCTCCATCTGTTCTCCCTGGAAGGTAGTGCTGCTTCTTATAAGAGTCTCAAAGCCGTCAGTCCGATCACGATGTCGGGCTGAGTATGTAAAAAGTACCTACCTATCGCATAAATCATTATATAACCCCGCATCTGTACCCGAAAAGTGTTCACCTATGACGTGTCCTGGCATAGGAGAGAGGGGAAAAAGGGGATTACAGGTCTGTCTGCAATTCCCGAGCGATTAGAGCAAATATAAAAAGACTAATTTCCAGTTACAGCAGATTGATTGCTTGGACCAGTGCCAAATGCTGTCACATGGCACCTATGAGAAATGCGGATTTCGGGGTTTTATAAGGATACTCGTAGCAGAAGAGTCGAGGCTTTCAACGCTCTGAATAAACTTATTTATTTCCTTCAGACTAACTAATACACTGAAATATAATTCTAAGCATTATGAAAGCAAAGGATGCTACTGTTCGCACAACAGAAGTCAGTTTCTGAGTCCCTGTGGCGAGAGCTAACAGAAGTAACAATCATAGCAGCACTGTAAAGTACAAACAAGTAAGCAAAACAGACTTAGTCACAGCCTACCCGAGACTGGTGACGAGCAACGTGGAGTGGCCGTGCCAACGATCTAACAGAACTACCTAGAATACGAAAATACAGGGTTTTTAAAGGATTGTGGCGGCGCCCTGTTTTCTGTGTCTGTCATCAGCCTACCAATCCATCGACGCTTTACAGGCATCGGTCAATGTGGCGCGTTGCTCAGCATCTCCAGGGTGCCTCTGGCTAACCACATTTAGTTCCCTCTACTTCTCCTGCTCTGTAGGTACTCTAACAAACTCCTAGTTTGGTAACAACAGAGCTCAGCTGAAATGTAAATATCACTGCCCTTCCTACTACGGCGAGCAGAAACAGTGTTTTACGTCATGTAGCTCCACCCTGAGGTCTCTGGTAAGTGGGGACCACTGTTCCAGCACTTTTTCCCATTTTCCATCTCACTAACTTGCGTGAATCCCCCGACGTTGCAGTCCCCAGGACCTAGAATCGTGCTTGCTGTATATGCTAAGACTTGCCTATTTGAGATCACTGTCTACTGTGACATCTTACAACACCTTGTAAACGGTATATGAATTTACTAGTTATTCTCTGAAATGAAACAAACCCTGGGAGAGTGCTCGGAGCTCCCGCAAGTTCGCAGGCTTCTGTAGTTACTTTTTTCCTCTGTTAACCTACATGCTAACACTTCTATATGATCTCTCCATTCTGTCTCTGATTTCCTGTTTTGGAATACCCTCACTGCATGCCAGCAGCGATAAGATTAACAATGTACAAGTCAATAAGTCGTCAATACATGACACTTTGCATTACTTTTTACGTAAAAGTGGTATTCTTGTTAGGTAAGAAATCAGGATTGTTACACATTCAGTTACCTTTCACCCAACTACCCACTTTCCATAAACGCAGATCGTCGTAAACAGGAGAATTTTTTAAGGATTTTTCCTAAGGTAGAGAATCGAAAAACATAATTTGTACAAAACCCTTATTAATTTATAGATACACATTTATACAGAGAAAACAACCCAGTCTTTACATTTTTGGCATAGTTTTAATAACACCCACCTTGATTTTTAACTTATAATTACAGTTACGTCTGAATCATGTATTTCTTTCTCCAGACAGTAATTTGGCAAACACAAAGGTCTGTTTTCGAATTGTAGTATTTAAATTTCTTCTTGTAGGCTATCTGTTTTACGTCTTTAACAATTAGCTCTCTTCCTTCCTGCAATTCTTCTAGCTAATGGCATTCACGTAGTTTAATGTAACCTCTTATCTCCTGCATAATACTATTGTTGAAATACCCACATCTGCTTGGGTGTACGTTGACAACTCTGCTTCACATTCAGGCGGAATTTCCTTGTTAAACTTTAGGTTAACAATTTGTACGAACGAATTACTCTTAAATGTTGTTATTCTGTCAGTTTTATGCTCTGCAAACGGTTGTTCTGTTTCTGCAATCGCCGACAGTGTTAATGGCCCCTGGTCGCGCAGCTTACAGGGAATGCAGCATGGTCTGGTTCAGTGTGCTTTACATACCGTTTCGTGTTACCTTATAAATATAAGATACACATTACGGAACGCAAGTAATACAGGTTCTCGCACTGCAGAATAGATTCGACAATAAACTGCACCTTCTGAACTGGTTACATGTTCTGTAAATGTAAAATAATCACTGCAGGATGAACAGCGCTTTAAACTATTATGTATCGCCATCAGAACAGAGAGACAAGAAAAATATAATTTCCATTACAGAACAGCTACTTTCTGCTGCACGGACAGCCTAACAAGAAACTAAATGTTCCATGAAAATTACAAAATAAATTTACATTCCATTAAAATACCTTTGTATTCATCACGTCTCACTGTCACTGTCTTCGGAGCTGGAGTCTCTGGATGTGGATGCCAGACTGATGAGTAACGAATTTATTATTTTTCCTCTAACAACTTTCCAGTAATCTTCTTCTTGAAGTTTCTCAGTGTGCCGTACGAAAGCTTCTCAGTTAGCATTGGTGGTTTTTCTATTGCTTCATGGATCAGACTTTCAGCGTCGGCTTCTTAAAACGTACTATTTTTATCTGCCACGAATCTCTACACCTGTGTGCAGACCAGTTCTATCGGATTATAATAGCAATGATAAGGAGGTGACCATGTTGCAAAGCTATGAAATCAGTTTCATATTTTTTACCGCTGCCTTGTAAAATCTTAAGGCGCTCCAACGGCTCTGTTCTTGTTCGTGATTTCAGTATGTCGTATATTATTACATCGCAGCCAAGAACGAATACAACTTTTTCTTGATTGTAAGGGGAGCCCTGTCGAGGATAACACGAGTGATCGCTTGCATAGTCCATAACAATGACAGTAGCTGGATTAAAATTTTCCGCCTGTCACTAGTCTTTTCATATTTAAATCCAATGTTCTTCAATATTCTTTACATTGACCTTGCACTTTCAGTGAATCCAGTAGCGTCACGCGTAACAGTGAGCAATTTCGCTGCAGTTGGGAACTCGCCTCTTTGATAAATTTGGAAATCATTTCGACGTAAAACATCTTGATCGAGGTCGTCGATTACCTGCTTTGGCACGCTATGTTTCTTCCATGGAGACCGAAATTGGACATTTCCAGTTTCCTGCTGACACAGCTTGGTCTCATACACAACTCGTCTGACAGTTCGTTTATCAATACCGCCTTCGCCTCAATCTGCCTCTCGTTTGAAGAACCAGTACACTTTAAAAATAAGATCTCTTACCTGTTTTGAAACACTTGTCGCCTTCTAGGTGTTTCAGCCGTTATGAGAAAACTCACAGAATATCACAGAAATCAGTCAATCGTAGTTTTGCGCACGTAAAACACGACAGAACGTTCAAATATGGTGGAAGTTCACACACTACGGAAAGCGGAAGCCGGCTGAGTACTGAATGGCTGTTTACTGTTCATCCCTGGCCCAGAGGTCATCAACGCTGTCGCCGACTATTGATGCAGAGCATCCTGTCCAACAGATTTAGATACAAGGAAAAATAAATACTTTTTAAGCAGATCCAGATCGGAATGGAGCTTTACAAACAGATTTTTGGTGTGTCCTTTAATCTAGTAAACGTAATAGAGTCCGACATTTTCAGCTATTACTCCAACGAACGTCTACTTACCATTGCTGTTTGCAGCAAATGCTAATATCGTGTATTCCCCAGTTGTATACAGACACTTCCATACATTGTGTTTAAAGTGATGTGTAAGCCTTGCCTGCACATCTAGAATAACCTTCTTTTTCCAGCAGCTGTTTATATTCCTCCTTTGTGGTAACTGATTTCAGGATATATTCGTTTTCGTTTTCTGGTTCAAATGGCTCTGAGCACTATGTGACTTAACTGCAGAGGTCATCAGTCGCCTAGAACTTAGAACTAATTAAACCTAACTAACCTAAGGACATCACATACATCCATGCTCGAGGCAGGATTCGAACCTGCGACCGTACCGGTCGCTCGGCTCCAGACTGTAGCGCCTAGAACCGCACGGCCACTCCGGCCGGCTTTTCGTTTTCTGGCTTCGACGTGTTTGATTTCCAGTTTTCATTTTCATACACATAAAACGTTAACTTCTCTTATAGAAATACTTTCTTTAGTGGGGAATGACTGAAGTATATTTGATGCATTGGTCCTTTTCCTTTTTTCCTTAACAGCTATGGACAGCATTATTCATGGTTACCTGTCCCAATTAGAAAATGTATATGTCTGACGATATTATGGAGAACAATGTTCTGAATTGAGAAAAATACGTTTCTCCTGCTTTAATACACTTATATCGTCATTCTTGGAGTCTGTGTTAAAGTTAAATCTATAGCCAGACAGAGAATGGTTTATAGTTCTTTCTCGATCTTGATTGTCTGGAAGGTTTACCTACCCGTACACCAATCAATTTTGGGGTTTTCTTATTATCCCAGCAAACAAGCCGCAGAACACTGTTAAACACCAAACAGCAGCTGTTCTATAAGTTATTTGTAAGTTGACACCATATGGAAGTGATTAGCACAGAGTACAGTGGAGCACGTTGTAAATAATGTTTATTAGTGTTTAAACTTTATACAGTCTTGTACAGGATCAGCACTCGATCGGTTATGCAGACTTGCATTGTGGAATACCATGCTCTTTAGCCAAGGAGGACATAAAATTTTCTCCTGCATAATATCGGTAAGGCGGTTAGCGATATCACTGTTCACTGCTGGACTTGTGATTTAGCATATAAATGTGTTATTCATCTCTACTCTACAACCGGAGAATATCCAAGTTAAACGGTCTATTTCAAGTGTCTTTTCGTTATTTACAATCACGTTGCCATTTTCCCTAGTGGCCTCTGTGCATACAGAGGTCATGGTTTGATATTAGGTAGTCACCCATGTTCATCATATCACAAATCCCAGCAAAATCTTTCGTTATATCGAGGGCCATAAAGTAATAACAACCTCCATGAACCTGGTGCAAATTACCTGTCTGCTCTACCATTAGCATATTCATTATAACATAAGACACTTCCACTTCATTTAGTAGAGCCACAGGATTTTGTATGTCATCGAAATGGTTTCCATTGTCTCATGCCATTTTTTCAAATATTCGTATGTCACATTGTTGTACCCTTGTAACTTCGCCTTGACACCGTGTTCCGCAGGTATGAATTTGGAGAATTTTCGTGGTAGACACCTGTTAACTGCAACAAATATTTTTTCTTTGAGATTACAGACAGATGCGGGTGTCATTGCTCTTGACAGTCTACTTGATTATAGATCTTAAACACCATAATGCTGTCGCAAAACGGATCTGTAATGGATTTAAGTACATTTAATTCTTGCTAAGGAATGTACCATTTTCAGTGCAGTTTTTGTGACCAATATCAGTAGCAAGATTATCCAGATTCTCCAGCACTAACCATAAATGAAACAGTTCATCAGCTGGCGTCCCATTCTTCTCTAATAGCTGGGATGTTTAGCACTTTGAGGGATACCGTGTTCACACATTCCACTACCACAAAGGGCTGATAAGTTGCGGTTGTCAAGCCTACTTTAATGCTCTAAAGATCCAAGATGGAGGCACTTTCATTCACATGATCATGACGTCACTTGTAGTCTGCTTTCTATCTGGAATCCTGTGACTGTAAGTGCCTCCATTTTGCATCTTTAGACCATAAAAGGAGGTTTGATAGCCGCAACTGATCAGTCTTCTTTGGTAGTGGAACGTGTTAACATGGATTCTTCCAAAATGCTATTAGGGACGAAGAGGAGGCCAAACAAAGTATTGTTTGGTTCGTGGTTATTATTAGAGAAAATGGAAAATCTTGCTGCTGAAATTGGTAACACAAATTACACCAAAAATAGTACTCTAATTAGCAAGAGAAATTTAAATGTGCTTACATTCTTTACAAAACTGTTTTGTGACACCATTTTAGCGATTAAAATCTATAATCAAATGAACTGCCGAGAGCAGTTAGACAAGCGACTGTCTCTAATGTTAAATAAATAAATTTGTGGTGCATTTAACAAATGCCTGTGAGGGAAACTCTCCAAAGTCATCTCTGTGAAGCAAGGAATCAAGGCGAAGCTATCATTTCTACTACGTGGACAGGACAATCTGGCAGCAAGAGGAATATTGGAAAAAATTGGCAAGTAAGCGCTGGAAACCATTTCGATGTAATAAAAAAATCCTGTGGGGTGTACCATATAAAGTGGAACTGTCTGACCCTATAATAAATGGGGCACGTGTCGGTCTCACCGCGGACTTATAGTACTCAGCCATACACAATTAATATCATCAAAGTGTACGGGCCTGAAGATGGCGTTGACGCAACGTTCAGACTAGTAGCCAAATAAATATGAAATCTTAAGTACAGCTGGAGGAGTTTCATTTTAATAAAAATTATACCAGCTGATGTCCCACCATCATCCAATTTAAATATGGATGTACGAAGACTATAATGAATGTTCTAATGGAAGAGCTGTCCCGGGTGTTGCAGCAGTTTCGTGTAGGAGAATATTACCTTGTGGACCTCGATAGAGCGCAAGATTTTGCTGGGATCTGCATAAAGATGGAGATTGGTGACTACCTAACATCAACTTCTGTATGAAAGAAGACCACCAGGGAAGTAGTAACGTTGATAGAGGTGTGGTCGTTTTAAAAATAAAATATCTGTGTCAGTTGTGCTATTAAAAAAAGCCGCGCTTTAAAATTAAAGACTGATACCTTCGGATATTGAACAGTAAAAGGCCCAGACTTGCCAACGCCTTCCCGCTGTGGGCAGTGCTGTGTCTCAGTTGTCGCTTACGCAAATCAGTTGCATTTCCTGCTTACCAGAATGCAACATATGAACTGACTGACACCAAACAGAAACTCACTGATGTTTTCGCACAGAGCAACACATCCAATATTCGGTCCTGTAACTATGCACTTCCACGACTATGCAGATATTAAGAACAAGATCTACAAGAACCCATCCAAAATAAATTGACAAGGAATCCCTTAACTAAAAACATTAATTACTGGTATCAAGAGATGAGTTATTATACTAATATATCACAACCTCCGTTAAAATGGATCCTTGACAAAAATATAAGACTGTAGAAAAAACAATGACAACTCGTTACTAATGCTCCCCAAGAAAATTTTTCCAGATAACCCTAAAAAACTGTATTAAAACTGCGCAGGGCTAATGTTCGATGAGATGAGCCTATAGATCCCACGGAATGAACTATCCATAACTTTACTGAAATATCGAAAACTTCAATCTCTGTTCTGCTCGTCGCAATGCACCAGTGATCTTACCTATGCTGCAAGGGGCTGTGTCAGACGACTCACTGACCTCCTCTCGAAGTGGTACAGGTGTGCCCAGAATAAATCAGTTCCACTCCCACAGCACCAATGCAGACTTGGAAGCCATGATGGCCAGAGCCCAAGTTTCATCCTCGCATCTAGCCAGCTGCAGGTAGAATGCCGTTCTTATCAACGTGCAAAACTCATCTCTTTGCATGGCCTGCAAAACTCGTGCCACAACCGAAAACTATGCTATGAAAGAACTGTTCGAAAAGGCCACACCAATATCGGAATTATTCCGTTCCTGGCAAGTTCCAGCTCACTTCCTACGCGTCTGATCAATCACCTCTAAATCCCGCCACCGCGGTGCAAACCCAGCCGATTGGCCAAAGGAGAAACAAAACACCACCCACAGGCGCCAGCAGGCCATCTCCGCTTTCGTGTACAATAGAGTCTCACACTATGCTCCCACGGTCACTGCCCTCAGTACCACCTGTGGCGGGTGACCTAAATGCAGGTGGGTCACCCAAACGCAGCGTGTCCAGTGCTGCATCTCCGCTATCTGCAGGCGACAGGGTGTCGCTGGCCTGGGGGCTACCATTGTATTGTACGGCGAAGCGTCCCTGTTTTCCGCGAACCGGTCTAAGCCATCCTTTACAAAAGTTGTGAAAGTGGTCCACATACCACTTTCTCTGCCTTCCCATCTGCAGCCGTAATGGCAGGCATCATTTAACCCTGTTCACAGAAAATACTTTGCCCAGTATTATGAACATTCCGTCCACTAACTATACTAATAGTGATTAACCCCGTGAGATTTGATTATCAGTTAAATTATAGTAAAGCCATACTGCCTGGTACTAACACAGATATTCAAGGATTACAGAAAAAATATTCATAAACTGATATCAGAAAACACATAATAAAACAGACCCCTTTCAAAGTGATTGCAAATAACGGTAAGACGGTTAGAATAGATTGTTTGATGTGGATGATCTTCAATTGTAGAGTAAAGCTATATAAGAGCCAACAAGCCCTGGAGTAAACTATGATATCGGTAACCACCTTATCGAATTTACAAAGTGTCCAGACAAGCGTCTACGAGAAACTTTAATGTCTTCCTTGGCTAAGGAACATTGTATTACCCGGGTATAGGCTACCATACACAACTAGAGAATGCACCATGTGTTGCAAGACTGTATAAGAGTTTTAAACACTAATAAAAATTACTTACGATCTGCTCCACTGTAGTCAGTGCTAATCACTTCCAAGTCATGTCAACTACTCTTTGGCGTTTAACAGTGTTCTGCGGTTTGTTTACTTGGGCAATAAGAAAACACCAAAATTGACTGGTGTGCATATAGGTAAACCTCCCAGACAATCAATATCGAGAAAAGACTAAAAACTATTCTTTGTCTGGCGGTAAATTTAATCTTTTACCTGTAAACTACGTGGATATTCTTAGCACAGAATCCAAGAAAGATGATATAAGTGTATTAGAGCAGGAGAAACATATTTTTCTCAATCCAGGCCATTGTTCTCCATAATACCGTCAGACGAAGTTATTTCCAAATTGGGACAGGTTCCCACGAATAAAGCGATTCCAGAGGTGTAAAGAAAAAGAACCAATGCATCAAACAGTCTTCAGTCATTTCCCAATAAAGAAAGTGTTTCTTTAAGTGCAGTTAATGTGTTATGTGTATGAAATTGAAAACTGCAAATAGAAGAGGTCGAAGCCAGAAAACGAAAAGTGGAAATTATCGTGAACCCAATTACCACACCGGAGAAATATAAACTGCTGGTGGAAAACGAGAAGGTCATTGGAGATGAGCAGGCAAGGCTTACGCATCACTTTAAACACAGTGTATGGTAATATCTGTATACAACTTGGAAAAATGTGGTATTAGCATTTGCTGTAAACAGCAATGGTAAGTAGCCAGACGTTGGAGTACTGGCTCAGAACGTGAATCAGCTTGCGATGCATCTCAGATGCAAAGCAGCGGTTGACGTGAGTACATAAGGTGTGTAGCATCCACGCTTCGTTGCGGTGAAGTTGCGGCGAGGCTGGGGTTGGAATCTGGCAAGGCTGCAGCTACGTGACGTCGCTTTGGGTTAAATTGAAATTATGAGTACCACTTTTAGGTAAAAAAATATGCAAAGTTAGCCATCTATGTTTGTTTATGGGGCTGACATTTCTGAAAGGAGTACAAACTTTGTAGACACTCTGGAGGAGCGCTTACATCCCCAGTGGCTATCAGGTAGACTGGCCAGGGCACTCTCTGATACTAGTTTAATAGCAGCTATCCTTACACACACATCCAGTAATCATTGACTAGACTGATGAGAGTACTCTCTAGTGCTGGGATAATGGCAGCTATCCTCCTCCTTCCTAATGCTAGATTAATAGCATTCCCACGCTTCACAGCCAGAGCAAAAAAAAAAAAAAAATTATTAGTGAGCTATATATTTTTCCCCGAATCTCAATACTTACACGTCATCTGTCTTGCACTGGGGACTGTTGAGAGCTCAGTGGGCTGGTACATATGCATTTCTGGTGCCACACTGTACACCAACAACTGCACCGACTCTTTGGCAAGTAGTAATAGTTTGTTTTTCTGCTTACTTTATTTATGCCTCAGTCCCATTCCATTATCAAATATACTTTGTAGATCACGTTCTAGTTCCAAACTTAAGGAGGCAGTGCAAAATGTGTAGCAATGGGTTATAGCCAATGCGCTAAGCAAAGTGCTAAGAGCAGCTATTCACACAGTTCATCTAGAGAAGATAATATTTACCACCATTTTGCAGAAAATGCTGTGTCAGCATTAATTTATAATGCCAAAGTATCTTATTTTGTTACATATAATTTATTATTACTTATAAAAGAACCATACTCCTTCACTACAGGGTGTAAATGCAGTTGGTTAGAAGGAGGAGTTGGAATTAATTTGCCATCTTAATGTCAGGCAGCTGCTTTACAATATGCACTGCACTTGTCTTTTCTACAAGAATGGCTGCATTTCCATACATTAGCATTTTTGACTGTCCTGCCAATTTTACGAATGTCATGTCAATTTTTACAATCAATTTGTCAACTGTACAGCCAATTTACTGCAGATTTTACGACCAATTTACCAATTCCCTGTCAGTTTTTACGGCTAATTGTCAATTTAATGAATGATCCCTATTGCTCGTCCTGAACCACTCACTATGGTAACTTGACACAAACAACTGCTCTAAAGGAATAAGTGTTGAGATGACATGGTTAGCAAACAATATATATTATTATCTATAAATAAATATCCAAACAAAGCTTGTCATTCCACTAAAGACCTACGGGTCCTTTCACTACAGACCACAGTCCTCGAATGATTCCTATTGGCTGAGAGCAATGGGGGCACTCTGGTGATTGGGCAAGAGCATGATGATGTCTATGTAACTAGACTGGCCGACCTCCCGTCCTCTCCGCTTCTCACCTTCCCCTCCCCTCCCTTGGGGGGGGGGGGGAGAGGAGGGGAGAGAAGGAGTGACCTTTTATATGATATGCACTATTGCATCAGCTGTAACATAACACCGAAAAAAAAGTGCTGATGGATGCTGAATCTGTGATTTTCTCCAAAAGCCGCTCTGGTTCCCTACCTGTCTATATTTTAGTTAAATAATATTACTTAAAACCTCACATTGTAGATGAAACAAATTATCTGTACGGAGATACGTGACCGTGAATGTCGACTGTGATACGTAGTTGAGCAGTGATTTCATATCAGCCTTTGTAGGAGTAGTCCATGGAAGATATCCCCCACGAAATCTTTAACGTCACTGCGAATAAGAGTTGGTTCTGATTCCCGGTAAACTTCAGTACTGCTGCGAGTAATTTCTAAAAAGGAAGCCTAATGCGAAAAGTCGAATTGCATGAAGGAAGCTGATAAAGTTAATAAAAGTGAAAACTGCCATTAAAAGAGACAGATAATTTCAAGCAGTTTTATGTTGTAGCCGAAAGTCTCTGTTATAATTCATCAGAATGAACTTTTACTACGCAAAATTTAGGTTATGATGAACAGAGCCCAAAGTCTGATGCAATCGGTTTTATTTTGTTCGGGCGCTTGCAACCGATCTCTGATTTACAGTTACAACAGAATTACATTACAGTATGTTGACTTAATGAGTTAACCACATAACTTGAGCATACCAGACATTCCATAAAAGGGCATAGGTATCGAAATCAAATTCCCATCAAATGGTAGTAGACAAAAGAACAAGGAATTTCCTGTATTGGTCACACTTGCAAGTTTTTTTCTACCGAGGTACTGAAGCTACTATGTCTCTTTCTTTTTAAACGTAAATGTATACTTTTTAACGTCTTTCCATAACAATCGCAAAGAGGTGGTCTGTGAAATAGCGTTTGTTAAGGTTTGCACTGAAATTTTTGCTAAAACAGTAAGATATTTATCTACATACAAGTACCAAGGAAGGACGCAAGACGCTGGCTCTTCTTCACTTCACTGAATAGGGTTCGGAGCCTGTCGCAGGACTTCCGTCGCAACACTGGTCACTGTTACAGTGCTGCCAGCCGGAGTGGCCGTGCGGTTCTAGGCGCTACAGTCTGGAACCGAGCGACCGCTACGGTCGCAGGTTCGAATCCTGCCTCGGGCATGGATGTGTGTGATGTCCTTAGGTTAGTTAGGTTTAATTAGTTCTCAGTTCTAGGCGACTGATGACCTCAGAAGTTAGGTCGCATAGTGCTCAGAGCCATTTTTTTGTTACAGTGCTGCGGTGCCGTCTGCACCAGCCGCGCGTCGAAGCCCAAACTCAAACTGCGCGAGCAGGCAGTTCGTTTCGCCCCATGAACGGGGTGGGGGCGGGTTGCCGCATACCGCTGTCGCATCTTTGACAATAATGCACTTTTAGCGGACAGTCAGGTTCGATTCCCGGCTGGGTCGGAGATTTTCTCCGCTCAGGGACTGGGTGTTGTGTCGTCCTAATCATCATCATTTCATCCCCATCGACGCGCAAGGCGGCGAAGTGGCGTCAAATCGAAAGACTTGCACCCGGCGAACGGTCTACCCGACGGGAGGCCCTAGTCACACGACCCTAAAAAGAAAAGCGGGCAGTGTGCGTTGACCCACCGTTTGCGGCAGTGCAAACTAGATGAATCTCAGTGTGGACTGGAACTGCTGTCTCTTACGATAACTATTAACAATAACCAGAAGCACAAAAATTTTATCAAGGTACGAACGCCATTACAAGACAGGATATAAATAATGATTTGTGTTTAACATGCCTACAGTTTATTGAGAGTTCAAAACCCAACAGAAATTAAAGATAATGCCCGACAGCTAGAAGATCGTAGAGCCACATCTGCATTACTTTAAGTGCATAAAGCTGGATAGTGTCAACATGCGTCTAAGGCCAGTTCCCTGTCTATATAAGTAATGTGACCGTTTATAGTAAGTCCTGCTTCCGCTGAAATCATCACACCCTTTTATTGCTGTCAGAAATGGTTCGTGCTTTTTGGGATGCTCCGACATCCACGAACTTTTCCACTTGCAGATGTTAGACGTAACGGTGTGTTTCATCTACAACTCCAACAAATGGAAGCATACTCTCCCTTCCTTTTCATAACATCACTGTGTAGAATGTCATCCCCAAACAAAATAATCGTAGAATTTATGGAAGTAGCAGTTATGCTACGGCTGTGGCGCCCAAATTTCATTCTTTGAGAATGTCGAGGTGACGCGGAATTAGATACGATATATTTGGTACTGGTGAATGCAAATTTTACATGATACTTTGGACAAGCTTCGAGTTTTAAGTATCACCATGTATATTATATGGAACCCGATTTTTTAAAGAATGTAGCCGTCCACACCAAAGTGCGGGGGTGGGGGATAAAGGTCCTACATTGCCGAGCAATACCTAACAATAGGACGAACGAGGGTTTTATAAGACACTGTTTTATAGAACACTACTTCCCTGGTGGAATTCTATTTTCTTGGGATTCTTCCAGTGAATCTCAGTCTGGTATCTGTTTTTCCTTTTATGTGGTTGTTTCACGTTATATCCATCCCAACTGATATATCCTAGGTATTTTATGGTTCTTAACGTTCGCAGGAATTTTTTGCCAATAGTTTAATTGAGCAGTAATCGATATCACCTCATATTTATGCACAATGCATTATATTTATATACTTCGCGGGTCAACAGCTAGTCCTCTCACTGATCGTCGATTCTCTTCGGGTCTTCCTGAATTTTGCTACAATATTCTGGCGTTGCAACTTTCCTGTAAACAATAATACCATCCGAGAACAGCTTTACGGAATTTCCCTCCTCCAATGGCTCTTCGTCGACGTGACTTTAATTTTCCTTCCTTCGATGAGTGGTAAGGGAGTTTGGGTGTGGATTTGAATAGTGATCTACAGAGTGAACCCGAACTACATTGACAGTATTCGGAGGTTGTTTGTTGATGTTTTCTGAATATTTTGGTATAAGGGCCCGTTTTCTCCTGTGGCTTATTGCAGGTTAATAACGTAACTACTATGTATCTACTTCAGTCCGTAGTTAACACATATTATACCTCCAGGTTTTACTTTTTTTTTGGGCGCGTACGCTGCTGAGTTTTTTCTAGCCTTTGGTGTCATGTACGATACACGCTTCACATGCACAGCTCACTTCTTCATTCTTCGGCCGAGCACTAAGAGGTGCAAGCACTGATTGCAAACTTCAGATTCTGCAGCTGAACGGCATATCTAGGCGAAATAAAGGTAAAGACATGCCTTTTCTAATTACAGGTGTTTTTACACTTATTAAAGCTGTACAGACATTCCTCAGTTAATAGCTAACTATAAACTAATGTTATAAGCTTTAAACTTTTTTTTAGCTTGACTACCAGGCTTGACTGCCATGTCCAAGAGAACAGGTCAAAATGTCCGGCAGAAAGCAGTAGAGGCCTTACCTATGTACGGTGTGAGCAGTGAAAACTGTACTTTTGCTTCAGTACTGACAGAAATTGCTTCACGCGTTCCACAGCAAATAAATTAATTCGGGACAAGTAATGTTAATACCTATCCTTGAGACAATACCAGAAAAGCAGAAATACTTAGGAAATTTTTTCTATGGTAATTTTGTTTAAGTATTTTGAAACATTTACTTGCAGTTGTTGAAAGTTTTGGTACCAAGTATGTGTTTTGATCCATCTTGAAATCTACAGCAAATATGAGGAAGATGTGCAATGTGTATGACTATTTTCTTAAATAAAGCAACAATAAGTTGCAAAGTTGTGTGTACAATTGTCCTGCTTAAATCCTGAAATACCACACACCTAGGTGACACGTCATGGGAGACCTTGTAATATCTTGTCGGACCTCCTTTTGCCTATCGTAGTGCTGCAACTCGACTGGTTTGATGCGGCCCGACACGAATTCCTCTCCTGCGCCAACCTCTTTATCTCAGTGTAGCACCTGCAACCTACATCCTCAATTATTTGCTGGATGTATTACAATCTCGGTCTTCCTCTACAGTTTTTGCACTCTACAGCGGTCTCTAGTACCATAGAAGTCATTCCCTGATGTCTTAACACATGTCCTATCATCCTATCCTTTCTTCTTGTCAAAGTTTTCCACATATCCCTTTCCTCTTAGATTCTGAGCAGAACCTCTTCATTCCTTACCTTATCATTCCACCCAATTTTGAAGACTCCTCTGTAGCACCACATCTCAAATTCTTCGATTCTCTTCCGTTCCGGTTTTCCCACAGTCTATGTTTCACTACCATACAATACTGTGCTTCAAATGTACTCTCTTAGAAATTTCTTCCTAATATCAAGGCCTATGTTTGATACTAGACTTATCTTGGCCAGGAATGATTTTTTGCCAGTGCTAGTCTGTCCGTCATTGGTTATTTTACTGCCTAAGTGGTCGAAATCCTTAACTTCATCTACTTCGCGGCCATCAATCCTGATGTTAAGTTTCTCGCTGTTCTCATTTCTGCTACTTCTCATTGCTTTCGTCCTCCTTCGATTTACCTTCAATCCATATTCTGTACTCACTATACTGTTCATTCCATTCAGGACAGCAATCTCATCAGCGAATGGTACCACTGATATCCTTTCACCTTGAATTTTAATTACACTCCTGAACCTTCCTTTTATTTCCATCAGTAATTCTTCGATGTACAGGTTGAACAATAGGGGCGAAAGACTACATCCCTGTCTTACACCCTTTTTAAGCCGAGCACTGCTTTCTTGGTCGTCCACTCTTATTATTCCCTCTTGTCTCTTGTACATATTGTACATATTGTCTCCCTATAGCTTACCCCTACTTTTCTCAGAATTACGAACATCTAGCACCATTTTACATTGTCGAACGCTTTCTCCTGGTCGACAAATCTTATGAACAGGTCTTGAGTTTTCTTTAGGTCTTGCTCCTATTATCAACCGCAACGTCAAAATTGTCTGTCTCATGCCCTTACCTTTCCTAAATCCAAAATGATCGTTATCTAACAAATCCTCAATTTTCTTTTCCATTCTTCTGTATAATATTCTTGTAAGTTACTTCGGTGTGTGAGCTGTTAAGCTGATTATGCGATAATTTTCGCACTTGTCAGCTCTTGCAGTCTTCAGAATTGCGTAGATGATATTTTTTCGAAAGTCAGATGGTATGTCGCCAGGCTCATACATCCTACGCACCAACGTGTATAGTCGTTTTGTTGCCACATCCCCCAATGATTTTAGAAATTCTGATGGAATGTTACCTGTCCCTTCTGCCTTATTTGATCTTAAGTCCTACAAAGCTCTCTTAAATTCTGATTCTAATACTGGATCCCCTATCTCTTCTAAATCGACTCCTGTTTGTTCTTCTATGACATCAGACAAATCTTCTCCCTCATGGGGGCCTTCAACGTACTCATTCCACCTAACAGTTCTCTCCTCTGCATATAACTATGGAATCCCCGTTGCACTTTTAGTGTTACCATCCTTGCTTTTAATTTCACCCAAGGTTGTTTTCACTTCCTATATGCTAAAGCAGTCCTTCCGACAACCTTTTCTGTTTCGTATTCTTCACATTTTTCATACAGCCATTTCGTCTTAACTTCCCTGCAATTCCTATTTATTTCATTCCCCAGTGAGCTGTATTTCTGTATTCCTGAATTTCCCTGAACGTTTTTGTACTTCCTTCTTTCATCGATCAGTTGAAGTATTTTTTCTGTTACCTATGGTTTCTTCACAGTTTTCTTCTTTGTACCCATGTTTTTCTTTCCAGATTCTGTGATTGTCCTTTTCAGAGATGTCCATTCTTCTTCAACTGTACTGCCTACTGAGCTATTCCTTATTTCCTTATCTATAGCCTTAGAGAACTTCAAGCGTATCTCGTCATTCCTCAGTACTTCCTAATCACACTTCATTGCGTATTGATTGGTCCTGACTAATCTCTTAAACTTTGCCTTACTGTTCATCACAACTACATTGTGATCTGAGACTACATCTGCTCCTGGGTACGCCTTATAATCCAGTACCTGATTTCGGAATTTCTGTCTCACCATGATGTAATCTAACTGAAATTTTCCTGTATCACCCGGCCTTTCCCTAATGTACCTCCTCCTCTTGTGATGATTCTTGAACAGAATATTCGTTATTACCAGCTGAAATTTATTATAGAACTCAATTAGTCTTTCTCCTCTCTCATTCCTTGTCCCAAGCCCATATTCTCCTGTAACCTGTACTTCTACTCCTTCCCTCACAACTGCATTCCAGTCCCACATGAGTATTAGATTTTCATCTCTCTCTACATACAGTATTACCCTTTCAATATCCTCATATACTTTCTCTATCTCTTCATCTTCAGCTTGAGATGTCGCATGTATACCTGAACAATCGTTGTCAGTTTGCTGTCGATTCTGATAAGAACGACCCTATCTCTGAACTGTTCAGTGACAGTCCTTTTCCTGCCCTCCTGTTCATAACGAATCCTACTCCCGTTATGCACTTTTTTGCTGCTATTGATATAACCCTATACTCATCTGACCAGATGTACTTGTCTTCTTTCCATTTCACTCCGCTGACCACTACTATACCTAGACTCAGCCTTTACATTTCCCTTTTCAGATTTTATAACTTCCCTACCACGTTCAAGCTCCTGATATTGCACGCTCCGGCTAGTCGAACGTTATCCTTTTGTTAGTTATTCAAACTTTTTCTCATGGCCACCTCCCTCTTCGCAGTCCCCTCCCGGAGATCCGAATGGGGAACTACTCCGGAATCTCTTGCCAATAGAGAGATCATCATGACACTTTTTCGATTACTGGCCGCATGTCCTGTGGGTACACAGTATGTGTCTTTAATGCAGTTGTTTCCATTGCCTTCTGCATCCTCTTTCCGTTGATCCTTCCGCATTTAGGGGCAGTTTTCCACCCAAGGACAAGAGAGAACCCTGAATCTCTGTCTGCTCCTCAGCCCTCTTTGACAAAGCCGTTGGTAGAATGAAGGTGACTTCTTATGCCAGAAGTCTTCGGTCATCGATGCTGATTGTTAATCAAAATTCAACCGGTGGTAATTTCGAACCCAGTACCGAGGACTTTTTGATTAGTAATCAAAGACGCTACCCTAGACCACCTCCATAGCCATCCATAATTATGAAAGTGTGGACGATGCAGGATTGTGTCCACGAATGACCTCTGGAATGTGTCCCATAAAAGTTAGATGGAATTCATGTTAATGGCAAATCAGTCGCTCGAATTCTCCAGAATGTACTTCAAACTAATCACGAACAATCGTGAATGGCTGCAAATGGTCTCCAAGTAGCCGTACATAACCATTTCCAGTCAGTAATCGGTTCAGCTGGATCGGAGGGTCCAGGCCATTCCATGTAATCCATCAGGACTCATCTGACTAGGCCTCGGTTTTCCAGTCGTCTGGGAACCAACAAATATTGCCACGTGCCCAGGAGAGGCGCTGCAGGCGATACCGTGCTGTTAGCAAAGGCACACGCGTCGGTCGTCGGCTGATATAGCCCATTAATGCCGAATTTCGATGCACTGTCCTAACGGATACGCTCGCCTTACGTCCCACATTGATTTGTGTGGTTATTTCACGCAGTGCTACTTGTCTGTCAACACTAACAACTAAACGCAAACGCCGCTGCTTGGTCATTAAGTGAAGGCCACCAGCCACGGCGTTGTCCGTGGTGAGATAGAATGGCTGAAATATGGTATTCTCGGCACATTCTTGACACTGTGGATCTCGGAATACTGAATTCCCTAATGATTTCCGAAGTGGAATGTCCCATGCGTCGAGCTCCAAGTACCATTCCGCGTTCAGAGTCTGTTAATTACCGTCGTGTGACCATAATCACCTCGGACCCTTTTTCACATGTATCACCTGAGAGCCGGCCGGTGTGCCCGACCGGTTCTAGGCGCTTCAGTCTGGAACTGCGCGACCGCTGCGGTCGCAGGTTCGGAACCTGCATCGCCCATGGATGTGTGTGATGTCCTTAGGTTAGTTAGGTTTAAGAACACCACTGACCATTAAAATTGCTACACCACGAAGATGACGTGCTACAGACGCGAAATTTAACCGACAAGAAGAAGATGCTGTGATATGCAAATGATTAGCTTTTCAGAGCATTCACACTAGGTTGGCGCCGGTGGCGACACCTACAACGTGCTGACATGAGGAAAGTTTCCAACTGATTTCTCATACACAAACAGCAGTTGACCGGCGTTGCCTGGTGAAACGTTGTGATGCCTCGTGTAAGGAGGAGAAGTCCGTACCATCACGTTTCCGACTTTGATAAATGTCGGATTGTAGCCTATCGCGATTGCGGTTTATCGTATCGCGACATTGGTGCTCGCGTTGATTGAGATCCAATGACTGTTAGCAGAATATGGAATCGGTGGTTTCAGGAGGGTAATACGGAACGCCGTGCTGGATCCCAACGCCCTCGTATCACTAGCAGTCGAGATGACAGGCATCTTATCCGCATGGCTGTAACGGATCGTGCCGCCACGTCTCGATCCCTGAGTCTACAGATGGGGATGTTTGCAAGACATCAACCATCTGCACGAACAGTTCGACGACGTTTGTAGCAGCATGGACTATCAGCTCGGAGTCCATGACTGCGGTTACCCTTGACGCTGCATCACGGAGAGGAGCGCCTGCGATGGTGTACTCAACGACGAACCTGGGTGCACGAATGGCAAAACGTCATTTTTTCGGATGAATCCAGGTTCTGTTTACAGCATCATGAAGGTCGCATTCGTGTTTGGCAACATCGCGGTGAACGCACATTGGAAGCGTGTATTCGTCATCGCCATACTGGCGTATCACCTAGCGTGATGGTATGGGGTTACACGTCTCGGTCACCTCCTGTTCGCATTGACGTCACTTTGAACAGTGGACGTTACATTTCAACTGTGTTACGACCCGTGGCTCTACCCTTCATTCGATCCCTGCGAAACCCTATATTTCAGCAGGATAATGCACGACCGCATGTTGCAGGTCCTGTACGGGCCTTTCTGGATACAGAAAATGTTCGACTGCTGCCCTGGCCAGCACATTCTCCAGATCTCTCACCAATTGATAACGTTTGGTCAATGGTGGCCGAGCAACTGACTCGTCATAATACGCCAGTCACTACTCTTGATGAACTGTGGTATCGTGTTGAAGCTGAATGGGCAGCTGTACCTGTGCACACCATCCAAGCTCTGTTTGACTCAATGCCCATATGTATCAAGGCCGTTATTACGGCCAGAGGTGGTTGCTCTGGGTACTGATTTCTCAGGATCTATGCACCCAAATTGCGCGAAAATCTAATCACATGTCAGTTCTAGTATAATATATTTGTCCAATGAATACCCGTTTATCATCTGCATTTCTTCTTGGTGTAGCAATTTTAATGGCCAGTAGTGTCGTTCTAAGACTAGGGAACTGATGAACTCAGATGTTAAGTCCCATAGTGCTTGGAGCCATTTGAACATGGAGCAAGTTTGTTTCCAAACAAGACACAGAGCGCATACCGTTGACATTTGCATTGCGGATACAAAGATAAATGGGAGGAAAAAGTCAAATGAAATAGAGTTATTCTGCAACAAGTCACCATAGACCCACTGTCCTTTCTACCAAAACACTCAGGAACTCTCCCTGAAGAATCTCCGAAGTTTTGTAGGAGGAGTTCTAGTTCGGCCTGTAGAATGTCAGGCAGCCCCTTCTCCATTCCACCTCTTCCTACGGCTGTCGTATGCACTTCGCAGCTCAGACAGGGAGTGGAATTCGCCTTTGGCGTAGAGTGACTTACACAGATGGAGTCAGTCAGCTGGAAAGCATGACGGCGACATAAGGAGGGGTATTTGCGCTGCGGATGCAGCAGTGCGCGTATTGACCGAAACAACACGTGTGCATCGTGCAGGGCGCAGGCCGGGGCGGAGAGGCACCAAGCGGGCATTCCTGTCGTCTATTGCAGTATCCTATGTCGCAGCAAAGTAATTATACCGGTACTAGAAAACAGTAAAAAAGTATGTCGAGAAAATATTTAGTTATAACGAAATTCTTCTCAGAATACTGCTGCGAATGCTTCTTACTGACAGGCTAGAACGCTCGTCTGGGTCATAGCGGGCTGTCACAGTTCTCGTCTCCACAAGATCTGTAGGAAAACGTGGAAATCATGATTTGTGCACCGCAATGCAGCTTACACATCTCCAGAACGTATGACACCCCACTACAGGTTGTTTTATTTTATTCTGCCTCGGGCATGGATGTGTGTGATGTTCTTAGGTTAGTTAGGTGTAAGTAGTTCTAAGTTCTAGGGGACTGATGACCTCAGATGTTAAGTCCCATAGTCCTCAGAGCCATTTGAACCATTTTTTATTTTATTAAATGGCATCTGAGTAGAAAGTTACAGCCAGCAACATTTTCTTTAACATTTTTTACCTTGAAAAACAAACTGTTTTTCTACTAATTATTTTTCCGACCCGGTATCCTTCTTCCTGGGCCTTCGTCAAGAAACAGTTGACTAGCATCCACAAGGGACACTAGTGTATAGGAAACCGAATATTGTAAGTAAAGATACTATTAACACAGACAGATCTTTGGTCATGATATTAGGTGATAAATGTCAGCTCGAGCACTCATCAGTCGCGTTATGCACCAAAAATGTTGAACTGCTGTGTTAAAATACAATTTACAAGACGAATAGTGTCGGGCTACATAACAAAGATACCCAAAATTGAAATGTACAAGTTGTATACATGACGACAATTCCACTGTTTTACAACTTTATGGAGATGAATGTAATAACTAGGACTGAGGTCTGAAATTGTGTGTCTGGCTGACAGTGTCATGTGACACTTAAGAATGGGACGTGTTGAGCTGTAATAGATCATTTTGAACCAGGTGGAGGTTTTGAACTAAATACTTACCTACTTCAAGGGCATCTAACGCATTAGAAGGGACACTAAAGCACGAAGAATAACTAGCTGCTGCACTGTGGTAGTAGTCAGCGCCGGCCAGGGCGGTACGGTCGCTGATGGAGTTCTGGTTATTCTTCATCTTTTATTGTCCCTGCTAATACACAACGATCAAAAGAATATCGCGTGAGACTAATTTGGGACCTCTCTATGGAATGAGTACGTAAAATTCCGCTTTAAAAATAATTTTTCTGTATTGAATAATACAGAAAGAAATTGCTATATACATTAAATGTGATCTATCTCGGAAACCATTCAGAATAGGGCATATGTCCATAAGAAGTTTTTTGTTTCAAATGATGGTTCCAGCCCTCTCCCTGAATATTGATTATTCCTACTTGGACACCCTGTATAGGTCGTCTTAAATTAATTGTACATTTTCACCGCTTTCCCACGCTGCTCCCGTTTCTGTTAATGGAATGACGTCAAGATGCTCACTGATCAACATAGAAATACAACCCTCCGAAACAGGTGCCGAGATTAGTTCTGATTGTTTTTTATTATTTTTGCATGTGATTTCTTCCATGCCGCCTCCAGTCCTAGACATGCTAGGCTTATCTCAAATTCTCCAGTATTGTTTCTAGAGAGTAAGTCATATGAGTACCAAGAGAAGCAGCGTTATGTGCGTTCCTTGGGACAAAACCAAAGACTTAATGTGCAAAGTATGTTTAATCACACATCGTGAAGAGCTGCAGGACTACCTCAGTAGTGTGTCAAGGGGACAACGAACCCAGAAGGTGTAGACATCAGCATAAGAACTTTCTTATCTGTGGTGTCATATTACAGCTGAGACAATTTCCACCTGCCATAATCTGCTAACATCAGAATCAGCACTTCCTAATCTCCAAGGGCATTCTAAGAACCATGTACCAAGGCCAAGGAGGGGGAGAGGAGGTGTGGGCACCTGCACCCGCACTCCCACGCGCCCCTGTGATTTGCACGCATGTTGTCAGCGTGAAGCAACCCTACATGGCCCAGGCGCCCATGCTCTGCAGCCAATGGTGTGCATGCTGTCAGTGTGATTTTGTGAGTGTTAAAATATCGTGTTGTGTTACTTGTTAGTCATTTAAAATCACTTGTTTACATATGTCTTATAAAGGAAGTGAAAAAAAATCAGAAATTTAGAGCATTTAGTGATATGGAAGAGGGGGTTGTTTGTACCTACAGAAAAAATTCACTTTAATACGTGTTGTGGTATTGTTATGAATTAGGCATTATGTGTCATGCATTCAGCATTTGTCGTTTGGCGTTATGCATTAGGCGTTAGGAATTAGGCGTTCAGCGTTATGTGTGCCCTCTTAGCTTTTTTGCAGATGATGCTGTTATTCACCATCCAGTAAAGCCACCATAATATTAAATCAATTGCTGTAATTATTTTAAACAAGCTGCCTGCATGGTGGGAAAAAGTGGCTGTTGTCTCTGAATAAGGAAGGATGTGAGGTCATCCATATGAGTATGAAAAGAAATCCGTTAAATTTCGTTTACACTATAAACTACACAAAATTTAAAGGCTGTCTGTTCTACTAAATACTTAGGAATCCTTCTTACTAACACCTTAAACTGGAACGATAATATAGATAATGTTGTGGGAAAGGTAAACCAAAGACTGCGTTTCTTATTGACAGAACACTTAGAAGACGCAACAGATCAACTAAAGAGACTGCCTACATTATGCCTGCTCGTCGCCCGCTAGAGAAATACTGTGCGGTATGGGTTCACACACACACACACACACACACACACACACAGATCACTTACCCACTCGCTCTAGATATAAACGCTTTGAGAGGTGTCATGAGCCCCCTCTCGTATTTCTATCTCACGATTTTCGTCTCTAATTGCATGCGGTGAAAAGTTGCTATTCCTTCACAGGCGGACTTCCCACGCAGCGTCTCTCGTCACCCGGGTGGTCCGGTGGCAGGCGGGCTCTGCTGTTCTGGAGAGGTTTAAGCCGACGGGTGTGAGGAAGTCGAGTGAATGCTTTGAAGACGCCGACATTGTCAAAAGACACGCCCGGAGGGGTCTGAAGTAGCGGCTGGGCTAGAGGTTCCGTTACTTCGCAGAATCTTAGCGAAAACACTTTCTGGCGGGCTACCAGCGAGGCGTGGGAATGACTTGTGTACCCAGGCAGTTGTGGCGGGAAAATTCCCGCGCTTTCTGCAAAATAGTAACTGTGATTGGCTTGCTCAGGGCATAGTTCCGTGACGTAGCAAAATCAGCGCACAAATTGGCGCCAAGAATCTCCATTGGTGGAATGGTAGTGCTCCGGCAATGGAGTGGAATTTTCCGCCGGTTTTCGAGTTGCTGATTGGAACGTTTAACCACGACCACTGTGGTGGGGGCGGGAATGTTCGGTGTTCGGCCTGTACGGGTGCTCTGGGTAGTCGGCTCTCGCCTTTCGGTCGAGGACGTCGAAGCAACCAGCCATCGCCTCCGGTACGCCAGATCGTGTTCTGGCAGTTAAGAAGACAGTTTGGTAATGTATGTCCGCAGCACCGGCAGATAGGGATTTTCCTAGGTAATAATCAGAGCTCAGCAGAGTGCGCCTGTTCGTCTTTTTCTAACTTTGTTCTGTCTTGAGTAGCAGCAATTAATGTTGGGTTAGCTGTGTGTCTCTCTTAAGATTTTAGTGGCAAGGAATTGGCTCCACATACCACTTCGTCATAAACCTCACAATCTAGTTTAGGGACAACTTCACCTTCACAGTGTTTGTTTGTGCATCCAATTTGAGCCAATTTGATGTATTATAAATGTTTCATGTGTTTTTGTTTATTATTTTGTGTTTAGTCTTAATAAATCATATTGTTATTTTGGACAGAACTTTCATTCTGTTAATCGGTAGAGCAACCCATCATTTCTCACTACGTTAATGAAACCTTCCTTTATTTAACTTATTTATCAAATTAAATTATTGCAGGTGCCAAACTCTTTTCTACTCCACTTGCAGGGTTGATTACAGTCAGTTCGCGTATATTTTTTAATCCTTGTGTAACAGCAAAAGTCGGATTTAGAATAGGGGGGCTTAGAGCATCATTTACATGTGTAGATTCTAGAATTTAGTGTTAAATACACTGCTAGCCCCGGCACCTCGCAGCTTGACACCCACCCCAGATTCCTCTTCATCAGCACCCATCTGTCGTTGCTCGATCATTAGTGAAAAATAGCCCAACGAGACTCAAACAAATAGTCTGTAAATGTGTAACTCCTGTAGAAAATGGAGAACACCCAACTTCTGCTAAAGCTGACAGCATCGGTCTGGAGAGACAGATGTCATATCGTACTGCCTTTGTGGTAAGGGATCAGCAGAGGCGAGTGGTGGAAACCCACATTAAAAAGACACAGTACTGATGTCGTCAATATAGCGACTACAAGTTACGGGTAACGTCTTTCTGTTACGCGATCACCAAACCTAAGATTTCTTTCAACATCTGGCTGGGGATACACGTACCATGGCTGCTGTTGCTATCACTTCTTGGAGAGAGCTTGCTGTGCACCTAATATGAAGCCGACTCGTAGGTTCTCAAGTCGTTCTAGTAGGAGTGGTGCAACAGTGACTGATATGAGTCTTGCAGAGCCATCAGTCAGTGCAGCTGCAGTAGCATATATTGCCCGCTGAGGTGGCGCCCATCAGCAAGCTGCAATGCCAAGCTGCTTCTTGTACTCGCTTACATCAGCTAATATTTGCTCTTCAAAGCGACGATTTTTATTTGTAGTGTAAGCGGTACTGTGCTCCTTAAACGCGTCGTCTAGGATATTAATTCCCTTACTGCAATGAGCTAGGCGCTTTTTCCACTTCTTTCCAGGTCCCCAAAAATTGTATCTAGAGATATGAGGTTTAACTGATAGATTCTCGATAATACTATCCCCACCTCTGTTGATCGTTTCGTAGCACTCACGTCACACTACTGCGTAGTTTGAGATTTGCATGTCCTCTCATATAGCAAATTTCGAGACTTCACCCAACTGTCGTGCGTTGATGAGAAGCCGAGGCATTTTACTGATACCTTGCTGCCTCGACATCTTACGACCCACTCTGCGAGAAACATGTCTGGTTCAGAGCATTTCTGTGATTTCTCTATGTAAAAACTCCTTGCAGTTCCTTCACAGTCACTGTCGTTTAAGATGTATGGTCTCGGATTTGTGTGCTGCACTTTGGAAACTGTAAATATCTCCGTTGACCAATTCAGTAGGTAAGACTTCTCAAATGCGACTTTGCTGTATTTCGAAATACGTAATAAATCACCTTGAACGTCTGTTTCTGTGGATCTACAATCTTAATACGACTGCATACTTTATTTAGAAGACCATTTTCAAAATCAATTGGTCTCTTCTTAATTATAGGGGTAGTGCGATTATACTCGTCAAAGATTTGTGGTAGACGGTTTATCCATTTTTATGACTCTTTCAGATCTCGTTTTTAATTGTCTTGTTCAACCTTTCAACAATACTATTGAACACTGAGCAGTTGTGTATCCCACATCGTTCCATCACCACTTTTTAATGCCTATTGTAAAATGCACCTCCATGGTCGATTTGAAAGTTGTCAGGACAGGGATTCGTTCCAATCTGCAGTAATTGTTCAAAAACCTCCGCTATCTCCTCCATCTTTACCTTCATAGGCAGAGCCAAAGCGAAATTGGAATGTGTATCTATGACCAATAGAATATACTTGAAACCTTTATCTGATCACTACTAGTATCGCTTATCTATGAGATCAGCCTGCCATAAATAATCCAATTCTCGTATTATCACATGTCTGCGGGGCAATGTTCTGAATGCTGGCCTATGAAGCTCACGAACAACCGTCTGCCGGCCGAGCGGTTCTAGGCGCTTCAGTCCGGAACCGCGCTGCTGCTACAGTCGCAGGTTCGAATCCTGCTTCGGGAATGAATGTGTGTTCTGTCCTTAGGTTAGTTAGGTTTAAGTTGTTCTAAGTCTAGGGGACTGATGACCTCAGATGTTAAGTCCCATAGTGCTCAGAGCCATTTGAACCATTTTGAACAACCGTCTCCATAAATGCTCAGTGATGCCTCTTTCCCAAAGCTCTCATAAGGCTGATACGATTTAATTCATATGACCTGTATTAGCTGATGCTGCAAGTGGTCGTAACCGGTTCTATAATTTCATTTGTGTCATTCTAATATATGTATATATATACTCCAGAGGTAAATTGCTCAGTCTTTTACGCTCAACTTTAACCCATTTACCTGCGCTTTGTGGAACTCCTAACGCTGGTTTAATTATTTTCTTGTGTTCGTCACTCTTTGGGGCTTTCATTCATCCTCTTGAGGTCATACGTGCATTATTCGTGTGTAATGTTTGACCATGCACTTTTATCTCTTCTGATGTATGCTATTGACGTTCGAAGTTTCTAAGAATATTAGCTCTATCAAACCGGGCGTTCATTCAAATTCCTTATCCTCAACTCGTACTGTATTCTCAGTTAAACACATTAGGTGCTCTAAAAAGAGCACCACTGCTCAGAATGACGTCAAGTTTCAACAGCTTGTTATTGACGCAGTGGGAAACGTCATGGAACAAAAACATCAACGAAAATTTTATTAATAGATGGCGCTGTGAGCGTCTTAACGTAAATTGGGGTTGTCTACAAGTGATAGATGAATAGCAATAAGACGGTTACGGTTTGAGTTGCAAATTACACCATCCGTTCTGTTCAAAATGGCTCTGAGCACTATGCGACTTAACTTCTGAGGTCATCAGTCGCCTAGAACTTAGAACTAATTAAACCTAACTAACCTAAGGACATCACACACATCCATGCCCAAGGCAGGTTTCGAACCTGCGACCGGAGCGGTCGCTCGGCTCCAGACTGTAGCGCCTAGAACCGCACGGCCACTCCGGCCGGCCGTTCTGTTCAGTGTGAGTGACTGCACAAGTTAGGTGGTCAACAGTTCTGGCTCTGTGATTTAGGTAAGCCCATGGAGCATGGCAAGGTCGTACCACATTGAATGGGAAAAATCGATTTTTAATTGCCCTGGGGCAAAAACCCCATAAAAATCAAAATGATATCGGTTTAGAATCGTCGTGAGACTGATGCAAGACACGTTCAGTGTGCTGCCCACAGCTTTCTGTCATCAGCTGGACTCGAGAAACATCATGATCCACAATAGATCTGAGAGTCTGAGGTCACGTTCAGAATGCGTTGGGCAAAGTGTGCCTTCATTTCAGCTACGTTGGTAATTGGAGTACTGGAACACAACATAACCGCCAGACTGTAGAAATATGACGGCTGATAATTCTAGCATTTCCGAAATGCCTCTGCAGCAGACGCTTCACTGGCTGTGCAATGTGCGAAGGAGCGCCATCTTGCATAAAAATGATCCTACCCACACTCCTACGCTGTTGAAGGGTTGGAATGACGTTGGTGCGCAAAAGACTCTCATAGCGTTTACCAATGACGGTATAGGTGATAGTGTAACACCCCACTCGTCACTTATCTGGTTTTGGCGTATGTTTACCCCAGCTAATTGACTAACAGATCAACAGAGATTGCAAAACTGCCGCAATATCGGATAACGCAAAGATAGTAATAAGGCCCTGTGACTCCAGATTGAACTGCGGTGGCAGTGTTGACATTAATTGATTCAGAATTGATCACTTTTAATTAAAAAGGGGTGCACATTGATGTTATATGCAGCTATTGAACACCAGATCCAAATGTTGAACATAAAATTAATTAAGAAAGTGACTTGGGATTTCAGCTACTTGATTGAAAACAGATGCAGTCAATTATCACAAATTTATTTTAACTCATGACCTTCAATCATCACATTACATGACTCTCCTACCAGGCAGTGGTAATAAATTGCGTTTGCGTGGAGTAAAGCTCGATAACTCAAAAGTAATTCCTATAGACTGACCCAGGCATAATGCGAAGTGCGAGAAGAATTCTACAGTACACGGCTCATGAAACCCTCGTGGAAACTTTGCCGACATGATCCAACAAATTAATCAGTGGCCGGAACGGGTGCAATATCACCGAATACAGCATGGTGGAGCGGCGTCGTTGTGTGGACGTTGGCTGACCTCGTGGTGCTGCAAGGCTGCGCTCGTCTATTCACTCCTAGCTATCTTGCTCGGTACATAGCTGAACCAAAACTTTTTATCTCCAAGCTCAATCGTTCCATTTGCTAAGTCCTAAACTGCAGAGATGCTCACTCTTTCTCAGGCAAGCTGAGTAAAGAACGCCACGTCCGCACTCTAGACAAGCTGGGAATGGAAGACTTCTACTGAGACTTCTGCCAGTCCACTCTTCACCTCGGTTTCCCCTCCAGCAAAATCAATTACGCCAATTGGAGCGCAAGTCGTGTTAATTATGCGTCGCTTCCCAGTGCCGACCAATGCCTGCTCTGGGAAGTGAACAAATTCCCACAAAATTTCCCTTCCTCTCAACTTCTTCTATTTAGCTCCTCCCAGGCCACTCATCAAGGTTAGCATCTGCACAAACACCAAGTTTTCCAGAATTCTGACTCCCAGGAGAGTACTTCAAATTCCTTGGTCCTACATTCCCATCGGAGGCCGGCGTATTTTATGCTGTCACTCTTCACCTGATTTACTTCAGGTTCTGTGGACTGTGAACTCAGCGTGAAGTTACTATAGTCACGAACACGCATATTTTGAGCTCTGTTGACTGCTCCACCATAGCTTGCGCGGCTTTTTCACATGTTTTACAGAAAATGGAACAATGGACATTTATCAACAGGTGTACAAGTTCTCCATCTGTTTGCCGGTACACCAGCATGGAGTCGGGGTCAACAACCCACTCACTGTCACTCATCTTAAGGCGGCTGGAGGCCGCGCCGCATTACCACTTTCTGAAGAGTTTGAACCACCCTAAGCTGCCTATTGTCGCTTCCCTTCGCCAGTCCCCAGCCATGCACCGCAGTCAACTCTGTATACTTCCCTGGGGTAAATTAGGGTCCAGTAAATCGACTCGTTTCCACAAAGTTTTCATGTTGTGTGAATTAATTTAAAACCATCACCCAACATTAATTATTCCACTACGTCCATACTATACCCTCTACAAGATGCATTGTGCCTTGTCAGTAATTTTGTTCAGCCCTACTGTTCGCTCAACGTGAGTTAGGTGATCTTTAATGACTTCATGTAAGGGGCATCGTTCTTGCCATCTTATAATAGGACCTGCAGGCCTCACCTCCTCGAAAAAATACAGCCTACGATAAACAATGCCATCAACCAGCATCACGCAGTCACTTTTGGAGAATGAAGTGGTGCATGCGGGCTTTCCGTTGTCCATATTCTGCAATTCTGCATACTAACATGTCCTTGGAGATGAAAATGGGCTTTGTCTGCCCACATAGTGTTCCATTGCCATTCATTATCCGCTTCCATGCAAGTGAGAAATTCGAGAGCGAACTTTTGTCTTGTTGGCAGGTCTGCAGGAAGCAACTCCTGAACATGGGTGATTCTGCGTGGATAGCAATGCAGGATGTTTCGTAGGACTTTATGCATCGTGCTCGCAGGCGTGTCCAACATTCGGGCAATTTCTCATGCACTGCTTGTTTGCATAACACCGCTCGACCCATCCTCTGATGCTCTAGCCACATCTTTGACAGACTTCGGATCGACTGCTCTCCTCCCTCTGCCACGTTGCGGTTCGAAAGAAACTGTCTTTTCGAATTTTGTAATCACTTTCTCCATACCCTTGGCAGACATCGGACCAATACCTTTTTTCATATCTCTGAGTGTCTGGATCTTCTGCAGGGCTGCTGGCGCACAGTCACCATTCTTGTAAAAGAGCTTTACCAGCAGATCATTACCCTTCATGGAGACAATCACGTTGGACGTCTCGAACGCCAACTGACGAAAAGACGTATGCCGTGCATATTTTGTTGTGCATATTCTGATGGTTCCAGCGCCATCTATTGGTCAAGTTTTCACTTTTTCTTGTGACGTTTCCCCCTGTGCCAGTAATATGCTGTTCAAAATTTGATATCATTCAGAGCAATAGTTCTCTTTCTATAGCGTTTTGATACTGGAACTTTAATTATGGACAGCGTGCTCTTTGAGACCACTGGCGATGGTGGTAGTTAAGTGCCTTAGCTATCACCTTGATATATCCACGCATATCTGTTAGTTTTGTGTTGACTTCTTCAATTTTCTCGTTGACATTTAGTTCACAGTACTATATTCCAGCATTCAACGCTGTCATTTGTAGCTCTCACCATGATAATACTTTCCAATTCTATTAATTTAACATTGATTGCCTCCATTTTTCTATCAACATATGGACGCATGTGCTTTGCACCCGCTGAACGAGTGTGCAAGAAGTGTGCAAATATACGTTTTTTCCCAAAGTAACGTTTCAATACACCACGTTTTATGCAGAATCTCATCGAAGTTTCGTCTATACTAGCCCTCATTCAATTTCCTCGTTTTATCTGACTGTGATTTATTCCAGCAACTTCCACATGTGGTAACCAATTTATTGGATGACTTGTCGGTTCCTCCATTTGCTTCGCAAATATGCTTTAGACTCAGACTGTCCTGTTTGAAAGCGATAATAAGGTTCACATTATCATGGACCAGCTTCTTCGGGATTCTTGAGTATGTCTGGCTCAAATAAAATATATTGATTTGCATATGACGACAAAGCAGAAATATCTCCGGATTTCAGGCTGATTTTTCCACTGAAACATCGTCAAATATGAATACGCTGTTTGGCTTTACTCTTTCAGTCAGTGGAATATCAGTACTTTTGCTCAACGTTTGGTATGTTACTCTCTCAGTCGCATGCAAAATCTCCGGCAATAGCCGATTTTTTGGTTAGAACAGAATTTTTGAAAAAAATAAATACATGCTAGAAGTGGACTCCATCAGGATACATCAAGAGTGGTAGAGCAAGATTATTTTCCCCACAACCTGATGGCTCAACAATCAAAGCATGTCTGCTGTTGGGAAGTAACAATCCTGTTCTTCCAGTTTCCAACATCATCTTTGCAGAACATGTCGATTACTGTAAGATGCTTGCCATTAGGCTGTCTCACCCACTCAGTCATGGTGGTAACTGTTCACTTACATTGGGATGCAGTTTTTTTTAATAAACTCTTACATATAGCTCAGTATATAAACAAATTTAAATAAGATCATAGTTCTGTGCCCACATCTGGTAGTTTCGAATGACACACTTCCACTTCCATCAATGCACAACATGCAGCGTAGAGTTGAACCATGGTTTCTTCAAATAATTAGAGAGTGTGGCGAGCTAACTCCAGCAGATTAGTGCAGATTGTGTCACAGAATTGGTAGATATATGACTTAAACGTTTGTCGACACACTAGCTCCTGCTGTACTGCATAGATGGCATTCATTAAACTCTTAAAAGTCGCTCCTGCAGGTGCATACACTCTCTATTGTTAAATATTTTAACAGTACCAGGGAAATCCCCTACAGAGATTGTTCATCCAGTATCACCGATCGAGAGAATGTTTAATTGGAACAAGGCTGAAGCCTGCATTGATACATCACGTAGTCGATGCCATTCATCCATGGATAACCTTATTTTGAAGTCACTAAATCGATGGTTTTCAAGTACTATCACTAGGCTGAGCTCCCTATTCGAAATCATACCAATAATGACACACTTACACCCACTGGTGTACAAATAGCAGGTTTCATTCAACAGCATTACTTCCACATCAGGTGGCTGTTGCTGGAATGACCTCAGCTTGGCTACAAGGAAACACACATTATCAGTTAAGATTATTTGCTTATTTTCCGTGTTCATCACTATCGAAATTAGTACTTACAATGCCTCAAAGTAGGTAGTGTTAATATACGTCTTTACATCCTTGCCCTATGACGTTTCTCTCAAAAATGGGTGAATTATTTACCGATCGCTGTAAATATATTTGTGACTTCTACTACAATTACTATATCTGATATAGTTATCTGTGACTGTGTTCATGTGGTTAAGACATTTAGGAAAGTATTCTACATCTACATCTATATTTACATCCATACTCCGCAAGCCACCTGACGGTGTGTGGCGGAGGGTACCTTGAGTACCTCTATCGATTCTCCCTTCTATTCCAGTTTCGTATTGTTCGTGGAAAGAAAGATTGTCGGTATGCCTCTGTGTGGGCTCTAATCTCTCTGATTTTATCCTCATGGTCTCTTCGCGAGATATACGTAGGAGGGAGCAATATACTGCTTGACTCCTCGGTGAAGGTATATTCTCGAAACTTCAACAAAAGCCCGTACCGAGCTACTGAGCGTTTCTCCTGCAGAGTCTTCCACTGGAGTTTATCTATCATCTCCATAGCGCTTTCATGATTACTAAATGATCCTGTAAAGAAGGGCGCTGCTCTCCATTGGATCTTCTCTATTTCTTCCATTAACCATATCTGGTACGGATCCCACACTGGTGAGCAGCATTCAAGCAGTGGGCGAACAAGTGTACTGTAACCTACTTCCTTTGTTTTTAGACTGCATTTCCTTAGGTTTCTTCCAATGAATCTCAGTCTGGCATCTGCTTTACCAACGATTAGTTTTACATGGTCATTCAATTTTAAATCACTCCTAATGCCTACGCCCAGATAATTTATGGAATTAACTGCCTCCAGTTGCTGACCTGCTATATTGTAGCTAAATGATAAAGGATCTTTCTTTCTGTGTATTCGCAGCACATTACACTTGTCTACATTGAGATTCAATTGCCATTCCCTGCATCATGCGTCAATTCGTTGCAGATCCTCCTGTATTGCAGTACAATTCTAAGTGGCTGCAGTTATGTGTTTAATAAACACTGCATGGCTGATAAGCGCTTCAGAGCCAGAGGCAGCATGCCACGCATTTAAAAAGTTAAACTAAAAGTATGTGTAACATATTTATTTACAATATTCCTCCTGACTACTGTGAGGACCGGCACTTTCCTTGAAATCATACACATTTATTCAAGCTATAATTGTTTATTATTACATGATTGCCCACAATACTCTCATTACAATTTCTACAACACTACAACAACAACAACAGATACATGTTTCAATCACATTGTTTCAGCACTCCTATCTCATCGTGCTGTGAAAAAAAAATTAATAAAGAAAATTAAACGCTTAGTACCATGGTCAGTATTTTTTGAAATGCTTACAGCCCACGTCGTTTCCAAGATGAAAATATAGCGAGTAAGAGCTGTGCAATGGTATCCTATGACCTGCTGCTGCTTTGAGCTCCTCTATTAGTGCTGTAATAGTAACAAAAAAACTATAAGTGTAACTCTACACAAAACCCTAATAACAGTTATAGATAGGTGAATACTTAACTATAATTGCATATGCTAATTGTATGGTGGGAGATTGGAAAGGCATTTTAAAAACGGCAAGAAAATTAGAATATGTGCAGCACTGTGCATTGGTGAATTCGGTTACATAACGCATAGCAGCTATTTTTTCAACAATATTCCCCAGTCTACAGTCTTACGCTCCTCTGCTTCCATGCTCTTCCATTCATGATGCAGAAAGCTGTGAGCACATTTCTCTCTCTGATAGATGTTTACAATAGTTTCTTCTCTGCTCAGTGCAATTTAATATATGACGTACATACGCCATTATACATGTGATGTCATCAGAGCAATCGAAAAAAATTATTCTATTCATACATACTAGTTATAATATCGTGACATTACTAGATTCTCAGCGAAGCACAGACACAGGGGCGCATGCCCATGTGGGCATATCAAGTTGAGTTAAATGGTGAATCTATTACTGAATTAGTCTGTCTTTGAACTAAAATGTAATTTTATATTTCCAGATAAAGTGAATACCTTAGCCTGCAGTCGTTTCTGTTTGAAAAATTACGAGTGCTTTTACTATGATCTTACATGCCTGAATCCAGAACTCAACTGGGCATCAAGAAAAGAGAAAATAAGAGAATAAGGTGTAGTATACAAATCCTTGATATAAAAAGTGGCAAGAGCCTGTCTGAGAAGATTTTACCATCTAAAACGAATGGATAACGAAGGATAGCCAAACAATATCTGTACATGGATGTTATTGGTAGAAGACTGATTGAAAGACCAAGGGGGGAATGGCTGGACTAAATGAAAGAGAACATAAGAAAAAGAGGAGTCAGGTGCAAAGAAGCCTAAGAGAAGAATGGCACATGGATAGACACAAGTGGAGAGTGCTTGTAAACCATACCCAGGCAGCTGGAGAGGATAATCAAGATTCATTCCTGTTTTGCACTGCATGTCAACATGTTTTGGAAGAGGAAATTTCCTAGATCCTTGATAATCTGTGATATCCCGCTATAAACTGTAATACTATGTTATACTGCCACTTCTCAATCATGAAAAATGGTATCAATGTTACAATGCTCATACATTTACTGGTGCAGGTTGATGTGACATCGCAGGGCTGGCTGCCAGCTAAGTGATATGAAAGATCTGTCAAACAGAAGATACAGACTTGATTCAATGGACTTTAAGAATGAGTGTCGGGGAAAGTGGCAACAGTGTTCTATGCTTGGACATTTGCATGTATGTTTATGATCTGTTATGTGGAGTTACTTCCTATATTATTCTTCCAATAGATATAGTTGACAAAAAAGTTATTATTAATGTGAAAAATTCCAACAACACTTTTTTGCATTGTCCCTTATGGTTCATAGGAAAATTTTGAGAAGTCAGCAGAACATGCAAGTATGTACCACACATATGATGTTTCATGTGTATTATAGACAATATGGATACACACCCCTCACCAGTCTTCAGAACACTGCAAAATTAGCGAGAGTGAAAAAAATCTTGTGTACTTATTTCTGTTTCGCTCCTTCCATCAATTCAAGTGAATGTATAATTTTTGAAGATCGTAATACTGAGTACCCATAAGGCTTTGCACTAATGTCTCACATAGGAATAACAAGAGACGCTTTTATGCCTTCAGCTCATTCATTAATGCGATCATAAACATTTTTCATGCTATATGAAAGGTACAGCCCTCCAAGGCTTTTTATTACTTCAGTAATTTCTTTTCAGATTTCAGAAGATAAGTTTCCCTCAAGAATTTCAGACCACCACTTGTTGGCTATAATGATAAATCTTTGGCGGAAATGATTTTTTATAATTACTTTTTCCTTCCTTCAATCTCAGATTAATATTTTTATCTTCAAAAAATTTTAAATTCCATCCATTTATTAGTTTCAGATAATTCTTTGACAAAAAAAATTTATCTCATTATTGAACTATATAACAATTTTTTCTCCATTTTTGTATTCAGATAATTGCATCCAGTAATATTATATAAAACAGCTATGTCCAGCTCATTAATTTTCTTAAACAATTTATTATTCTTTAAATTGTTGAGTTTTTAAGAAGGCTTCATTTATATAGCAAAAATACTTAATAAAGGAAATTAAAATTTATTTATCATCACTATATTTTTCTAGAAATTTCTATACATCGTAGAAATAAAAGAAATTTTCCAGTTAAAATTTTATTTTTTATAGATGGACTGAAAAAAATAACAAAACGCCGAACCTAAAATTATTGCAACTGAAGAGATATGGATTTAATATGTAGTAATTTAAATATTTTTCAGTTATCCAAAAATGAAAATCCAATTTTTTATGAATAAGTTGAATAGTGCAAAAAAAGATTAAGAGGACATGATAGATTTTAAAAATGTACAACATTAAGAGAAAATTAAAAATTCTCAGATAATATTCTGTGTTGTGTGTCATATACTAAATTCTTTTTATCACATATAATTTAATACAAAACTATATCAGCTGGAATTTTATTTTGAAAGTAGCACACAATTTCATTGCCATATTTTGCATTGCTACAATATTTTTATAGATGCTATGTTTGTAATATAAGTAGAATAATATGTAATAAAAATATATGGATTTACAGTATATCAGTATTTTCTTTTGATTGTGAAAATCATTTAAAAACATTAAATGAAATATAAGCTTCCAAATAATTATTTGATGATTCTAAATTCCACATTTCTTGTGGAAATATTTCATTTTTTGTATGTCCATACTTGCACCAGGACATATGGGAGACTACAGCTACTCACTTCTAAAATAAAATGAAACACCTAGAGCTATTCTTACGTTGTTATTTATTGTGCAGCTACTAGTTTCAGCACCTCAGTGCACCATCTTCATGCATCTTATACATGAATTGTTATAACACCTTCAGCATCAACTAAGACCTGAATATGGTACACTTAAACGCCAAAACTAGTAGCTACACAATAAATCAGAACATAAGAATGGCTGTAGGTGACTCATTTTCTTATATTATATATCGTATGAATGGAAACTGTTAAGTAACTCCCAAAACAATCCTCAGACAGCATGAAAACTATCAAGTGTAAGTACTGCAAATTTGCTAAAACAGTTGCTGATATTAAATTGGACAACCACACGAATAATTACTATAGGACAACATGTAGACAATGTTTTAACAAGTCTTATAAAGAAACTTTCTAATAGTGAAGGAATTCTGTGTGTATCTGGGAAATATATTTCTCAATGTTATTGCAAGGGACATTCAATCATGTTTCCAATGATGAACATTACAAGATTTTGCTCTCAAATGAAAATTACAACCGATCTGTGCATGATAAGAAAACACAGAAATGTATTAATTACCAAAACAATCAGAATATCAGAATTAACTTCAGATTCACCAGAGTTAACAAATAAACGTATGACTCATCAAGAAATAACAAATTTTGATTGTTTTACCTAACCTAATACATTACCTAACGATACATTTTGAAGCAAATTTGAAAACTATTCTAGACGTTTTCAAAAATAATAAATTTTTTATAAAAATCAGCTGGAACCTAGTGAACTTTGATTTTAATAATTGATAATGAATTCTTAATTGATACTTTTATTTTTCTGATAAAATTTGTTTTCTTATAAATAACAAATAAATCAGTTAATAAAGAATCAGCTTGAATCAAATAACAACGTATTACACTAAATTTTTCTTTGTCTTGAATTGCATTACATTTACCTTTACTTTATATTCAATTAATACATAACAATTTTTTCTCTTTTAAATTTTACTTTTCTATATTTGATTGATTATTAATGTCTTTTTATTTCTAGTTTCTTATAAATTTTCTCCCTTATAAATGGTGACAAACACTGGACAGATCCCATTTTCTCAACTTCGTGATTATTGTAAAAGACATTATTTAACTGGATATAGTCAACTGAGATACGATGATTAAATTACTATTGTAATTAAACATCATCATATGAAGACCAATATATGTTATTTTGGAACTGAAAATGATGATGAAATATTTAAAAATAATTTAACTAAAAACAACTGAAGGACATCTTTCGACTTTCTACTGTTGTGTTTGTCAAATAAAGAGAAAGGAAAATAGTTAATCAGGTTCTAGTTAATAAAGCATTTGAAAAGAGATCACAAACTGTTAACATAAGAGCCCGTCATAATTTCCTTGAACCAGAATCCTTTTTGAGTGCTATGAAAACAAAAAATTTGGAACTGTGAGAGAAACCTTAAAATTTCAAAATGGACTGAATGAAAATCTTACGTGTTTTGTGAGTATAAGATGAAATCATCACATTCTGAAAAACCAGTATATTTAAATTTCCAACACATAATTATACAATCAAGAATGATATAGATTTGACTAAATGTTATAAAAACAGGGAAAAATTGTATCAAAATGTCTGAATTTAAATCTTGAGTTTCTGGCTGGAGTTTAGATCAAATTATTATATTACTATGAGCGATAAATAAATTTAGTCCATGAAGAGGTTCATCATATATTGAATTTACTGAAGAAAATTAAAATAATAATGTTTTTCTTAATGTAAAAATTATTATCAAGAAAAAGGAAAGGAAGGAAATGAGGTTTAATGTCCCATCTACAGTGAAATCATTAGTGTTGGAACACAAGTTCATGTCATGTCAAGGACACAGAACAATATTGGCCACCTCCTTTCAAAGGAACCAACCTGTCATATGCCTGGGGCGGTTTAGGGAAATCACATAAAACCAAAATGTAGGTGACCAGATGCAGGTCTTAGCTGTCATCCTCCAGTGCGAAAACCTCAGCATCACCCCAATCAGTAAAAGTGAAAAAAATAGATTTCTGTGAATGCAGGTTTTAGCTGTCATCCTCCTGAATGCAAGTCCAGTGTGAAAACCTCTGCAACACCTCAATCAGTAAAAGTGAAAAAAAAAAGTTTTCTGTGACCTTCAGAATCCGCATGATACTCCATAACAAAATTGCTGAGACAGTTGAAAAATGGAAGAATTTTGGATTAGATTTCAATCAGAAACTTGACAAATTTAAATAACCACAAAATTTCAAAAAACGGTACTAACATTAATATATCTATTAATATTTATTCATTTGATGAAAAATGTTAAGTATTTCCATTTAAAATAAGTAAATTTAAACAAAATAAGTATATTAACTTATTATATTTTAAAGATGAAAGTATTTCATATTATTGTTGAATAAAAAATTCTCTCAAATTAGTTTAGGTACAATTATCATGACATATATAAGTGAAATTTATCTTGAAATGTGTTTATTGCAGTTTAGTAATAAAGAAAAATTAGGCACACATGTACCAAATTTTCAGTTAGTAACAAATTATGGTTGAATTATTAGTTAAAAATTCATACATAAGTCTTAAAAATTATCAACCATGAATTTAAATTTCATTTTTATTGATGCTGATCTTTCACTTGTAAATAAAGATAACTGTAATCCTGATCACATACCATGAAATATCAGAAACATTAAGTAACTTGTTTTTTTTATGACATTAAATTTACAAATGAACATTGTAGAAATCCAGTTATATATCAAGGATCAATTTGTATAAAAAGAATGTGTGAAGGAAGAAGGTGAAGAAATTGGTTATTTAAATTCTGAAATCACTGCTTCTTATACATATGTCATTATTCGCAAAAAAACAAGTTCGTCATCATGATATAATTTCGGGCAATAAATTTTGGTTTAATTTCATGATTTACATCTTCAAACTGATGTTTTGTCAATACCTGATGTTTTTAAAAACTCTAGAAAAACTTGTATAATAGCTAATGATGTAGTTACAACTTGGTGTTCTACAGTGTCCAATTTATGTTGGGATTTGTTCTTAAAAATTACAATTATTAGATGATTATGTTATGATTTTAATTATTGAAAAGGAATTGATGCAGTAGTTCTGAAAGTTGTAAAGGATATGTCGAAGAAAATAATATATATTTGAAACATTATGATTCAAGTAAGAAATCAAATTATTTAACATATTTATATGCAAATAATCTGCATGACTGGGTTGTGAATCGGTTTTTCCATAACACAATTTTGAATGGAATGATCCAAATAATTTTTTTTCTAAGAGGTGGAATTGCTGATAATTGAGAATATGTATATATTTTTGAAGTATATTTACAATGTCCAAAAAGCTTACATAATGGACATACGGTTATATGATTAGCTTCTGAAAATGAAGTTGTGTGTGAGACTAAAAGAAAAAAGTTAGTAACAACATTGAACGACAAAATTTATGAAGTTTATGATAGAAGTCGTAAGCAATATTTCTCTCTTATAATGAAGAAAACAAAACAAAAATTAAAATTTAAATAACCTGACTATCTGCAAAAATATAAAGATATCAGTAATAAAATGAAGTGAAAAATTACTCTGAAGAAGATTTAGGGAAGTTAATAAGCAATTCATACTTTGGAACTACAATGAAAAATATAAGAAAGATAGTGGATATAAAATTTGCTTAAAATGCAAAAAATTGTGAAAAACTTATAGCAAAATCAAGGTTGAGAGGAAAAACAGCATTTAATGAAAACCTTGATGCCATTTACATGAATAAGGCAAGAATTACCCTCAACAAATTATTTTATAGCAATGAGCTCATTCGATTTATCTGAAGAATTAATGTGTAATTTTCACAGTAATGTTATGCAACCAGAATTTCAAGAAAAAATTGAACTTTGTTATCAAAGTACATTTATGATACAAAATAAAAGATTTTTATGAAGATATGCAGAAAGAGATTATTATAAAGATAATGTATATAAAATTCCTCGAGTAAAAGAAAAAGTATTGGGTAAAATTAATGTTTAGTGTAATGGAAGAAAGTGAGAATATTTTGTTGTTTAACATCAAAATTTTATAGTTAAAAAATTGGTGATAAAGAGCAGAAAAAACAAAAGAAATTAAGAAATATGTCATAAAAAATAAACTTGAGACACTATAAAGTTTGTTTGTTTATTGACATTCCACAATATAGCACTGTGAATTTAATTCAGAGTAATAAACGTGATGATAAAAGATATGTTTTGGAAAATAAAATACATAGATTATAACATGGACATTAGAAAATTATAGAATTACATAAAATCGCATTTAATACATTTTTTATTTTTAAATAATTGACATTTATTATAATATAATGTTTTACATTAAAAATTCAGGTATACGTTCTTTGATTACTAAGCTACATTCCCACCCATCATAATCATTTTTTAAACTTACATCAACAGATATTCAAAAACTTTTTTCATTATTATTTTGAACTTACAATGTATGTATGATAACATTTTCAGAGGTTTATGAGATAATATGTTTAATGTTTGTTTTAAAATATATTTAATGTTTAAATTTTAAATCTTTTCCCAACAGTGAAGAAACTCATTTATATTCAAAACTTAGTTTTTAAATAAAATTTTTAATGCAGTAGATGAGTGAGAGAAATGAAAAATTATCAGATTTTTTACTGAGTTTTTCTGTTTTCGCATCCACATGTTCAAGAAAAAAGAGGTGAATATGAGGCAATGACTTGAAGCTTTTATATCTAGTTTTGATGCTTGAAATTTCACGATTTTTCTTTGAAATATTTGGAATATATTCTAAAACCTATGGACAAATAAAATGAACATTCATAATTGTTATATGAGAATGACGCCTTTCTGGACATTATTTTGTAAAACATACTCAGACTTCTTGCTGGATCAGATCAAGGTAAAACCTCCAACTTCCCACAATTTCGAAATTGTTGGTAAAAATACTTGAAAAAATTATGAAAAGTCCTTAAAAATGTCGAAAGTACTCTAAAAGAAATGATTATTTACCTTTGCTTACGTTCGAGATCCTATAGCAGATTATAAGTGTATGTTCTGAGTAATTTTTCCAAAAAACTGGACAAAATCTCGAAATTTCGAGGCATTTCCTAAAAATTTTGCGATTTTTGGTGATTTGAGGAAAGTGAACTAGAATATATATCATATTCTGTTAATTTATTTAATGAATTTTTCAGCTCTGCCACACTCTAAGAGAAATAACTCGTTTACTGTGAAAGAATTATTCGAATATGATGGAAATCTGTAGCTGTGATATACCTGGACAGGCAAACGAACAATTATTATTTCAGAAAGTTGGATTATTTATTCAAGAGAAAGATCTTCAGGAACCGAGGAAGTCAGTAACACATCGGTCCACCTCTGGCCCTTATTCAACTTTGTGTTGATTGGCAAATTTGTTGGATTCCCATGTGGGGAATATCATGCCAAATTCGATCCAATTGGCAAGTTATATTGTCAACATCACAAGATGCTTTTGTGGACCTTATCAACTTTCTCAAATGGGGAGAGATTCAGCGACCTTGTTGTCTAAGATGGCCACTGACAAGCATGAAGACAAGCAGGAGACACCCTCGCCCTGTGCAGGTGGGCATTATCTTGCATAGTGTAAGCCCAGGACGGCTTTCCCTGAAGGAGAACAAAATAGGGAGTAAAATAACGTCGGCGTACCATTGAGTTGTAAGGGTGCTGCAGATGACAACTGAAAGGGTCCTACTATGAAATGAAATGACACTACAGATCATCACTTCTCGTTGTCAGTCGGTATGGTGAGTTTCAGTAATGCTGGTATCCCATCATTGTCTGGGCTGTCCCCAGACATGTCGTCGACCTCAGATTTCGTTCTCAGGAGTAAAACTGTCTTTAGTGACACATCCCACTTCAAAATGAGCGCCGATGACTATTGAAGAGTGTCTGGAGACTCCACAGATAGGTTTAGGGTACCAACCTGACTGTCGCCAGCCATAATACGTGACAATCAGTGTGATGGTGTGGAGTGTCATATCAGTTCATAGCAGGACAACTTCGGTTGCGTGGCACCCTTACACTGGAGTTTTGTTGCCCCTTGTGGAAAGCCACCCCAGTCTTCCATTTTAGCAAGATAATGCCCATCAGCACATGGTGAGACTTTCGACTGCTTGTTTTTGTGCTTACGTGACACCACATTGGTCAGCAAGGTCCCTGGATCTAACACTAATTACGCATATCTGAAGGAACATTGCATTGTTTTTCTTAACAATACAGGCACCGCATTGTCGTATTTATCTGGCGATACCGGGCGTCGACGATCAATTGAAATGTCCTCCCCTGTACAGAAATTACATAATCTGTGTACAAGTCAGGATTGTGACACAGGTAGGACGTGTAGAAGTTTGGGTCTGGCCATGAGTCATGCTGAACACCAAAGTGGTTAAGGCGACCCACTACATAAATGACAAAGTCTGGGTTCGAGTCCTTTGTCTCCGTCATACAGCTGATGGTTATTTGTATTCACAACAATGAATACATTACGTGATTTCATAGTATGCCTACTTTATATTTTTTTATGTAACTTTTCAGTGTTCATTTTGTTATTTTAAAGGGGTTTTGATTTTGTCAGTTATTTTTGAAGCTCAATCAATGTAAAGTTTCTGAAAGTAGTTTTTTTTCATAATAACTTTTCATTATATTTTTTATTACTAAAATTTAAATGGTGCTCACCATTATAAAGGAAATATTGCATCAATGATTTTGGCCTCTGTTTTGTTCGGCAATAGGTTCTCCTCCATCAGACTTATTATGTTGCATATATAACAATGAGAACTAATCAATAAATAATAGTCTACAATCATGTTTCAGTCAAATTTTCGCGCTTTGGCTGGTCCAATGATCTAATTATGTCTGATGGTACTATCTCAACGATGGGTATTGCCACTACAATTTATTATTACGATAGGAGTAACAGTCGATTTACTACAATATATTTTGGTTCTTAGTCACTTAATTTTTTATTAATTTTCCTCATTGTTTCATCTGAATGTAAGAATTTGAATTAGATTACTCAAGAACTTTGAAATAAATCGGTTAAATACTTTTCAAAATGTCTGATAACAACATTTCTTCTTCATACATTTTATACATATATATTTATATGCTGCGTATATTTAAAATATTTATAGCCTTCCTTTATTTATTTTATGTATTTATACATTGAAGAGCCAAAGAAACTGGTACACCTTGCTAATATCGTGTAGGGCCAACACAAGCACACACAAATGCTGCAACCCGATGTGACACGGTCTTGACTGGTGTCTGATGTACTACTGGAGGGAACTGACACCACGAATGCTGCAGGGCTGTCCATAAATCCGTGAGAGTACAAGTGGGTGGAGATCTTTTCTGCACAGCAAGTTGCAAGGCATCCCACATATGATCAATAATCTTCATGTCTGGAGAGTTTAGGGGCCAACGAAGTGTTTAAAGTTAGAAGAGTATTAATGGAGCCACTTTGTAGCAATTCTAGACCTGTAGGGTGTGGCACTGTCCTGCTGGAATTGCCATCGGAAGTCCGTCGGAATGCACAATGGACATGAATGGATGCAGGTGATCAGACAGGATGCTTACGTGCATGTCACCTGTCAGAGTCGTATCGAGACGTATCAGGGATCCCATATCACCTGAACTGCACATGCCACACACCATTACAGAGCCTCCACCAGCTTGAACAGTCCCCTGCCTGTAGGGAAGCAGCCTACTCACGCCATATAGAATTCATATGCTTTCCATTGTGTGCCAGCCTAGTCTGCTGTAACTAGCTATGACGGCACGAATGTTGTGTAATACCTTGAAAGTAAAGTAAATAATCGGAAAAGTTAATAGCATGTCAGGAATGATGCTAAAATGATAATATGTTAAGTTTCAGTTTGATAACTTTAACAGTTTTCGAAATTTGGACGTTCTATGTAAAAATCATCGGCGCAACAAGAAGGAACTAGAAACTTCAGAACTTGTATTCGGATTCCTTTTTCATTGTAATTTAATATAAACAGCATGCTGGATCTCACAAAGTAATATTTTGGTTGAAATTCATGATTTTCTGTTTTTGTGTCCTAAAAGTACTGAATCAAGAATGATTAAGTATGTGATTAAATAAAGGTAGCATGTTTAGATTTAGGTAGAATGGAGATACGCTGTAATGACAAAGACATGGGAAGTTTCCAAAATGTAGCAGAGCTCATCTATTGTGTGCAGTGCAACTAAAACTCTCGCCAAAAGTATTTAACCTAGCCACGTCAGAATTTCATTATAGATACTTACCTGTATGCTGATAGCACAATTAAATTGAGAGTTTCATTGGCTTTCAGTGAATGAAGCATTAATTATTTAGTAACTTGAAGTAGTGTTCAGCTAGCCCAGCGGCTAGCCAGGAAGGCAAACGTTGTCGGCTGCGCCTTCGGCGGTCCGCACTGTGGCAATATAAATAAGAGTGCTGAGAGCTAGAGTCAGACCCTAGTTCCCTTCTAGGTTCGTATCAGCGCGCACTCCGTGTCGGAAGCGGCGTCGCGTTTGTGGAGTTGCAAGGAACAGCCTTGGATGCCGTATTACGTAACTTGGTATGCTCGTAACAATGAGTTCGCCTTGGGGTAAAGTGTTAATTGCGGAATGACTCCAGTGATTATTTCTCAGTTTGCATACGTCGTATTTTCACGTGTCGCCGTAGGACAGACCTTCTATCGTTACTAGAGTGTCGTTTGATGAGTATTAACATAAAATTTTGGCGAGCATTCACTTTGAACATTTACGTCGATAACGGTTATTGAACAGTTTCGTTATCTGGGATAATGGGATCCATGCAATAGACTCTGAACGGTTCTGATAGTACAATAGCTGATAGTAGCATTGATATGGTTAAACATTTATTTGAAACTTTACGCTTTATCGTTTTCAGAATAAAGTGAAAATTGTTATAGTAAACTGCATTTTCTATGAATCCCTGACATCCTAAATCCTCAGACTAATGAACTTCAATGATTAATAACTTTATTTCTCCATCAGAGTGGGCACAGTGAACTTTAATTACAGGCATCACGTTTTTGCTAATCACTTTCTGGTTCCCAACATTGTAGTTAGAGAGCCTGTGTTGAGAACAGCAACAATACAATAGAAATAAATTTTCCACCCGCCACCCCACATGCTGACATGCAGGGTCCTGCATTCATGAGAGTCTCCATATCCGTACTCGTTCAGCCGCTCGATACAGTTTGAAGCGAGACTCGTGAGACCAGGCAACATGTTTCCAGTCATAAACAGTCCAATGTTAGCATTGACGGACCCAGGCGAGACATGAGGCTTTGTATTGTGCAGTCATCAAGAGTACATTAGTGGGCCTTCGGCTCTAAAAGACCATATTGGTGATGTTTCGTTGAAAGATTCACACGCTGACAGTTGTTGATGGCCCAGCATTGAAATCTACAGCAAGTTGCAGAAAGGTTGCACTTCTGTCACGTTGAACGATTCTCTTCAATCGTCGTTGGTCTTGTTCTTGCAGGATCTTTTTCTGGCTGCAGTAATGTCGGAGATTTTTTGTTTTACCAGATCCCCGATATTCACAGTACACTTGTGAAATCGTCATATGGGAAAATCCCCACTTGATCGCTACATCGGAGATGCCGTGTCCCATTGGTCATACGCCGACTGTAACGCCACGTTCAAACCCACTTAAATATTAATAACTTCCCATTGTATCAGCAGTAACCTATCTAATAACTGTGCCTGGCAGTTGTTTTCCTATATAGGCATTGCCGACCACAGCCCTATATTCTGCCTCTCTACATGTGTTGGTATTTGAATACACATGCCTATACTAGTTTCTTTGGCGGTTCATTGTATATTGTGTATATTTAAAAATATGAAACCTATGTCCGCCAAATGTTCATTACGGGATTGTGTGAAAATCTGAAGTAAATTGACCTAGAACTTTTACAGTCTTTCAGTATTAATCTGTGCCCTTTATAAATATATATATTTCAAGACAGATTACGAAATCTTATGCAGACAGATTTGTTCATGTTATACGCAATAATTCCACTCTGTGCGTTTGAAGTCTGGGCTTATCTTCACAAAGGAGGTACATACACATACAAACAACCTTCACTTTAGAGAAGATGTTCAAAGCGACCACCTTGAATTTTCAACTTTTCCACTCACTGGGTCTTAACTTTTTGGATTCTACACAACACAATTGCATCCACCATTGCTGAACCAGCATGCACATGAGCTATTACGAGGTATACATCTATGGGTGGTGTACTGTAAGATTGTTCCTTTAAGTAACCCCACAAATAAATAGTGTTGTGAATTAACATCCAGGGCATATGGAGACCAGATCATTGGATTTCCATAGTAAATCCGTTTCCCTGAAAACACTTCATTTACATACTTACGAACACTCATTCCAAATGGTGGCACTAAACCATCATGCTGAAACCATAGCTGTCGCCGAACACCAAGTGGAACGTTTTCTAGGTAATAGATGCTCCCAGGACCAGCACAACATTCGTTGTTTGTGTACTCTGTCCACAAACCGCCATACATGAACATCACAGGACAAATTATGATTGTGCACTTTTTGATTAGTAGACACATTCACGTAGTTTAATGGATCCCACTGCCATGAGATAGGCTACTGTCATGTGACAAAACGATGTCCTGCTTATAAACGGCGAGAACTAGAGAAAATACATCTAAAGGGAAAATACAGAAACCTGATGAGAATTCGAACCATAACTTCATTGCAGATGTGGGTTTGATGTCGTAGCAATCTACTCAGCAAGCTGCAACAGTTGGTATGGTAGTGAGGAGTGATACACGTTCCTCTGTAAATTCCAGTGCACTGAAAAATGTGACAGTTTTGCTAAATCCTGGTTTTCATGCATCTGTTTTCTAAACGCATCTGATCTGATTGGGCTTGATAAACTTTTTTCTTGGATCTGGATGAGCAATCGCATGTTGATCTCCAAGATCAAATTTTTTTCTTCACTCTGTATATTAGCTTAAAGCAGGATATGAACTCATTCCCTGCGAATCCACAAGACGATGCATCTAACTACACAGTCACAATGAATGGAAGGGGGCTCTGGAACAATGTTATCACTCATCTTAGAATCTCCTGAAAACTTTTGTCGCAAATGTGTCGTTAATTGACATGTAATTATATGAAATTCTACCAAAGGTGACATGTTTGTGATAAATCTTCAATGTGCCTAAGACATCTTTAGTATGAAATCGGATATAAACATGCACATGGGTTACACATAGCACTTTTCAACTGACCTTCCAGTTATGACTATTCAATGGTTGCCTGGTTAGATCTCAGACGCCATGTTGGGGGTAATTCCATTCTTCTAGGCCACTGACGGTACCTTCTCTCATCTGGTAGCTCCACACCGTTGTGGCCCATTCACTGCAACGTATCCTTCACTGCCAATGCAGTCTGTTTACGTCTCATCTGGAATTTTTAGGGGCATCTGCTCACATCCTGCTAATGTCGCTTTAAATTCCACAGTCTTTGTCATCTGCCGTAGTCACAGCAGATGATTCCCTGTGCAGCACTCTCTGAAGGAAAGGCCAGCAACACACAAACTGTGGTGACTTAGTTGTGAGATGACATTTCTCATCTCTAGGGCTTACATGTACATGCACAATACAGATTCCAAAATAAAGCAAGACAGTTAACGCAGTAAAAGGACCTGAAATGCTTTAATACTACGTTTCCTTCAGTCGCCTTTCTCCTGACAGTGATGCTGCATCAATTCCTAAATGCCTAGCCTCATGCAGTTTCATCTGATTGACAATTTCATTGAGCAAAGAACACATCTCTCTCTCGATTTTTCGCTTAATAATAATATTCCCTTTCCTTTTTCTTTTCTCCTATCAGCATATCTCTATTTGCTTCGTTTTCCTTTATCTTAGGTAATTAACCATGAACTAATGCTGCTGGTCAAATCCCTTTTGGTCACAGAGGTGCCTCTTCCCTTTCCAAAAGTTATTTACTTTCTTGCAACTCACAAAAGTTGCTGGATGAACTGGAAGTCGATCTGCTGGTATTACTGCGCAGTCTCCAGTGTTCACCGCTTAGTGTAGCAGGTGTTTGTATACAATTTCACTACTTTCGTCACCTATTTAGGGGATATAATACTCAATGGTGTTATTTGGTTGTCGCTTTTTCTATACAGTCTTCCCTTTTTACCTTATCCTTTGTCAGTGTGCCGAGTGCGATGGCGCGGTGGTTAGCACACTGGTTTAGCATTCAGGAGGACGACAACTCAAACCCATGTCCAGCCATCCAAAAGTAGGTTTCCCTCGGAAATTCCAGGATGGTTTCTTCGAATGGGCATGGGCGATTTCCTTCTCCTTCCATGAATCACTCTGAGCTTTTGCTCTATTTCTAAGTGGCTCATCGTCGATGGGACGTTGAAGCCTGCTCTTCTGTCCATCCTTCTTTTCTTTCCAGTGTGCTTTCTTTTATACTTCATTGTATGTTCTGAACGTATTCCTCCTTATGCTGGGGCCCTTCTACAAAGTAAAGAATTAACAATTTGAATATTGTTAGTTCCCTCACTTTCCCTCTTAATTTCTTCTGGGAGTGTTAGCTCTTTTCTATAATGGATCTGTTCTTACTCTGAATCGTTGGCCTCTGTTAGTGATAGCATTGTGTGTGTGTGTGTGTGTGTGTGTGTGTGTGTGTGTGTGTGTGTGTGTGTGTGTGTGTGTGTGTGTGTGTGTGTGTGTGTGTGTGTGTGTGTGTCTACTGTCTGCTGGCAGTGTTACCTGATGAAACTAATCTACTCAGTTGGTAGTAATAGAGAGCCCATCAAAGTGGCCTACCTAAGGTATTCTTATTCTTTAAGCTGAGCAACAAGAGATAGACATGTGTAGAGATGATCAATTATAATATGGAACTATTGAAGTATAATATCAAATAGTTTAATTACCTCAGGACCGAATTATGTACTTTAAAAAACAGAGTTTCCACCAACTGGCCACTTTGCCCGAAGTGGCTGGCAAAGTAGCCACTTAGATTTGAATTCAAAAATAAGGGATAAAAATTAGTTTTAAGAAAGACATAAATATATGTTATTGTAAAACATGATTTGAATTAAATTATTTTACACTTTTCAATACAAATGTCAAACTGTGTTCCTCAGTTCTTGTGCAGACTTCATGAGCCCAGAGGGAGCATAGTTGGCAGTAAATCCACTGGTCTTATGGTCTTGAATATGAAAATTTTTCTTTGCAGTATTTATACTGTCTTCAATTTTGTTGTCATAAAGACCTCTTCTACAGTTGGGTTTCCTGCTCTTCTCCATTTTGTTTTCACTGCCTGTTCCTCTTCAGATGCTTTTTGTTTTTCCTTCTTTTTTACTTTTTTCTTCTCTTTCTCTCTTTTCTGCTAACACACTAATAAAGACTTTCCTGAAGTATCAACATGGAGACCCAATTTGGCTGTTTTCCTTGCATTTCCCCCTAGTTGATATAGTTTTTATGTTCTTGCTCAGTTTCCAAGAAAATGATAAAAATCAGAAATTTCAAGTAATTATCATGTAAAATTTGACAGATATGTACAAACAAAATATGACAAAAACCAAGTTTTTTCCAAAATACCAGAAAATCACAACAAAAAGTAATCAACTTGCATCATCGAAAAAAAATTAGGTTTTTTCATTAACTTTCATCATATATTCGTACTTTTCTGTATATTTTCAACATTTTTTTGAATATTTTCACTATTTTTCAACTTTTTAGCCACTGGTTTCGAACTTTTTTATGACTAGTCGTTTCTGTATCATTTCATCCAATTTTCTACCACTTACCATGATATTTGCTTGAAATTTCATGATTCTTCGAAACTGAGCAAGAACATACAAACCAAACCTATTGAAAATAAACATTCACTCAAAAAACATCGAAAATACTTCAAGCATAAAATCTAGGTATAAAAGTTTCAAATTATCTCATCTTCATCTACATCTTCTCTTTTTAAAAAAACGTGTTGTAAGAAAATGGAAAAATTCAGGTAAGCAAATTTTCATTTATCTCAATCATTTATTTCCTTAAAAAATATAAATGGTCTTACCAACTTTTTTGAAGAATAAGAAAATTTTATCGTTAAATATGTTTTAAAAGGAACATCAGAGGTGTTATTTGAAAAATTTAAAAATGTTAATTATCATATATATGTTCTATATTGAGAGTTATGACAAGAGAATTTTTCACATTTCTGTGATCTTCTGAGTTTAAATGATGGGTATGATGGGAGGTGCTTTATTTCTCATTTCTGTATTCAGATCAATAAACTTTTACAGACAATTAGATTGTTTAAACTTAAATGCTCTAAATATTTTTATTAACTTCATTCCTAGAAATAATTACTTCAGAATTCTGCAATGAACTACATAATTATTTTTCTCACTCAAAGTAGGTAACAACTTTTTCACTTTAGTTCCAGAACACTTTCCTTTTCAGGAGGTAGTGGTAAGTTTTCATGTTTATCTTTTTTTTATATTCTAAGTCTACTTCAAATATATATCCATATTCAGTATTATAAGCAATTTTCATCACATCAGCATCTAAATTATTTTCCAATTCATAATTTCCATACAAATTATTTGCATCTAAAAATGTTAAACAATTCAGCTCTTTACTTGAATCATAATATTTCAAGGTTTTATTATTTGCTATCACAGGTCTCAACGACATTGAGATATACCTACTCTAATACCTCTCGCAGTCATTAATATCATGTCATAATCATGTAATAACTGTAATTTAACTCAGGCGATTTTAACATAGAATCTCAACTTAACTTAAATCTGGTGTGATAAAGCAACAGGATGCATCCAGATCAAAAGCTTCCGTTCAGTTTATTTTAGAAATCTTGTTTTGAGGAAACATATTTTTTCCCAACTATCCATATAGTTATATTGACAAACACCTTTTTTAACTGCTCAGTTTGTTAAATTTTCTATAACAATCTGATCTTTTCTTGTATTTTATAAAAACTGTTAATTTAAATGTGTCATAGAATCTCATTTTCAAATTTTCTATTTTCTTATATATTTGTTAACAAATCGAGCTTATAGTCTCTTATTTTATCATCAAAAATCAATATGCAAAACAAATTATAAAGAGGGTAACAAAAGATGTTTTGGTATCGACTACAAAATGTGGTGAAGATAAAGTAGAAATGGAGAAAATAACTTATATGTGACTTTGAAAATAAACTAAAAATTGAAGAAGAAATAGCTAAAAATAAAACATTAAGAATGATAAATTACAAAAATCTGAAACTGAAGTAGTGGTACTTCTTGTTGTTTTGCATGAATATCTACCAACTTGTATAGGGAAGAAACTCAGTTAATGCCCAATCGATATAATTACAACTGACTTACTTCAAGAAGATCATTTCTTTTCAAGTTGGTGTCACAAATAAAATTTAATTAAATGAAACTATCTACTTATAATGCTAATGAACATCTAAACGATAAATTTTATTATATATTTTTCAAACAATGTGTCAACTATAAAGAAATCAAAGGAAAAATTAAATTTGTTCTTAAAACTTCTAGAATAAAAAAGGCATTAACAGCTATATACTATGAAATATAGTGACATTAAAAAAGCGTAAGAAGAGCGATGAGGGAAGCATTCAATGACTTTGAAAGTAAAACTTTGTCAAACGATCTGAGCAAAAACACAAGGAGGTTTTAATTGTATGTAAAATCAGTAAGCATGTCAAATTTCATCTGTTCATTCACTCAGTGACCATTCTGACACCAAACCAGAAGATAACAGGAGAAGACGGAAGTACTGAATTCAATCTTCCAAAATTGTATCTCCACAGAATATCGCAACATGATCTCTGCTTTCAATCGTCAAACGAACGTCGAAATGACAGACATTGAGATAACCGATTGCAAAACAGAAAAACAAGTACAATCGCTTATTAGTGGAAAGGTGTCTGGACCAGGTGAGATATCTACAATATTCTGCAAAGATTATGAAAAAGAACTTGTTCCCCTTCCAGCAGTAATTTATCGTCTATCGCTTGAGCACCGAAGGACACCAAAGGACTTGAAGAAATTCCATGTCTTTTCCATTTTTAAGAAGCTTCGTAGAACAGATGAACACAATTATAGACCTATATCGTTCATATCCGTTTGTTGTAGAATGGTGGAATATGTTTTGTGCTCAATAATTGTGATGTTCTTGGAGAAGGAAAATCTCCTCTATAAAAATTAGCATGGATTCTGCAAAAACACATACCCAGAGGCACTCCGCTCCCTCTGCTCCTTAATAAGATCCATAGCGCCACAGACAGTGCCACTCAGGTTGCTGCCACATGCCTCGAGTACAGAAAGGCATTTAACACCATACCACACTGCCGTTTAGCGTAACAAGACAAGCTTATTGAGTACTGGAGGAGATTTCGACTGGATTCAAGTGTTCCTTGCAGACAGAACTGAACATGTCTCTCTGACAGGAACAAAATCGACTAATGTAAATGTAATTTCTGGAGTACCTCATGGAAGCTTGGTAGTACCGTTACTATGCACAACATACATAAATGATCTAGTAGAAAGCGTCAGATGATCTCTAAGACTATTTGTAGATGATGTGGATTGCTATAACAGAGTAGCACCTATAGAATGTAGTAATGATTTGCAGAATGATCTCCAGAGAATTGATGAATGGTGTTAGCTCTGGCAGTTGACCCTGAACATAAGTAAATGTAACATACTGCACTTACATAGGAGAAGAAATCCACTACTGTATAGCTACATTGTTTAAGTGTAATGGCCACATAATACAAATACTGGGAAAAACAGCTGCTGGACTTAGATTCATAGGAAGAATGAGAGCATGAGAGTATTATGGAGATTCTCAACAAGCTCCGTTGGCAGATGTTGCATGACAAACATTGTGTATCATGGAGAGATTTACAACTGAAATTTCTCAAGATCACTTTCTGATAAGAATCAGGCAAAATATTACAGCCCCCCCCCCCATATGTCTTGTGTAATGACCATGAGGAAAACATTTGAGAAATTAGAGCCAATACGGAGGCCTAGCAACAATTCGCCTGTGGAACATGATTGGAGGGCTCAGTTAGGGTTATCAAAAGTATGGTCCACCACACACCAGTAGGGGGCTTGCAGAGTATGATGTAGATGTATAAATACTGTTTAGATTGCTTTGTTAATGATGAAAATAGTTAAATGCTAAATAAATATGAACTAGTAATGATTAAACAAAAATACATTATATGACAGCTTTCAAATATCAACAGAATTTAATCAATCTCTTATCATTACTCATGAACTTACAAGTAATGTTAATAATGTGATCATTGATAAAATATTGTTAAATAGTCTCCATGAAGAAGAAATAAAGCAAGCAATAAAGGAACATCACTCAGTATATCCTAAAAAACATAAAATAATAATAAGAGAGTTTGAACCACACTTATATGATAATGGATACAAAATAAAATGAATGAAACCTGTATTTAATTTAACTAAATAAATATGTGGGGATAATATTAAGTATGTACAATAGTCTGTTTTTGAATACTTATATACAATACATATTTCATCACCATTTAGATGAAATAAATATTTCAGTCAGTCATTAGTCAATTAATTTATTAATACACACATCCTACAAGAATAAAGAACAGACAGAAAAAAAGAGAGTGCAATTTTCTTTATTTAAAGTCTGTCCACTTACATATAAAAAAATTTCGTAAAGTAGTTGTATCTCAATTTACCCAACAATTATCTGAATTAACAGATCCTAGCCATTTAACTTATCATCTTTTTTTTCTATTTTTCTACTAGATATGCATATGGATATTTTGTTTTTTGTAGCTCTTTCTCATAAAATTTTCCTTTGCTATCTCTTAATTTCTCTGTAGTTGATCTGAAAATATAACAGTTTCAATTTCAAAAATTTCTGTTGACTAACTTTCACTACAATCTTCGTCAAAAAACCTTTCTATTCACTTATTGTCACTTTACCTCCTGTTTTAAATTTGGGATCCTGATCAGTAGATGAAAGTTAACTTAGATTTAAATTAAATTTATCTACATGTTTACATTTTGTCATTACCATCGAATATTTTGAATTATGATATTCATCAACAAGTTTTGTAACTAAATGAGTCCCTGTGCAATTACCTTGAAGAACAATTTTTTTCCAATTTTTTCTTTGAATGTTCTGCTACATTTTTCAGAGGCGATTCTAGAAGTCACTAAAGGGGGGAGCAATGGGGGGAGGGGGTTTGGGGGAATGGAATATCGCTTAACAAAAAGAGAGTCGTCCACCGACAAATTGGTAAAATTTGGTGTTGCTTAAAGTAGTTTTTGGTAACTGTTTTGGAATTCAGGGTAAAAAAACCTTATTTTAGTATGGGAGGTTTTATAAATTACATAAATCATAAAAAGGTCAACTTACAACAAATAAGTTTTCATTAATTTTCTGAATACAGAAGATGACATGAAGGTAAAAACTAGAACTTGACATGAATATTAAAAAATTCTGTAACGGAATTCACTCGTTATCTCCATCTTCTACCCAATTTGTCATGCTCATTCGTCTCTGTTTCTTTGTACTGAATATGTCACTGATATTTTCAATGTCTATATATCTTTGTTTATGGATATTTGCAGGAGCCAATCCATTTAGTCTCACCTGTCCCATTGTGTTACGCAAATAAGTCTTTATTCGTCTCAAAGTATAGAAGCTTCATTGATGAGTGCTTGCAGTGACAAGGAGTAGTCCCAGATATTCGAAGTTAAACATACACTTTTGGGTAAAACTGCTTGTCACAGTTCCTTCAATCTTCAGTTGCTCTTTCAGATTATTTATTTTCATCAAACCACTTTTTCTTCCATCGTTCCAGCTCTCCTTCTGAATCTGCTGAAGGAATATATTCACTGATTCCTGAAGTCATTTTATCCAGTGTGATATGACACTCCATTGGAGGGGGGCCTATAGTCCCTATAGACCACCCCCATGTCAGCACTCCTTACATTTTTCACCAACTTATGCCTCTAATTCTATAAAAGTTGCATAATGGTTATTGTCATATTTTATCTAAAGCTCTTGAAAATCTTTATTGCAAAGCTCTTTTCCACTATCTCTTTGAAGACTTCTCAGTGTTCTCAGTATCCAAGCTTTTCAAAAGGTTATAAAACATCTTTATCTGCTTTACCTTTAACCATCCCAAACAAATTCATGTTGAGACAGCCAAATCCATTTCTACTAAATCTACTTGCCATAAACCAGGTTCTGAAAATTTTCTCATTGTCTTATTGAAATCATTAATCATTTCTTTACGAATATTTATAACTTTTAAGAAATATTCCTCTTTCGGTTTTACATGCTGCATAAATACCTTGAATCGTCTATCGTTTGTTTTCCCATCATTTTTGTCTGAATACAATGAGATTCAGTAATTTTTTTGTGCTTAAGACACCAAATACGATCGTCCTTGAGGGCTGAAAGAAAGTGGAATTAATCGTATATATAGATTATATTTTACCAAATGAAATTATTTTTACATATTTTGGTAGAGTTTCAACTGCATCTCAATAATATTAGCTAGAAAATACAATTTATGTACTATCATTAATTGATTATTATTACTTATTTCATACACATTTTAAAAATTAAAATCATTAAATGTTAAAATTTGGTTTATATTTTTACCAATGGCAATAATTTTTTCCAGTCCTCCTTTCCAGTCATAAGTGAACATTCAATTATTTGTTTATCCTATATTTCTCCTTCAAGTACATTAACAAGAATTTTTTCACAGATTTACAATTCTCTGTTTGAATCATTAATCTCTTTATTAAGCTACAATATAGTTACTTAATTATCATTCTGAAGTTGATTGCTTTCTTCATTAAGGTGTGTTTTAGTGAACAGTTGTTAAACTGTGTTAGAAACTTGCATTTGGCTTTAGTAACTAGATTATTTGATTCATTTTCTATAGATCTTTTATGAACTACAGATTTTTATCAGCTGGATCTTTTACATCTACTAATCTTCGACAGTAAAAATCAATATAACTTTTCGTTACTCGAAGAATGTTACTCGATTCACTGTGAAATTGTTTAACTAATTTTTTATTTCTGTATCAAATCCTCTGTTAATACCACCTTTTATTTTTTCTATTTCTCGTGATTTTATTTTGCCAGTGTTTTGCACAATTATCTTATTTCCAAGAATGTCAATTTATTAAATTTAAAATATTATGGAATTTAGAACCATCTAATAGTAGCTTTAATGTAAATATACACAAATTTCCACATCATAATCTTGTATTCTCTCAAAATTGTAGTATAGCACATTTTTCTCAAATAATGAAATAAAGTTTTGGTATGTTACCTTCAAATGAACCAAAAACAAGTTTTGTATTATTTGTTTTATAATAACTAAGCCACTGGGGACCGATATGGTTTGAATTACCTAAATTAACTACTAAAAAATTTTGCTTTATTAAGTAATCTATTACTCATAAAAACACCATAAAACTGTTTATTTTCCAGTTGTTTTACTAAATTTTAGGTCCAATTTGATAATGTCTGTATCATACTTATTAATTATTTCTTCGATTTTTTTTCTTTCCTTTCTTCTCTATGCTAATTATGTCTTTTTGATGTAGTTCTTGTCATTTTCTTGTCTGTCATAAATTGATTTTGCTATGGCTGCTGCTCTGCCAGCTAATAAACCAATAGGGCCTAATGCTCCCATCAAGATCTGTAAAAAACCTCCCTCATGTTTTGTTAAACCTGCTCCTTCTTTCTTTTTCGTTAAATATTCAATAATTTTTTCATAGCTGGCATACCTAATCTTATGTGCACATTTTCACCAATTTTCTCATTTCTCTTTCTTTTTTGAGCACCAGTTAATAAAAATCATTTCTGTTTAACTGATCATTGTTGTATTTAATTTTAATTGCTTTACCTTTAGTTTTGCCACCTGTTAGCAAAATATAATTATTGCTGAAGTTATTTATTTATATACAGGGCGATAGAAGAAAATGTTTACAAACTGAGATAGCACATCATGCATACAAGGATCAGTAATCACATGCAAACTGGAAGTTGCAAAGATTATCCAGTACTACTAAATGGAATTGCAGTTATTTAGTCACATGCTGCAAATGGCCACTGCAAGCCAACATCCCGAAGATGTTCGTGCTCACATGTGCTTCCTCTTTGTCGAAATGTCTTGGCTCAATCTCGTCTAGCGGTTGAACTGCAAATGTCGCTTTACACGCCCTAGATTAGACACTTGTGTCCCTTTGGTTCAATTGTCTGGCTGATGGCAAATTTGCATAACTGTATGAAACATACAATGTAAATATAACATATAACAGCCGAATTATAATATTGGGAGCTAAATTAACGACCCATAAATGATGTAGGGCACACAGTTACGATTTGGTTAGAATGATGTCTATTCAGATAGCAAACTAACAGTGAAAGTGGTAGTACTTAGAATAACTATTACACTCAAGTGCATATCCATTTGACACAGTTCGATCATTCACAATCTCATTGCGAATTACAAGTCCAACACTCCACCTCGTAAACTACGCGAAAAGTTAGAGTTCACTCCAGGTGCGCAACTGTTCACCGCTCAGAGACTAAGTTCCGCGATACCACACAAGGCGAAATCTTCTAACTCGTTTCACTTCCTAGCTACCTATAGACCAACTGTCCGCTTCCATGTCTCAATCCAAACTATAACCTTTGGTCTCCCCAGCTGAACTGTCCCGTTGCCCATCTCTGGCCATGTCCCAAACATTGTCGCTGAACTGACTACGGCAGCTCCCTTTCCTGAGGTTGTCCATCTGATTGGTTACAGCTTATGCTATATTTCTTATATGTTAACATATTTAAATAATCAAAGCTGGACCACTTTCATGTTCTAAATAAAGTAACAATAATATCGATTATGGTACCTAATAAACGTTAAATTCTTTTTCGTAAAACCAATGCAATTTCCTTCCTTCGTCTTTGAATGTCACAGCCAATAGCCTTGCACCCATGTGCTTTCTGATAAATAAATAAAGAACAAAAGTAACTATTATCCACTGAACTTTACAACAAATATTCTATTATATAATGATTCGATAATCTGTCATGCTGTCATCGTTCAACATGTTTCGTTTGGAGGAAATGATGATCTGATGCTTAACTGAAAATACTGGTAATTTAAGTTTACTATATCTTTTAAACAAATAAGGTTACAGAGTTGATATTTACAAGGTTTGTCATTACAGTGATGGGCTTCTACATGAAATGTCGATTGTTAAGATCGACCATAGCGTTCAGATTTTAGAATTCAGGTTTTGTTACAAAACTTGTTAATTTCACTTTCACAGTAAATCCTAAACTATTATAGATATGAACAATATTCAAGTTTTATTGGGATTACCGTGAAAATTTATGAAGGATGGTAGAATAAAATTACTGTGGCTGCATTCCCTGAATTACTGCAGAATTAAAATTTTTCATAAATGGTTCCCTTCATTGCCGATCTTAGGTGCGCCATATTTAACATTGCCATGTCTTCCTGGCCACAAACAGCTTCTACAGGGTTTCCCTATGGTGTAGGTTCTCATCTGTCTCATTCACTCACTACAGCACTGAGGCCTTATTCAGCACAATAGATGCCTGTGAATTTCCCCATCTCGTGCTGAATCTGTGCTCTTTGGGGCAGATTTTCCTGGATGAGAGGTTTCGTTTCACAATTGCTGAAGGCTGACTCTTTCGGCCATATACCTAAATGAGAGCGAAATGCTCGTTAACTCAAAATGCCTGCTGTAGGAGACTTTCAGAATTTTGTCCAGATGCATTGAGACATGGCTGACATCGATGCTGCATTGGATGGTTCACCCTCCCAAAAATACCTTGTGTATCTCGAAGACAACCTGCTGTCGCAACAATCCTGCCCACTAAGGCCTCTGACGATATAACAGTTGTTACATTAAGAAAATTAAGGCCCTTCAGATCCCCCACAAGAAAAACCTTTTGGGGACAGATAATGTGATCATGGTGGCTATACGACTGGCCCACTGAAACCAATCTAGTGAGCCACAGGGATGCTTGCAGCTGTGCCCCCACCTGTCTGCTGAAATGTGCGGGGCCTCTGTCATGCTGAAATCGAATGCAACGAAGAATGATCATAGGAACAACATTCAAAAGGTCTGACAGACCCTCTCAAAAGAATACGAGATACTTGCGAACGTCAGTTGGTCCAGGAGAATATACGGCCCAATGGAGCAGTCTCCGATGATGCCAGCCCATATGTTGAGGGTTAATTGGCAATGTGAGGCACGCATACTTGTAGTATGTAAGTTCACATCTGAACACATATGCAGGCCATGAACGTTCATCACAGCCCTGAGTGAGAATGCAGACTCATCAGTCAAGAGGACACTTGCTGTGAAGCTTCGATCTTCTGACTGGTTTTTTTTTGTCATCAGTCTACTGACTGGTTTGATGCAGCCCACCACGAATTCCTTTTCGTGCTAACCTCTTCATCTCAGAGTAGCACTTGCAACCTATGTCCTCAATTATTTGCTTGGCGTATTCCAATCTCTGTCTTCCTCTACAGTTTTTGCCCTCTACAGCTCCCTCTAGTACCATGGAAGTCATTCCCTCATGTCTTAGCAGATGTCCTATCATCCTGTCCCTTCTCCTTATCAGTGTTTTCCACATATTCCTTTCCTCTCCGATTCTGCGTAGAACCTCCTCATTCCTTACCTTATCAGTCCACCTAATTTTCAACATTCATCTATAGCACCACATCTCAAACGCTTCGATTCTCTTCTGTTCCGGTTTTCCCACAGTCCATGTTTCACTACCATACAATACTGTACTCCAGACGTACATCCTCAGAAATTCCTTCCTCAAATTATGGCCGGCATTTGATATTAGTAGACTTCTCTTGGCCAGAAATGCCTTTTTTGCCATAGCGAGTCTGCTTTTGATGTCCTCCTTGCTCCGTCCATCATTGGTTATTTTACTGCCTAGGTAGCAGAATTCCTTAACTTCATTGACTTCGTGACCATCAATCCTGATGTTAAGTTTCTCGCTGTTCTCATTATCTACTACTTCTCATTACCTTCGTCTTTCTCCGATTTACTCTCAAACCATACTGTGTACTCTTTAGACTGTTCATTCCGTTCAGCAGATCATTTAATTCTTCTTCACTTTCACTCAGGATAGCAATGTCATCAGCGAATCGTATCATTGATATCCTTTCACCTTGTATTTTAATTCCACTCCTGAACCTTTTTTTTATTTCCATCATTGCTTCCTCGATGTACAGATTGAAGAGTAGGGGCGAAAGGCTACAGCCTTGTCTTACACCCCTCTTAATACGAGCACTTCATTCTTGATCATCCACTCTTATTATTCCCTCTTGGTTGTTGTACATATTGTATATGACCTGTTTCTCCCTATAGCTTACCCCTACTTTTTTCAGAATCTCGAACAGCTTGCACCATTTCATATTGTCGAACGCTTCTTCCAGGTCGACAAATCCTATAAAAGTGTCTTGATTTTTCTTTAGCCTTGCTTCCATTATTAGCCGTAACGTCAGAATTGCCTCTCTCGTCCCTTTACTTTTCCTAAAGCCAAACTGATCTTCACCTAGCGCATTCTCAATTTTCTTTTCCATTCTTCTGTATATTAATCTTGTAAGCAGCTTCGATGCATGAGCTGTTAAGCTGATTGTGCGATAATTCTCGCACTTGTCAGCTCTTGCCGTCTTTGGAATTGTGTGGATGATGCTTTTCTGAAAGTCAGATGGTATATCGCCAGACTCATATATTCTACACACCAACGTGAATAGTCGTTTTGTTGCCACTTCCCCCAATGATTTTAGAAATTCTAATGGAATGTTATCTATCTCTTCTGCCTTATTTGACCGTAAGTCCTCCAAAGCTCTTTTAAATTCCGATTCTAATACTGGATCCCCTATCTCTTCTAAATCGACTACTGTTTCTTCTTCTATCACATCAGACAAATCTTCACCCTCATAGAGGCTTTCAATGTATTCTTTCCACCTATCTGCTCTCTCCTCTGCATTTAACAGTGGAATTTCCGTTGCGCTCTTAATGTTACCACCGTTGCTTTTAATATCACCAAAGGTTGTTTTGATTTTCCTGTATGCTGAGTCTGTCCTTCCGACAATCATATCTTTTTCGATGTCTTCACATTTTTCCTGCAGCCATTTCGTCTTAGCTTCCCTGCACTTCCTATTTATTTCATTCCTCAGCGACTTGTATTTCTGTATTCCCGATTTTCCCAGAACATGTTTGTACTTCCTCCTTTCATCAATCAACTGAAATATTTCTTCTGTTACCCATGGTTTCTTCGCAGCTACCTTCTTTGTACCTATGTTTTCCTTCCCAACTTCAGTGATGGCCCTTTTTAGAGATGTCCATTCCTCTTCTACTGTACTGCCTACTGCGCTATTCCTTATTGCTGTATCTATAGCGTTAGAGAACTTCAAACGTATCTCGTCATTCCTTAGTTCTTCCGTATCCCACTTCTTTGCGTATTGATTCTTCCTGAACATGTTTGTACTTCCTCCTTTCATCAATCAACTGAAATATTTCTTCTGTTACCCATGGTTTCTTCGCAGCTACCTTCTTTGTACCTATGTTTTCCTTCCCAACTTCAGTGATGGCCCTTTTTAGAGATGTCCATTCCTCTTCTACTGTACTGCCTACTGCGCTATTCCTTATTGCTGTATCTATAGCGTTAGAGAACTTCAAACGTATCTCGTCATTCCTTAGTTCTTCCGTATCCCACTTCTTTGCGTATTGATTCTTCCTGAATAATGTCTTGAACATCAGCCTACTCTTGTGATCTGAGTCTATATCTGCTCCTGGGTACGCCTTACAATCCAGTATCTGATTTCGTAATCTCTGTCTGACCATGATGTAATCTAATTGAAATCGTCCTGTATCTCCCGGCCTTTTCCAAGTATACGTCCTCCTCTTGTGATTCTTGAACAGGGTATTCGCTATTACTAGCTGAAACTTGTTACAGAACTCAATTAGTCTTTCTCCTCTTTCATTCCTTATCCCAAGCCCATATTCTCCTGTAACCTTTTCTTCTACTCCTTCCCCTACAACTGCATTCCAGTTGCCCATGACTATTAGATTTTCGTCACCCTTTACATACTGCATTACCCTTTCAATATCCTCATACACTTTCTCTATCTGTTCATCTTCAGCTTGCAACGTCGGTATGTATACGTGAACTATCGTTGTCGGTGTTAGTCTGCTGTCGATTCTGATTAGAACAACCTGGTCACTGAACTGTTCATGGTAACTCATCCTCTGCCCTACTTTCCTATTCATAACGAATCCTACACCTGTTATACCATTTGCTACTGCTGTTGATATTACCTGATACTCATCTGACCAGAAATCCTTGTCTTCCTTCCACTTCACTTCACTGACCCCTACTATATCTAGGTCTGACTGTAGCACCCTCTTATGGCGTTTGCGACCCCAAGTTCCTGTGTAATTAGTGATTCTTGTTGTGTAACCCAATAGGCAATAAAATTTGTAAACCTTTTCTGTCCATCACCCTGCAGATTAAAAAATATAGAAAAAAATATATAATCCCCATCTATTATCAGTTTCAATTCCCTTTTTCTATACATTATTCCTCTAACTGCTTTTGAGGCTAATTTTTCTCCAAATGATGCATCTTCAGCATACATTTGTTCTTTTCCGTTTTTTTAAAATTTGTTTATCTGCTTCATACCTAGACTCTAAATGTTTGTCATCTCTTTGAAAAATATGTTTTTCACATGCTTCATATAATGGATTTACACCTTCCCCTCCTATAGCTAATCTTTCTTCTAACATTAATCCTGTGCTTCAAAAATTATATCCAGGTAGATGCATTTCAAATGGTAATTTGATAATTAATATATTAACTAATCCTTTACCATAGTTACAAATTTTCCAAACTGCTTATTCATCAAACATCTGTTTAATTAAGGAATCCCTATTGGTTTGTTGATAGTAAAATCATTGAACTTATTTTTTGACATTTTTATTATGATAATTCTTATTTACTGCTAATTCTTCACCTTGAATATAGTTCTCATGATCGAACACTATATTTGTATAATTTGATAAATCAATAGGATTAAATTTTATATTCATATTGCTCTGGTAAAATGGTTTTTAGTTAAAAGATTCAAAATCCATCTGAACGTTCATATGTTACTTCACCAATTTGCGACCTATCTCCAGCAAATTCTCTGGTAAATTACAAGTATTGTTAAACATATAAACAGGTCTTAATCCATAAATTTTTACTTCACTGTTGTTAGTATATTACAACATTCTGTGACTTATATTTGTCTGTTAAACTCTATTTTTGTTCCCATCTTCACACATATTCATTACATTTTGCAGTTTTGATTGACTACATATTTCATCAAATTGTTTAATTGATGGCAAATCTTCAACCTTATGTAGTTGATGATGATAAAGAATTACTTGTTTTTCAGCTTCTAGGTTTCCTTCAATAGCTTTCAGAACATTATCGCCTAAACCTTCAGTTCCTTGTTTATTTTGTTCAATTCCATCAATAACAGGCTGATCTCCTATTTTGTATGTCTCATACTCTGTTCTCAGTTATTTGTTCCAATCCAAAAAATATCTTTTATCTCTTCAACTTTTTTCTGTTTTGTTTAGCAATGTCTTTTCAACAATGTCTGGATCATATTTTGTAAACATTTAATTAAGACAATAATACTAGCAGGTATTACATTTCATGTTTAACATTCACAATTATAAATATTTTGTTTATGTTGTGTTATGTTCAACATTTATGTGCATGTTTAATATTAATGTTTAAAAATTATTTTTAGGTATAATGTTTATGTTTAATAATTGAATAACCATAATTATGTAACTATCTTTTATTTCTAACTCACAGTCTAAAAAAATCAGATTTAAACTGTAGTTATAGGTTTATAAAAATCAATAAAATAAGATTTTTAGTTTTACATTTATCAAAATGGTGACAACCACATGTATCAGGGCCACATTTAGTGTCATTATTCGGTGAGGGACAAGCTGTATAATTTTGACCATCTTTTGTAATCTTTCATATTTTTCTAAATACTGCAGATGTTCTACAATTTTTTTATGTTCAGGAAAAATGCGATTAGTATGCTTGATTAATAGACTGTAATAACGTTTGTCAAAATAACTTTTGTCAAAATCTTTAATCTTACATTGATATTTTCCATCAGTAATTTTATTGTCACATATACTGTAAAAAATCCAAACTAATCATTGTTCCAACAATTACTACAGTTTCCTTTGGGATCAGTAAAATTTATATCGCCACCAACTAACTCATGGCAAATATGATTTAAATTTGTATCATCTTGTCTAAATACATTTAAAAATTTATGATTATGTCTCACTAAATGATTAGTTGGATATGGTTCAGCCAATAAAACGATCTATTCCTTTATGTCTACATTCTGTTTTTCTAGAATGAATTAATGAAAATAAAACTCCTGAATTATCTTTATATTGGTCTAGTGGCATAATTTCATCTGAATTTCAATAAAAGTAGTAATTTTCTCATTAACTTTTTCATATATTTTCGTTAACTCTTGGTAGTTTGGTTGATCTAAACTATTAGACTAAACTTTAGCTAAAATATAATTACTGGCTATTGACATTGTTCTTCCATATATGCTTGTTCCAATTATCACACATAAAATTGAGTTGGTAGTAGTCTACATTGTTTATTTTTTGATTTCTTCTCTTGAATTCCTCCTTTAAGCTCCAAATCTGTTTCCATTTAAATAGTAATAATTTATTAGTAATAAAAGAAAAAATGTTTCAATTAAAATCATCCATTCTTAAGAATATCTGAACTGTACCTATAAGAGATATTTGTGAAAATGTCGATGTATTTGGTTTTTATATAACATTTTATCTCCAAAATCATGTAAAAATGAGGAACTGTATTGTGATTAAGAGACAATGGAAATTGCTGTTGGCCACTATAGCTCAAAATGTTAAGAAAAATTTATCCATACAAAAAAACCTAATCTAAACATTAAACAAAATGATAGTTTAAACAGTTTAAACAGAGTTATAATTGAATGTGATGTTTATTTGTGGCTATATAAGATAGAATTGGTGGTGCACTGGAATTTAATACTAAAATTATACAATAATTATTCCTAATGATCTTTGTAAAAGTACACCATTTGAATTAATTAAAGTTCATTTTAATTTAGGTGGTGGATTTTTTGTGAAAAATTATGATTATTTTCATCATGAAACTGATATTATTCCATCAGTTGAGTCTTTTGGATCTGAAGCACTGCTAATTTATGAGCTGTTTTATCCTATATTTGTTGCAATTCATACAAAAGTTCACGATTGGAAATAAAAGCTATGGATGAAAATGATAACTTCATTGATAACCATAACAGTTACTGTACTAATGGACTTATAAATTTTAAGTTTTGTAAATGAACAGGAGTGAGAGCTGTCATTTTTATTCTCTTCCTGTGAATGATAAAAGTGAAAATAATCTATATATTTATAATAAAGACATATAAATTAGCATTCATATTGGTGATTGATGAGTAGCCTCAGTTTAGAAAACTAGGTGAGAACTTTTCATTCTTTTCATAATTTTTTACATGTTTTAGTATTATCATCTTTTCTTGATTTTTATTTCGTTCTCTAGTGTCATCATCAATAAAGGAAGCTTTATCTTTTTATCTTTATCATCAAATAGCTGAAGATTATTATATAACATATCTGCTATCTCTTCAGTTATATAAGTTTTTGGATTTTGTGATTTTATATTGACAGGTATAAGTATTGCTGTTTATCCTTCATTTACAACAAATAAAATTTTAGTTATAATAAAATGTTTTTATTTCTATCATAAAAAATTTCGCTTTTTCTAATTAATAATTGTACTGTATAATGGATTCTCTATTTCATAATCTCAGCAGTGTAAACAAAGCAGGGTTGAAACTTTAAAGTTTCATACCACCCCACACTCTGCTGCAGAATGAAAATCTCATTCTGGAAACATACTCCAGACCATGGCTAAGCCATGTCTCCACAGTATCCTTTCTTTCGGGAGTGCTAGTTGTGCAAGATTCGCAGGAGAGCTTCTATAAAGTTTGGAAAGTAGGAGACCCGGTACTAGCAGAAGTAAAGCTGTGAGGGCGGGGCGTGAGTCGTGCTTGGGTAGCTCAGTTGGTACAACATTTGCCCACGAAAGGCAAAGGTCCCGAGTTCGAGTCTCAGTCTGACACATAGTTATAATCTCCCAGGAAGTTTCATATCAGCGCACGCTCTGCTGCAGAGTGAAAATCTCGTTCTGGAATGCAAGATAGCCTAATAAAATTACTGTGACACAAGTAGATGTTATATATAACATTACTGGATGTGATCACCTAAACAAAATATAGAGAAAAAATTTTATGGACCTTGATAACGAATTTAAAATTATTTTGGCAGTCAGATATTTGAAATTGATTAGTGGGTTTGGCAACTTTTTTAAGATGCCAATGCTAAACTGAGACACAAAGGAAGGAAGAAAGAAGATGATTATAATTAATTTCCTTTTATTAAGTGCATAGGTTCAAAATTATTTTGGTTGAAATATTTTCGATTATATTTTTACGTTCAGTTTTCATTTTTTTGGAATAATATTTCGAAATTTTAAATGTAGAGTAGATGTAGTTCCTATGCTGTGGCTCAGTTTTCAAGAAAATGTAAAATCATGACATTTCAAGTAAATGTATGGTAAGTGGTAGAAAATTTGACGAAATTGTATGAAAATAATAGGTCATTAAAAATAGTTTCGAAAAAGTGGTAAAATTTGAAAAATAATTAAAACAAGCAGAAAATGATGAAAATAGGTGAAAATTAACGAAAAACGTTTATTTTTATTCAGGATACACTCTGTCGATCAATTTTGTTGTGATTTTCTGATATGTTGGAAAAACATCTGAATATTTGCTTTTCATCATAATTTATCATTTTGCGTGGTATTTACTTGAAATTACATGATTTTTCATTTCCTTGGAAATTGAGCCAGAATATACGAACTACATGCTCCCTCCGCATCAGATGACCAGAAGCCACCACTGAGATGCCCAGTTAGTTCACAGTGATGCTGTTATACAAAAGCTGTATTGCTTCAAATAGCATGACAAAAATTTCAATAAATAAAGTAGGATTATGGAGTCCACATATAACAGTTTCTACACTGTTTCATTAAAATGACCTAAGTCACATTCACTGTCCACAATAAATACAGAAACTGACCACTTACCTTACATCAGGATAATTAAAATCCGCAAATGTTATTATAAATCTGAGGAGTGGCAACCACAAACGTTATTGTAAATCTGAGGAGTGGCAAAGCAAACAGGTTAGACTTCATGGCTGACTGGGCCCTGGAGGGAGAAAATTTAAAGCATTTCCTGCTCCTTGCCGGCACCTTATAGCTGTCAGGACCATAATGACAACGTTGCCCAGCTTTTCCCGTCTTCAGTATGGCAAATCGATCCTCAGACACCACCTACCTCAGCAAGTATTTGTGTGAGGAAACAGGGTGAAGGGGGCTCAGTAGCGCATCAGTTACAGCTCCTTCACACAGCCGCTGTGCTGTTGTTATCTCCATTAGCCACCTATACCATGAGCTTATGTCTGATATTTCTGATTTCCTTCCTCCATTTGTGAGCTACGTCTCTCCTCAGCAGTTTCAGAAGTTATCATTCAGAAATCTCATTATTTCTTGCTTTGCATCCAATCTTGGAACTTCAAGTAACTGGACACGTTTTAGATCACAATGTAAATCTTAATATAGGAAACACAATGCCCATTTTGTACCCTTACATAACCAATTCAGAACATTCTAACTCTTATAATCATTTCATAGTGAAAACTTAACTGGCCGTTAAACTAGCCCAAGAAATACAGTAATAAATAACACTTCTCCTTTCTCTTGTGCATTTATAACGACTGGCGCAGCTTCCATTCCTATCACCACGACATTACTTCTCGTACTCTCTAGAATGTATTATGAATGCCCCAACAGTCTGTGTGTGTTGTTATTTATTTGAAAACGAGCGAAAGTTTTTAAATGTTTGAAAATCGTGTAACTGAGGCAGGGCTTTCGTACCAGTATGATATTCACCTAGTCGGATGTGGGGAACTGCCTAAACATCATATCCAGGTTGGCTGGCACACCAGTCCTCATCATTAATCTATTGGGCTTCCTTTTGTCTAATTCTTCTTAGAGTTTCTGATTACTTTGACTGAAATCCTGTTCACAGGTAATCGAGATGCTGCTGCCACTGGCGTGTGTGCTGGACTTTCTAGCATGTATTTGGCCAGGGACTGACCCATAGAGTCATGTATTAGACTATTAATAAACTCCACAAACTGCAGTCCCACTGATTTCCCAACTTCTGTGACGAAAAAATGCTCTACTGGGTTTCCTCTGGCATGACACATACTCATGGATAGTGACTCCTCACTGATGCCTCTCCGTAATCCATTCATGGGAGGTGAAATGTGACCTTTGACCGAACAGGTTGTATGGGAATGTGCATGTGGTGTGGATAGCGAAATAAAACACAGTCTCTCTCATCGACTCGCCAAAAATCAAAGTTATGAACTGTTTACAAGTTCTGATCAGCTCAAAGCCCCCATCTGCTACTGCATGGAAAGATATACCCACAAATTACACAGCACAAACACGTCAATGGGAGCCTAAAATGTGGTTAGACTTACAAATTTTGCTTCATTTCGTCTATAGGACGTCAGTTCACACTTGTCAGTATGTACCCAATGTTCCACAAAAGTATTTAATATAAATGCAGGCAGGGCTTGCTATGCAAAAATCACATACACACTCATGTATATTTAAAGTTTACAAATTCAAGTTTTGTTTCAATAAGAACATAGCAAATTCGGAAGTCACAGTTCTCAATAAATTAATTACAGAGCTTGACAATATGTCTTAGGATCTTGGAGGTGGATGAATAAACTACAATTAATTGCGTGAGTTATCTACACACAGGAATCTTCTAAGTATGACTTGTATCACACTCAACCTGAAAAACCACAAGCCCATCAGGTGCCAATAGGTAGGAACTTTGAATAATTCACACGGACGAACTAGCAGCTATTTCATCGCTCATCAGATAAAACTTTCTCAGAACAGAGACTAAGACAACATGACTACTTCCAACAGCATCTGAACATAGGCTCCCCCCAAATGCTGCTGTTCACCCAGGAAACCTAGGTCAATCACAACTGAAGTCAGTTGAACCACTGAACATGAAAAGTTCTGAAATTCTCAAATTTTAACGTTTTATACACATATGATACGCCAATTCACATGGTAATTATCCGAGAAATATGATGCTGTTCTCAGTTTTCTTTTATCTGGCATAGTTTGTTTATACCCAATAACTTCTATGGTTCCTCAATTTTCGAATTTATAAGTGTAAATATTAACAACCAATTTAAATTATAAATTAAATAATTTCCGATATATCTGATTACAGCACTTGCGCTACTTTTAATGTTTCTGTATTTATTTAGTGAGAAAATCTGATTTTAATTGCGTGAAATCTGCTTCACTGCCCGTCGTTTAATTACGTGAATAGTTTTAGTAAATCTACTATCACAGTCCAATACAGTACTACGAGATGTATCCATAGACACTTCCTTTGTTGCAATCACACAGTACGTTGCCGTGATACTGACTTTTCCAGATCAGGAATTATTTATAATATTTAACTTAACAGTACATGTAAACTAATGGAGATACCAAGGCCAGTCTTCATTCAATGGTAATCGTCCATCTTTTGCACTTCAAAAGATCCTACTGGGTCTTCAGTGACACATATAGTTCGTTATTTATTAATTTTGAGGTAGGCTTCAAATTTACACTGGATGTGAGAAGCAGTCATAAGAAACGAGCGACCATTGTGCTGCCCAACAGACGGGTTTTCCCAGTCAAGAGGTCACCTTAGCGGCAGTGGAAGTCCATAGTCAGCCCCATCTGTGGAGGATAGCGTAAGACTGGTTCTCCACATGTTCCTGTCAAGCTGATTTTAGCTGTCAAGACGAATATGACCCGATTCTAGTTGACACTTGTGCGTTTAAGGTCATGTGTTTGTGACTGAATAAAGTGTCTCTTCCTTTTACAATAAGGTGTCGTGTTACAGACCACTGTTCTCCCTTGGCATTCCACGGCGAACAGCAGGGGGAGTCGCTTGCCTTCATACCCTAATTCTCAGTACTCTCATTTGTAAGAGGATCCTTTGTCAATGGGAGTGCAACTGCTTGAGGGTCATACAACGTCATTCTCGACCTACAATGTGACTTTCGTCTCTTCCCATGTGAATTTACTACTTACATTGACATCACATTACTTTCATATTGGTTAATTCGGGAATTTTTCCATTGGCCCCATCTGGACTGACACTTCGTCTTTCGTGACCTGTTAGCATTCTGATTACTACTCTGCTGTGGCTGATAATAACTGTGATTTAGCCTAATCCTTCATTCTGTGGAATGCAACGATTCTTCTCCTTCTGGAAATTGTCTAACATGGACCAAATTTTTAGTGACTGGTCTATGCTGAGGATAGGTACTGTCAGCAGTTGTCTCTGGCATCTGCTGGATGCTGCAGGTGTACTCTACTGAATTCCCTGTTCAGTTTTGCAAAGTCTATGCATCTGCTGATATGCCACCACTAACTCCACTTGGAAAAGAGATGTTGCCCGAATATGTTTAACAGCTGTTGATGATTGATACTGACTATGTCGCACCAATCTCAAATGTTTTGTGCAAAATTTACTGCTTGGATTCTACTGCTCATCAAATTGAACTGTTAAAAGTTACAGTGAGTTAATGGAACAGGAGGATGCCATAGCTGAGAATTAATCCTTAAAGATGGTCGGGATAACTCTTTCCTGATGGTATATAGATAATTTGCTCCCACAGGAGCAACTATTGCACTCTCTGTCAGTGTGCATGACTTTACTTCACTTGCTATGTCTACTCAAGAGTTTATTATTCAGACAGAAACAAAGTTAACTATCTAGATTTTGATACAAGTTGGAGCAGTTCTGAACCAGCAGCAGTAGCGAGAACATGAGGCATCCAGCACACAATTTGTACGTGATCATAGTTTTTCTTTTACCTAATACAAACTAATTTCAAGCACAAAATTTTTATTTCAACAAAAATAAAATAAAACCGGAATTTCGTGAACAGAAATAAAAGCATCAAAAAAGTTTTAAACCATAGCCAAATGTGAAAAACAATTAAACAATCAGAAAAATCATAAATTTTAACAAGTATAAAAATGACTGAAAATCAGTTAATCATAAATATTTAACTGACAAAAACATACCTAATTATGAATAAAAATTAGAATTTTTTGACAACAAATTTGAAAATATAAACACATTTTTTATTTTCATTTTGACTAGTAATTTTTTTTCTAGTACTTCAGACTAAAATCTGTATAAATTTTGGGGTTGAGAATTCAACTAATAATTTTACTTCACAGAAGTATACAAAAGATGTTTATAGAACAATCTGTAGACCCTGTTTAAATAAATACCATAAAAATATATAATAAAAATCAGATACTTTATGAATGTGGAAAATATGTTTCTAAATGTTATTACAAACAACATTTAAAATGAACTCCAAGAGAAGAACATTCGAACGTATTATTATAAGTTAAAAATGATGAAAACATAAAAATTATTTGGTATACTTTAGTTGACATAAATTTAAAAAAGTATTAATTGCCAAAAATTAAAGATTTAAATTGTTATTTTGAGACTTCAACAACTACAGCGAACTATTCAAATGGAAAAGAAAAAAATCTATTCAGTAATATCAGGAATGTTAAATATTAAATTTTATGAAAATTAGTCTTTTCATTGATTTGAAATAATTAGGAAATTATAACATAAAATGTATTCTAAAACCAAACATCTAAGTATTATTTCATAAATCTATAAAAAAAGTTAATAATCACATACACATATTACATTGAGAATACAGATTTGAAATCAGAGAATATACAATTGATATATTGTATAATGGAAAGCATAAATATGTTAGCTGCGAATTTAATAAAAAATTTAATCTCATTATTCTGTTGAATAATGGCCATATGACAATGTTTTTATTAATTTTGTAGACATTCATTTTAGTGCTGTGAGATCAACATTTTTATTAATCTTAAAAAATAAGTTTCATGATTAAAGCTTTGTACTCATTTTATAGCTTTATTGTTAAATAAAAAATCTATATAATCTTGTAAATATATTTTACTTTTAAGAATACATTTCTAAACCCCTTTTTATTTTTTTCTTCCTTTTCATCAATTTTATAAGCATACGTTTGTGTTCCTGGACCACAAAATTCGTCTCCTATTTTTTCCTACCCATTCATCTTCATTTTTCCTAATACAAATTTATTAAGTTTTAATAAATTAAAAACTTTTTTTTGAATGAGCCCTTGTGTCAAAATAACCAATCATTCATTAAATATATTCACAAAAATCTTTAGTTTTTATATTATATATATATATATATATATGACTATCAGTGTCTTCATAACAAAGTTCAATATTTTTATATATTGATCACATAATGAAAATTATTCATAAAATCTTTTGATACGTCAAGTATAACCATTCAATTATAAATAGGTTTATTAAACAAAATATAGTTTTATTATAATGGAAGCAACTAAATTTTTGTTAAATACTGTTGTGTTTTTAAAATTTGGATTAGCTGTTAAACTACCATATTTTTGGATAACATTTTATTAGCTTTTATTCGTTTATAATTTATTATATTTTTACCATCTGAGACTAATTTTATAGCTTCTCTGTTTCCTACATTTTCCAACGTTTTTCAAATAGAGAATTATTAAACAGTTTGTAGAAACCTTTATCAAAATTATTTGTTGCTTTCACTCTCATTTCTGTATTTAAATCGATGTAATTTTTAAGCAATCTAAGTGTTCAAGTTTTAAAACATTATAAATTTCTGATATGAACATTCCTAGAGAAATATACTGTTTAAGGTTTTTATAATGAACAGCATAATTATATTTATTATCTAAAGTATTTAATAAATTTTTTCATTAGCTCCTAGCAAAATTTTATTTTGTGAAACTAATGGTAAATCTTTATGCAAATCATGTAATTTTTTTCGACAGTCCAAACCTACTTCAAAAATGTAACCAATTTTATAAGTTTCCCAAAGTTCTCATATTTTTTAGATTGGAAATTATTTGGTTCATTCCTTTAAAATTCACCACATGGTCACTGGTGGCTCAATACATAACCATACCAAGTGTTTACATCTAAAGATGCTAAATATTTTGATATCTGTTTTATGTAATAATTTTTTGTATATTTATTATTTGCTTTAACATACCCTGGTATATACCATCTCCAATTCTTTTCTCAACCATTAAAATTTTATCATAATTGTGTAATAAGTAAAGTAAATGATTATATGTTTTAACATAGAATCAAAAGAAAAAATAGGTTCCTGTATAATACTGAGATAAATCTAAACCATTGGTTTTTATATCAGTTGTAAGATAATTTTCAAAAACATTTGCTAATAACATAACATCAGTTTTAAGATAAAAATCACGATATACATTAAGATTTTTCATATTAAATTTTTCACAAATTCGCTTTACAGATTTACAGTCTTCTTCACTAAAAGCAGTTTCAGATAACCTACTAAAAAATTCTGCCATTTGTGGAAATTTTGTTTCTTGAAATTTATCCCAGTTAGTAATGTAATGAAATGGATACACTACTTTTGTAGCTACTAAGTTAATTACACCTTCTGAAAAAATTCTATTTTTTTAATTCTCTTTTAAATTTGAAGGAAATGTATAAAGCTTCAATGTCATAAATATAAATATATCAATAAAACTCATTTTTAAATTTCTTGTTTATTTACCAAAACTAATACAGGTTATATAAGAAAGCAGCATCCAATTCTGAACATTAATAGCAACAGCAAAAGACTGACCGATATATGCTGACAGTATCGACTTAAGAGCATGTATGAATACGTTCAACATTAAAATATTCATAAATGCAGAAGGTTTCAACATACATATCAACTAAGGACAATTCCAGGTTACATTATATTAGGGAAAAGACCTACAAATGCCGTGGCGCGCACAGCGACACAAATGCAATGGTCAGCTACTGCAGCAGAGTTAAGCGATGCCCGCAACTTAGTGCCAGCATGTTCCGATAGCCGGCACTAGAGGCGTTCCCGCCAAACATTCAATCATCATCGAACTACACATGCGCACGAGCATTTTTCCGGTGCAGATGGTCACACTATGATATCACCATCCACCAGTCAGAGATCGCCAATGGCTGCCAATCATCACTCCGGTACCAGTGGAGGAAGACTGCAGCCACTGAGTTAAATATCCAGAAGAAAGGGAAACAGGCATCTTTCGAACTGCTGCAGACTGCCACCAGAAGATACTTCGATGAAGCCAGAACGTCCAGGTGTCACATCTTCACTATCCCGGCCATCGACCCTGGACTCTGCCCCCATCTACTTCCTTGGCATCTGCCGGATAGTGTCGAGAGAAAACACTCCAAAGGAATGTAAATTCAGTTCAGCTGCTAATATTTCAATTCAATAAGGTGATCTATTCTTTAGCATGTTATAAAATTTTGTTTGGATAAGAATCCTTTTGTTTTCGAAAAAAGTTTATCTTTTTGCAAAATTAAGCAGTGGCCTTGCTCCACCTAATAAAATTTTTTGTTCACATATGGTTGTTAATCTGTGAATATAACAACAAACACAAGAGTAAGCAGGTCATGGGAATAAACAAATGGACAACATTCAAATTACTAACCGTGTTCTTGAGGAACAAAAACACAAGTTTTATCAAAAAGAATCATCCGATTTGACATGTCTATATTTCTGAAACCCATAAACATATACAACGTTTTTATTTTTCAATGTACGGGAAACTCAAAAAGTTTTTCCATACCTTTTCAAAGCTGTTCAATGTACCCCCTTGAGATGCACGGTTTATGTCAGTGTAGTATCCAAATTGTTCCCACACTGCAACGAGCATGTCTAGAGCCACAGCGATGTCTCAGAGCATTAATTGTTGTTGGTAAGTACATAAACAGAGTGTTTTATAAACCCACACAGGAAATAATTAGAAACAGTCAGGTCCAGTGACCTTGGAGACCTGTAATGAGTGGCTGTATCATTTGGATCAGGGGGAAAATCCATTCTTCTGCAATGCTATGATTTAAAATTCCTGTGCTTCCAGATGCCAGTATGGCGGTTCCCATTCCTGTTGGTAAATTAAGTCATTGTTTCATGTTTGACAACTTCATTCAGTTGTTCCATACCCCATATTTTCACATTATGATGGTTCACCTTTCCACTTAAATGTAATGTTTCCTCATCACTAAACATTAAGTGTGGAAGAAAACTGTCATCTTCCAGCTTGACAAAACAAAATTCCAGAACTCCACACATTATTGTTCGTCACCTTCATGATGAGCTTGGAGTAGCTCAATTTTGTATGGTTTCATGTGTAAACGTCCACGCAACATACGCCAGATGGACATCAGGGGCAGGCTGAGCTGTTGAGCTGCATGGAGAATGGATTTCTGTGGATGCGTTTGACATCTGTCTCAGTAACTCAGTGACTGCCTGGCGATTTGCCTTTAAACAGACAACCTGTTTCTCGGAATTGTTCATACCATTGTCTAATGCTCTGTCCTGAAGAAAGATCCACATCATATCCAGTATGAAAGTAATGCTGAACAGTTATTACTGAACCACACTGGACAAAATATAGAACAGAAAATGCTTTGTGTTTTCCGGACCCTATTTTTACTAGAACTGAAGTGGGCAAACACTGTTGCTACCTCGCAGCATCCATGTTAAACTCGAGGGATTGTTCTTTCCAGGAGTACATTGTTCACACACATGTCTCAAATAACATAACACTTGCGATTTTTGGAATCAGATGCTTTTCTACACTTTGAACACCTATTTCCAATATTTGAATTATATCTATCTCTTTATCATTGTAACAAAGTTCCTTCACAAACAAATGAGAATCATATGCTAATAAATTATGCACATAAATTTCTACAAACTAGGACATTAGTCGTAAATAACTTTTTCTACATACAGGTTTTTTATATTTGCCAGTCAAATGAATTAATTTTTTTGTTATGTTTTTCACATTAAGAAGAAATTTAGGTCAAACATGACGTGATTGTTCTCTACTTGTTAGAGGTTTTATTTCTTCGATTTCAGAAATAATTAGACTTATTTCTTCAACTTTTTTTCATATATTGAACTACTTCTTTATTTGAATTTGGTCATGTTTATTTAACAGGATTTTTGTAGTGTCCATTTAGATATTTAATGTAGCAGAATATCAAAAATTATATGCACTATGGTTCATGTTGTTGATATTTCATATAATAAGATTCATCATTTAATTTCAACTCCACTATATTCATCTTCTTATTTCTAAGTTTATATCTATCTTTTAATATTTCCTTGTATAAACTATTATCAAAATAATTTTTGTTCTTTCTGGTATTTTTGAATATATTAAAGAATTCTTCCATTTCTGGATTTATTTGAAATTGTCCATCTTTACAAAAAAATTTCAAGATCAGCATCAACAACAAAAGCAACTTTTTGAGTATCAATATAAATTTCAATTATTGTTTTGTTGGTTCTACTCTTACTGGTTTATTAATTAAACAATTTTTATGTGCTTCTCTGAATTTTATTTCTCATTAAATGTGATACATATATCACAAATTAATTTTGTTTCTTTATGTTTTCAGATTTGAACCAGAAAAAGCTAGATAAACCTTTTATCCAAAATTAATGTGAAATATTTCCTTCTTCCAAACACAATAAATTAAAAAACCAATCTATTTTAAATTATATTGCATATAATCGATACCTTGATGTATCTTATCAAAAGATAAAACAATAAGCTATGTCAGTTTTTGTCTACATTTTTTAATATCATCACTATTAGTACATAATTCCAAATATTTAAGTTTTGATCAAGCCTGAGTACATAATTTTTATATTTAATAAATTATTTTATAAATATATATTAGCAGACTTTTAATTACAGGCTATATGGCAGATAATATTGCCAAGAGGAAACGTTTTTGGCTATTATTTTAATGTCAATAGAAACTTTCCTTAATTTTTCTGTTAATGTCATGTAAGATGAACCTCTTAACGAAACATGACTATTAATTGCAAATTGCGATCCATTAATTTTGCTTATTGTTGAGCCAGAGTTGGAAAATTACATATTTTTGTTAAAACGTCTTGTTTCCAGTCTTACATGATAAAAAATATTTTTCTGTAGTAATCCTATAATTTTCAGTTTGGTGTCAATATTCACTAACCCCCTCATTTGTTTCAATATTGTATTCACAACATAAATTCAGATTTAATTTTCAGCCTTTAAATACAGTTAAATTTCCTTTAACTAATGTCATAATTTTTGGTTTCACTGCATTTGAAAATGATTTTTCTCAATATATTTTCAAATATACAATTTGTAACCTTTTTAATTATTTTCAACTAAATAGTAATTAACTGTTCCCTACAAGGTTTAGTTTCAAAACTTCCATCACTACTTTCAATATAAAAAACTACAATGTTTTCGAATATTCCGTCTCTTTTTAAGTTTTTAATTATAAATATGATTAAATTAAATTATTCAATTTGAAGTACCTCATTAATTTCATAATTTTCAGTTTTCACGAATTAAATTTTTAGTGAATTTTCTTTTAAGAAAGTTACAAACATCACTTACATTGGGCATAATAGTGAGTTTTAGATTGTCAAAATTGATATTTATACTCCTTCATAATTAAGTTCAACAATCCCTTCTGCAAGAAACTGAAACACATATTTAGCAATTAAATTATTATATCCTGTTGACAAAATAACTTCAAATACATTATAGACTTCCAAACAATTTCCTTTACCACAATTCATATTTATGAATTCAATTTAGTAATAGTATATAAGAAATTTAATTTTAACTCACAACTCTCTTAATGAAATAAGAATTACATTTCACTTGCAAGCTCATTAATAAGGAAATAATCATTATGTTAAAAGAATACTATTTATTTAAAATTGAAAAGTAAGTTGAATACACGATTTGAAAGAACTGATTCATCAGATAAAAATTTAAAAAAAATAATAAGAATAATAAAAATTGAATTAATTTTTTTTAGTATGTGAATTCCAGATATTCTAACTGCTAACTACTGAAGGAATACACATAGTTTATTCAACATTGTTCTCCTCATTATTTTTATATTTTTTCATCCTTTTATATTTTCCTTTAATATTTACATTTTAAAATCATATCCACTAAATAATTTATTATATCTATCCCACAAAATAACTTTAGATTCATTATTGAGTTCTAAATAAATTATTTCTCCAAATGTAGTATTTAAATACTCGCAGGCAGTAATACAATAAGAATTCAAACACTCTAATTTTTTAAACAAATTAGGATTGTTTACACTATCGATCTTCCTAATTAATTAGAAATAAGTGTAGAAAAAATATCTCAAAATCTCATATCTTAAATTTGTTAGATGAAAATTCTATTAGTTTCAATCATTCAACAAAAAACCTAAACACAATGATAAAATAATTTTATTATTTACTGTAGACAAAATAATCCTTGGTTTAAAGCTAAAGATGTTTCCAAAACAATAGAGTACAGGAAAACTGTCACAGAATTTGAACATATTGATGAAGAAGTCGAAAACATTTTTGAAGATTCAAACCAACCAGTTCGAAATGCCTCACATATAATCATAGAAATACCTTTTTCATTAATTAATGTGGTATATCAACTTTAATTTAACAACTAGAAAAAAACAATATCAAAAATTTTAAAGTAGGGTTACTGAAGATATTTTCACATCCATAAGAAAACATCACAAATGTTAAATTAGAAAGAATAATAAATTCACACAGAAACCAAATGTGTCTAATTATAAAAATGGTTTAACATCTATTATTTTAAGATCATATGATAACTTTGGATAATCGTTTATAATCATATTTCAACAAATTTATATTCAGGATTAAAGGCAGTTGAGAACTGAATATCATTACCATTATTTTAATAAATGTTACAGCACAATAGTTTGTTAATAACATTGTTAACTCATTTCTAAATCAACTCTCACAGTAGCACCATTAAAAATATCAAATTATTATATTCATTTGTACTATTAATTTACTAAATTGTGAATTGGAGTGACTAATACATATTTTGGTTCATAATTAGAGGCAAGCCTAATTCTAAATTATGTATAAAGAACAATAATGTAAAATTCTCGATAAAAATATTAATCTCCTTCCACAAGCATTCCATAAGCAAAATTAAAATCTGTATTAATTAATTCAAGATTTATTATATTATTTATTATATATATTATTTATTATATTATTATTTATTTATATTATTTGGTAAATTAATAGGAACCGTTTTTTGACTGTCTACAATAATATTGTCATTACAGTACAAAAAACTTCCATTACTGTCTTTTATATCCATATATAATTTGACATTACTCTCCATGACGACTTTATTTAAAATTTTATCTTCTTTAATGTGAATATTTGGAGTATATGTATGAATAAATTTTTCTAACCATTTTAAACTATACTGTCCAATAAGAATTACTACTGTTTCTCCATCACAATATAATTTATTAGTTTATGAATTAGTATTTGTAGTTAAAGAGTTCTGTAAACAACAACTATTGGAAATTTTTGTAACTACCTTGTCTGGTAAGAGATCATCACTTTTTATAACTATTAAATTATTTTGTAACTGAAATAGGCGAATCATTTAATATCAATAAAAATTATTTAACTACATGAAATACGACTGGGAACAAAAGTAAGAATTCCAGAAAAGGAATTAAAAATCAGATAAAGTTGCCTTTTACCGAATTCTAATTTATGTGCAATAATAGGACCATGTAGATGGGGGAAAACGACATTAATCACCAATAATTGTATTTTACCTCCAGAATTGTCAAATTAACCCTTCAGTTTTTATTTTTAAAGTGTAAATCAACCAAAATATTCGGAATTTATGAAATGATGTAAAGAAGCTGAAGATAACCATAACGAAATATTTCTACTTATATCGAAAATAATCTTAAAATTATACCACTGGATGAATGTGAAGATAATTCTTTCGTGTGAAGATCTTAATATTGAACGTCAGGACATGCTTAAAGAATATTTTACTAGAGGGAGACGTATGGTAATAGATTGCTTTGATTGAGGACAAACATATTCAAAAACAGCAAAACAATTAGTTAGTAAAAATTTAAATTCTTAAACATTTTTCAATAGGATAATACAAATTTAAATCTTATATATCCTTAATCTATTGGTGAAGATTTCTATATCTATGAATTTAAAGGAAAATGCAGTAAAATCTGGATATTGATAAACTAGGTTTTATTGCAATAGATATGCCTAGAAAACCTAACGATGGGTTATGTAACCATGGAATAAAAGATTTTTTACAGTATGAACAAACCAAAAAAAACCTTAGAGGCTTTTTAAAACCATAAACATTAAATATAAACATTAAACATTATTGTTAAACATTAAACATAAACATAAATCTTAATTAAGCTTAAACATTAAAAAATAATATTACATGTTAAATGTAAAATGATAAAATATAAATCATTAGTACTATATATTTATTAAATGTTTAAGAGATATGACCCTGACAGTGTTAACAAAGCATGACAAAATAGCAATATGAAGGAACATTTAAGAGAGGAATTTAAAAAGTGGAGAAACAATCTAGAACCAAATATGAAATATATAGAGAAACAGATCAGTTGCAAAATTAGACAATAATGTAATAAAAGCAACTAAAGATAATAGACAAATTGGAAAACAAGTTTTTCTGGACACCAACATGAGTTAGAAGAATTTAACGATATTCCACCAGTTAAACAATTTCTTACACATTACTCCTTAAGCAACTGATAAATAAATTATGAATAACGATTTAAAATTAGAAAAATGTTCTGCTGAGGAATTAATAATTTTTAGAATAATAATTATGATGGATATTTTCTGGTATGACAGTAGATATGCTAGAATACTGCGTTCACTCAGGAAGATGAGGTTCACGCAATTTGTGGACAGCGATGTATAATTCAGAACTCAATTCTGTTATTTTTGTGTACAGAAAAATCTCTAGAACGTATATTGATTATTAGATGGTAGTTCTTCTAGCAGCCTTGAAGTAATTTATCTCCTCACCTTTGCTGAAGATTTAGCGAGAAAAAAAATAGGAAAACAATGATATAATTTTGATGAATAATATCCATCAAATAATCGATAGCTTATCACTAATTCATAGAGAATAATTTCCTGGAAATATAAATTATTATAATGGAACACTTGAAACTAAAATTTTAACAAATGGATTTATTAATTTGATTATTAATTGTTCAATTATCATTCTGAATAATTAACTTCACATGTTTTGGTAAACAGAAAAGTATGGAAAGGCATTAGTGAATACTTTAATTAATCTAATACTTTAATTTAATTAATTACCTTTTGTAATGAATCTTCCTGGTTAGAATTATTCTAGTTCAGGAAAACTGAATCTCATTGATTATAACTATTCTGGTTCAGGAATAAAATAAAGAAGAAGATTAGTCAGAGGTGATGAAGGAATAAATCCATGAGATGAAACATTTAAAAAACATGACATTGTATATAGAGGAAATAAAGATTTAAATAAAAGACATGAAGCAGATAAAACACTTCATTTAACTGCAAAAGAAACAATATATGCTGAAGAAACTTAATTAGGTAAGAAATAGCAGCAACAGCGGTTAGATAAGTAGTGTTTGGTAAAAGAAAATAGTGAAGGAGATCAGATGCTAATGGTTGTGGATGACAATTTTTAATTTTTTTCAATAAGACGTTTTTATAAATTTTTAGTCAAAATTATTTAAAATTTTTAACCAAAGAATCAATGATTTTGCAATTGTTTGTACTTTGCTGCTGAGTGGTGAAACTAAACTTACAGCTATTAAAATAAATGAAATAAAGAATATTTAAATAGTGCTGATAATTTTAACTGGTGCACAAAAGAAGATAAAAACTTGTGGAAATTTACATAATTTTAGATACTCCAATTGTGAAAATATATGTTGAACAACTTATAAAAGAACGTGTTCTTGATTAAAAAACCATACACACAGATTTTGGACAATATTATTGACTGCATTATCATATTGAGCTGCTGCACTCACAGTAGCCACTAAAATAGCAAAAAAATAGATAAAACACAAAAAGATAAAGGGAAAAAGGCTTCAGCTGGTGCTCGATTTTTTAAAAAATGAACAAAGTAATTCAAAATATAATAAAAATTTTAAAATTTTCACATAAAAACCTTGCTAAGCAATTAAAAATTAAAGATTTTAGAGTAGTATATTTGATTGACAAACTGCCTAATAAATATAAAAAATTTGAAAGTGTTATAGTTAAATTAGATATTTCTGATAATGTTGGTCAGCATTGGATTCACTATTATAAAAAATAATATAAAATCTGTTTTATATTAAATTGATGGAAACATATCAATATAACTGATTAATTGCTTGAGAAAAATTAAGTACATTATAATGGTCAAAGGATACAACGTTTTTAAGAATTCATTTCTGGTCATTGTGTATATTTGTGGGAAAAGCATTATCAGGTAATTATGAATGCAGTCTTAAAACTGATTTAGCTGTCACTAAAATAGATGAAATTTTAAATTTACCAACTGGTCATTTTTCAAATAAAATAGAAATACTATATGAAGAAGTAGATAAAATCATATAAGACAAAAAATAATGTACATGAGTTAGAAACAGTATAAAAAATAAATTAGGAATAGAATGCAAAATTAATTAAAAAGTTAATATAAAGTATTAAGAGGAGTAGAATTAAAAGTTAATAAAGAATTACAATCGAAAATTGATAGACAGCAGTTAGAAAAATATAATATGAAATAGTTCCAGAAATAGATAATTTAATTAAATAATTTCAGAAACAATTAGGTAAAGTTTTTCAGACAACTAAAGGATAGGTTTTTAAAAAATAGAAAATTAGTACAAGTGAGTGATACAGTTATTAATTATGATACTGTTACTAAACAATATATACAAAAAGAAGTAAAAGATCTTGTTACTAAAGCTGCAAATGTAAATATTCTAACAGAATTTAATAAATGTTTCTTAACAACATATTGCAAAAGAATTAAAAGCTCTTGTTTCGTGGGGTGAATATACCAAAATTATCATAGATTTTAATAAATGAAAAGGAATCTATGATGAGATCTTGGAACATCACAATAAAGAGATAAATAATGCGAAAACATCTCTTAATCATAGGTATAAAACACTAGAAAAAAAGGATGAGTCATAGTCTAGTCTACAGTTGGCCATTTTATAAGTTACTGATGTGAACGTGTGTGTTCCAGGAAATAATTTTAAAATGAGAAAACTCATTATTCAGGGGAAAAATGAGAAGAAGAGCTCGCATTCATTGACATTGTGATCCCAATAATGAGAACTCCTAATCATTAGAAGTAGTTTATGAAAATATAACAATGAACATTTGAATAGAGGTTAAAAAACAGAACTAAAGCATTAATTAACTAATGGATGGGGTATTGTTTTTATTTTGTGGAATAATTACAGCAGCATTGTTAAAATGTATTAAAAACTGTATAAAGTTTTTGGTCTTTGATGTCTAAAATGTAAAATGTTACTAAAGTGCGCGTCATTAATGTTGCGGCCGAGTTTAGGTTCGTTCTGCGCATCTGACGTCACAAAACACAGTCAGCGAATGAACAGAGAACGACATTGCCACATCTCGACTGCAGTGCAGAGCATGGACGAGTGTCTTCAGTTTTAGAAACGTTCAGTCATAAATAAAGTAATAGAACAAAAGCAATGTCTTGATAGCAGACATTCGTTTATAGAAAGTTTGGAAAAAGCATTCTTTATACCAATTGCTTCATATTCTATTAATTAATTAAACCAAACAAGCAATAAGACTTCTAATTCAGGCGATAGTCTGGAAAGGTGTTTGTATCACTCTCACGAACCACTTTTTCGCAATAAAGAACAGCGGTAATTGTTTATTTCCTATTGTACTTCGCCGAAGCGTGAGTAATTCATAGTCATACCAACAGTGTTTGTCAGTATTTTGCGTGAAGTGTCATAATCCTCATGGCGTTAAGTAGTGACAGGAGGTGCGTTAGCATAACGGTTGAGGTGTTGGGCTGTTACGCGAAAGGTTATGAGTTCAAACCTTGTGCGGTGCTTAATATTTTCATTATTTAAAAACAATATCGAAGTGCCTTACTTCTCGATTTATATTCGTCTGATTGCAATTTTTTGAAATTTCTAGTGCTTTGTCTCTTCATTAACCCTTTCGCTGCTGCAGACACGTGCTCGCCGCATTCTGCGCTGTGCGCGATTTTGTCATCACTGCACTGCTCGCCTGTGCAGACACATGGTGTTCCCACTGCTTTGACACACTTATCGACTCTACGGTCGCAGGATCGAATCCTTCCTCGGGCATGGATGTGTGTGATGTCCTTAGGTTAGTTAGGTTTAAGTAGTTCTAAGTTATAGGGGACTAATGACCACAGATGTTAAGTCCGTTAGTGCTCAGAGCCATTTGAACCATTTGAAACGCACTTATCATTCGATTTCACAGAAACTATTTGGCCCAAAAATTTGATTTTTACGCGTCTTCTTGACTGATACCTTCCCCCCATAAATGACTTAATTTTGTTTCGATGTTCAACGCAGTTATTATGCAGCATTAAATGTAGTAAACCATTGCACGATATTTTGAAGAGTTTCCAGAGGTAGAAGTCCATAGCATATACTTTCCGTATGGTCGATTTTAGTTGCCACAATGTTGAGAATGAAATGTGGACAAGATACCTAAATTTCATGTAAAATTTACTGTATAACAATATCTCATTTAATTTAAGTACGACATAGGTGTCGTATGTAATATTGAGAAATATTCCGTCTTTCGCAACTGTAATAAAAGTATTATTTACACTTGATGCGTTTGGCTTTATTTTAAAGCAGTTGCATACTTAACTTTAACTGTGATTCAGACTACTATGCTGCAATATTTGCCGCAACACCCATCTGAAATTTTTTCCAGTTTTCCCTTTGTCTCTTATAACCTGGTGTGAACAACACTAAATAACTCAATATGGTTTGAATCTAGTTCCCATGGCACTAAATAACTCAGTGTGGCTTCAAAGAACCATGTTAGTTTCTCCCACCTGTTTGCACAGCGACTTGAGTATTGCCTTTTGCCTGACTGTTTAAATGGCAGTAGTAACAACTTGCCCGCGTGTTCCATTGAATTTGTTGTCCACTGAGCCCAGCTTAGATTTAATATTTTCTCAGGCCTCCTTTTTCTCAATGAGCACATGATCCAACACTTCCCCCTGTCTCTGTAAATCTAGACCTTCTGAGTCGAGGTGACTAGGAAGGTCATCGCTCTGCTCCTGAAAGGCATTTGAAAACGAATTTGCGAGCTCTTCTAAAGAGCATGACTGCGGATCACGTTTTGCTGCTAACTCTGAACTCAGTTGCGATGTTTGTGCTTCTAATCTTGCCCATATTTCAGTACTTTGAATTCGGTTGTTGGTTGGCAGGGTGGCCAGCACCCAATCCATCATAGCTCGCATTGCATTTGCGACAACAGCACGTTGCATAACTTCTATAGATCAGAGTTTGCAAGTAGTGTCGTCTAGGGTTGTGCAACGGTTCTCTCATCATCAGTGTGCTGCAACATTGAGGCATCATCAGCGATGGTGGCCTTAGGGGTTCCATCAGTGGCGGCACTCATCTCATGACTGGGGAGCATGCAGATACAGGCTGTAGCCTCGACAGGCAGCGCATTGTTGGCCACCAGGGTAATGGGGCGGCATTGTGCCCTGCACCATAAAAGATCTCACATGGCTCAGAAGTTGCAGCAAGTAGAGAAAGAAAAATTATCCTTTAAGGATTTAAACTAAATTTAGAAATTTCCAAATAACAGATTTCAATTATCAGTCGTCCGTTGGGATTTTTATTTGCAGATCCTTTATTTACAAATCAAAATAACGGTCGCTGCATGCAACAGCCTCTGAATGGAGGGTACCCTGATAATTTAGAAATTTGGTCGCCACCTAAAGTATGTTGCTAGAAGGAAACAGGTATTACTACTGTCACAGCTACTATCTCAGCCAAGTGCGGACAACAACAAGAAGAGTGGACTTCCTGTAACTATGATGGAAAACATGCGATCAGAGTTGTCTGGAGGATTTGGCAATCATGAAACCCAGTCGAATCCTATCACAGTATCACCACAGTCTTTATAGATAGGCCTGCAGTTGATAAATGACATGCATGAAACTAGAAATACACAGTCAATCACCGTTTCCCTACCAGTCAGATAGTAGCATTCACACGCTAATCTTCTTCTCAGAGTGACGAAGGCACTGGGTTTCTTCTCCTGGCAGGAGTTTCATCACCCTAATTGACAGTTTAATTTAAAGAAAAAGGGATAATGAGAAACATGCAGAACAATAATAACGCACTAAATGAGATTAAATTTCAATCTGTAGTGCAGGAAAACCAACGGCGTAGCCACATTGGTAACATTAGTTCCTGTCTGATCACTGAAGGTAAGCCTGTTGATCTTGGCTAGCACTTGGGTTGGTCACTGTTAAGGGCCGCCAAGTGCTGTTGGCAAGTGGGGTGCACTCAGCCTTTGTGAGGCTAATTCAGTAGCTACTTCATTAGGAAGTACCAGCATCAATCACAAAAAACTGGTGACAGGTGGGAGAGCATGTGCTGATCACATTCCCCTCCGTATCTGGATCCGGTGATACCTAAGGCCTGAAAATGACACGGCGGCCGGTCGGTATCTTTGGGCTTTGACGTCCTGCTCGGTTGGTGTTTCTTTGTTTTTGTATATTGCAGAAAAATACACAGATATGCTTGTCACAGTGTTTTATGGAAAGCATCTACAATTCTGGGTAACTTGACGAAATGCTGCCTTCCTGTAGCATAGGAAACGAAACTAAAAAAAGCATATAACACAATATGAAATGTAAATAAGAATAAGTCCAGTCCCTACAGAGAGCTAGGAATGTGTACCTGAAATGAATCAAGAAACTGAGTTGATAGCCACGAGTGTCATATAATGTGCACACAGCAGGGGCCAAACGACAGAGCTTACCACTTTGCAATCAACAGCTTTGCGATGCCTGATTCTGGCAATGAAAAACAATGTGATCACATGAAAACAATAGCTGTAATTGCTGCACGTTACCTATCGCGAATATGCTGACCATACTGGATAATCTTAACCCACGAATGCTCCCAAGATGAGGGAAGGCAAGGCCTGCATACCAAAATGGCGATAACTTTTACAATCCTGCGTTCTACGCTGTGTACTCTACCATGAGCAGCAGCCAAATGATGCTAAAGAGTGCCTCTCTGCGCTGTTTGCAAGCTCAGACGCTGCACCTGACTGTGGGTCTGTAGTTAACAAATAGGTTTTCACAGACAACGGGAATGGGTGAGGAAACAAAATGTTGGTGCAGCCCTGATCTTCCAGGCTGAATAGTCTTTTTGACTCTAGTCGGGACACCTCTTTGGGCACCAGTTTCCCAAACTAGGAAGGAACTGGCATGTCTGCACCACAGCGTATCTTCAGCATAAGTTCAAATGTAACAGCAAAGAACCTTTAAAAAACTTCGCCATTTTGAACACTTTCTGTGTACCTTAAACAAGTGGTAAATGTGGAAATTACTTCGTCACCTCCGTTCGATGGTTCTTCATATAGGTAACCTAATTCAAATAGAATGCCCAGGAATCCTCAACTTTTCTATATTCTTCTGATACATGTGTCCCTCTAAAGTAATATGTAGTTTTGAGTTTTAGGATGTCTATAAGTCAAATTTATCTAGTGCTAGCATATGGTTAGATGTCTTTGGAACACAGAAAAAAATACTATGGACCATGGAGTGGATATATACAAGGCTGTGAATGATCAAATAAGGCAGCATGTGTTTATAGAGTGTCTGTTTCACGAAGTGCAGATCAAAGCACCATCTTCTCCATTCCAAAAAGGTGTGAAGTAACTAATTGTGTTTTCTTATATGATAAAGATATTCCTTTGACACATTACTACACACCTATGTAATTCTGTTGGTTTGTACGTAATTTGCATGTAGTGGGACATACATTCCCCAGAAAAATTCACAGAATGTAGAAAACATTGGTGTGTCTTATGTCAAAGCTCTCTTCACATGTTATGTTCTAAAATGTGTGTGGAATATTTCATATTTTTTCCAAGAGAATAAATGTGTTTCTGTGCTTATTTGTTATACTTCTTTCCATAATTGCCATCCTGATAAAATCATTGAAAATGAGATATTTAACTCTGAAAATGCTAGGTTCACATGAAAACAAGGATACAGATAGGTTCATGACACACTTGTTCCACTTCACCGATTTTCAAAACCAGTCAGCTCATAATTTTTTAGGTAGTGGAAGTGTGTTATTTATCTCAAAGGAAGAGGGGTTTTGCTCATTTATTTTTCAAATATATGCTAAATACGTTTTAGCCATGAATAGGTTAAAGAACTTCGCCATCTTGAGCGCTTTCTGTGTTAAACAAATGGTGATTGTGGGAATTACTTCATTGCCTGCATTCAGTGGCCCTCCATGTGGGTAATCTGTTAGTTGTATACACTGACCAGGGAAAATTAATCTAATTGCATAAGTTGATCGATTAAGTTTTGTGACTTTTTAATTAGTGATCCATCCAGTCTGAGATTATTGTCAATAAGCTCAGAATTTTGTAGGCAGTCAAAATCAATGGTTGGGATTATGAATTTCATTTTATTTGGTGCTCAATATTCGTGAAAGAGAATGGCCTGGATAACCGATGTGTTGGCCATGCTCCGTTGTATGCCTTAATAATGTCTCCGTGTTTTAAAGTTTTCACTCTCACTTGTCTCGCGATGCCACAGACTCCTGCAAATCATGTTCCTGAGATGTTGCACAACATTCACAATGATTAAAATGTCTCAATTATGCTTGTCTTAAAAATAAAACCTTTAATTTTACTAGCACTGTCTACTGGTTTTGCAAAGTCATCATTCATGCAGTGTATACATATTGTTGGCTTGGAATAATTATTTGTATTTGTAGTTGTTCCTTCAGGATATTCCACCATACAGAAGTATTATGGATTACAAGAGGAAAATAACGTATTTGAAATTTGTAATTAATGTTACCTAATAAGAGCGGATCTCCTTTCACAACTCACATATTGAGCCATGAACAATAATGGGAATAGACTTAACTGAGGAAGCATTTCTTAAGAATACAGGGTACCTTTCGGGCTCAATACTATGTAAAAATCAACATGTGCTTCTTTCAAGTACTGTTTATAATGTATATGTTTTACAGATTTTTTGTTGTTATCAGTTAATGCAGCACACTTTCTTAACAAATTAGAAGTATTTTGACTGTTTTTGAAATTGCTTAGGCTTATTAAAAAAATTACAAAGAAACTGAAGCAATTGTTTTTCCAAAATGCTTCCTCAATTTGAGGTACCATTTAATCTAATGTTATAATTTGAAGGAGACCAAATTTTTAGCAGATATGCATGATGTGATGGTTGGGGTACTAGACCTATTTCATTTCACCTATTTTGTTTATTAGAAGGATAAAAAATATCACATCTTACAGTTTAATTTTTATAATTGTTTCCTAATAAAAATGTTATTTTTTCTATAATTTAGTTGATTCTACAATAACTCTTAGGTCTACTACATAAGTATGGACTATTGAAAGTTACAGAAAAAAATTAGAGCGATGCTTCATAAGCTTTAAGAAATATTTGTACCTGAATTCTGAAAAATACAACTTGCAGGAATTGCGAATGAAGATATGAGTCCAATTAAATTGTGCCTCAGACCATTCATGAGGCATAGTCTTCATCCTGCAGCATTTCTTCATCTTCATGCTTCCTCTTGGTATTCCTTTTAGCACTTCTTCATTCTTTCATAACTTGAGGAGCGAATCTTTCAGCTTCATGCACCTATTGCCTGTCACACAGAAGAAACTGATCTTCCATATTAGAGCCACATTTTATGCCTAAATTTCTCAGAACTTCCAACATTCCTATTACTCCATCAGTGAAACATATCACTGCATCTAGTACACCAACTTTTAATGCATTTAGTCCTACAAAACATTCTTGGGTAATCTTTCCCATATGCAATGGTTGAATCTTTCATTTGTATTCTGAGTGCCCCCATGAAGACATTTACTAAGCAAAACAGAGCCACTCAGGTCTCTAAAAATTGGTTTTATGTCATTCATAACAGGCTCAGGGAGAGAATGCTTACGATCGTATATTTGACCACTTTCTTTTGATTTTTGGTAACCACACCAAGAATCTGCTCCTTTAGGGTAAGGTTCGTGAGCAGGGTGGTCATCTGTGGAATACTTATGAAAGCAGGTGGCTCATACAGCTTTTCTCATTGCTGTAACATCATTCAGAGGTGGTGTTTGTCCAATGGCCAGTCCATAATAACTCCGAAGAAGGTCTGTTTCAGTTACTGTCAATCCATCTCGGCCAGACAGAGATTTTATTGAAAGCTCTAGAGTCTCCATCGCCAAGGTACTTTGTATATATAACATTATAAATGGGCACTGACAACTGAAATACTTTTAGAGCTCCATCACACTACATACCCATACTGTAATCATCATAATTCTTAGAACACTGATGTTCAATATTATCATGGCAGGTGTGGCAGTACTTAGATAAGCACTCAACATCAGCAACTTTTGCATTTTCCAGAGAAGTACCACTTACAACATCATTCAAGGAATGATGGCCTTGAAGTTGCCATGTCCCATCAAGTGCAACAGCAATGTCCTACATTCCGTAGATGCTTTAGACACAACCATCAAGGCACCTAAAAGTATTTTTATGCACTTGCTGGACCTACTGGGAGGAGAAGGAAGCTCCATCAAACCACAAAACGTTTGAGCAGCCTTTTTATCATTTTCCTTTTCCTATTGCACGCATTGCACACACGAACTTCAAATTCACATCATATGAATTGCACAAAATGTTTGAAGTCAGTTTTCAGGTAGATTTATCGCAGGATCTACACAAAACAACTAATTTTGACGCTAAACCCTTCCTACTACTTTGTTGTTCAGTTATTTCCAGACAGCCTACACCATCGCATTGTTTACATTTCGCCACTTCCTTTATCAAACAAGATAAGATGCCCACATCAACAACAACATATTCAATACAACCAGCTTCATTGTTAACACAAAAATTTGAATCACCAGGAGTTGTGCCACGTGGGAGTTTCTTCCCTGAAGAACTGATACATAGGTTACATTCAACAGTGTGGCTTGCTTTGTTTGTGAACTGGCTACCATGGAATTTCCTTTTATTGAATTTCTTGATGCATAGCATAGTTCGTATTTATTGCACACTAAAGGATATGTACTTCCACAAATATATGTAGCACTTGGGCAACAAACATTCAGTAACACGTGGACAAACAGCTTCAGCGAAACAAAAAGTAAATACTAGCAAAGATAATCATTTAGGGGCACTAGAAACATGCACTGTTACCAACAGTTGTAAACATCCACCCTCCTGTCATCGATGGAAACAAAAAGTTCACAGTTCTTTTCGAAATAACACTGGTTTCTGTAACAGAAATAAAGGGTGCGTGGCGGCATACATGACAGTAACTTTCAAATTTGCTGTACATAGGTCATTTCTCATTTGAAACCCTAAATCATAAAGACTATAGAAAGTAATAAAGTCATAAAGAATTTCGATTTTTCCACCATTTATAAGTACCCTGTATCCTTAAGGCTGATCCATAGGCAACAGTCTGTCAGTGCAAATGTCAGCATACATCGCATCTGTGGAGACAGATCATAGTGTGCTGACAGCAAATTTGTGCAGATATGAGATGTGTGCAAACCTGTTAGTTGGAGTTGGGGGTTTGAACGAAAATGCTCAAACCTGTGGGCGCAAATTGCATCTGCACAGACAAATAGCAGTGTGTCAACTGGAGATCGCTGCAAATATGGCGCGCGAAATGTGTTTAAGGCAGCTGTTCATTCAGTCTAGTATTTCTCGTCTTGCGTACATGATGGGATCTAAAATGATTGATATGCATCACTGTTTCAGGCAGTTCATAGTTGAATTTATTTTTATATATATATAGAAGTCACACCTGTTTGAGAAAAGTTATGACAGGATTGAGATAAGAAGGCTGTTGCTTACAGTTCTTTAACTGAGAAAACAAGAGCAGTTGACCCAATTACAAACAAAGAAATTGTAATTCTGAGAAAACATTGATGACTGAACCAAAATTATTAGTACTACTTGCTTTGCACTTAGAAATCTTTCTCATTACATTGACCTGAATAAGGGATTGATAGCAAATTTTCACTCAATACTGAATTGTACAATTCAGTAAGACAATGGATTCTTATGAAGAGATCAGAATGGAGTTTTATATTCTGGTGCAAAAATTTATTACAGATTTCTGCTCGAATTCAGTTGGCAAATTGAAAATTCTAATATACCCAAAAAGAAAGGAAAAGATAGCCAATTAGCCACTCCTACAATTTATTAGAATATATGGTGTTTAAAACATGCCTAAAATGTAAAAATATTATCTGTAACTTGTCACAACTGAAACATTACACACTTGAGATACTTCACTTGTCTTCATGAAATCCTTCTTCAGGACTGTTACCGATGCATAAAGAGCCTTTGTTTTGACCATTTAGATCGTTCTTTCTGCCTCACACACTTGACAAACGTTTTGAGGCTGGTTGTGAACACAGACTACAGGAGAATTTTCTGCCATGTCAGCTGGTGTCCTAAACTGAAATATTCTTCATGAGAGAGTATCTGCCTTCCACTGAAAAATGGTTTCCTAGAACGACAGATTGCCAGCCAGTAGAAGATTGAAACTTTCATGTAAATGCACAATATTCGCGGCGATTTATTGCATACAAGGGCATTAGCGCAGACATCTGTGCATAGAGATCACTGAGTGTGGACTGACCTTTGTTCACCACTATTAACTCTTTCCATAAGCTTTATTCTCCTCTGTAACAAGTATTATGTTATACCTTTATAAATTATTTCATCGACTTTCTGTCAGCGCAAATTGTCGCCTAGACTAACTAGAGCACTCTCTGGCACTAGCTCAATTGTTTGCAGTCGCCCACCTCCTGTCTTGCATAGACTGGCAGGAACACTCGCCTACACTTCGCAAATAGTAGCTGTTTGTGTGTGTCTGTTAGCGTCTTTGAGACTTCTGTACATGCGTGTTTATCATAACCCTCCTCATTTCACCTTGTGGATCGTCGTCATTGTCGTCGGAACCTCTCGCTACCTCCATCTCGCCGCCACGCGCCTGCCACCAACCTCACCGCAGCTGCCTTAATTTGTTGTCATCACCACTACATCAACCTGGCTGTCGCTTCTGTCACACTCATATACCCCTTATAAATCATCTAATAACTGTTCCCTGACCCTTATTGCACAATGGACACATCAACTACATCAGTCATATACACTACCCCATCCCCTGCTCCAACTGTCACGACATGGAGTAAGTCCTCCAGTCCACCATGCTATGTCCAGCCTCCCCTTCCCACAAAGTCGTCCTTATCTGCAATCACTTCCTTCCCTACCCAACCCTTTTCATAATCTCTTCCTCACATTCAGCTTACCTCTCACCAATCACTTTCCTTCTCAAACACCAGCAAGGATAACATGTCACTGTGCTACCCTGATAATGCCAGAAGCTGCAGTACTTGTCACCCAATCAAAGAGCTGCTGCACCAACTCAACCCATATGGAAGGACCTGCATCACAACATATTCCATATCCCTAATTCCCCAACCCTCACTACATGCCACCATCTGAAAAAAAAACCACAGAAGTGCCCTCACATAGACTCCATTAGCAACACTGTTTCCAAAAAACCTCAAACCAATCTTGATCCCACAAAATATATGGCCACTGATTCCTCCCCTGTGTCTTCTTCCCCAGCTGTTCACTCCTGCATCCTAATCCACACTGACCCTAAATTCCTAAAGGGAAAATTAATCACTCTTGGAATCAGAAAGTATCTCCCACACCTTCCCTTTGCCTAAGTTATACCTCTCAATGATTCAGTACTTCTTGAATCCACAAATCTCAAATTCCACACTCATCTCCTCTTCACTATCCCATACATCACTTTTGGCCTTCATGCTTCCCTCACTCCTTTCAGTACCACCACTGAATTAAACAACCCAAGTCTCCTCGCTATCCCCCACCTTCACTGCTGTGATAATCAAGGTTGATCCTGAGGTCACAAAAGAGTTGATGGTTTCCATACTGAACCCCCATCCCGCATTAGAAATGTGCACTTCAGGTCCCACCTTCCATATGCGTGTCTTCACTGTGTCTCCTTCCGCCATCGACCACCTCCTTACAGAGGGAGCCCTGATTTACACCTGCTATCACAAAATCGAACACTTCAAAGGCCTTCCCAGTCCTAACAGTGCCAGAAGTGCATCCTTTATAATGACCACCTTACTCCTGATTGTAAACATCCACCCTCCTGTCATCACTGTAAAGCTTTCCATTTATTCAAACAACTGCCCAGCTCCCATTCTCAAAGATATCATCAGATTCCCCACCATTGTCCTCCAGAATATGCACCTCTTCCAGAGACCACACACACTCCAACAAATTTCCTTGGCACTTGCTCTATATTTCACCTCAGTACCCAAGCCACCTACTCCCAAAACCAAGTCCACTTCATTTTCACCTATCTCGACAGGCTCATTTAAACCCTCGCCCATGCAACCCTCTCCCTACAATCTCATCATGGCACAGCAGCAATATAGTATCCTGCACCACAACATCCACTCCCTGCCCAGTTGCTAGCCCCTCTTCATACAGAACCTGTCCCAAAACTATTTTGATACCTTCATCCTCAATTAAACACTGTCATACCATCAGAATCCCTCCCTACATCCCCCACTGTAAGATAATCTCCTTCCTCTGGCCAGATATGGAGTTGCCATCGCCCACCACAAGAATATTCCTGCTCAGCCGTAACCCTTATACAATACTCCCACCAAACACCTTATCCTTACCTGCTTCTTCAAAACCCTAAATATTACATGTGCTACCATGTGCATCTGACCTAACAATCCCATTCCCTACGACTTCCTCATCCACATCTATCATACCTTTTCAACATATATTACTGCCAATGACCTCAACTTCTGTACTAGATCCCATGCAGAACTTTAACAGTAGTGTCAGTTTACAGACTCACTCCAAGGTGACATTGTCCCCATCCCACAACACATCCATCCTGAAAACAGCAGCACTCCAGATACCATCCTGGCATCTCCCATTGTCCTTGGATGCTGCACTGCAGAAGTCCTCAATCAAATTAGAAATGACCACCTATCAGTTCTCGTCACCATCTCCTACACACTAGCTCATCCCTATGACAAGGCCTTCCTGCAGCAGACTTTGTCAGATGCTATATCTGCCCACATCCCTACCAAGGTCATATATCCTTTTCACCCCAGTGTCTCCCCACAAACCCTATTCCTTCTCCAAGAATCCTGCCACTAATATCGCTCTTTGCTACAGACTAATGACAGAGATACATTCACAGTCCACCCATGTATTCAAAGACACATGAGGAACTTAATAAATTCAAGAAAACATCTGGACTAGAGCCAGACATGCACCAGACTCGACGCTAAACTGCCCATTACCTTTCCAATTACTTTAAAGCTTTCCACTGACTCAGTGGCAGTCATTCCGCCCCTCACTACCTGATCCTTGACAACAAACATCCCCTACCTGACAACCTCAGCAAAGCTGACCACTTTGCATCCTATCTCTGTCACATCTTCTGAATTCTGAATGACTCCCATTTTGATTACTCCTTCTCTTTACAATCTATGAATGCACAAATACCACTGCCCCACCCCTGACTTCCTGCTTCCACTATTTGAATAACATACCACAAATTTAAGTAAGTACACCAATTACAGCACATAACTCACAAAAAAGCAGCACTCACCCTAGTCATGACCACATTACCTATAAACACCTCAAAGAACTCTCAGTCTTCTTTCTAGTCACCCTCACAACCCTTTATACCACTACCCTATTCACAGGTTACTCACCTGAACCGTGGAAAACCTCCAAAATCCTACTTTTTCTCAAACTGCCAAACCCCACGACTGATACTCCTCCTATCATCCCATCTGTCACATCTCATTGTTTAGCAAGGTCTTCATATCCATCATCACCCAATGGATCCATCAACACCTGAACCAGCACCACCTCCTTCCTGCCAACCAGTGTGGCTTCCAGCCCAACTTCTCCTCTAATGACCACCTTATGTGCCTCACCCATGTGCTATCCCACCATCACAACACCTGTAAATCCGCTATTTTTCCTCCCTCGTTCTAGAAAAAGCCTGTAACCATGTGTGGCGTTCTGATCTCACTTTCAAGCTCCATATTTACGCAATTCCAATTCACTGTGTCTGACTTATTGTATCTTTCCTGTGTAGTCGTCCATCCTTTGTCACTATTAACAATACCAAATCCTGTACCTTCCATCGAATTGCAGGTGTGTCCGAAGACGCAGTCCTCTCCCCTCTCCTTTATCTCCTTTACGCTACCAATATGCCAAAACCACTACCACCAGTGCACCTCCTTCGGTATGCTGATGACATGACTTTCCTCGGCCCCTGTCCTATATTCCATAAATCCCAACAATCCAAATTCATCTCAGTCAGTTTAACTCTTAGTGTAAGCAATGGTTCTTCACGATCAAGACCTCAAAAACCCAAGCAAAAATTATAGTACAAACTACCCCCACCTTCCATCTACGTGACTTCTACCTTATCATTTGTGACCATCCTGTCCAAGTAACTAGCATACTAAAATACCTTGGACTAACCATCGACTGGCAGCTAACATGGAACCCTCACTTATTACCCATCCAACAGAAAGCCCACAATAGTCTAAAACTACTAACCAGACGAACATGGAGTTTGAACCACTCCACTGTCCTCCACAAAAACCTGGATGCAGCCCATCCTCTCCCATGTAAATGTAGCATGGATATCATCCCCACCTAAGTGCTGTAAGTCCCTTCAGATCCTTGAATTCCATGCACTCCACCTCACTTACCACCTCCATTTACTTTCCCCCTTTGGATCCTTTATCGTCTCATAAACTTCCCACCTCTCCTCATTCACATTGTATACCTTCACACAACCTACATCATCCATAAACTTGACTCCACTAATCCTGTTGTATCTCCTCTAACATTGACACATTCTACTAACGCTACACCTGCACACTCTCTATATCCTCTCCCAACGAACTTCCAGTTCCCAGACCATGAAATCCATTTGGAAAATTACCTGTTCTGCCAACAATACATCCACCCCACCCATTTCACCTCATCGGGGCTCCTTTGTCCTTCCCTCCCCCTATTTCGGTACCACTTGTCCCTTTCACCAATTCATTCCCTGCTCCCCTTTTCCCCCATCAAATTATGGCCTTATCGATACCCCCAACTACTCCTCTCTTTTTGTCTTCCCGTACTGAACTGTCGAGGAAAAATGTCATAAAGAAAAAATTTAATCAAACGTTTGAGCACATATTTTGACTGCCTAAGTCTAGAGCTGAAGCGATGGTGGGTATGTGTGTCATCCATCCTTATACCGCCACCCTCCTCAGTGCCAAACCTTCTCCCCGTCAACACCAGACAACCTGTCCCAGGGGCAGGTCCCTCCAACTGTAGTGACAGTAAAGTGCTTCTTTTAAAAATCAGTGTTTTATGACATGGTTTAAATTTTTTACCTGTCCTCTTAGTGTTATTCCTTTTACCGTTTTATTATTACTGTTTTAAATTCAAAAGAAAGAAATTCGTGCTTTCTATACATAAAAAGTCCATTAATTTTACTTTTAAAAATTTTTTATTCCCTTGTATACAGTGCACACTAATTTTAGTGTTTGTTTCGTCTCAGTTTATATTTGGCCTTTGGGTGAAGAGTGTGTTGAATGTACCACTGTTAGCCCAACCGCCCGCCGATATGGGCGAGAGCGGATGAAATAACGATAAAGAAAAACAAAAATTATCAGGCTGCCACTATAATCAATATTCCAAAGAGTTGTATAGTCACAGATTGTCGATAGCCGATTCGAGCTTCGACTGAGTCGTGTGTCGATTTGCAACAGTACAGCATGTGTTGTGAAGATGTCATGTCAAGTCATGCATTTGGGATTAGTGTTTACAACGGCGGTTATCAAGAGCCGTCAAATGGCATTGCATAAAGTGTTTGTGTACGGCACTCTTAAGAAAGGTGAACCGAATCATTTTTACTTTACAAATAAAGCTAATGGATATGCGAAATTTATCTCGGCTGCAGAAACAGTAAAACGCTATCCGTTAATCATCGATACGCAATATAACATTCCGTTCCTCATTCATAAGGAAGGGGTAGGACACGTAAGTAAAATTGTACTTCTTCCACGCAACATGTATTTCAGCGCGGTGATTTTTAGTGCACCTGTGGCAGTCAAAGTGCCTTACTGTTTTATGTTTTGTGAGAAAAAGTAAATGTAGCAGTTTCCACCGGTAAGCGCAATATACTAAATTACATTTGTAGTGTCATTTTTAAAATTTTTGACGTACTGTCTGCTTCGTTAACTGTAACAAAGGTGGAAACTGAGTATAGGAAACTTCACTAACTGGGATGGCAATGTCATGTAAGTCCCATTGTTAATGAAAATTTGTGGATAGTAAATGCACTACCGGTAATCGTCACACACACACACACACACACACACACACACACACACCATCCATTTAGCTCTAGACGTCATCAGTCGAAATATGCGCCCAAACGTTTAATTTTTCCTCGTTGGTTCATTACATGAAGTTATTTCTTACATTCCTCCTCACACCATTCCTATTAATCATTTCACATCCATACACGTACTGTACTCCAAACATGCCTTTCCCTTAACTCCTGCTGTCGAGGTTCATAGTCTGTGGTGAGCATTCTTCGTCTGTTGTTGACGCTGTATTGTACTTTAAAGTGTCGTCGTTGGTTTACTGTAGAAAGGTACGGGATGACAAACAAATTCTTTGTGTGGTGTGATGAATGGCAACATTTCTCTAAATGTAGAAAAATGCACATGAGCTGGAAAAATAAACCTGTCATGTACGAATACAGTATTAGTGGTGTGCTGCTTGGCACAGGTTGGTTAAATGTCTAAGCATGTCCATAAATTTAGACAACATAGTCTGTGGAGATCAGCAACCTGATGCTATATTTAAATTAAAATTGTGAAGATCGCGATCTCGACTGTACATTTCAACTTATGTAAGCATGTTGTTGCAAAGCGATATGAAATGGAACGAGCTCTTGATGACAGTAGTAGGAAGGCGAAATGTCGACTTTGATATATTGGGCGAATGCTAGCAAAGTGTGGCTCATCTATGAAGGCGATCGTGTACAGAACACCTGTGCAACCAATTCTTGAGTAGTGCTAGAGCGTTGGAATCACCTACCAAGTTAGGTTAAAGGAAGAAATCAAAGCAATTCAGAGGTGTGCGAATATTACACAAATGGGAATCGTGAGAGGGAAGACTTTTCTATGTGCAAAATACTTTTGAGAAAATTTAGAGAATCGGCATTTCGTTGCCGACTGCAGAACGCCTATACTGCGACCAACGTACGTCTTGTACTGCGAGGATGATACAGGAGAAATTAGGACTCATACGGAAGGTTGCAGGCAGTCGTTTTTTTTCCTCATTCAAATTGCCGATGGTACAGGAAAGGGAATGATTAGCGGTGGTATAGGGTACACTTCGCCATGCATCATATGGTGGCTTGCAGAAGGATTGCGGAAGTGTCCGATTCCTCCCGTCTGCTTTGACCAATGACTTCATCAATATGGCGGAAATTGCTTTTCAAAGAGTGTCCAATATGGCGCCTATGATGTCACTACATACACACGGAAAAAAGCACGATAATACGTATAAATAAGACAATGACATATTCCTCTAAAATTTCAATCAAACCAACGTTACAACCGCGGGAAATTGGGGGTTTTAGGGAGGGGACAAGCTAAATATAACAGTAAAAGAAAACACCACGATCCCGAAACACACAAAATGACGAGGAGGAAAAAAAAGTTAAAAAATCTGCAGGAATCGAACACTTCCCTTGACCCCGGTTGACAAGGCGAGAGACGTACCTTTAGGCAGAGTACTGGGTGTTAACTGCTGTCCTTTTAATAGGAACACATTGTGCTACGTCTTGCTTGCATCTTCCTTCTATATCTGTTCATACAAAAAAGAGGGAGGGGGGGGGGGGTAGTAATCCACGGACTTGTAGACCCATATGTCACACTAATTGTAGGATTTTGGAACATATACGGTGTTCCAACATTATGAAAAAGCTCAAAGAAATGATCTGTTGGCAACCAACCAGCATCGATTGAGTAAATATTTTGTTTGTGAAATCCAATGTGTTTTTTTTCTTATTATTATTTGTGCGAAATTGAGTGCTAACTAATGAGAATCTCAAGTTGATTCGATATTTTTAGATTTTCGGAAGGCTTTTGACACCGTTCCTCACAAGTGACATCTAAACAAGTTTTGTGCCCATGGACTATCTTATCTGTTGGGCTACTGGATCTGTGATTTCCTGTCAGAAGCCAACAGTTTATAGTAACTGATGGTGAGTCATTTAGCAAAACTGAAGTAATATCTGGCATGCCCAAAAAACATGTTCTAGGCCCTGTACTACTCTTAATCTATATAAATGATTTAGGAGACAATCTGTGCTGTCCTTTTAGATAGTTTGCAGATGATGCTATTTACTTTCAAGGAAAGACATGACAAGGTTAGAACAAACTGTGAAATAATTTAGACAAGATATCTGTAACGTGTGAAAAGTTGCACGTGACCCTAGCATTAAAATGTGTAAGGTCTTCCACTAGAGAAATAAAAAATTGTTAAATTTCAGTTACATAATAAATTGCACAAGTTTAATGGTTGTGGTTCAGCTAACTACTCTGGGATTATAATTATGGAAAACTTAAATTGGAACCATTCTCTGAATGCCAAAATGTTTTGATAACTCCCACTTTCATGGAGAGAAATCATTGTAAAAAAAAAAAGGGGGGAATCAGAGGTTGCGTGGAAAGATTTCGTTGATTTCCTCCTGTGCTGTTTGATACTGGAACAGTTGAGAAATAGTGAGACAGTGGTTCTCTTAACTGTCTGCTGTATACTTATGTGAATTGTAGATCTATTGTGTAGATGTACAACAAATGTCAGTAGTGACAGTGAGCAGTGCTGTATTGTGCTATTCTTGTTTCTGGATTTTTGTTCCATTCCATTGTGGTGTAAACTGTCTTCTTCAGATAAAGACCATATATTACCCTTTTATTCCTGTAGTCAATGTCACATTGCGTGAGAATCAAAAACATTTTATTCCATCCCACATTAGTTTTTTCTACTTTCATTTGTGCCCGTAGGTAGTGTTGGAAATTTCACTTCCTGAAAGCAAGTACACAACAATCTAGTAATGTTCCATTTGTTGCAAGTGCATTTTCCCTCTGATACAACTAATGATTCATTTGAAGGTTAATTGTTTTAGTGAACCTAAGAAATTTGCCTTTTTTAATTGAGTCGTTTAAATATATTATGACTAGGTAGAAGAGATGGTGCAGTGCCATTGTGCAATTTTTTTAATGGGGCCATAGTGCTATCCATGGAATCTTTGTTTTAGTGACAGTTACCTGTAGAGTGCAATCCAACATCTGCATCTGGATTGGAAGGTGACAAATTTGGTAGCAAGTTGAACCCAATGAATGTGAATTTGAAGTAAAGTTTGTCATAAAACACTGATCTTGGCATAGCCCAATATCTACATACACACTATATTTAACATACTTCATATTACAAAATATAAAACTGCAAGGTGAATTCAGAAAAAAACTACTAGATAATAGACAAATAGAAAAAGTGTAAGTCTATTGGCACATTACATACCTATATCATGCATGCATGTTGGCAGTCTCATACCATGAAGATTGTGCCTACCTTAAAATGTTCTGCCATAGATGGCGATCTTGTGCATTTTGGATACTGTTCTCATGGACACCCAGTTGCTGAAATCCTTTCTACAATTCATCCTCCCATTGCTTGCTTGGTCTTCTACTTAGAAAGGTACTGTTAGATTTTGCAATAAGCACAGCTTCAACCTTCTAGCAATGTGCCCTGCCAGATCAAAAAGTTCTCTTCACCTTTTTTGTGGTGCTTAAGGTTTGACCAATGTAATGGCACTGGTACTATCACTGCACTATAGGCTTTAGGTTTCATCTAATTGACAGATTTTTTTATTTTATCTGCTTCAGGCTGAAATCAGTTTCATGCCCATTGACATAATGTTGATTAATTTCTTGTTTTAAGTTGTGACTGCTTAACCAGGTGCCGAGGTGGTACTGACGTATTTAAAAATTTTTCACTGTGGCTATGTTCCACATTACTACATGTAATGGGGTGTTATGCAGGGCTTCTCTGAATACTTCTATCATTTGCCTTCTCTCTGTTAACATAAAGTCCAATTTTACCACCGTTCTTCTCTAAGCCACTTACATTTTCCGTCATTTCTTTCTGTGACTCTTCCTTAACTCTTCCATGGCTGCCATGTTCTCTGCATGTCCTAATTATGTTCTTCTGCTTCAACCCTTTGCCTTTTCTTTTCTTTTTATAAATTACATTTTCTAGGACCAAATTAAAAAGCAATGGTGAGGTGACATCGCCTTGTATCACACCTATTCTGATGCTGAATAACTGGAACAACTCCCCCTGGCATTTCACCTCGGCTTTTGTGTGTGCTGTACACAGTGTCTCAGTATTAACTTCCTAGGTATGCTAAGCTCCCATAGGATGTTGTGCATACTTTCTGTGTAAAACATCATAATCCTTTGAGAAATCTGTAAATGTTACTAGAAACAAATTTTTGAATTCCAAGCATTTCTCCCAGATTTGACTCGTGGTGAAAATTGGATCAGTAATTCATATTTCTGTCTGAAAGTTTACCTGGTACTCTCCAACAATATCTTCAGCAAATGGCTTTGGCTTTTCATGAATTATTAACTACAGCACTTTGTGTGGTGCACTTGGCAGAGATGTACCTTGGTAGTTAAATTTCCTGTTACTGTTCTTTTAGTGCATTGGATAATGGTAGCCAACTTCCACTCTTTTGTGGAATCTCTTCCTTTCTCCATACTTAAGAGATTGTATATCTCTTTCTGAAGTGTTTCACCTCCTGGCTTAGACATCTCTCCTGTTATCCTATCTCCTCTAGGGCCCCTTATTGCTCTTCAATTTGCTAATTGCGCTTTGTACATCCTGTTGAGTCACTTAAATTTGTTCTTGCTCTACATCCTCCGTAATTCTTCCTTCTGGCAAGACATCAGGATCTTCAACATTCAGCAATTCCTCAAAATGTTCCCTGCTCCTGTCCAGAAGTATTTCGTTGTCTGTTAGCATATTTCCATCCTTATTAACTGACAGTTCATTCCTTTGACTGCTCCTCACAGGTTTAATCATTTGGAATATTTTCCTGCAGCACATATTGTATTTGGCCTCTGTCAGTCATGTTGCTCAAGGATTTTTTCGCTGTCGACGGAACCCTGCTTCTTTCTTTTTAATTCTCTTCACTGCTTACTGTTTTTCCGCATAATTTGTATCCAGCATGTGTGTTTCCCTTCCTCTCTGCCAGGCATTCACAGCTTAATTATGTCACTGAAGCGTGACTTTTGGTGTTCCATTGATCATCAACACTTACTTCATAATTAGGATTTGACATGTTAGTTATGCACTCTGATATTATACTGGTGACACAACTCTGGGTCCTTAAGCTTCTTAACATCAAACTGTCTCCTGACAAAGTTCTTGCTCCTTTTTAGCACAACTGTAGTTGTTATTTACTGATTACTAGTTAACTGTCTGTCTCTGCATCAGCCCCTCTGTAAGATCTAATATCTGTCATCATTTGTACCTCATATCTGTAAGCATTTGATCTATTTGATTGGTACTATCACCATCTGGGGAAGTCCCTTTCTGGATCCATTTGTAGGGAAGGTCATGACGCTCACCACAAGGTTTGAGCTCAATGTAAAATTGGTTTGACACAGTTTGTTTTTTCCTGACTGTTAACCTAATTATGTCTTTCTCTTCCAATTTGACACTGAATTCTCCCAAAATGATGTGAATATTTGTGGTGCCAATGCTTTCCACTGTTTTTCTAGTTCTTCAAAAAATTTACTTTTCTCTGCATTTCTTGAGTCTGTTTTTGCATATGCTTCAACAAGTGTTACAGCTCCCTACTTACGGCTTACAGTGAGATATATTTTCTTGTTTTTTGTACTGAAGCCCCTCAGTTGCCATACCAACAGTCACTCACCACAAATCCTGTTCCATATTCATGCCTTACATTCTCTTCACAGCCTCATAAAAGATAACTAATTTATTATTGAGTAAAATCTCATCCTCACACTGTTCAATAGTTTCCTCCAATGCATTGACATCAACTTTATATTCCTCCAGCTCTGGCACTAAAAGTTTGGCAGCTCGTGGTCTGTATAGACTTCTGACATTCGATGTGCTGATTTGTAAACCAATGTGTTTAGCCATTTCTGTGTTCCAGGGTTCCATCCTATTCCAAGGTACACTTATAAGGTTTTTGATAATGATAAATATCATCTGGCTGCATTGTGGACAGTACCATACAGTTGTAGAGAGGGGGGAGGGGGGGGGAGATTCGAGGGGAGGTTGAGGGGCTATGTAACTCTTATCCAGAATTGTGATAAAAATTACAGCATGTATCAACAGCTGGTTACAAGTACCCAGCGAAAAAGCAGCAAACCGACCATTTCTCAGCAGTGCATTGTAAGAATTGTCAAATTCTGACATGAATATGACCACAGACTGCTCAGAGTTGCTTTTTTTCTCCCCAAATTGCTTACATGTCTTTAGCCCTTTTCGTACCAACCTCATTTAAAGTCTCTCTCACTCCTTGTATGTCTCTTCTTTTGAATGTCTGTGTTGCATATCCTCCACCACTTGATTTTTCCATTCTACACCAGGTCTTCCTCATTTTTTTTTTTTTGAGGTTGCTAATATAGTACTTGTTTCAGCCATCATCCTTCCTCTGTTCTCATCACATGCCCATAGTATTTTAAATGCCATTTTTCCCACCTCTTCACTGATGTATATGGAAGTTTTCATTTGCCTCATAATTTCCTTGAGATCTTCTGTCATATTGAAACTCTAAGACTTCTTCTCAAAAAATTTGTTTACGTAGTTTCCATCTTCATTTCCGAGGATTCTACTCCTTACAAACAAGTGCTTCATATGAGTGTGACAGAGCATGCTGCCGTGTTTCCTGTTCGTGACTGCGTATAGACCATAGAGGTGGACCCACGTGCCATATAGGAATCAGACTTTGTAGTTACATGACATACCACCTTGTAGCAGTGTTTCGTTCTGACGGGCAGCGAATGTGGGGTACAAAGTTCAGAGCATTTTTGCTTTAATGTTTCATAACATTTTCAGCTGAAGATGTAGCCATTAGTGTCACAATACCAGTTGTGATAAAAAAAAAAGACTAAACACAGCTGTAGCAATTTATTTATACCAAAAATAATGAATCACAGCTGTGGTTGCCCTACCTATGAGAATGTCTGCAGGTTCGTTATGTTGATTCATGTAACCCCCTTTTTTTTCTAAATTCTGTCTGACAAAAGGATGACATTTACCTTATTTATTGCTTGTTATTTAGGAATAAAGGAAATGACTCACCGAGAGGCAGAAGAGCTGCGTTGTCAGTACGTACACAAACAAAAGTTCCAGATCTTTGCTAGCTTTTGGAATGAATTTCATTTTGCAAGCTTGTAGGTAAAACACACACACACACACACACACACACACACACACACACACACACACACACACACACACACACAGACAGTCTCTACATTGTGCTCAGTGGACTGCCAGCTCTTATGTGGCCCATGGTGAATTTACTGCAGTGATGTGTGGGTGCAGGGTGGGGTGGGGTGAGGGATGGAGGGAGGCAGGGAGGGGGTTGGGGGAATCGTCTAGCAGCTCGGGGGTGAGCTGGGAGCTGTCTGAAGGCTAGCAGTTTACAGTCAAACTATAAAACAAGGAAGTTAAAATGCACACAGTAGAAGGTATAAAAGGGTAGCCCAAATATAAAAGCTGGGAGAAACAGAGGGCTAAAAGAGTGGTCTTTTCATAGGGGAGTGGTCGTGGGTCCCATCTGAGAGGAGAAGATTGACGTCTAGGAAGGTGGCACGATGGCTGGAGGAGGACCAGGTGAAGTTGATGGGAGAGAAGGTGTTGAGGTTGAGGAGGAATGAGGATAATGTTTCCTGGCCTTGGGTCCAGATTATAAAGATGTCATTAATAAACCTGAACCAGACCAGGGGTTTCGGGAAGCTGGGGCTGTTTCTTCTAGGTGGCCCATGAAGAGGTTGGCAGAGGAGGATGCCATGCCGGTGCCCATGGCTGTGCCACAAATTTGTTCGTATACCTTCCCTTCAACGATGAAGTGGTTATCGGTTAGGATGTAGTTAGTTGGTTGTGTGCTTTTCATTGGTATGACAACCAACGAGCTGTCAACTAGAATGAATGTCCAACACCAAACTGTTGCCAAAAACAAGGTAGACCACCCAGTTGCACAAAATGCAGCAGAGCACAGCATGCAAGATTTCAATGGGTGCTTCGTAACCCAAGCTATCTGGATCCTCCCCACCACCGCCAGCTTTTCTGAGCTATGCACATGGCAGCTATCCAGCCGGCCGCGGTGGTCTAGTGGTTCTAGGCGCGCAGTCCGGAACCGCAGGACTGCTACGGTCGCAGGTTCGAATCCTGCCTCGGGCATGGATGTGTGTGAAGAAAGCCAGCTGGGCTGCTTTCACAAGCACCTTCAACAGTTTTACTCCTCCTTCTGTTGTCTGGGGTGGCCTGCGCCGGCTATCTGGCACTAAGGTCCACTCACCAGTTTCTGGCTTGACGGTCGCGAGTGACGTCCTTGTGGCCCCTGAGGATGTCTCCAATGCCTTCGGCCGCTTTTTCGCCGAGGTTTCGAGCTCCGCTCATTACCACCCTGCCTTCCTCCCGCGCAAACAGGCAGAGGAGGCTAGGCCACTTAACTTCCGCTCCTCGAATCGTGAAAGTTATAATGCCCCATTCACCATGCGGGAACTCGAAAACGCACTTGGCCGATCACGGTCCTCCGCTCCAGGGCCTGATTCTATTCATATTCAGATGCTGAAGAACCTTTCTCCTGCGGGTAAAGGTTTTCTTCTTCGTACTTATAATCGCATCTGGATTGAGGGACATGTTCCCGCATGCTGGCGCGAGTCTATTGTTGTCCCGATTCCTAAGCCGGGGAAGGACAAGCACTTGCCTTCCAGTTATCGACCCATCTCGCTTACCAGCTGTGTCTGTAAAGTGATGGAGCGAATGGTTAACTCTCGATTGGTTTGGCTGCTCGAGTCTCGACGCCTACTTACCAATGTACAATGTGGATTTCGTAGGCGCCGCTCTGCTGTTGACCATCTGGTTACCTTGTCGACCTTCATTATGAATAACTTCTTGCGGAAGTGCCCGACCGCGGCTGTGTTCTTTGATTTGGAGAAGGCTTATGATAACTGTTGGAGGGCGGGCATTCTCCGCACCATGCATACATGGGGCGTTCGCGGTCGCCTCCCTCCTTTTATTCGTTCTTTTTTAATGGATCGACGGTTCAGGGTACATGTGGGTTTTGTCCTGTTGCACCTTTCGCCAGGAGAATGGGGTGCCACAGGGCTCAGTTTTGAGCGTCACTCTCTTCGCCATCGCGATCAATCCAATAATGGATTGCCTCCCAGCTGATGTATCAAGCTCCCTTTTCGTGGACGATTTTACCATCTATTGCAGCGCGCAGTGTACACGTGTCCTGGAGCACTGTCTTCAGCGTTCCCTTGACTGTCTTTACTCCTGGAGTGTCGCCAATGGCTTCCGTTTTTCTGCCGAGAAGACGGTCTGTATTAACTTCTGGCGCTACAAAGAGTTTCTCCCACCGTCCTTACGACTCGGTCCCGTTGCTCTCCCAATCGTGGAGACAACAAAATTTTTAGGTCTTACATTTGACAGGAAACTTAGCTGGTCTCCACATGTCATATTTGGCTGCCCGTTGTACCCGTTCTTTAAATGTCCTCCGTTTTCTCAGTGGTATGTCGTGGGGAGCAGATCGAACCGTCCTGCTTTGTCTATATCGGTCGATCGTCCGCTCCAAGCTGGATTATGGGAGCTTCGTACTCTCCTCTGCACGGCCATCCATCTTACGCCGCCTCAACTCCATACAACATCGGGGTTTACGACTTGCGATTGGAGCATTTTATACTAGTCCCGTAGAGTGTCTTCACGCTGACGCTGGCGAACTGCCACTCACCTACCGGCGCGATATACTGCTTTGTCAGTATGCCTGCCGGCTACTGTCAATGCCCGACCACCCGTCTTATCGCTACTTTTTTGACGACTCTCTTGACCGTCAATACGGGTTGTATGTCTCTGCCCTGCTACCCCCTGGAGTTCGCTTTCGTCGCCTCCTTCACCACCTTAATTTTTCACTCCCTGCAACCTTTCGAGTGGGCGAGAGCCACACGCCACCTTGGCTCCAGGCTCAGGTCCGCGTTCACCTTGACCTCAGCTCGCTCCCAAAAGAGGTTACCCCCAGTTCAGTCTACCACTCCCGTTTTGTTGAACTTCGTTCAAAGTTCATCAATAGGACCTTCATTTATACAGATGGCTCAAAGACCAATGACGGGGTCGGGTGTTCCTTTATTGTCGGGGCACAAAGTTTCAAATACCGTCTCCATGGCCATTGTTCGGTCTTCACAGCTGAGCTCTTTGCCCTCTACCAGGCTGTTCTTTACATCTGCCGCCACCGACATTCTGCTTATGTCATCTGCTCCGATTCCCTGAGCGCCATCCAGAGCCTCGGTGATCCGTATCCGGTTCACCCTTTCGTGCACCGGATCCAACGCTCTCTTCAGCAGCTGGTGGACGTCGGTTCTCCGGTTAGCTTTATGTGGGTCCCTGGCCATGTCGGTATCCCTGGGAACGAAGCTGCAGATGCCGCGGCCAAGGCTGCGGTCCTCCAACCTCGGACAGCTTCTTGTTGTGTCCCTTCCTCGGATTGTAGCAGGGTAATTTGTCGGCGCATTTTATCGCTGTGGCATGCTGATTGGGCTGCACTTACTGACAACAAGCTTCGGGCCTTTAAACCTCTTCCCACGGCTTGGACGTCCTCCTCCCGCCCTTCTCGGCGGGAGGAGGTCGTTTTGGCCCGGTTACGCATCGGACACTGCCGGTTCAGCCATCGCCATCTGCTGACGGCTGCGCCGGTGCCGTTCTGCCCATGTGGGCAATTGCTGACGGTCCGCCACATTTTAATTTCCTGTACAGATTTCAACACACTGCGTCTGGGTCTTAACCTGCCATGTACTTTAGAAGCTATTTTAGCCGATGACCCACGAGCAGCTGCTCGTGTCCTTCGTTTTATCAATTTGACACACCTCTCTAAGGACATTTGATTATGCTGTTTTTTAATCCTCTGCCTATCAGTCTGTCTTTTATCGTGTTTTCCCGTTTAGTTGTTGTTTTAAACTTGTGCCTCGCGGTGCATTCTTAACGTAGTAAGGGCGCTAATGACCATTGAAGTTGTGCGCCCTAAAACCACAAAAAAAAAAAAAAAAAAAAAAATTGGCAGCTATCCCTACAGCACATCCTTCGTTCCCCCCCTCCCCCCCCCCCCACGCACATGCGCGCACACACACACACACACATACCATCCCATGCACCAGTACTCCCAACCAATCTGTGTCAGCTGGTGGGGTGCTGCTGTCTCACACCCTAGTCTATAAAATCACATGCTAGCAGTTACGTGCGTGATGCCGTCGCGTCATCTGCGATAGCAAGAAGACAAGCTGGGACTTCTTTACTAGCTTATTTAACACCTTCACTCCATCCTCGGAAGTTTGGAGTCAGATTCGATGGTTATCTGGCGCGCCCAGTTTCTAACTGGTCTCTGGGCTCACTGTCGTGCATGATACGTTAGTGGACCCCCTCGCAATTTCCAACTGATTGGGCCAACACTTTGCTGAGTTTTCAAGCTCTTCAAATTACCCGCCAGCTTTTTTCCCAAGGAAACTTGCAGCGGAAGTGCGACCTCTTGCTTTCTCCTCTCAAAATCGCGAAAGCAAAACACTGTGTTCTCCATGTGGGACTCCAACACGCACTCTCTTCTTCTCGCTCTTCTGCCCCAAGACCAGATGGTGCCCACATCCAAATGTTGGTGCATTTATCATACCATAGTCTGCGCTACCGCCTTCACCTTTATAATCGAATTTGGACCGACAGTACTTTTCCCAGAAGATGGTGGGAAGCTATCATTGTCCCTGTTCCCAAACCTGGAAAGGACGAACATCTCCCCTCTAGCTGTCACCCCATTTCTCTCACGAGTAGTGTCTGTAAGGTTTTGGAGCATATGGTGAATTGCCGTTTAGCCTGGTGGCTGGAGTCCCGATGTCTTTTCACACCTGCCCAGTGTGGTTTCTGAAAGCATCGTCCTGCAGTTGACCATGTTGTTGTTCTGTCCACTTATATCATGAACAATTTTCTCAGGAAACACCAAACAGTAGCAATATTTTTTAATCTGGAAAGAGCATACGATACCTGTTGGAAGACAGGCATTCTCCGCACACTGTTCTCTTGGGGCTTTCAAGGCGGGCTGCCCCTTTTTCTTCGCGAATTTATGGCAGAGTGCACATTTAAAGTGCGGGTGAACACTACTTTCTCCCAAGACAACGGGGTACCCCAGGGCTCTGTGCTCAGTGTTTTACTGTTTGCCATTGCCATAAATCCAATTACGGATTGTCTCTTTCCTGATGTCTTGGGCTCCCTCTTTGTGGACGATTTTGCGATCTACTACAGCTCTCAATGGACCAGCCTTCTTGAACGATGTCTTACAGGATGTCTCGATCGCCTCCACTCTTGGAGCATCGAAACCGGCTTCTGCTTTTCTCCCAGTAAGACCATGTGTGTCTGTTTTTGGCATCGTACAGAGTTTCTTCTGCCTTCCTTAAATCTAGGCCCTGTCAATCTTCCATTTGCGGATGTCGCTAAATTCTTGAGACTTAAGTTTGACAGACAACTGTGCTGATCCTCCCACGTTTCCTATCTTTCGGCTCACTGTCTGCGATTCCTCAACACCCTCCGTGTCCTGAATCGTACCTCCTGGGGAGTGGACAGAGTGGTCCTTCTCCGCCTATATTGCACCTTAGTGCGCTCTAAATTGGACTATGGAAGCATAGTTTACTCCTCTGCTCGGCCGTCCATTCTTCGGTGTCTCGACTCTGTCTACCACTGTGGATTACGTTTAGTGTTTGGAGCTTTTTACACCGGCCCTGCGGAAAGCCTCTATGCTGAGACTGCTGGACCTCCGCTGTCCAATCGGCAAGCTGTCCTTCTGAGTCATTATGCTAGCCATCTGTCTTCCATGCCTGTTAATCCGGCCCATGACATTTTTTCAACGCCTCCATGGATTTAGGGTATGCAGGCTGCCCTTCCTCTCTACTACCACCGGGAGTCTGCTTCCGTCAGCTGCTATGTTCTCTTTCCTTCCACTTTCCTAAAACTTTCTTGACAACTTGGGGTACAGCACCGCCTTGGCTGCAGCCCCAGACCTGCTTGCTCCGTGACCTTTGTCAGTTTCCCAAGGATGGTACCCCTCCTCTTGTTTATCGTCGGCCATTTGCTGCTCAATGCACACAAATGAAGGACGCCACATTTATTTACACTGATGACTCAAAAACATAGTTTGGTGTTGGGAGTGCCTATATTGTTGGTGACACCCCTAATCGATTTCGGCTTCCTGACCAGTTTTCGGTTTTTACTGCGGAGCTTTACGCTGTTCTCCATGCTGCCCAATACATCTGTCACCATCAGCAAATACAGTATATAATATGCTCAGATTCGCTCAGTTCTCCCCTCAGTCTCCAAGCTCTGTACACTGTCTACCCTCTGGTCCTCTGGATTTAGGACTGCCTCCACTTGCTCCACTTGGGGGCATCTCTGTGGCGTTCCTCTGGATCCCAGGATCTGTGGAAACGAGGTGGCCGATACAGCGGCCAAGGCTGCAGTCTTTCTTCTTCAGCCTGCTGTTCACATGGTTCCCTTCACCGATCTACAGTGTGTTTTATGTCGTCGTGTTGCTCTTTTATGGCATGCACATTCATTGAGACTTCCCAATAATAAATTGCGGGACATGAAAGCTCTTCCTTGTGCTTGGACCTCTTCCTCCCGATCTTGTCGTTTGGAGGAGGTAATTTTAACTAGACTCCGGATAGGGCACTGTGTTTTTAGCCATCGACATTTTCAAGTGGCGATCTTCCCCTGCTTTGTCCCCACTGCTCTCAACTGTGGACGGTGAGACACCTTTTACTTGAGTGACCCTATTTTACTCCGTTACGCGCGTGTCTACAGCTGTCGCCTGATATATCTTCAATTTTTAGCAGATGACATGCACTCAGCCGATTGCGTTCTCGAGTTTGTGTCAGTGAGATGACTTCCGTCATTTGAAGCTCGTTTTGGGGACAAACAACCCCCCTTCTATAGTGGTGTTTTAAGCTTTCCTTCTGTTTTTAGTTTCCCCACTTTGAGTTTCACTACCATTGCTGCTGGTTTCCAGCTTGATTTTTTTACATTTTCCTAAGTCACAGACAGGGCTCTAATGACTGTAGCAGTTTTGTGCTCTAAAACAATAACAAAAACAGACCCTGGACCGACTGACCTGCACTGAGGCTAAGAGGAAATTTGAGCACCTACATCCTGTGAATATGACTACCTCATACACCACCGCTACGAGAACAGTTCTCGCCCCATCAGTTCCTCAAATTCCTGTTGCCTCTCAGAATCGGGGCACTACACCTGCCCCCTTGATGGCAGGGGGCCACTTCGCTCCCTGTTGCTCCCACACCACCTACTTCAAGAGCAACACCCCTCCCCCCATCCCACCCCTACCGTTGGGGATTTCAGTCCAGACTTCTGAGCCAGAGAAGCGTAAGGCTTCTTCGGCTCCTCTCACTAGGAATGGGTCTGTTGAGTCACTCCCTTCCCAGGTTTCTGCTAGTGGGAAAGATGACACCTGCCAGTGGCTGAAGAGTCCAAAAGCCGCTAGTCGTAGGGCTTCACGCTCATCCTCAGTCCCAGAGACTGATTCAGTGAAGTCCTCCCAGCCAGTGAAACCCAAGGAACAGTGCAAGAAATCGAAAAAGACGACCCCTAAGAACAAGGAACTAGCGGTGGTACCCACACCACCGCTACCTGCAAGCTCTGCGTCTGAGGATGGGGTGGACATTCTGGATCTCGCCGGACCCTCAGACATAATGGATATAGACTGGTCAGGCAAAACGTTGGTGGCAGTAGGTGACCTTGAGGCGTAAATTGCCTCATTGAATGTTCCATGCCTTCCCAGTCTCACAATGATGTCATCTTCCAGTGGAATTGCGGCGGTTTTTCCACCGCCTGGCTGAGCTATGGCAACTGTTAAGCTTTACACCTGCTTTCTGCATTGCCCTCCAGGAAACCTGGTTCCTGGCAATGCGGACCTTTGCCCTCTGTGGCTATTAGGGATATTACAGGAACTGTAGTGACTATAATCTAGTGTCAGGTGGAGTTCGCGTATATTTGCTAAACTCAGTCTGTCATGAACCTGTGCCCCTTCAAATCCCTCTTGAAGCTGTGGCTGTCAGAAAAGGGGTGACGCAGGAAATAACTGTCTGCAATGTATATCTTCCTCCAGGTGGTGCAGTACCCCTGAATGTTTTAGCTGCATTGATCAACTCCCTAAACCTTTCCTACTTTTGGGAGATTTTAATGCCGATAATTCCTCGAGGGGTGACACAGTGCTTACTGGCTGAGGTAGAGATGTCTAAACTTTCCTGTCTCAACTCGAATTCTGCTTCTTAAATACTGGGGCCACCACACATTTCAGTGTGGCTCGAGATAGTTACTCAGCCATTGATTTATTGATTTGCAGCCCAGGACTTCTCCCATCTACCCATTGAACAGCACATGATGACCTGTGTTGTAGTGGCAATTTCCCCATCTTCCTATCACTGCCTTGGCATCAGGCCCATGGACGCCTGCCCAGATGGGCTTTAAACAAGGCGGAATGGGGAACTTTCACCTTTGATGTCACTGTTGACTCTGCCCCACATTGTAACATTGATGTGATGGTTGAGCAGGTTACTACCACAATCATTTCTGCAGCAGAAAACACGATACCTCACTCTTTAGGGTGCAACCGGTGAAAAGACAGTCCCTTGGTGGTTGCTGGAAGTCGCTGAGGCAATTAGAGCGTCAGCGAGCTCTACAGTGACCTAAGCGACATCCTTCCCCGGAGCATCCCATAGCCTTTAAGCGGCTCTGTGCCTGTGTACGCCAGCTTATAAAACAATGGAAACAGGGGTGTTGGGAGAGGTACCATTGGGTTCCATACGTCATCTTCCCAAGTCTGGACGAAGAGCGGACATATTTTTGGGTACCAGACCCCATCAGGTGTCCGTGGCATTACCATCAATGGCGTGCTATGTACCGATGCAAACGTGATTGCCAAGAACTTTGCTGAGCAATATGCCTGAGCCTCTGTGTTGGAGAACTATCCCCCAGCCTTTTGCACACACAATTGGCGGATGGAAAGGAAAGTCCTCTCATTCACTACACGTGACAGTGAACCCCCTATAATGCCTCATTTATGGAGTGGGAGCTCCTCAGTGCACTTGCGCATTGCCCCATCACAGCTCCTGGGCCAGATCTGATCCCCAGTCAGATGATTAAACATCTCTTGTCTGACTGCAAGCGCCATCTCCTTGTCTTCAACTGGATCTGGTGCGATGGCGTCTTTCCATTGCAACGGCGGGAGAGCACCATCGTTCCGGTGCTCAAACCTGGCAAAAACCTGCTTGATGTGGATAGCTATCTACACATCAGCCCCACTAACATTGTTTGTAAGCTACTGGAACATATGGTGTGTAGGCAGTTGGCTTGGGTCCTGAAGGCACATGGCCTACTGGCTCAATTTGAGGGTGGCTTCTGCCAGGGGTGCTCTACCACTGATAATTTTGTGTCCCTAGAGTCTGCCATCTGAACAGCCTTTTCTAGAAGCCAACACCTTGTTGCCGTCTTTTTTTTATCTACGTAAAGTGTATGACACCACATGGCGACATCATATCCTTGCCACATTATACGGGTGGGGTTTCAGAGGCCCGCTCCAGATTTTTATCCAGAATTTCCTGTCGCTCTGTGCTATTTTCTGTGTCTCAAGTTGTTGTCTCCCATAGTTCCCCCCACATCCAGGAGAATGGGGTCCCGCAGGGCTCTGTATTGAGTGTATCTCTATTTTTAGTGGCCATTAATGGTCTAGCAGCAGCTGTAGGGCCATCCGTCTCACCCTCTCTGTATGCAGACGACATCTGCGTTTCGTACTGCTCCACTAGCACTGGTGTTGCTGAGTGCCGCCTACAGGGAGCCATCCACTAAGCGCGGTCATGGACTCTCGCCCACTGAATCCAGTTTGCATCCGGAACCACAACTTTAGCTTCATGATGGACTCACTGTAGTGGAGACATATCGCTTTTTAGGACTGGATTTTGATGCCTGATTGACTTTGCTACCTCACCTTCGTCAGCTTAAGCAGAAGTGTTGGCAGCACCACAGTGCCCTCCACTGCCTGAGCACCAAGTTGGGTGCAGATTGATCTACTCTGCTGCAGCTCTACAAAGCCCTTGTTTAATCCCGCCTTGACTATGGGAGTCTGATTTATGTTTCGGTGGTGCCCTCAGCATTGCATGTACTTGACCCAGTGCACAACTGTGTTGTTTGCGTAGCGACGGGAGCTTTTAGAAAAGAATTCAGTGACCAGTGTCCTGGTGGAGGCCGGAGTCCCTCCATTGCAGATCCAACATGCACAGCTGCTCACCAGTTATGTTGTAACATTCGTAGTTCTGCTGGCATCCAAATTACGGTCTCCTTTTTCCACTCGCTGCAGTTCATCTCCCACATTGGCAGTCCAGGTCAGGGCTAACGATTGCGGTTCACGTGCAATCCCTTCTGTCTGAACTGGAGTCCTTCCCTTTACCACCTCCTATCCAGGTCCATTTGCGTACTCCTCCATGGTGTACACCTAGGCCACAGATTCGTCTGGCCCTTTCACGTGACCCTAAGGACTCAGTTACTCCTGCTGCTATCCACTGTCACTTCCTCTCGATTCTTGATGTGTTCTGGGGCTCTGAAGTGGTTTACACAGACGGTTCGATGGCTGATGGTCATGTTGGCTTCACTTTCATCCATAAAGGCCATTTTGAACAGCACTCCTTGCCCGATGGGTGCAATGTATTCACTGCAGAGCTGGTGGCCATCTCTCATGCGCTTTAGTATATCTGTTCATGCCATGGGGAATCGTTTTTTCTGTGTACTGACACCTTCAGCAGCATACAAGCTATCTATCGACCAGTGCTACACTTACCATTCTTTGGTAGCATCCATCCAGGAGTCCATCTATGCCTTGGACCGGTCCTGTCGTTCAGTGGTGTTTGTGTGAACCCCAGGAAATGTTGGCATCCCAGGCAACAAACTTGCCAACAGGCTGGCCAAACAGGCTACGTGGAAACCGCTTCTGGAGATTGTCAGCTCTGAACCTGACCTGCGTTCTGACTTATGCCATAGGGTTTTTCAGCTTTGGGAGATGGAATGGCACAACAATACACGAAACAAACTGTGTGCCATTGAGGAGACTATGAATGTGTGGAAGTCTTCCACGCGGGCCTCTCGCAGGGAATCAGTTTTCTGCCGGCTCCACATTGACCATGCTTGGGCAACCCACAGTTACCTTCTGCACCGTGAACACCCGCCCGAGTGTCGGTGCAGCACTCGGTTGACAGTGTGACAGTGGCCATATTCTGGTGCACTGTCACACTTTGACTGCCCAGTGATGAAATCCTGGTTTACCGGACTCATTGCTGCTAATTTTATCTGACGCCGCCTCATTGGCCGATTTAGTTTTACGTTTTATTCATGAGGGTGTGTTTTATCATTTGATCTAAGTTATAGAGCTTGTCCTTTGTTAAAAGAAAAGGTGGTGATTTTGAAAGTTTCTCCATTTTATATACAGAAAGGCTTAGAAGGTATTGCTGGCATGTTAAAATCTGTTAAGTGATTGTGAAGTGGGACACTGTTGGTCAAAACATCAACCAATAAATGAAGTGTCTCCAAAAAGCTCATTGCCTTGGAGTATGCAATTGGAACAGAACTGCACAACACATTGAATTACAGTTAAGGTGTTGTGACTTGCAGAGATCTGGTTGACATTCCTGGAGAAGAAGTGAAAGCTGAATGGTCACAGGAAGGCATTGTCGATGTACAAAACATTGTGAAATGAGTGGATGGAGATCTTGTCAAATCAGTTTCTTTTATCCTTACTTTTAACAGTTCCAAACTACCAGAGTGTGTTGAGGCAGGTTTCTTGAGCCTCAGTGTATGGCCTTATTTCCCAAATCCAGTGTTGAGTGCACTTTCAGCACACTACTCTCGGTTGCAAAGGAGAAGCCATTGCGGGGAAATAAGATGAAACTGCCCATGATTGAGTTGGTTGATCCTCTCCTCCAAAGTGTATCAACTGCTCTGAGATCACACTGTGTGGAGTAGACACTGCAGAGTTTTCCTTGAGGAATGGAAGATCCAGGAAATGAAAACCACCAGCCTATGATGAAGCCAAAAAGTCCATGCAGTTACCCATGTTTGCTGCCTCCGTTGTGAAATAACCGGACCAGAAAACTGATGCCGCTACACAAGTGGAGGTTGCTAGTATCAGCACTAGCACTTCTGTTTATCAGTGCAAATCAGTGCACCTGTGCTGCTGCAGTTCCTCTGAAGCCTGCCCCCTCCTCCCCAGAACTTCAGCAAAAGGTCGTAGTTGCTGATATCCTGTGACTTCCTGCCCTTCCACAGGTCAAGTCTTGTGCACCACCCAGCACTGCTACAACCACTGCCACTTCAGAGGTTGTGGCTCCATAGCTGCCTCAGATCAAAAAATTGAAGCTGAATGTAAAGAATCGCCCACTGACTGAGATAGGAGGTAAACAGTCAGACAATGTTGACATTATGCTATCCAACGTCTGTCTCAAATCGTCAGGGGAGATGTCAGACTGGAGCAATTATCTGGCCTGAAGACTGAGCCTCCACCCATTGTGGGCTCCCCTTCCAGGCAGAAAGTCACGCTTAAAGTGCTGTCCCATAATAGGTGGCTCCCATTATACAGTGAAACATTAATGGGTTGAGAACATTTCGAGGAACTGCAACTCCTAGCACAGCAATGCCCCCTGCACTTGTTTGCAGGGAACACATTTAAAGTGTCTGATGCCCCTTCACTATGGAGCTATACGCTCTATTGTAAGGACGAACTGACTTGGGATAGGGCCAAGGGAGGATAGCTGTGTTTGTCAATAGGCACACCAATCCTACATTCGTCCTCTGAGTACTGGGCTGCAAGCTATTGCCATTGGAATTCATGTGTCGCAGAGGATCACTGTTTGCTCTCTTTATCTGCCTCTGCAAAATGCAATAGACTCTGAAGCTCTCGGATATCTTACAGATCCAACTCCTCCCACCATTTCTACTATTGGGATACTTCAATGCCCATGTTTTTGGAGGTCGACCTCTACTTGCCCTCAGGGTTGTTTTGGAGAGCTTCATGGGGTCTCATGAGCTGTGCATACTCATCACAAGTACTCCAACCCATTTCTGTGCTGCCATTTCTCTCATCCTGTTCTCCAGCCCTTGAAGACTCTATTCAGTGGGAAGTCTTTGATTACCTACATTCTAGTGACCACTTTCCACTCCACATTCACGTATTGTTACCTGAAGAGCAGCCACCAAAATGGATGGTTAGGAGAGCTAACTGGACACTGTCAACACAATTTGCTGTGTTTGAACACCACAACAGTGTCCAGGGATGGGTGGACTACATTACACAGGTGATCAATCATGCTGCTGATGTTATCCATCCTGAAGTCATCAGATCATCTTCAGAGGCGATCTGTACCTTGATGGATGAGTGAGTGCCACTCAGAAATCTGGGCCAGGTGTGCTGCACTTAGGTGGTTTAAGTACTGCCCAACAGCAGAGAACCTTACAGCATTTCATGTTGCAGGAGCCAAGGCTCGACACATAATTCAATAGCAAGAAAAAGTCATGGCAAGCATTTGTGGACTCCATCAGTCGCTACACTTGTTCTACCAAAGCATGGGAAGCCATCAGGAAGATTCTGGTAAATGCAGTCGTTTACCACTAGCAGCAGTGATTAAACAGGGATGTCTTCAAACAGTGCCCAGAGATATCGCTCAGACACTGGCAGAGAATTTTGCACAAACTACTGTCAGTGCCAGCCAGGATCTGGTATTTCATGTCACGGACTTACAACTGTCCTTTCTCCATGTGGGAGCTGGAATCGGCTCTGTTTGAGACTCGTGATACTGCACCCAGTCATGTCCATATCCAGTACAGCATGCTTAGACATTTACCAGTAGTGTCAAAGGGAATCATCCTGGCATTTTTTAATCTTATATGGTGGACTGGTAACTTCCCCAACTTGTGGAGAGAGGTACTGTTGATACCTCTCCTCAAACCAAAAAAGGACAGCACATGCCCCAGTAGTTATCAGAGTATCACCTGTAGCTGTGTAGGAAAGACCCTGGAGCAAATGGTTAACCTTCATCTGGTCTGGTTGTTAGAGACCAGACAACTCCCTAGCCATTTTAAGTGTGGATTCTACTTCCAACAACCTGACCCTGATAGAGGTGGCTATTCAGCAGGCTTTCCTACATATGCATCACCATATTGGCATATTCTTACATATCAGTAAGGCATATGATACTACTTGCAGACACTAGATTCATACACAACTGCAGCAATGGGGATTTGTGGCCACCTTCCAATCTTCATACAGTATTTCCTGTTTCAGTGGTTTTTTAGGATCTAAGTTGGTGACTCCCTGTCAGATTGTTTTCAGCAGGAGAATTGTGTCCCTCAGTGCTGTGTTTTAAGTGTTAGCCTCCTTGCCATAGCCATTAACAGTATGATGTCTACAGTAAGGAGTCCTGTACAGTGCAATGTACCTTTGTTGACAATTATGCTGTTTTCTCTTCAGTGATGTAGGCTGGGTGTATTCCCAGTGGTAGGGAACTTATAAAATGGGAATATTGCTGGAAATATTTCTTTGCCTGGGAAGATTCCCAAAAATTGGGAATTTATGAAAATTTTTAAATTTTGAGTGTTTTAACTCTTACAGTTAAAGAACCTTAAAAGTAGGTTAACCAAGTAAATTCATACATTTTAATCCAAGATTTATCATTCCATGCATTAATTTCTGTGCAAATGCCAGGCAAAACATCATTTACCATAACTGTGGTGGAAAAAATAATTTAAAATATTCACTAGGCCTACTATTTTTAGGCAAGTTGGAACCCCACATTTCTCTGAATGAAACCTAAACTTACGAAATATATCTCTGGAGGTGTAATTCTCAACCGGCGGTTATCTGTAGTATTTTTTAATTTTTCCAAACAAATGACTAGTGGTGTTTCACTTTCAGAATTCAAAGACTCCTCATTTCGTGTGATGAATTATAATCTATATATTTATTTTCCAAAATATTGCTATCACTTTCACTTTTAGAATTGTTAATGAATATTTTACCATGTTCTGTGTTAATAAAATCACTTGTATTTTCAAGTAAGTCATAAACCTCCGCTGGTTTATTTGCATAATTTTTCCCCGAAATGCCATGTTCAATGACTAATGTTTACAGACTTTGCACGAGTTTTTTAAACTTTATAGCCTAAAATACCTCTAACATCAACAGAAAAATTAACAAATTGAATAAACAAGCTACCCTGTGTATTTTAGTAACTTCAGTTACTCATTAGATGGTATATCAATATTATAAACTCGAAAGGTTGATTATTTCGATGTTGGCAGTTGTAGGTAACATAAGAGTTGTAAATGTTGATGCTTGGCAATTCTAGGGCTAATTCTTTGATATTTAAAACATTGAAAACCAAAAGTGTTTATTTCTAACAAGGATGTTAAGTCCAGATCTGTATAAATTTGAATTAACCATATAATTACTGCTTTTACCTATTTTTTACCTTTTAACAGTTTTTTGAGCTATCTTGCTAATTAATCATAGATTCCCAGGAATTTATGAATTTTGGGAATATTACCGGCAATATTCCCTTGGAATATTTCTTTGATTTTAAATTACCAGGAATTTTACAACACTATTTCTGTTCCTCTTCCAGTGTTGCAATAGTGAGCGGTCAGTTGCAGCTTACACTGCGCAGGTTAGAGGAATGGTCTGCAAAGACAGGGTTTCAGTTTTCTGCAGATTCTTGTGTGTGTTTGTGTGTGTGTGTGTGTTTGTGTGTGTGTGTTGTGTGTGTGTGTGTTTGTGTGTGTGTGTGTTTGTGTGTGTGTGTGTTTGTGTGTGTGTGTGTTTGTGTGTGTGTGTGTTTGTGTGTGTGTGTTTGTGTGTGTGTGTTTGTGTGTTTGTGTTTGTGTGTTTGTGTTTGTGTGTTTGTGTTTGTGTGTTTGTGTTTGTGTGTGTGTGTGTGTGTGTGTGTGTGTGTGTGTGTGTGTGTGTGTGTGTGTTTTTTTGTGTGTGTGTGTGTGTGTTTTTTTTTTGTGTGTGTGTGTGTGTGTGTGTGTGTGTGTGTGTGTGTGTGTGTGTGTGTGTGTGTGTGTGTTGTGGTTGCATCAATGACTACAAGTGTAATAAGAAATGCCAAGAAAGGAAGGAAAATATATTTGCTTAACAAGAGTGATAGGGCACAAATCGCAGAATATCTGAGTGACCACCATCAAACGTTCATTTCTGAGGAAGAGGATGTGGAACAAAAATGGAAAAAATTCAGAAACATCGTCCAGTACGCCTTAGATAAGTTCGTACCGACTAAGGTCCAAAGCGAGGGGAAAGATCCACCGTGGTATAACAATCATGTACGAAAGGTACTACGGAAACAAAGAAAGCTTCATCATAGGTTTCTACATCTACATCTATACTCCGCGAGCCACCTTACGGTGTGTGGCGGAGGGTACTTATTGTACCACTATCTGATCCCCCCCTTCCCTGTTCCATTCACGAATTGTGCGTGGGAAGAACGACTGCTTGTAAGTCTCCGTATTTGCTCTAATTTCTCGGATCTTTTCGTTGTGATCATTACGCGAGATATATGTGGGCGGTAGTAATATGTTGCCCATCTCTTCCCGGAATGTGCTCTCTCGTAATTTCGATAATAAACCTCTCCGTATTGCGTAACGCCTTTCTTGAAGTGTCCGCCACTGGAGCTTGTTCAGCATCTCCGTAACGCTCTTGCGCTGACTAAATGTCCCCATGACGAATCGCGCTGCTTTTCGCTGGATCATGTCTATCTCTTCTATTAATCCAACCTGGTAAGGGTCCCATACTGATGAGCAATACTCAAGAATCGGACGAACAAGCGTTTTGTAAGCCACTTCCTTCGTCGATGAGTCACATTTTCTTAGAATTCTTCCTATGAATCTCAACCTGGCGCCTGCTTTTCCCACTATTTGTTTTATGTGATCATTCCACTTCAGATCGCTCCGGATAGTAACTCCTAAGTATTTTACGGTCGTTACCGCTTCCAATGATTTACCACCTATGGCATAATCGTACTGGAATGGATTTCTGCCCCTATGTATGCGCATTATATTACATTTATCTACGTTTAGGGAAAGCTGCCAGCTGTCGCACCATGCATTAATCCTCTGCAGGTCCTCCTGGAGTACGTACGAGTCTTCTGATGTTGCTACTTTCTTGTAGACAACCGTGTCATCTGCAAATAGCCTCACGGAGCTACCGATTTTGTCAACTAAGTCATTTATGTATATTGTAAACAATAAAGGTCCTATCACGCTTCCCTGCGGTACTCCCGAAATTACCTCTACATCTGCAGATTTTGAACCGTTAAGAATGACATGTTGTGTTCTTTCTTCTAGGAAATCCTGAATCCAATCACAAACCTGGTCCGATATTCCGTAAGCTCGTATTTTTTTCACTAAACGTAAGTGCGGAACCGTATCAAATGCCTTCCTGAAGTCCAGGAATACGGCATCAATCTGCTCGCCAGTGTCTACGGCACTGTGAATTTCTTGGGCAAATAGGGCGAGCTGAGTTTCACATGATCTCTGTTTGCGGAATCCATGTTGGTTATGATGAAGGAGATTTGTATTATCTAAGAACGTCATAATACGAGAACACAAAACATGTTCCATTATTCTACAACAGATTGACGTAAGCGAAATAGGCCTATAATTATTCGCATCTGATTTATGACCCTTCTTGAAAATGGGAACGACCTGCGCTTTCTTCCAGTCGCTAGGTACTTTACGTTCTTCCAGCGATCTACGATAAATTGCTGATAGAAAGGGGGCAAGTTCTTTAGCATAATCACTGTAGAATCTTAAGGGTATCTCGTCTGGTCCGGATGCTTTTCCGCTACTAAGTGCTAGCAGTTGTTTTTCAATTCCGATATCGTTTATTTCAATATTTTCCATTTTGGCGTCCGTGCAACGGCTGAAGTCGGGGACCGTGTTACGATTTTCCGCAGTGAAACAGTTTCGGAACGCTGAATTCAGTATTTCTGCCTTTCTTCGGTCGTCCTCTGTTTCGGTGCCATCGTGGTCAACGAGTGACTGAATAGGGGATTTAGATCCGCTTACCGATTTTACATATGACCAAAACTTTTTAGGGTTCTTGTTTAGATTGTTTGCCAATGTTTTATGTTCGAATTCGTTGAATGCTTCTCTCATTGCTCTCTTTACGCTCTTTTTCGCTTCGTTCAGCTTTTCCTTATCAGCTATGATTCGACTACTCTTAAACCTATGATGAAGCTTTCTTTGTTTCCGTAGTACCTTTCGTACATGATTGTTATACCACGGTGGATCTTTCCCCTCGCTTTGGACCTTAGTCGGTACGAACTTATCTAAGGCGTACTGGACGATGTTTCTGAATTTTTTCCATTTTTGTTCCACATCCTGTTCCTCAGAAATGAACGTTTGATGGTGGTCACTCAGATATTCTGCGATTTGTGCCCTATCACTCTTGTTAAGCAAATATATTTTCCTTCCTTTCTTGGCATTTCTTATTACACTTGTAGTCATTGATGCAACCACTGACTTATGATCACTGATACCCTCTTCTACATTCACGGAGTCGAAAAGTTCCGGTCTATTTGTTGCTATGAGGTCTAAAACGTTAGCTTCACGAGTTGGTTCTCTAACTATCTGCTCGAAGTAATTCTCGGACAAGGCAGTCAGGATAATGTCACAAGAGTCTCTGTCCCTGGCTCCAGTTCTGATTGTGTGACTATCCCATTCTATACCTGGTAGATTGAAGTCTCCCCCTATTACAATAGTATGATCACGAAACTTCTTCACGACGTTCTGCAGGTTCTCTCTGAGGCGCTCAACTACTACGGTTGCTGATGCAGGTGGTCTATAGAAGCATCCGACTATCATATCTGACCCACCTTTGATACTTAACCCAGATTATTTCACATTCGCATTCGCTAATAACTTCACTGGATATTATTGAATTCTTTACTGCTATAAATACTCCTCCACCATTGGCGTTTATCCTATCCTTGCAGTATATATTCCATTCTGTGTCTAGGATTTCGTTACTGTTCACTTCCGGTTTTAACCAACTTTCCGTTCCTAATACTATATGCGCACTATTTCCTTCAATAAGAGATACTAATTCAGGAACCTTGCCCTGGATACTCCCGCAGTTTACCAATATTACGTTAACTTTTCCTGTTTTTGGTCTCTGAGGACGGACGTTCTTTATCAACGATGATAATGTCCTCTCTGGTAAGCCGTCAGGTATTTTATCGTTTCGCCCAAGGGGGGGGGGCCCTCTAACCTAAAAAACCCCCGTGTGCACGCCACACGTACTCTGCTACCCTAGTAGCTGCTTCCGGTGTGTAGTGCACGCCTGACCTGTCTAGGGGGGCCCTACAGTTCTCCACCCAATAATGGAGGTCGATGAATTTGCAACCATTATAGTCGACGAGTCGTCTGAGCCTCTGGTTTAGACCCTCCACACGGCTCCAAACCAGAGGACTGCGATCGACTCTGGGCACTATGCTGCAGATATTAAGCTCAGCTTGCACTCCGCGTGCGATGCTGGTTGTCTTCACCAAATCAGCCAGCCGCCGGAAGGAACCAAGGATGGCCTCAGAACCCAAGCGGCAGGCGTCATTCGTTCCGACATGTGCTACTATCTGCAGCCGGTCACACCCAGTGCGTTCAATAGCTGCCGGAAGGGCCTCCTCCACATTACGGACGAGACCCCCCGGCAAGCACACAGAGTGCACACTGGCATTCTTCCCCGACCTACCCGCTATTTTCCTGAGGGGCTCCATAACCCGCCTAACATTGTAGCTCCCTATAACTAATAGGCCCGCCCTCTGTGACTGTCGGGACCTTGCCGGAGAATCGGCCACTGGCCCAACAGGCGAGGCATCCTGTGGTGGCTCGGAAACGATGTCATCACCACTAGGAAGCACCCCGTACCTGTTGGAAAGGGGTAAGGCAGCTGCCACGCGGCCAGATCCCACCTTCGCCTTTCGGCCAGGCACGCGCGAGCCCACCACTGTCCGCCATTCACCCTGGAGTGATGGCTGACCGGTAAGATGCTCACTGCCGGAAGACGCAGCGACATCAGGGGTTCCATGTGATTCCAAGGCCACCGAAGTAGGCATAGGTCTCACCACAGTTGCCCCAACGCCACTACGAGCCGACGCCTGCGCCTCGAGCTCGATGAGCCTAACAGACAAAGCCTCCACCTGCCCCCGAAGAGTAGTCGAATCATAGCTGATAAGGAAAAGCTGAACGAAGCGAAAAAGAGCGTAAAGA